>NC_140585.1:670410909-671097878 GCF_964204655.1 Triturus cristatus
GCGCTCCCACCGGGAACTTGCACGTGTTTATTGGGTACACTGCCTTGCTTGTGTTATTTATTTTAGGTTGTTCTAAAAAAGGAACCTTTGTCTTTTCCTGCACCAGAGCTATGGACACTTCCATGTGTTGTCCTTACTTGGCTGCCGAACCTCTGGGATGTCGGCTGAATAGCTGTGTTCCAGACTGATATAAATAAAGGTTTTTTAAAAAAAAATAATAATAAATGTGTGGCCCAGATAGGAGTTCCTACAGGGACTGTAGATGTATCGTCGGCAATCTGTACGGGTACGATCAAAGGTGTAATTTTTTTACTTTGTTTCTTTTGGGTTTTACTTTTATTATTTTTTGGTCGAGAGTTGGCTACATTTTTCACCAAAACTTGCGGGGCACAATTAGACAGTGTGGGACTGGTGGCAATAGTAGTAACGGGCCGGGCACAGGGTAACTCAGAAAAGGACGATGTACGGAGGAAACTACAATCTAATGGGTTAACTGTGGCTATCGAGTAATCCCCCTCTTGCTGTGGTGGAGGGCAGGCTGGAGTAATCGAAAGTCGCCTCTCCGCATTTTCTATTGCTGTCGCAACCACCCCAATCGTTTTCTGAAGCATTTTATCGATTGCTGTTAAACTCGGGAGGGATTGGGTCGCGGCAGCATGCTGCCTAGTCATTGGGTGAGATTTGTTACTAGTTTTTCCCATTGCAGCTGCTGGGACAAGAGTGCTTTTTGGGTCAAACAAATGTCGGGCTGCAAATAGTAAACATAAAACCCCTCAGTACCTACAATATTAAAAACGTATATCGAACCAATAATATAGGATTGGGGTAGAGGCGATTATACTATGACAATGTTTCATCTATACGAACATCCTTCTGCCCTTTGCATCCCACAGTACCTTAAGTAAATAGTCAGTAGTCCAATGGAATGGTGCAGATCTTAGCAAGGTGGCCCAGCCCGGCCTCCTCCGGCCCCTGACGGCCACATACGGCCCACCCTTTGCCCGGGCTTAGCCCGGCGCGTCCCGCGCACGTCCTCGCGGGACGAGGGACCGAGCCTGCCTTTAAGCGCCTCCTGGCGCGTGATTGTGAGGCGTCCTGCTCCTAGGAATGATGGGGGTTGTGGTCCGGCGGAGCCAAGCCCGGCCGACCGAGTCAAGTAACCGGAGAAGCCTCGGTAAGTTCAAGACAGCGGGTGTTTTTAGCGAGGCATACACTACCGACTCGCCAGTTCTGGAAGCCCCAAACTACAGTTCTGCAGTAGGGAAAGGGATATTCACGGCTGGCTGGTTGGTGGTTATTGTATTTACCCACAGTCATTCAGGGCTGGCAAACATGATGCTGGAAAGCAATTGCGTGTAGGGCTATCAGCTGCAGGTAAAAAGACAGGGAAGATGCAAAACGCTTCCTTGGGCGAACTTGAAAACTTAGCAAATCTTTGCAATGGGCGATGTTTTCTGACTTCACTTGATTACTCGGTATTTGAAATATCGAGTTCAAAATATCGGGAGAGAGAAATATCTGAAAATAAATATTGTGATAAAAAAATATTGTGATGCAAAAGTATCATCAAAAACATTGTACTTTTTGGTAAGTAATATTGTTTATAAGAACATTGCTCTTTTTAATATTGTTTTCAATAATATCATTAAAAAAAATATCGTTTTTTAATTATTTTATTGTGCTTTAGTTAATATATTATTGTATATGTTATTATTGTCTGTATAATTGTAATTCATTTTTTAAAATATATTTTGTAATCTTAAGTGATTTAGGATTTTTTATTTAGTAGTTAATAGTAATTTTAGTGAAGTGGGTTGTTTAGTTTGTAGGGGATACGGTGGTAAGTGATTGTTTCTACATATACTGCCAATGAGCTGCCGCAGGTCCGTTGTTCACGCATTAGTGACATCTAGGCTGGACTATGCTAATAGCCTTTACCTGGGACTGCCTGCACATCTGATCAAGAGAATGCAGATGGTGCAAAACATGGCTGCGAGATTGATCAAAAGAGTACCTTTTAGACATCACATCTCTCTGCATATTAAACAGCTCCATTGACTACCCGTGGCCAAACGGATTGAATTCAAATCGCTGACGGTAGCTTTCAGGGCTCTGAAAGGCGACTGCCCCAGCTACATTAGGAAGCGTACCTGTCTCTACCTGCAAAAACGATCGCTAAGATCAAATTCCCAGACGCTTACGAACCTGCTAGTGGCTGTTTGGTGGTCGGGCAGACTCCTGATACAACGTTGCCGTGAGGGGAACGGCTGTTCTGTTCTTTGCCGAGCCGTGAGGTGAACGGAATAATTGCACACTGAGAATTCTATTTCCCAGAAGCCCCGACATCGCGCACAGCACTCGCGTCATAGAGACGGCGCCTGGAGACCTCAAAGGCAGCGAGGGCACATCGCAGCGCGGGACGCGCTTACGAACCTGCTAGTGGCAGTTTGGTGGTCGGGCAGACTCCTGATACAACGTTGCCGTGAGGGGAACGGCTGTTCTGTTCTTTGCCGAGCCGTGAGGTGAACGGAATAATTGCACACTGAGAACTCTATTTCCCAGAAGCCCCGACATCGCGCACAGCACTCGCGTCATAGAGACGGCGCCTGGAGCCCTCAAAGGCAGCGAGGGCACATCGCAGCACGGGACGCGCACGGGCGTGCCCGGGCGCTGCCCGGGCAAAGCCCGGGCCAAGGGCGGGCCCGTCCGCGCCCGTCGGAGCCAGAAGGAGGCTGGGCTGTGCCACGTCCCTATCATCTGCAAAATGGGTAAGAGGAAGCTGGCCGGAAATCAGGTACAGGAGGGTTCTAACGCTAAAGTACCCCGCAAATCCACTTCTATTATCTCCTATTTGACTACAGCTGTGGGAGTTTCGAATAATGAAATTGAGGTTGCCGAAAGGGAACTGGGTATGACTTCTAAAGAGGTTGAAGATCTGTTACCTGTTCAAGTGCCTTCTATACCCCTGGATCCTGAGGTGATTGTAATCAATGCCCCAAATATTGCCTCTGTTCTCCCGGAGATTGTTGGAACTGGTATGGGGGAACGGGATCTACTATTGGAAGTCCCTGTTATTGAGGGGGTAAATATGCCCAAATGCCAGGTTGATAAGTCACAGGGGACACGGGCTACAGCTAAAAAAACTAGTAAAAAACAAAGGGGCCCCAAAGTAAGTCTTGCAAAGACTGTCCCTGGGTTGGACGATAACATACAATTGGCACTACGGAATCTGGTGGAGGAGATCTTCTCGTCTCGGTTTGAGGCCATACTGGCTAACGTCGCTAAGGATGTCATTGACACTATGAACACATGTGTCGCGGACTTGAGGAGAAAATGCGATCGCCTGGATTCTATGATTGACTCATTTAAATCTGATGCTAAACGTCTTTTACAGAATAGTGGACGGTTAAATTCAGAGTTGAATCCCTGTCCTAAGGTTGATCTTGTTGATATGCCCCCACAAAGGAATCGCTCTTTATCTCTGGTTAATCCAAATCTAGAGATGGCAGTTAGCCATTTAGATTATAATGCCCGAGAAGTTGATGGTGGGCTGCTTTTGACTTGTGATAAGAACTGTATTGATCGTACTGTGGGTAGTAGGAATGTTTTATGTAAAAAGAGTGTAGTGCAGCCGGGGAAAACATTGGCTCCTAATACATGCACAATTAATCTACCACCAGAGGCTACTCCTCTGGTTGTAGTTTTGGTTGGGGTTCCTCCTCTAACAGCTGACGATGTCGAACCTACAGCGGCCCTACTGCGAAAGACCAAACATTGGTGTGAGGGTCATTCTTCTGGCCCTGCTGGGATTTCTGCTAATATCATCATGGCTAGACGAGTTGGATGGGTGGGTAATGGCCCCAAATGTGTTCCTGGGGACTGTATTATAGTTAATTTCAATAATTATAAAATACCCGGCAGATTGCTCTGGAACGTAACGGATCATTTTAGTGGGGACATTAGAGCTGTGCCCTTGGGTTTTTTTTATCCCCCCCCCTAGGAGAACGTATGACCTTATCAACCGTTCCCAAATGGGTAGGCTTGCCCCCCATGATGGTGTCAGTAGATTATTTAATGGTAGGGACAGTAAGGCAGTAACATTACCAGTACAACAACCATCTTTATTGCCCATTCCCAGGGATAAAGGGCTGTTGATTTCTAATAGTTTTCTTCCCCTTACCCAGATAGATCAGAATGATTGACCACTGGGGTCAGGGGTGCCTAGAGTAGACTTGATCCCTATGGTCCAAGATCCAGTTGAGAGCAGCGAAGATTTCAGTCGAAACTGCAAAATTATTACCTGGAATATCGTTGGTCTCAATTCAAAGAAAGACGATCCTCTATGGTTAAACACCATAAAACAATATGATATAATTGCCCTACAGGAAACGTGGGATAAGGGGGACGGTTTTTGGATAGATGGGTATAGATCTTTCTCCCTACCGGCATGTCCATCTAAGGCTGGTAGAGCGAAGGGCGGATTGATGTTTCTTTTGTCCCATAACCTTAAAGGTTCACTATCAAGAGTAGAGGTCGATTCGGCCAACTTATTGGTATTAGAAGTAAGCCGTCCAAATAATTTTAAATTGTTACTGATTAATTTCTATAATTCAAGTGATAGTAATGTAACTAATCAGCACTTGAATAAATTAAATCATTTTTTTGTTGAATATAGGAGAGATCAATCCACTATCTGTCATATATTACTTTTAGGGGATTTTAACACACATTTATGTGACCATTTTTGTCATATATCTGATAACTTGGTTTATATCAACTCAGATACTCCGCATTTTGAGCACTCCCCTCGAGGTGTTGCCCTGGAGAGTTTTTTGACTGAAATAGATCTTTTTGAACCCTCTTTTGCTAATTTCACTGATCGTTATCATACATTTAAGAAAAGCGAGACAATTATTGATTATATTTTTTTGTCTCATAAATTGCTTGATAAGGTAATTTATTACAATGCCATATCTTCCCCTTTTAGCGATCACAATCTCGTTGTATTGGAATTGGCTTGTAATCGTGGGTTATTAGAAATGGAAGGGGAAACACTTGGTCCTAACAACATGGTAACTCGCGATCAAGACAGGAGGCTTAAGTGGACCAAAGTGTTACCTACTCTATTTTTTAATGACTTATGTACGAACACCAGGGATCTCATAACATTATGTAACGACCCCTTAAATTCGGAGGTCGTTACATTGGGAGCTTTTGTGGGTATCTGTTCTCAGATTGCTGCTGATCTGATTACTAAATCCAAAGGGTATGTGCAATTGAAAGAAAAATGGTTTGATGAATATTGCTCGCAAGCACATCGTGCTTTAAGTCTAGCATTGAAAACTTCTCCACAAGATAGGCCCCTGATAGCGAGTCGAAGAAAACTCTATAAGCTCGCGATCCATAGGCGAAAATCAGAAATTAAAGCTGAAACCTGGGAAGCCCTCCTATCTGTCAATATTTTAAAAGATAGTGCCAAGTTTTGGTCCATTGTTAATACTCCCCTTTTCACAGGTTTAGATAACAACTGCCAGGACAATAATGTTACAGAAGCCCAATGGTTGAACTATTTTGAAGGGATCTATGGTTCTAACGATCCCTGTGATCTAGTGTCTAATGACTTCTCGCAGCAAGGTTTATCTCCTCTTACTTTTGATGTCAAGGATATAGAAAAGGCCATAAAAGATACATCAAGTAATAAAGCACCAGGCCCAGATCATGTCCCAGCGGATATTTATAAGCATAACCCCAGTTTTTGGGCAAATATTTTGGTTAATGTCTTTAATGCTGTGGCCTTGATTGGCCCTCCTCCATCTTGGTGTCATTCAACAATTATTCCGGTCTTTAAAAAGGGTCAACGGAGTGAACCAAGGTGCTATAGACCCATATCCTTGATTGATTCGGTTGTTAAAGTATTAGGCAAAGTTATACTAGGTAAGATCACAGATTGGCCTGACGATAATAAAATTATAAGTAATTTTCAATATGGTTTCCGTAAGGGTCGAGGTACCATGGATCAATGCTTGAACCTCTTTATGCTAATAGGAAAATATACTACGGCTAAGAAGGGCACGCTGAAGTTGGCATTTATGGACCTGACCTCAGCTTTCGACCTGGTTAACAGGTCGAAACTATGGTCTATTTTGTTAGAAATGGGTCTGGATCCGCCTTTGGTTTATTTTTTAGTAGATCTCCATCGCGATCTTACCGCTTCGATTAGGTTGTCCCAGGATGGTAGGTGCTCCAAACCTTTTAAATCCAGGAGAGGGGTTCGACAGGGGTGCATTATGGCACCCCTGCTTTTCACCTTATACATTAATGCCCTGGACAAAATCTTGGTTAAAGCGACTTTGGATATTCCGCGAGTAGGAGATACTTTAGTTCCAGTTCTCCTATACGCAGATGACGCTGTACTACTGGCTAGAACGGCGGTAGGTTTACAGTGTCTTTTAGATGCATTTGGAGAGTTTATGCTGTCCTTGGATCTGATTGTAAATATTGGTAAATCGCATGTTCTGTCGACAGGCCGTAGAGCTACAAAATCAAGAACTTTTACTGTAATGGAGGTTTAGTGTCTTCTGTTCCCTCTTTTACTTACTTAGGGGGAGTTTTCGATGAAAAGAGTACTTGGGCCCCACAGCAAAAATTAAAAAAGAACGCAGTAATTAGATCAACTTCTGCTCTATTAGGTTTTGCTAAACGTTTGGGGGCAAGACCAATGGAGGCCATTATTAAAATATACACTTCTAAGTGCCTGGCCATAGCAGGATATGGTTCCGCTATATGGGGATATAAACCCCAATTAGAATTACAGATAGCGGAAAATAGTTTTCTGCGGAAACTTCTCTCAGTACCGCAATCTACCCCTAATTTTTCTTTGCATCAGGAATTGGGATTGGGATTTCTATCGGACACTCTGAGCTTGGCGCCGTTACTTTGCTGGCTCAGAGTGTGGCTCAATCCAGATTTAACCCTCAATCAAGAGATACTTCGGGATTGTGCTAAATTGGATAATGTGAGTAATATTAAGTGGTTGGTTTATGTCAAATCTATGTTCTCTAAATTGGGTCGCCAGGAGCTATACGATCACCCAGAAAACATTAGGAAGGATGATCTGAAATGGGTGAAAAGTAATTTTATATAAATGATGATGATGGAAAGGGAAGGGAATGAGTTACAAAAACCATTAGTAAGTGCTCATTCTCTAATAAAAACAACTTTGATAATAGAACCCTACCTGCTTACAGTTACTAAACCATTTCATCGCTGGCTCCTGACTAGATTTCGATTTAATTTAATACATTTGACCCTGGGGGACTATGTGATTTGGTCTAAACCTGAGGATGCAGGATTATGCTCCTGTGATAATCACTCTATTCAAGATACTCTACATTTTTTACTCTTTTGTAATCATTACTCCACGATTCGGAAGAAGTTTTTGGTTCCCTTACTTTGCAAGAGGGGCTTTCTTCAGGCTAAACCTGCCTTACTCTATTTACAAATGTTAACCAATACCTGGGAAACTTTTTGTATAGCGTCTTTTTTAGTGGCCGCAGTTAGGTTGAGGGGTAGAACCATAGCCAATAGAAACTTTTCGTTTGACAATATATGATAGAATGACGGATCTTTATGGCCTGGTACTCCCTCTGTGACCATGTTTTTCTATGCACTTTAGCTTTGAGAGCAATGAAATAATTTTTATGAATGGTTTTATGATGAGTTTAATATTGTTATTTATTCTATTTGTATTTGTATATGAATGTAAATGTTGTCTTGTACTTTTATGATTTTAAATAATCGATTAAAGTGGATTGATGATGATGATGAAATTCCCAGAACTTGCTCTGCGTAACTCAATACTCCAAGGGGGGTAGATCCTTCTCAGTGGTTATGAGTAGATTATGGAATTCTCTCCCAGTCAAGCTTCACCTAATTCAATTGGAATCCGAGTTCAGGAAAGTGCTGAAGACCTGGTTATTTAACCAGACCTAGGTGGCGATTACGATCCTGGAAAAAAATTCCCCGTCCGACTCGTATCCTGTCTTTTTACCGTACGAATCGTACAAGTGCCGTACAAACTGCCAAGTACGATTCGCATGGGAAAAAGACCATACAAATCGCATTGGGAATTATTCCCCACACGTCCTCGGGTCGGAAAATGTGTCCGACACATCCTCGGACGATTTACCGTACAAATGTGAAAAGTGAAGTCCGACCGCGCTAGTACGATCCATCCCGTGCGTCCGATGTTACAACCGGATGGAAAAAACACCGTCCGCACCGAACTCCCATAGCAACCATGGAGACATGTGCCCGCATACGCGCCGAACACCCCCCCAGCCCCCGTATGTACGCGCCGTACCCCCCCAGCCCCCGTGAGTAAGCGCCGTACCCCCCCAGCCCCGTATGTACGCGCCGACCCCCCGTGTATGTATGGAGCGTACCCCCCGTGTATGTATGGAGCGTACCCCCGTGTACGTACGAGTCGTACCCCCGTGTATGTACGGTGCATACCCCCCCGTGTATGTATGGAGCGTACCCCCCCGTGTATGCATGGAGCGTACCCCCCCCCCGTGTACGTACATACACGGGGGTATGACTCGTACGTACACGGGGGGTATGCTCCATGCTCGGACAGGCCCCAAACGCGGAAATCCATGGTGACACCTAATGCTTCCAGGGTTTCGTGGGGAGCACATTTGGAAATATATTACACGGCACAGCCCAGTGCCGGCAGAGGAGCGCACCACCCGTAAAAGGACTTCGGGCTGCCTACGGAATTCTCTAATGGGTGGTCCGAGTCACCGCGGATTTCCGCGTTTGGGGCCTGTCCGAGCCATTGGTGATTGTGGGCTTGAGACGGGACAAACTGGACTCTTTGATTGTTTTTATTCAGGGCATCAAACGTACATTATTTTACCTAATGGTGGGTTTTGATTGTTTTTCAGGAACTACTGTGACCAGGATGCATTGCGTGATTACTTAATTCTTTGCAACATATTAAAGTGAAGTCACCTGTGAGATGCACAGTAGCCGTTGACTCTGCCATGCCCGTGAACAAGACTTATTGTCGAAAAGCGTTGGGAGGCAATTCATGTTTCTTGCTGCTGAAATTATTAAAGGAGATGTTTTCCAGTTTGGGCGTGCCACCTAATGCTTCCCGGGGTTTCGTGGGGAGCACATTTGGAAATATATATATATATATGCGCAAAACAAGACGCAGCAAGAGAGGACGGAGAGGCATCAACATCCAGGGTGACTCGCCGCAAAGGCAACAGGGGCAAGAGATGATTGAAAAAAGTGTCATCAATTTATCGGATCGAATTTTAAATGAAGAAGAACTGAAAGTACTACAATTGGGACTAACATTCTGTCCAACTACAGACTTTAATTACGTTGAAGCAAGGATAGACTTGTTTAAATTTATCCGCAAACTAAAGCTCCAGAAAGTGCACCTAATGCATCCCAAGAAAGCAGGAGAGATTGAAACACCAATCACGGCCCATACGGATATCCTTACCAACAATGATTTAGAATCGTTAATACTGCTTCAGGGTTTGTAAATATCTAAACACACGGATGACTCTCATGATGCAGGAAGAAGAGAATTCAATCTACTATAAGCAGGAGTAGAACAAGTCAGTGGAAATAGAAGATTAAGAAGAAAATCTAGAATCTGCCCTCAGATGCCATTCAACGCCATTGATGTTTTTAATGATGTCCTAATACAGGACTTAAAAAAGGATCAGCAGAAAACTGACAAGGACAGGCGCTTCAACATCTTTGTGTAACAATGGCAAGCCATTCAAAGTCTGAAACAGGACGATTCAATAGTGGTAAAACCATCCGACAAAGGGGGTAACATTGTGGTTTTTCCAAAGGAACAATCCATCAGAGAGGCCCTTAATCAACTTGAGAACCGTGAATGTTATCTACCTACGACCAGAAGACAATATTTCAACTGCATTGAAACCTTCCACCAGAACCTACGAGAATGGAGAGATGAGGGAATGTTGGACACTAATGAATTCAACTTTTTACTGTGTGAATATCCCACGCTACCCACTTTCTATCACCTCCCCAAGGTTCATAAAGACTTACAATGGCCCCCCGGAAGACTCATAGTTGCATCTATAAATAGTCTTCTTGAAAACTGTTCTATTTATTTGGACTTCTTTTTGACTCCTTGGGTGAAGAATCTTAGCTCATACATTGAAGATACGCAAGACTTCTTGAGATTAATTGAGGGCGAAAAGTGGGAACCAGATATGTTACTCATTACACTTGACTAGTTTGTACACTTGTATAAACCACAACCAAGGAATTATATCAGTCAAGTGGTTTCTGGACAAGCGCCCTCTTAAGTTCCAAAACCATAATGAAATGCTTCTGAAAATGCTAGCATTCTGCTTAGAAAATAATATATTTATTTTCGCAGGCCAGCTATACAGGCAACAACGCTGTACTGTGATGGGCCCGTGCTTCGCCCCCAGCCACGCAAATCTCTTTGTTGGCTGGTGGGAGGAGCACGTGGCCTGGAAGGAAGTACCTGAGAGGTGGATGGATAAAGTTGCATTCTGGACCCGTTACATCGATGATCTTTTCATTGTATGGAAGGGTTCACACTCCTCGGCTGAGGAGTTTATAACATTTCTGAACTCCAATGACCTCAACCTCGCATTTAGCAGCCACATAGGTAGCACTGAGGTCTTCTATCTAGTCCTAGAAGTCTACGCTAACAACTCTGAGATTCTAACCCGATTTTACAGGAAACCTACTGCTGGCAACGCTTTGCTTCATGCCAAAAGCTTCCACCCAAAAAGTGTGATCTATAATATCCCCTATGGGGAGCTTTTGCGCATGAAGCGAAACTGTTCCACCAAAGAAGACTATACCACAGCAAGAAATGAAGGATGTGGTTGTTTTAAAGTGAGAGGCTACTCAAATAATTCTCTTGATGTAGCAATCAAGAAAGTAGAAAAGGCATCCAGAAAGGAACTCTTAGCCATTAAGGCTGCTAAAAGGACCGACATCATTAAATCAACTGAACCAACCCGTATGATTACACGCTTTGACAGAGAGTGCGCCAAAATAGTACAAATATTCTGCAAGAATTTGCATATCCTTAAAACTGATACTATCCTCAAGAACCAAATTCCCACACAGCCACTTATAACATGCAGAAGATCTAAATCCACTAACCCCTTCAGTTCTCATGACGGCTGGGAGCCGTCATGACACACAGTGGGCTTGTGCTCATGACGGCTCCCAGCCGTCGTGACACCCACCCACGGGAGAAGCGCTGGTGCTCCCCAAGTGGGACACCAATCTTTGTGCCTCCCCCCCTCTTCGTCATCAAAGACGTCGGTGCACAAGGCGCGCCGAAGTCATTGGAGGTTTTCCTTTGTTTCCCGCCGAGCTGGATGCCATTTGCTCACATCGCGTCGGGAAAGAAAGAGGTGAGTTAATGCCTCGTGGAGGGTGGGGGGTATATTTTAAAGGGAATCGGAGGAAAGGGAAGGGTTTTCCTTTCCTGCGATGTCTTTTAAAAAGCATTCCTGCTGCACGATCGTGCCTGGGGCAGGAATGCATGTTTTTTTTAAAAAAAGGCCCAAATTGTGTCAGGGAGCGGCCCCTTGGGCAAGGGTCGCTCCCCTTGGGGGAGAAATATGAAATATGAACAGTTGGGTCTGGCCCCCTGGGAGGGGCAGATCGTTTGTATTTAATATTTAAAAAAGGTGTGTGTGCCCCCACTGGGCCACCAGGGATTTTTTTTTTAAATGCCCTTTGTGTTTTAGGGAGCGGCCCCTTGGGCAAGGTTTACTCCCCTTGGGGGAGAAATATGTGTAGTTGGGGCAGATCGGATATATTTTTTTTTAAAAAAGGTTTGTGGCGCCCACTGGGCCACCAGGGTTTTTTTTTGTAATAGCCCTATGTGTGTAGGGGAGTGGCCCCTTGGGCAAGGGTCGCTCCCCTTGGGGGAGCAATTTGTTTAGTTGGGTCTGCCCCCCTGGGGGGGCAGATCTGATTAAAAAAATAATAAGTAGGTGAGTGCCCACTAGGCCACCAGGGATGTTTTTTTTTGGTAAATGACCTTTTGTGTCGGGGGGCAAGGGTCGCTCCCCTTGGGTGAGCAATTTGTTTAGGTGGGTCTGCCACCTGTGCCCACTAGGCCAACAGGGATTTTTTTTAATTAAATTATGTTTTTGGGGAGCGGCCCCTTAGGCAAGGGTTGCTCCCCTTTGGGGATCATTTATTTTGGCTGTTCCTGCCCTGATTTGGGGGCATATTGGCCTTGTGAGTCTGGGCCCATCTGCCCCCAAGGGGAGGCAGAAGCCATTAGACACCAGGCATTGTTTTAGTGTTGTTGGGGAGCGGCCCCTTGGGTAAGGGTTGCTTCCCTTAGGGGAGCAATATGTTTTTGGGGAGCGGCTCATTTGGCAAGGGTCGCTCCCCTTTGGGTAGCATTTATTTGGGCCGTTTCAGACCCCTTGGAAGGGCAGATCGACCCAAATAAACAATTAATTTATTGTATCCCCACTAGGCCACCAGGGATTGTTTTTGTGTTGTTGGGAGTAGCCCCTTGGGCAAGGGTCGCTCCCCTTTATGAGGTATTTATTGTGGTCGTTTCTGCCCCTTTGGGGGCAGATCGGCCATATGTTTTCAGGCCCATCCGTCCCCTAGGGGGGCAGAAGCCAGTAGACACCAGGGATTTTTAAATGTTGGTGTTGGGGAGTGACCCCTTGTGCAAGGGTCGCTCCCCCTTAATGAGGGTGAATTTTTTGGCTGTTTCTGCTCCCTGTGGGGGCAGATCGGCCTTATGCTTTTAGGACCACTAGTGCATTATTTGCATATGTGATTGTAATGTTTTATTTCTCCTTTTTATTCTAGTGTAAAGCTTTTGATTCCTGTTTGCGGTTTCAGCAGTGGTTGTTCTGCAGTTTTGCGTAGTTGCATTTTTTTGGTATGTTGTTGTATTTACTCCAAATGAGTATTATTGTCATGCATGAATGAATTTTATTTGTAAGTGGGGTCATAATGGCAGCATATTTAGTTAGTGTTTTGAGCATGAAATTCTTTGCGATGTGTTTTGCATTGTCTAAGGTGTCATTTTCTTTTCTTTTTTAGTGGGATATTGTTGATCCTTACTGTGTCTGTGCAGAGTCGGTGGTGGTGAGTCTAGCTGCTTCTGGCAAGTGAGGGGTATCGTTTTGGAGTATATCGGTCTTTCCGATAAAGACGCATTTTGTTTATTACTTATTTTACAAAGTGTTTGTTGAATTGTTTGACAAGTTACCTTTATTAGTAAGGATTATGGCTAGCCGTAGAATGACTGCTCAGCAGGTGGTTGGTATGCTTCTTGAATCTTCCTCTGAGCAGGATTATGAGACTGACAGTGCGTCTGAGGGAGAGGAGGGAGGGAAAGATTCAGGCAGTGAGTTTTCTATCCTCATGGAATCATCGGATGATGAAGATATTCTCTCAGTGCGGATAAAGCTACTCTCAGTGTGGATTAAGTGCCTGTTTTAGAGGGGGACACTGATGTGCCGATGGTGCAGCAAGAGACATTGGTATTGCAGCCGCTGCAACGCTTTCTACTGGAAGTGCTGGACTCTGGGTTGAGTCAAACATGGTGCAGCCGGTGTTGCCTGCCTTTAGTGTGGATGCAGGGTGTAGAGTGGATTGTGAATTTTTTTTGCCTATACAGTTTTTTCAGTTGTTTATGGATGATGTATTTTTGACTGAGATTGTTGAGCAGACTAATTTGTATGCTGAACAGTTTTTGAGGGACAATAGTGCCACACTTAAGCCCCACTCTAGAGCTACCCGGTGGACTCCCACAAATCTAGATGAGATGAAGAAGTTTTTGGGTTTGACGTTTTTGATGGGCTTGATAAGGAAGCTGTCCATGGCTTCATATTGGTCTACCAGTCCCTTGATGGCAACCGCCATATTTCCTGCGATTATGACCCGTGATCGATATATACTTTTGCTTCGGATGCTGCATTTTGCTGATAATACTTTGGCGTTGCCACGAGATAACCCTGACTGTGACCGTCTTTTTAAGATTCAGCCTGTTCTTGATCACTTTGTAGATTGATTTTCAGAGATCTATACTCCGGGGAAAGAAATATCTATTGATGAGTCTTTGGTCATGTTCAAGGGCCGTTTGGTTTTTAGGCAATGCATCCCTAGCAAGAGGGCACATTATGGAATTAAGCTGTATATGTTGTCTGAGAGTAGGACAGGATATGTTTTTAATTTCCGTATGTACACTGGTAGGGATTCCACTATTGACTCCCCTGGTTTTCCGTCCACTTTTGGAGTTTCAGAGAAAATTTTGCGGGATCTTGCTAGAGGACTGTTTAACAGAGGCCACCATTTGTACCTTGATAACTTTTACACTGCTGTGCAATTGTTTAAGGAATTGTTCACTGGACACTTTTGCTTGAGGCACAATCCGCTCTAACCGTAAAGGTTATCCAAAAGGGCTTGTTTCCAAAAAAATTCAGAGGGGACAGTGCAGTTCCTTGCGTAGTGATGAACTACTAGCTGCGAAATTTGTGGACAGGAGGGATGTGTACATGCTGACTACCATCCATGATGAGAGTACTTTACCTGTGGATGTATGGGGTCAGTTTGCTGAAGTACGCAAACCTGTGTGCATTTTAAACTACAATAAGCACATGGGTGGTGTTGATAGAGTAGATCAGAGGTTGGAACCTTACACTGCTATTCGTAAGGCTTACATTTGGTATTAAGAGTTGGCCATCCATCTCTTCAATCTAGCAACTTTCAATTCTTTTGTTGTGTACAAGTAGTGTTCTCCTGAGACAAAGTTGACTTTTGTTCAGTTTCAGCAGTCTGTGATAGGCAGCCTTGTTGTGTAGGAACAGGAAAGTGTTCCTAGAGTTGGAGTGGCGGAGGATGTGGCTAGATTGAAAGATCGCCACTTTCCTGATTTAATTCCTCGCACGCCCAAAAAAAACAATCCCTGTTAGAGATGTAGAGTCTGCTTGCGAAGAGGTGTGTGGAAGGAGAGTCGTATGCACTGTGCCTATTGTCCTTCTAATCCTGGGCTGTGTGTGCCCTCATGTTTCAGATTGTATCACACTAAAAACAGTTTTTGGGAGCAACCGTGAGTCTAATAGTGTACTGCCTGGTATGGATGGTTTTATATAGTTGTTCAGTTTCACGTTTGGCAATAGAATGATGTCTTTAGCTACTGCTGTTGTTTTTGTAGTTATAGTTTTGTATCTAGTTGCAAATGGTTTGTGTTTTCTTTCTTGTTTAAACAGTTTTTATGACGGTGTGCGTGGACTGGTGGTTGGCTGGCAGTGTGCGTGGACTGGCGCTTGGCTGGCAGTGTGCGTGGACTGGTGCTTGGCAGGCGGTGAGTGTGGACTGGCACTTGGCTGGCAGTGTGCGTGGACTGGTGCTTGGCTGGCGGCGAGTGGGCTGGCGCTTGGCTGGCGGTGTGCGTGGATTGGCACTTGGCTGGCGGTGTGCGTGGACTGGCGGTTGGCTGGCGGTGTGCATGGACTGGTGCTTGGCTGGTGGTGTGCGTGGACTGGCACTTGGCTGGCAGTGAGTGGACTGGTGCTTAGCTGGCATTCTGCATGGATGGGCGCTTGGCTGGCGGTGTGTGTGAACTGGCGCTTGGCTCGCAGTGCGCATGGACTGGTGCTTGGCTGGCAGTGAGTGGGATGGCGCTTGGCTGGCAGTGTGCATGGTCTGGCGCTTGGCTGGTGGTGTGCGTGGACTGGCACTTAGCTGTCAGTGTGATTTGGCTGGCACTTGGCTGGCGGTGTGCATGGATTGGCGCTTGGCTGGCAGTGTGCGTGGGCTGGCGCTTGGCTGGCAGTGTGCATGGACTGGCGCTTGGCTGGCGGTGTGCGTGGACTGGTGCTTGGTTGGCGGTGTGCGTGGACAAGCGCTTGGCTGGCGGTGTGTGAGTAGTGACTTGCTGCTGGTCACTACACACACTGCTAGCCAAACACCGCTCTGTGTCAGGAATGTGGGCGTGTGAAAGTGATGGGTCCTTGAATGGCGCTGTCTGCTGGTGTGAGTGTTGCAATGTGCTGGGCCCGCGGCTGGTGGTGTGAATGGTTTTATGTGTGTCACACATATGAAAGGTGTATGAATGGCCTGTAAATAGGTTGGTGCCTTGTCGTGGCTTTACGGCTCACAAACTGTGAGTCAATGGTTCAGTTTCTCGTACTTTCAATTATTAACAGAACATTTCATTTTTGTAAAATCTCTGGTTAATACTTGTATATACTGAACCATCACTCACCCTCGTGCCAAATCCAACCAGTATGTCTGTGTGCTTGAAGAATAGGTGGTTGTGCAGAAATATATGTCTTTTCTGCCTTTATCAAGCAGGGTATACCTTGTCCCTTTTTGTGAGTGTTGTAATGTGTTGGTTTCGTGCCTGGTGATGTGAATGGTCTTTTGTGTATCACGTATGAAAGGTGTGTGAATGGCCTGTAAAGCAGTTGGTGCCTTGCCGTGGGTTTACGGCTCACAAGCTGCGAGTCACTGGTTCAGTTTTTTGTCTGTTTAATTATTGACAGTGCATTTTATTTTTGTGAAATCTCTTGTTAATAAAATTTTATATACTGAACCATCACTCGCCCTCGCGCCAAATCCAACCAGTATGTGTGTGTGCTTGAGGAATAGATGGCTGTGCAGGAATCTTTGTCTTTTTGACTCTCTGCCAAGGTGTACATTCCATCTAAGAATACCCTACCAACTGTAGATATTGTTGTAAACTAAACACCCATGGGAGTACATGGTAATGTCTCTCTTGTGGATACCAGCACGTTATCTTACCCATAATGTCCTACAAACCTCAAAATGTCTGTCACATTTTCCTTGCATTATTGTGCCAAAATGTTAACGCTCCATTAAGAAACAACAACTTTCCTATCCCCTGCCTTTCTCCAATAGAAATGGTACCTCACTTGCGTGGGAGGCTCCAGTTCCCGCGTCAGGCAAGGGCCCAAAATGTAGTGAGGCGACATCAAAATTGCCTATCACAAAACAACAAGGGGGGTCACCTTTGTTTCTGGCCCGTGCTCGGCGGCCATCTAGAGAAACCTACCAAACCCACACATTTCTGAAAACTAGACACATGGGGGATTCCAGGGAGGAATGGCTTGCGTGGATCCCCCAATGTTTCCTTACCCATAATCCCCTGCAAACCTCAATTTTAGCTGAAAAAATCACTTTTTTCACACATTTTTATGTGGGAAAGTTGTGGCACCGCTGGGCTGACACAAATTTATTACCACCCAGCATTCCCCAGGTTCTCCCGATAGAAATGATACCTCACTCATGTGGAAGGCCCATGTACCCACAACAGGCAAGGGCCCACAACGTACCGGGGCGACATCAAAATTGCCTATCTCAAAACTACCAGGTTTTGCAAGGGGGGTCACCTTTGTTTTTGGCCCCGTGCTCGGCGGCCATCTAGGGAAGCCTACCAAACCTACACATTTCTGAAAACTAGAAAGCCAGGGGATTCCAGGGAGGTATGGCTTGCATGGATCCCCACACGTTTCCTTACCCAGAATCCCCTGCAAACCTCAATTTTAGATGAAAGAATCACTTTTTTCAAACATTTTTGTATGGGGAAGTTGTGGCATCACCGGGCTGACACAAATTTCCTACCACCCAGCGTTCCCCTGGGTCTCCTGATAAAAATGGTGCCTCACTTATGTGGGAGGCCTAAGTACCCGCGACAGGCAAAGGCCCAAAACGTAGTGAGGCGACATCAAAATTGCCCATCTCAAAATGACCTGGTTTTGCAAGGGGGGTCACCTGGGTTTTTGGCCCCGTGCTCAGAGGCCATCTAGGGAAACCTACCAAACCCACACATTTCTGAAAACTAGATACCAGAGGGATTCCAGGGAGGTATGGCTTGCGTGGAACCCCTAACGTTTCCTTACCCAAAACCCCCTGCAAACCTCAAATTTAGCTGAAAAAATCACTTTTTTCACACATTTTTGTTTGGGAAAGTTGTGGAATCACCGGGCTGGCTCAAATTTCCTACCACCCAGCGTTCCCCCGGGCTCCCTATAAAAATGGTGCCTCACTTGTGTGGAAGGCCCAAGTACCCACGACAGTCAAGGACCCAAAGCGCAGTGAGGCAACATCAAAATTGCCTATCTCAAAACGACCTGTTTTGCAAGGTTGATATAGTGGGGTTGCCAACAAGGGATTTTGTTTGTACTAGCTCAGTTCTATTTCTTAGCAATTCGTTTCAAGGGTGTATTTTAAACTAATTAAACACCGACAGTAAATGTTATCCAAACTCAGTTTTTCAATAAAATGTGCACACACGGGAATTCTTTTTTTGTGAATGAAACACAAATCTTTTTATATAAATCAAGGTAAGAAAGGAGTACAAAAGAACCATTGGTTACACGCAATAGAGCATGAAAGGCGGGTTGAATTAGATCCACATTTCATTAAAAAACATCTATTTCCAAATGATTGTGACAGAGAATAATCTCATTGATGAGAAAAAATCAACTGTATTTATCTAATGTTGTGGAATTAGATGATGGAGTCGACGTTTCGGTCTTGAATTGCAGAAGTCCGTCAGACCATCTTCAGGACAGATAATTATTGCATGTTTAGACCCTTTGTGAGTTCAAATGATCCCACGTAACGTGTTTTTTTGTTTGTGTTGTTGTCCGGGCGATTTAGCTGATATTGTAGCCTATCAATTTATATGCTTTCTCATGCCAAGCGGTTGAGCGGGGAAAGTCCTTGCTTGTTCTTTTTCAAGAGCTTTGTTTTTTCTGGTTGTCGTTCAGAATGCGAACAAATCTGCCGAGGTCAGGAACGCCAAGGGGGTCACCTGGGTTTTTGTCCCTTTGCTCGGCGGCCATCTATGTAAACCTACCATACCCACACATTTCTGAAAACTAGACACCCGGGGTATTCCAGGAAGGTATGGCTTGCGTGGATCCCCCAATGTTTCCTTACCCGGAATCCCCTGCAAACCTTAATTTTAGCTGTATAAATCACTTTTTTCACACATTTTTGTGTGGGAAAGTTGTGGCATCACCGGGCTGACACAAATTTCCTACCACCCAGCGTTCCCCTGGGTCTCCCAATAAAAATGGTGCCTCACTTGTGTGGGAGGCCCAAGTACCCGCGACAGACAAGGGCCCAAAACGTAGTGAGGCGACATAAAAATTGCCAATCGCAAAACGACCTGGTTTCGCAAGGGGGGTGACCTGAGTTTTTGGCCCCGTGCTCGGCGGCCATCAAGGGAAACCTACTAAACCCACACATTTCTGAAAACTAGACACCTGGAGGATTCCAGGGAGGTATGGCTTGCGTGGATCCCCAAGGTTTCCTTACCCAGAATCCCATGCAAACCTCAATTTTAGCTGAAAAAATCACTTTTTTCACACATTTTTGTGGGGGAAATTTGTGGCATCACCAGGCTAACACAAATTTCCTACCACCCAGCGTTCCCCTGGGTCTCCTGATAAAAATGGTGCCTCACTCGTATGGGAGGCCCAAGTACCCGCGACAGGCAAGGGTCCAAAACATAGTGAGGCGACATCAAAATTGCCCATCTCAAAATGACCTGGTTTTGCAATGGGAGGCACCTGGGTTTTTGGCCCGGTGCTCGGTGGCCATCTAGGGAAACCTACTAAACCCACACATTTCTGAAATCTAGACACCCAGGGAATTCAGGGGAGGTATGGCTTGCGTGGATCCCCCAATGTTTCCTTACCCAGAATCCCCTGCAAACCTCAATTTCAGCTGCAAAAATCACTTTTTTCACACATTTTTGTGTGGGAAAGTTGTGGCATCACCAGACTGACACACATTTCCTATGACCCAGCGTTCCCCCGGGTCTCCTGATAAAAATGGTGCCTCACTTGTGTGGGAGGCCCAAGTACCCACAACAGGCAATGGCCCAAAGCGTAGTGAGGCGACATCAAAATTGCCTATCTCAAAACGACCTGGTTTTGCAATGGGAGGCACCTGGGTTTTTGGCCCCGTGCTCGGAGGCCATCTAGGGAAACCTACCAAACCCACACATTTCTGAAAACTAGGTAACTGGGGGATTCCAGGGAAGTATGTTTTGCATGGATTCCCCAACGTTTCCTGACCCAGAATCCCCTGCAAACCTCAATTTTAGCTGAAAAAAATCACTTTTTTCACACATTTTTGTGTGGGAAAGTTGTGGCATCACCGGAATGACACAAATTTCTTACCACCCAGTGTTTCCCCGGGTCTCTCAATAAAAATGGTGCCTCACTTGTGTGGGAGGCCCAAGTACCCGTGACAGGCAAGGGCAAACAAAATGTGTGGGTTTGGTATTTTTCCCTAGGTGCCGGCAGAGCTAGGGTTCAAAAACTACAGCTAGGCACTTTGCCAAAAAAGGGTCATTTTTCACTGTGAAATAGTTTTGTGTCCATGTTGTGTTTTGCGCCGTTTCCTGTCGTGGGCACCTACACAAGTGAGGTACCATTTTTCTCGGAAGACTTTGGGGAATGCGGGGTGGGTGGAAATTTGTGGATCCACGCAGATTCCTGAACTTTCCACCACAGAAATGTGAGGAAAATTTGTTTTTATTTACATTTTGTTAGGTTTACAAGGGCTTCTGGGTAACAGAACCTGGTGGGAGCCAGTCAAGTCAACCCATCCTGGATTCCCCTGGGTGTCTATGTTTAAAAAATGTATAGGTTTGCTAGGTTTCCCTAGGTGCCGGCAGAGCTAGGGTTCAAAAACTACAGCTAGGCACTTTTCCAAAAAAGGGTCATTTTTCACTGTGAAAATGTGGTGTGTGCACATTGCGTTTTGCGCCGTTTCATGTTGCGGGCAATAGGCCTACCCACGCAAGTGATGTACCATTTTTCTCTGAAGACCTTGAGGAACGCAGTGTTAGTGGAAATTTGTGGATCCACGCAGATTCCAGAACTTTCCACCACAGAATTGTGAGGAAAATGTGTTTTTGTTGACAATTCTTTACGTTTGCAAGGGATTCTGGGTAACAGAACCTGGAGGGAGGCAGTCGAGTCACCCTATCCTAGATTCCCCTGGGTGTCTAGTTTTCAAAAATGTATAGGTTTGCTAGGTTTCCTCAGGTGCCAGAAGAGCTAGGGTTCAAAAACTACAGCTAGGCACTTTGCCAAAAAAGGTTCATTTTTCACTGTGAAATTGTGGTGTGTCCACGTTGCGTTTTACGCCGTTTCATGTCACGGGAACTAGGCCTACCCACACCATTTTTCTTGGAAGACTTTTGGGAACGCGGGGTGGGTGGACATTTGTGGATCCACACAGATTACAGAACTTTCCACAACAGAAATGTGAAAAAATTTGGTTTTTTGGACATTTGTTTAGGTTTGCAAGGGATTCTGGGTAACAGAACCTGGTGAGAGCCAGTCAATTCACCCCATCCTGTGTTTCCCTGGGTGTCTAGTTTTCAAAAATGTATAGGTTTGCTAGGTTTCCCTAGGTGCCGGCAGAGCTAGGGTTAAAAAACTACAGCTAGGCACTTTGCAAAAAAAGGGTAATTTTTCATTGTGAAAATGTGGTGTGTTCACGTTGCGTTTTGAGACGTTTCCTGTCTGGGGCACTATGCCTACCCACACAAGTGAGGTACCATTTTTATTGGGAGACTTAGGGTAATTCAGATTTGCAAAGCAACTGTTATTATCTATTGACGTTCAATGTATTTCTGCCTTCCAAATGAAAGACAATGTGTAAAAAAGAAGTCATTTTGAAAAATGACCGATAATTCTCATGCTAGTATGAGTGTTCCCAATTTCGGAAATGTGCAAATATCTACTGTTTCTAAACTCTATAGTTTGTTCCCATTTCAGAAATACATAGGTGTCTTTCATACCAATTTTTCCATGTATACATTTTCCCAGAGTATTTGCTATATACCCGCTACATATTAAAAAACCATTGCCAGTTGCTGCTCAGTTTTTGGCTCTGGGTTCGTCGGGTTCTTGGTGAACCTACAAGTCTTATATATCCCCACAACCAGTAAGGTCCCGTGGATGTAACGGTATATTGCTTTCAAAGAGCTGTCATAATTAGAAGAAGTTACAGGTGAAAAAGTTGACACAAAAGGCTGTGTTTTCAACTAATTTTCAATTTTTCCTATATTTAACTGTTAGTTTCTATAAAGAAACCTTGAAGGAGCTGCACAAATGACCCCTTGCTGAATTTAGAAATTAGTCTACTTTTCAAACATGTATAGCTTTCCGGTATCCATTATTGCTTTCATACCCATTTCTACCATTAACTGGAAGGAGGTTGAAAGCACAAAAAAATAGCAAAAATATGCTATCTCCCAGAAAAAAGCCCAAACTGTGTAAAACAGTTTGGTTTTCTGACAAAAGTCTGTCATTCCCTAAAGGCTGAAAATGGTGATTTCAGCCCCACAAACCCTTTTTTGATACCATTTGCAGGGAAAAACCCAGACGCTTTCATTTGCAGCACTTTTTTCCCATCTTTCCCAAAAAAACAAAATGTAGCTGTATTTTGGCTAATTTCTGGGACCCCTTCAGGGAAATCTATTAACCCTGGGTACCTTTGGAATCCCCATGATATTGGAAGAAAAGGACACAAATTTGGCGTGGATACCTAATGTGGTAAAAAAGTTACAGGAGCCTGAGCGCGAACTACCCCAAATAGCCAAAAAAAGGCTTAGCACTGGGGGGGAAAAGGCCTAGCAGCGAAGGGGTTAAGGATTTATTAGTCTCTAGTTTTAAAGCGAGAGGCTACTCAGATAATTCTCTTGATGTAGCAATCAAGAAAGTAGAAAAGACATCCATGAAGGAACTCTTAGCCATTAAAGCTGCTAAAAGGAATGACATCATTAAATCAACTGAACCAACCCGTATGATTACACGCTTTAACACAGAGTCCACAAAAATAGTACAGATGTTCTGCAAGAATTGGCATATCCTTAAAACTGATAATATCCTCACGAACCAAATTCCCACACAGCCACTTATAACATACAGAAGATCTAGATCCATTAAGGATCTATTAGTCTCCAGTCATTACCAATCTACGGCTGGACTGAAAGAACCTGTAACCCGGTTCTTTCCCTGCATGAAATGCAAGGCATGCAAATATAGTTATAAAAAGACAACCTATGAGTTACCTGGAAAAGGTGTAAAATCCACTAGAAACATCAATAAATTACTTAATTGTAACTCTGAATTCACTATATATTGTTTGGAATGCCCATGCAAGAAAAAATAAATCGGTAGCACCATAAATGCAGCAAAGAAGTGTGTGCTAGGACACATGCGGGTGATTGCCCACCATTATGAAGACTGTCACATGAGCAATCGTGATCTTCCAGCCTTCTATTGCTTAGGCCAGATACCTAAAAATGAGAGAGGGGGAGACAGGGTTAAAAATGTATGTGCCCTAGAGTCTAGATACAATATTTAACGAGGTATAATGTCCCCTCAGGGCCTGAACAATGACGAAGAATTATGGGCCCACTTGGAATGAGGTCCATGCAACTACTCGAGCAGTCAGAAAATGAGCAATACCATGAATTAAAGATCTTCTGTATCCTTACTTCAATCATGATTCACTCACACAGTTAAGGAATTTCCAACTGTTATGCCATGCAGTTATGTAAGTGGGATAAGGGGGAATGTTGGCTGCCATGTGAGGTATCCTCCTTTTATATGCAATCTTGATTATATTTAGCTTGGACTGCTTTTAACTTTCTATATTTCTTGCTGTTGGCTTTTTGCCTTTTGCTTTCATTTATTTGCCTCATATTGTAGACATTTGTCCCGACAAGAAAACAGTTTGTGTTCCTGCACAACAAAGTACTGCCCATTCAATTTTGAATTGAGCATGATTTAGCCTCCTCTCCTGTAATCTCCATTTATATGTGAGATCCTCTTGTCTTGGACTTTGAATGTCCATTCAGGGCTTAATGGCTTGATGCAACAGTCCCCATCTCTAAGAATTAGTGAAGCATATATATTAAGGATGACAGCTTCATATGTGACACCGATACTCAAAAATAGTGAAGAAAAACACATAAATTATGTTTCTCTTTAAATGCTATTAATGTATAAATGAGTATTTGTGAAACTGGGAATTGAGTTGCCGTGTTCCATGTACACTGAGGACGAACAACCTGTTTATCACCTCTTTTAATAATGCTGCATCAAACGTTAAGATGGGCGACATGAAACAAAAGCATTCAGTATGTATTGAGCCGTCTTCTATGTTTACCATTTCCTTCACTTGCACTATTTTTACTTTAAGAATAGTGGTACTTTGCGAAACAAACTGACATTGACAAAGCCAGAGCGGCGAAACGCGTCTGTCAGCTCTGAGGGGGGTTCTATACGAATTAAAACAAATATTTTCACGGACTTGATTTGAGTGTGCTCCTGATTTGTGTCGGCTGACACAAATTTGGCCTTCGACTGTGAATGCTGTGGAACGCAGCTCACCACCACGTACAGGAGGCACCCAGGGTGCGTGGCTGCGACAACGGTGAAACTTTGTTCTTGCATATATATGTATGTATATATATATATATCACCTACTGGCGGTCGCCAGTAAGTAGTTATGGTTAGGACCTATTTTCCATAGGAAATCTGCAACATTCTATTTGGAATAACTTTGGCGCCCGTTGACGAATCTTCGCGAAATTTTGAAAACCTTTGGTCAGCTCCGGTCTGCTCCTATCCTCTCGGGATGATTTGTGTAGCGGGGGCTGAGAAAAAAGGGATGGGGTCCCCGGGGCAGATTATGGCCTCAGAAGGGGGGCCACGTGGCCCCCTTCCCAATGTTTTTATGATAAAAAAAATTGGGGACGGGCCCTGGGGGATTGGGTCCCCAGGGACAAAAAATTTGAATAAATAAAAAAAAACATTAAAAAAAACGGGATCGCGGACGGAGGCCATGCCCCCTCATTGCACCACTCTGCAAACGCGCCCCCTGGCGCATTTGCAGAGGGGGAATAAATTCCCCTTGAATACTGGGGTCCCTGGGGGCCAACTAACCCACCAGGTACCTCCAGTATGCGCCAGGGAACTGAGTTGCAGAGAGGTGTTCTGAGGCCACACCCCTTTTTACACCTCTCTGCAACTCAGCTCTGTAGCGCTTACTGGAGGTAGCTGGTGGGCTAGTTGCACCCCAGGGACCCTCAGTAGTCAAGGGGAGTTAATCCCCCAACTTAAAATGAGCCACAGGGCGGGTTTGCACAGTGGTGAAGGGAGGGGGCGGGGCCTGAGGTGATATGTGTGCAAACATGCCCTGTGGCGCGTTTTAAGTTGGGGTATTAATTCTTATGTGGTATTGCTATGTTCATTCATTTAAAAACGTTAGTTTCTATTTTTGAGTGTGTGTATCAAAGGTTCTATTATGGTGAGAGGGGGTCTGCCACTCTATCACAAGGATGATGTCATTTGAGATGTCATCAGTGATGTTGTGAGTGATGTCACTGACCATGTCATGAGTGAAGTATTATGTGACGTCATCAGCAGTGCATTGCGGGTGCGCGAGTTATAGTTAGCTGAACTAACTATAACGGGGGAATTTCTATGGTTTTGTACGAGTGAAATGTCCAACCAACTATAACGCACCTTAAACCTATGGTTTTTTCAGTGAATTTCTAAGGTTTTTTAAATGCTAATTCAATCAATCAATCAATCAGTGACACTTGTAAAGCGCGCTACATACCCGTAGGGTCTCAAGGCGCTGGGGGGGGGGAGGGGGGGGTGCCGCTACTGCTCGAACAGCCAGGTCTTCAGCTTCTTCCTGAAGGAGAGGTGGTCTTGGGTCAGGCGCAGGTCGGTAGGGAGGGAGTTCCAGGTCTTGGCGGCCAGGTAGGAGAAGGACCTTCCTCCTGTAGTCGCTCTTCGGATGCGGGGGACGGCGGCGAGGGCGTGGTTGGCTGATCGGAGGTGGCGTTTGGGAGCGTAGAAGTTGACTCGGCTGTTGAGGTAGCTCGGGCCTTGGTCGTGTAGGGCTTTGTGTGCGTGGGTGAGGAGGCGGAAGGTGATTCTTTTGTTGACGGGGAGCCAGTGAAGGTCTCTCAGATGTCCGGAGATGTGGCTGGTTCGTGGGATGTCGAGGATGAGTCTGGCTGAGGCGTTCTGGATCCGCTGGAGTCTCTTCTGGAGCTTGGCGGTGGTACCGGCGTAGAGGGCGTTGCCGTAGTCCAGTCGGCTAGTGACGAGGGCCTGGGTGACGGTCTTCCTGGTCTCGGTGGGGATCCACCAGAAGATCTTCCGTAGCATGCGTAGGATGTTGAAGCACGCCGAGGAGACGTTGTTGACTTGCCTGGTCATGGAGAGGGAGGAGTCCAGGAGGAAGCCCAGGTTGCGTGCATGGTCTGTCGGTTTGGGTGCGGTGCCCAGGGCGGGAGGCCACCAGGAGTCGTCCCAGGCGGAGGGTGAGGAGCCCAGGATGAGGACCTCCGTCTTGTCCGAGTTCAGTTTCAGGCGGCTGGTCGTCATCCACTCGGCTACCTCTTTCATCCCTTCGTGCAGGTTGGATCTGGCGACGGCGGGGTCGTTGGTCAGGGAGAGGATCAGTTGGGTGTCGTCGGCGTAGGAGATTATGCTGAGGTTGTGTTTGCGTACGATGGCCGCGAGGGGGCTCATGTAGACGTTGAAGAGGGTGGGGCTCAGAGATGATCCTTGAGGGACGCCGCAGGTGACTTCGGAGGCCTCTGACTTGTACGGTGGTAGGCGGACTCTCTGTGTTCTTCCGTCGAGGAAGGAGATGATCCAGTCCAGCGCCTTGTCCTGGAATCCGATGTTGCTGAGGCGCCGTACTAGGGTGCGGTGGCAGACCGTGTCGAATGCCGCAGAGAGGTCTAGGAGGATGAGGGCCGCTGTTTCTCCATTGTCCATCAGGGCTCGGATGTCATCGGTGGCGGCGATGAGGGCGGTCTCGGTGCCTATAATGTGCCTGAAGCCTGAAACCTATGGTTTTTTCAGTGAATATATATATATATATATATATATATATATATATATATATATATATATATATATATTCACTGAAAAAACCATAGGTTTCACACATGTTATAGTTAGCGGAAATTTTACTGATAAAAAACCAATGAAATTGCCCCGTTATAGTTAGTGCTGGCAACTATAACTCACGCGACCGCAATCCTCTGCTGATGCTAATACTGTATTTAGACACTTATTTGCCCATGTCTTCTTCCATACATTTTTAGCTATACATATATTACAAATATTTTTTTTTCATAAAGACACATATGTCATCAGCAGAAGATTGCGGTCGCGTGAGTTATAGTTGCCAGCACTAACTATAACGGGGCAATTTCATTGGTTTTTTATCAGTAAAATTTCCGCTAACTATAACATGTGTGAAACCTATGGTTTTTTGAGTGAATTTGCAAGGTTTTTTAAATGCTAATTCCTAACTATAACGTGTGTGAAACCTATGGTTTTTTCAGTGAATTTGTACGGTTTTTTAAATGCTAAGTTACTTTACGCCATTCGTGGCGTGCGTGCCCACTTAACGCAGTTCGTTCCGTGCGCGCACGGTGCGCTTCGCGCACCGTGCGCGCACAGTGAGCACGCGGTGCGCTTCGCGCACCGCGCACCCACTTTACGCAGTTAGTGCCGTGCCCACGTTACGCTAGATGGGCCATGTACGCACGATGCGCTTCGCGCACCGTGCGCACATGGAGGACATATTATGCGCTTCCTTGTGATCGGTAATCTGTTGAATTTTTTTGGGGAATTTCTGTGCTGTAATAAGCCATGCACAAATGGTGGCCTGCGGCCACCATTTGCACACGGGGTGGGGAAAGTGTGGATTTTTTTTTTTAATTTTTGACCGTACGCGTACGGTAAGCGTACGGTAAGCGTAATCGGCGAAATTGCCGAAAAAAAAATAAAACCTTTTTTGCTCTTGGGGGATGTTTGGGGGCTCCCTCAACATGACTATGTGGGAGGGAGTTGTCAAAACAGCCCCGTAACATGTTTTTTGCCATCAGGTTTGATAAACAACACTCAGTGCGAGAGACAAAATGGCGGACGCCGCTTCCTGGTTTCGGCCGATTCGAATGTTTACTAAGATCTAAGAGCCAATCAGAATCGCGCTCGCGCACGCCACCGTACGCTTACGGTAAGCGTACGGTAAGCGTACCGTAAGCGGGCTCAGATATATATATTGATTTAAAGGCTATTTTCTCAGAATCTACTGAACAGATTTACACCAAACCTACAAAAGGCACTTCCTTGACCTAGGGACTACCTCTCTGCCAAATTTCTAGTAATTCTGTTCAGCCGTTCGGGCTGTAGCTCGTTCTAAAGGTCCTATGGAAAAATGCATGGGAAAAACGCGTTTTGGGACCCCCCTTTTATCTCAGCCCCCGCTTGACGAATCCCCCCAAAACTTTCAGGGTAGGAGCGGAGCGTAGCGCCCCACCTATTTTGAGAAATTCGCGAGGATTCGTCGACCGGCGCCAAAGTTATTCAAAATAGAATGTTGAGGTTTTCCTATGGAAACGTGGTCCTAACTATAACTACCTACTGGCGACCGCCAGTAGGTAATATATATATATATATATATATATATATATATATATATATAATCTGTTAAGTGGGGGCAGAGAAAAAGGGTGGGTCAAAAAAGTGTGTTTACCATGTTAATTCCCATAGGGATTTTAAACACTACTACAGTCCGAATTGCTGGATGAATTTACGCCATATTTGGTAGAAAGGTATCTTTTGGTCCAGAAAGCACACTTTTTGTCATTTGGTGTGAATCTGTTCAGTAGTTTTAGAGTTATTAAAAGAAATCCAAATGTGTATATCTAGGGACACAGATCCTCTGAGGATCAGATAGTCCCTGTGCTGAACTCTAATTAGCTGCCAACACTTCAACCAGGAAGTGTTGACAGTCATCCTTAAAAAAAGAGAAAAAGAAGAGAAAAGGAGGCAGGGTAGGAATACCCTGACCCCTAGTCTTGGGGTCCCCCGGGACCTCACCTGGGCAGAAAGGCATTATTTTTCAATTTCCACTGAAAATCACGACAATTTAAAAAAAGCAAGCATGCTCTCCCACGCTTGTTCCCTAATATAGCCCCCGGGTGGGCCAGGTCCTGGGGTCTTGTGATAAAAAAGGATGGAGATGCCTACCACCTCCCTGGGTCTTTAGTATTGTGCTGGATAGAGGCAGAGTAGACCCCCCCACCTCAGGCTCAAACGAGCCCGGGGACCTCCACCTCCCCAGGGCTTTACTTTTTAAATTGAGGAGGGTCGGCATGTAGACCCCCATCCTGGGGCTGTTTGAACCACCAACTCCCCAGGACTAAAATACAATATTTTAAGGGCAGCTGTGCAGACCCCACATGCCCCGCGGACCACCACCTCCCCAGAGTCAAAACTGGGAGAAGGGCCATGCAGCCTCCCTCACTGGCCATATACAGCAATGAGGAGTCCCACGCTTCCCCCTACTTGGAGCCATTATTGGCCTTGGAGACCACCACCCCCCCAGGTCCAGCTCCTGCTATGGCCCGAGGTGCGCACCCCTGGGACATAGATGTTTGCTTTTGCTTGGCGGGAGCTGTGACAACTCCCCCCAAGCAAGACCAAGCACTAACTCTGCTCTCAGCCAGTGGGAGCTGTTAAACTGCTGCCGCTTGCTGGTAGCTATGTTTTCATCTGTTTCCCTGCCTGCTGTCATGTGGGCAGGGAAACAGATGAAAAGATTGCTCTCACATGCAGGGAGCAGCATTTTTGGGTGCTCCATACCTGTAGGAGCAATGGTCGCTCTCGCTGGAGGTGGGTAGCCGGCAGGGACTGCAGGGAACCGCGTTCCCCAACATAGTACACTGGGTGGCCTGGGTGGGTTCCAGGGCACCCAGGTAGACGTGGCTGGGCCCCGAGGGATGCAATTGTGTTTCCTCTCATATTCCAAGCTGAAAAACAATCTGAAATCCTTAATAGAGGTGATTATATCGTTGATGTATTGGAGTTCGATCAGATCTGGGGTGACTGTAGTGAGTGATTTCTTTCTCGTCGTCTCCTAGTGAGAGCTGAGTCCATAGTTCTTCCTTGCAATTAACCTGAGTACGGAAACACCCCAAATCATATGCAGGCTCCATTTGTTTGGTCATACCTGTTTTGCTGCAAATGGCCCCACAACAATGGCAAAATATTTTAATGCAGGAGGGAGCTTTAATGGCAGGCATCTTTGCGGCCCTCAGTCGTTCCTTCATGGTGTGACTACTTCACTCATAAAGAAGACGAAGGAGGCAGCAACCATCTCTACAGGGCTGACAATAGGAAGAAAGCACATGTGCCCTACAAGAATGGCCTCTAGAGAACACACGCCTGGAGGCCATTTGCATGGCTAGCAGTTAAGTGGTAGTTGTAACTAAAGCCGGTCTTTAATCAGATAACCTCATCGCTGCTGCTTGTGAATAAAATGAGGATACATTGGGGCATTTTAGTCTGTCCCTTTTTTCAGCCAAGCCCTGGCTGATTATGTAAGAGTATTGACTGGCTTCTGAACCCATACATTGCTCTTCTCCAAATTCAAATCACCCAAAGTCAGGGCCTGATTAGGATGGCGGAAGGGCCGCCACTGACAGCCTGTCGGTGGCGGGCACTCCACCATCGCACTGTGGCTTTCCACCTGCCAGATTATTATGGCGGGCGGAAACGTGGTGCTTGGAAAGACCGACCACCACGCTTCCATAGACGGTCATTTTCCGACCGCCTGTCGGAGCTGCTGCATTGGCCATCGGGATTATGGTATCCCTTTTCTGCGGCGGACAACCTGCCACGAAATAGTAGGTGGAAAATGGAATTGGGGCCCATAGCGGGCCCCCCTTAATCCCTGGGATATGGGAAGAGCACTGTGGGGCACCTATGGTGCCCCCCTACATTTCCCTGTACCATGTGGCAGGCACCACATGGTGCCTGCCACATAGTGCAGGGAAATGCCCACGGTGCATTTTTAACATTGCGGAAGGTGCTGCAGCTAGCCGCACCTGCCGCAATGTTAAATATAGCAGATGCGACCGCCATGGTGGCGGTCGCATTGTAATTCCATATGTGGGATCGCCGCCTCATAGGCGGGCAGTCCCAATGCCCGAGACACTGGCGGACGGACGGGAGTCCGTCCGCCATCGAAATCAGGCCCTCAGTTATATTACTGTGACAAGTTGTAGATGTGGTGGGGGGAGGGTGTTGGTTTTGGTGGTGTGGGTGACAGAGGGTGAGATGGAGGGGAAGGAAGCAGGGGGTGGGGTGTTAAACAGACACCTTTCGAATGTAAAAAACACATCATTAAAGGCGGTTTAAGCTGAATCACTGTATCCAAATCAGAGGGAAATGTTGCAGGCATGACCTTGAAGCAGACATGTTTATGCACTCCTCTGAAGGTTGGCCCTAGGGCGTTGGGTTAGATCGCCCATGCCAATTGTTGGCCTTGGTTTTATTCGTCTTTAGCAATGACCTCAGTGTGCCAATGTGCAGGAGTAAGGGGGACACACTGCACATGATCGTGGATTCTCCCCCTGCCTTGTGCTGCTGGTAGAAACAAAAGTGGAAGGGCACCGACCTCCTGTGCACTGCATTGTGGAGAAGTCTTCCTTTTCAGTCTGCACCTGCAGTGCTGTCAGGGAATGGAATATTCCAGGTCCCTCCAGCACTGATGTCGAAGCACAGCATTGGAGAGTAGCTGGTCACAGGCAAAGGAGGCTATGGCTGAATTACATAACCTTCCTCCTTCTGTTGTTGCTGTTGAATGGAACCTTTTGTAGAGGTCTAGTCTTAGCCTTCTGGTCCTGCCGGCACATGGCTAGGCCCCGGCTCTCTCCCACAGTAAGCCTTGGGCACTCCAACGGTACCTGCACTGTGTAAGTGTGACCACTACAGCACACAATGCACAGGAATACTAAAGATGCAGATTCTGTGGCTGACTGACCCACTGACTTGCAACAGAGTGATTGATAATGTCCACCAGAGACCTAATTTTTCAGCATTCAAGGGCATGTATCCTGTAAATAATAAAATGCTGCAACTTCCACCACCCCCATCCCACCACTGTGAGATCTTGCAAAATTACAGCAATCCTTCATTCCTGATCTGCCAAAGTGCAAAGGCTAAAAAACTGGATATGGATAAATGGTGAGTAATGTAGGCTAAACATTATATAATATGATACAAAAATCTGCAAATATAACACAATATGCACACAGCATGTGTAATATGCTAGAGGAAGTGACATTACCCAAAGAGTTTTAAATGGTGCATTCCAGACCTCTCCATAATAGTGATTTAGTGGTGCACACACTGTGTGCAGGGAGCTTGCCTACAGTTATCTTGGGTGGCTTCTCCTGTGCTGGACCTTCAATCCCCCTACAGCCCCAATATACCCACCCTGTAACACTAGTGCCTACTTAAGTATCCCTCGCAACCCATGAGAGCTCTTAACTGATGTAGAGGAGATTACGGAACCAGAGATAGCAGCACATTTAGGATCAGAGAGACGACCATCTCTGGCAGTTACTGGGTGTGTCTCTTAAATAGCAGCCATTGAAGATGGCTCCGGGTGAGCACTGTGTTGGTGGATGCTGCGGGGCAAAGATGTTGTTACTGTTTGAGGGACGTTATAGTTAGGAAGGTGAAAGAGAAAAACAGAAAGGGAGGGGAAGGTAGAGTGAAAGTGATTGGAGTTAGAGAAGAGGAAGAAAGGAGAGAAAGAAAGAGAGAATGGATGAATTGAAAGAGATATTGCAAGAGGAAATGAAGAGAGTGGAGCTGGCTTGCGCATTTTCGCCCATGGCTGCTTTGGTTCTCCAGTCCAGCCCTGTTAGGAAGGCTGTCGTACTTTTAGACAGCTCACTGTGCATTAAGACAATCGCCACTTTGAATGACATGAGGTGAGATGGGATACTGACCTAGCAAGAGAACTTTTCTAGAATGATTTAAAAATGCCAGAGAACACGTAGGCTAAGTGTCCAGGAAAGCTAGGCGTAAACCTATACAATCCAATTTCCTAGACTAGACCTATCTGTCTGATATAGGTAATTGACATTAAAGTGCCTTAGTAGGATTTACCAAGACAGCAGTGCCAACTGTCCTAGGTATGCAGGTGGTAGTGCTGTTTTTCTTAATATGGTTTTTGCATGATCGATTGTATCTTCCTAATGGTTGGAGTTGGTTAAAATAATAACATCAGTCAAGTGTCTGGCTGGCCTGCTCACCCTTAAGAATTGTTTAAAAGACATAATGTTACACTCTTTGGTATCCCGAGCTGCAAGTAGATTCATATACCTAACCTTAGTGCTTGCGAAATGGAAATCAGCACTGCTTTGGGAATTCAATAATGTCCAGTCAGTGAAGATCTGGTGTGCTTGTGTGAACACCTGGGGAGAGGCTAAAAGCCACTTCCAGAGGGCAATAGGCTCTAGTATAGACACAAAAGAACAGGCTTTGGCATTGAACACATTGGTAGAGAAAATGCCATAAATGATGACAACAACCCCCTTGATCTCCCTTCTCCCTCTGTCACCCCTTTGCTGCCTTCCCCAGAGGAGTGGAGTGGACAATGGAGATCAGCACATTGCAGAGATGACATGTAAGTCCCATTGAGGTGAGTTCAGAGGTGAAATATGCCCACCATCCTCTTTTTCCCCTCCAATCCATTAAGATTGCCGTGATTGGCTCCCTCCCCATTATGATACTCTCAAAGTAATTCTAACCTCATTATTGTTGTTAACTGCCTCTTGCCTAACTAATTATTTGCACATTAACTCTGCTGTTCTGGCCTAGATCTATCACGTATCACAAATATTTTTGTATATCTTTTTTATTGTGGTAATGCTCTATGGTACAGCAATTCTCTAATGTTGACCAAGCAATGTCATTTATGCCACTTAATATATCTGTTTGAGAAAATGTAATAAAAATAAATTAACAATGGCCTTCTACCTGGCCAATACAAAGCTTGTGAACATGCCTCACTGTGGTGAATTTCTCTTGACACAGCTACCTATAAGGAGAACGACGAGCAAATCTGCCACATGGATGTGACAGCAGCATATCATGATTCTTGCATGAATGAATGAAGGAGAGGCTTTCATATAGTGCACAACCACTCCTAGGAGTGTCCTAGCACTAAGGAAAGCAGAACTGAAAATAAGAAAATTCAGGCTAAAGCAAACAAACAAGTTTTAAGGTTCTTTCTGCTCGACAGGGAGATGGTTCTATGCTTGAATAACCAGGTAGAAAAAGGAGTGGCCTCCCTTCCAAACTTGCCTGACTTGGGGGACCACCACAAGTGAAACCTTGGACAACTGAAGAACTTTTGAAGGAGAGTAATGCTCCAGCCTGGCTGAAAATTACTGAGAGCCTGAATAGAATAGGCCCTATGTGCTAAAACTTATGATTTGAAGAGAAGTCTCTTCCCTGACAGCCAGTGCAGCAATCTAAAATAAGGGGACATAAGCATACAATGGGGGAGTTTCAGAATCACACTGGTGTCATGTTCTGGATGACAGCCAGCATTCTTATCCAGAAGTCATGGAGACCAAGGTACTGAACATTGGCGTGGTCCAGTATTGAAGTGATGAGCACCTGAACTGCAGTCTTGGGGGAGTGCACAGAGAGAAGAAAGAGGAATATTTTTTCAAAGCACGAAGCAGCGCAAAGCATGTGACAATCACCAAAGACACCTAAAGTTGAAAGGAAAGTTAGGTGTCAAACTTAACCCCCAAGTTCTTGACAACTGCTGCTGGCTGTGGATGGGGAGAGATGTTTCAGACCAGGTACTCTCCCACCAGACAGGCCAGAAAGGCCCAAACAGTAAGATCTTGGTCTTCTCCAAGTTGCACTTCAAGTGATTAAAGCTCAACCAATCAAAGAACACTTGGCATTAGGTTTTAAAGCTGCAGGCCCCATCCCAAAGGAGAGAAACAGCAAAGTGTCATCAGCATAGTATATCACCTTAAATCTGTGCGATCCAACCAAAGGTGCCAACGTGCCATATACATTTCAAATAATGTAGGACTGAGGGATGAGCCCTGTGATACCCCCAACTGAGAGAGGTTTGATACCCAAAGAGAAAGGTGCCAGCCAAACAGATTATTCTCTGTTCTTCAGGAAAAATATAATCATTTCAAGAGCTTGGCTCCCAACCCCAATGTCAGCGAGGTGCTTCAGGAGGTCTAATCTATCGCCCCCCAGGCAATGCCACTCCCTTCCTAGACTCCTTAGATGAAGTGCTCGGATCATTTATGTTGCGCTACCCACACTTTACTCTATTAGGAGATATGAATTTGTACTTGGAATCAGATACAGACCCCTATGCTATTAGCTTCCACCATACCCTAAAAATTTTTGGATTGGCCCAATTAGTGACTGCATCCACTCACTTAGCAGGCCACACCCTTGATGGTATCTGTTCCAACTTAAATACCATGATTATGTTTCCTCCCATTCCGCAAATCTGGACTGACCATAGTTTCATCTCTTTTGGCATCAAGAAACAAGTTTTAACTCCAGTATCAACAAAGCACTCTCAATCTTCCCTCTCAGTAAATTGGAGGAAATTGATTGATCGTATAAATCCGGGTACCCAGTTATTGGCTCAAGCCCCTGAATTGAGAGGAGATGCCACGGCCGACTCTCGTAACTTTCACATCTGGATGGATCAGATTATTTCAGAGAACTCTGACCCCAAAGGCGCTCACCGGAACTGTCCTAAACGGAAGCTAAGTGCCCCATGGTACACCCAGGCCTTAACTGAGAGCCATCTACTATGTAGAATACGAGAAAGGAAGTGGAGGAAAACATATGATGAGGTCTCAAGAGCCCTATATGTCCAACAGAGGAAACTGTACCTCTCTAACATAAAGACTGCCAAAAAGGTGTACTACACTAAAGCCATTAATGATGCACAGCAGAAACAAAAAACTGTTTTTTCTATAGTCAAATCCTTTACCCATCCCAAAGCCCTCCAGCCTGAAATCCCGCCCTCTGAGAGTTTGTGCAACCAAATTGCAGAATTCTTTGAGGAGAAAATTGTAAATATCCAAAAGGATTTCCCGCCTCCTCTGATCCCTCCTAGTTTAGGCCCCCTAAAACATGTAGCCGAAAGTAGCCATTTCCTTGATAGTTTCCAGCCAGTCTCCCACCAACAGACCCGCAAAGCGATCTTGGCTTGCAAATCGGGAGCACCCACTGACTCCTGTCCCCCCTGCATTCTACATCACCTAGTCGAGGTAGTGAATCCAACCATCAATGCCATCATAAACACATCCTTAAAATTAGGGATTGTACCTAATGAATGGAAAAAGGCTATCGTAAAACCCCTTATGAAAAAGCAGAATAAATCACCAACGGATCTGACCAACATGCGACCCATTTCACTCCTGCCTGTTCTAGGAAAGATCACTGAACGGATGGTGCACTTGGAGCTAAAAGCATTTGTGGAAAACCACAACATTTTGCATCCCCAACAATCTGGGTTTCGCTCTGGTCACTCCACTGAAACTGCTCTGGTAGAACTCTCTGACTCCATCAAGTTCCTGCAGGATGAGGGCAAGCAAGCTGTCCTCATCCTGCTCGATCTAACAGCAGCCTTTGACACCATCTCTCATGTCATCTTGAATGACAGGCTGCGAGAGATTGGTGTGACAGATACAGCTTTGACATGGGTTAAATCTTTTCTGTCCAACAGGTCCCAGTCTGTATCTTTGGGCCATTACCTATCCAGCGAAAGAACTATTACATCTGGAGTCCCGCAGGGATCCATATTAAGTCCACTTCTTTTCAACATCTATATGGCACCCCTCCTCGCTGTGATAGAGTCACACGGGATCCTTGTTACGTCATATGCCGACGACACTCAATTGGTCGTCTCCATAGACAAAAATCGCACGGATACTGAATCGTGCTTTCGGAATTGTCTCACTGAGGTATTTCAGTGGTTAAATAAAAACCACTTAAAGTGCAACAGTGGGAAAACCGAAATTATACCATTGGGTCAGGACCTTCCTTTTTGCCCGAGGGATTGGTGGCCTAAAGACTCTGAGGCTCCGCCTAGTGCTGTGTCTTCTGCTCGCAACCTAGGCGTGCAATTTGATGCTACCTTATCATTTGATGATCATGTTAGGATCACGGCTGGCTGCTGCTTTGGCCTCATCAAATCTTTAAAGAAATTTTTTGACTTCCTCCCCATTGCCGCTAGGAAATCGGTCGTGGTTGCACTAATTCTTTCCCGACTCGACTATTGCAATGGGTTGATGGCAGGGGTAAAAAAGTCTACATTGAGGAAGTTGCAAAGTGTTCAGCATGCGGCGGCACGGTTAGTGTTAAAACTTCCTAGGAAATCTTCAGCCTCAACTGCATTAAATTCTCTGCACTGGTTGCCACTACACAAGAGAATTCTTTTCAAACTCTTGCTCACAGCTTTTAAATCTTTAAAAAATATAGGCCCCAAATACCTTGTTAAACGTTTTGTTCGCTATGAACCTGTACGTTGTTTGCGATCCTCGGGGGCCAATCTTGCACAGATCCCGAGGCATAAATACAAAACCAGGGGCGGAAAAACGTTCACAGTTCTAGCAGCAAGAGCCTGGAATAATCTACCTGTAAATCTCAGACTTATTGAGTCCGAATGCCCCTTTAGGAAACAATTGAAGACCTGGGTCTATCAGCAATCGGATACCTATGTGCTAGCAGCCATCTAGATCTTTTCACCGCTTATCCCCTACACGCTTGCTCAGCGCCAAGATGCTCCTTCCGGAGCGAATGTTGCGCTTTATAAATATCCACATAACATAACATAACATAACATGAGATACGGTATCAAAAGATGTGGAAAAACCGTGGAAAATCAATGCTGCCTTACCTCCTTTATGTATTGTCAGTTTGATATGTTCAGACATTTCTAGTAGTGCCATCTCAGTGGTGTATTTAGGGCAGAAACCTGATGACCAGGATGGAACAGCTTGTGTCTTTAAAGGTAATCCGAGAGCTACTTATTTATCAGCTTGACAAGAATTTTAGATGCTGCTAGGAGGACCAGTATTGGCCTGAAATTATACATCACTTTAGGGTCCATAGAAGGCTTCTTAAAAATAGGTACCACTTCCACTCCAATTTCACGTGTCCCATCCCACCAAGACCAGAGGGTTGGCCTTTTTCTTAAGGCGGGACCTTCTCATCACTATAGACCAAACACACATGGACAAGGAGGGCAGGTTGGTCAGTCTGAGAGCACAACTTGGCACTTGTGATGGCACACTCATATCGATATATGGCCCCAATAATCACAGAGAGGCATCATATGACTACTGAATCCTGCTTTTAGCAAACGTCTCTAGGGGAGAATTGATCATCATAGGCGACTTTACCAAAGTCCTTCATCTTACCAATGATCACTCAATTGCGTGATTTAATACATACCCCACAGACACTGTCAGACACTTCCCCAATGTTTCTCCTATTCTTGCGGGAGCCCTCCCCCAGCATACGGTTCCCATATGGTACATTAATAAGATCACTTTTCGGGACATGGTCCTGTCTGCAGGACTCGATAGTGAATCGTTAAACCATTATTTTAAAGAGTACTACACTGGTGATATATTGCTAGCCACATTCTGGGGTCTGGTGAAAGCCGTACTGACGGGTAAATTAATAGCATATATGGCAACATTTACCAAGTTAGTTAGCCAAAACTAAAAAGAAGGCTAGCCTCTCCCATCTTGAAGCCCAACATAAAACTATGTCCAAAGTCTATGAAATCCTACAACAGGTTCAGGGGGAGCTCGAGCAGCTCCATATGACTGAGGTAGCATGGAAGTTATGTGGTAATCACAAATATTATGAGAAGGTAGACAATACTGACCAACTGTTGTCATACAAACTGAGACAAAAGAAAACGGGAAATCATATTGGGGTACAAGGTGAACTCTCGCCCATGATTAAATCTTCCAAAGGGGTCCGCCAAGTCTATGTTATAGCCCCATTGCTTTTCCTTATCTACATAAATATCCATATTTATTTCAGGCAGGTAAATACTTTCCACAAATGAGATCACGTGTAATACCAATTTTACTTTACATGGATGGCGCATTCTTAATTGTAGAACAGCAAATGGCCTACAACTTCTCCTTGATGCGTTTTATACTTTTTTCAGTTCAAGAAATTTTTATTTAAGAGGTAAAGGATGTCTGTATATGATACAAAGTATTAAAACAATAACAATACACCACAAATCTTATACAATAAAAGTATGTAAAACGGACTTTCAACAAGAGAGAAAAAATCAAACTAACTAAATAAAATATGAATACTGATAAAATAAATACAATTTAGGAACATATCAGGGAAATCAAGGTGGTTTCAAAACTTCCTGCTGGAGTGGCTTAAGCGTGAAGGCATTTTTGGCACAAGCATCAATGTACAGTGTAACTGGTAACCACAAATCCAAACGTTTCATTGCCATACATAGAGGATAAACAAAAGTGGTATCCAATCTGTGATTATGGCAGATCGCATACCACCAAGCTGTATAGGAGAATTTTGCAGTGTCTTTCCAATTACTTGTGATTTGCTGGAAAGCAATTGCCAACAGCAAATCAATAACCCTGTGTTAGAGTCGGGGATCTCTGGTTGGCGCAAGGTTGCCCTTGTGTCAAGCAGGAACCCTCTCCTCCACGTCAGGGCGCAGGATAACCCCTCGCGAATGACCCTTGCTCACCCTCTAGGTGCGTGGCGTGAGCAGCCAAGGCGATTCCTCAGGCGTTGTTGGTTAAGCACTTACAATCATACACACAGTAAATACATCAATGCCCCCAGAAACGGACACCAGACTTGGATATATATAAAAATACGTTTCTTTATGTAAAAATAAGGTATATATCTCTCAGCAGACTTATCACAAGACCAATAACGTTTTCGCTAGGCCACCAGGTTGTAAAGCAGGCAAATGTTCTTTGTTCGTAGCTTCAAATGGATACTTTGTAGTCTCTTGCAAATGTTACTTGTGGTTCCAGTACTCACAGAGATCGGTTCCTGCGAACGGGGAAATAAGGCGTTGCGGGCCCCGAGCCCGATACTGGACTTCTTTCGTGATTAGGAGAGTCGGCACAGGTCGGTGCGACTCTCAACTTCGGGAAGTGTTCTTGGGTCCTCAATCAGCAGGTGTGGGCAAGTAGGCAGGCGCGGCCCGCGACCCTTTGGCACGGCGGTGCAGGAGGGTCTCCACAGCGGGGGCGGCGCGGCCTGAGATGTCCGGGGATAGCGAAGCGGGGTCGCAGGGCACGGTCAGTGCAGCTGGATGACCCGGCGTAGATCACAGTCGTCGGACGGCTTCCGGCGGGAGGGGTGATAGCGCGTTCAGCGCGCTCCAATAGCAGGCGGTGACAGGGATGCAGGCGGCCTGGCCCGGGGACAGAGAGCGGCTCGGGACGGAGCGGGGCTCTCACGGGTTTGAGGCAGGCGAGCTTCTGAGTGTCACGGCCCTAGGAGGGGCGATGAGGGGCGCAGTCTCTTTTCCAGCGGGATGCCCACACGGCTCGAATTGGAGGATGAGCAAGAAGCACAGTGAACCCACTGTCCCTGGGGTTCAGTTCAGGGGGCAAGCTCAGATCAAGCCCTTGGAGAATGTTCAAGCACAAAGTAGCAAAGTCTTCTCAGTAAGTCTCTTCCTCTCCTTTCTCAGCAAGGCAAGCAGCAGGCCAGCTCCTCCAGCGTCTTCTTCTCCTTCTAGTCGGGCAGAGGTTCTTTGTGGTAAACAGGATTCTGATTTCTTAGGAGCCAGGCTCCTACTTTTATACCATGATTCTTTTGTTCTTTAGCGCCAGGGGGCCTAGGCCTGGCTCAGTCCAGTTCTGGAGCACTTTGTTATGGTGACTCTGCTCTTTCCTTTCAGCAGCAGGGCAGAGACATCAGCCGCCCCACAGGGGGTGGCGCCGGCTTTGTGGTGGCAGAGCACAGGTCTATTCAAGAGTCAAGGTGTACTCCTCCCACCCATCCAGGTGTAATCTCTCTACCCACCACCTGGCAGCCAACCTGTCTCTGGGGATTCCCCAACCCTGCTCCTTTCTGTTGCCAGGCAGAACACATACACACAGCAGAGGCGGACTGAGATGGTCAGGTCAGTAAATACTAACTTTCTAAAAGTAGTATTTACAAACCCAGGATACTAAAATAGACTTGACTACAAGAAGTATTTTATCATCCTGAGTTCAGGCATACTAAACTTGACACTTCTACCATGCTCTCTGAGTCCACTGGGGTCACAGCGTTGGCGTGATCCCAGCAGCCCATCCTGGCCTATGGAGAGCAGGTAGCCTTCAATAGTGAAGAACGGAAAGGGCTGTAATTCACTACTAAGACATGCCACACACATCAGGGCATGTCCTACCTTATGCCTACAATGCACCCTGCCCTTGGGCCTACCAGAGGGGTGGCTAATATGTAGGTAAGGGAAGGTTTAGGGACTGGCAAGTGGGGGCACTTGCGCAGTCAGCGCGACGGTCCCGGACCGCGCACAGGGTCTGCGGTGGCAGACCCTAGACACATTTTACAAGGCCGCTTCCGTGGGTGGCGCAACCAGCGCTGCAAGCCCACCAGCAGCATTGGCATTCACAAGCCCTGGCACCCCTGGTGCACTTTACTGGGGACTGACAGTGAATCCAATAAACCAATCATGAACATCAATTACAGGTACACTTTACCTAGGGAGCACTTGCACTGCGGCACGGATTAGCCGTGGCGCAGTGCCCTGAGCGGACAACACCAGCAAAACAGTCGAGGCACACCATCAAAAAGTGGAAGGGAAACTCACGCCAAGGTGCCAGGTCTAACACGTGTCCCCTCCAGCTGAAATGTGGGGAGAACTACCCTTGCCCAGGGGGTTCCTCGTCACTAAGGCGGAAATACCTGGACAGACCGTCAGCGTTGGCGTGATCTGTACCAGGACGGTGTTCCACCGTAAAGTCCATACCCTGTAGGGAGATGGACCACCTCAACAGCTTCGGGTTCTCACCCCTCATTTGCATCAACCATCTGAGGGGCCTGTGGTCCGTCTGAACCCGGAAGTGAGACCCAAACAAGTAGGGTCTTAGCTTCTTCAGCGCCCAGACCACAGCAAATGCTTCTCGCTCAATTGCACTCCACCTACTTTCCCGTGGAAGTAACCTCCTACTGATGAAGGCTACGGGTTGGTCCCAGCCCTCCTCAGTCATCTGTGAGAGAACAGCCCCCACACCATGCTCTGAAGCGTCTGTCTGGACTAGGAATTCCTTGGAGAAGTCAGGGGCCAAGAGCACGGGCGCCGTGCACATGGCAGTCTTCAGGGTGTCGAAAGCTTTCTGACAGGTGCCAGTCCAAATCACGTTCCTGGGCTGCTTCTTCGAAGTCAGCTCTGTCAAGGGGGCAACGATCGTTCCATAGCCCTTGACAAACCTCCTGTAGTACCCAGTGAGCCCCAGGAAGGCCCTCACTGCGGTCTGCGTCTTGGGGGGTTCCCAAGCCAGGATGGTTTCAATTTTGGGTTGCAAGGGTGCCACCTTGCCGCTCCCCACTTGGTGTCCCAAGTACACCACGGAACCCTGCCCGATCTGGCACTTGCTTGCCTTGATCGTGAGGCCTGCTCGGCGCAGCGCCATCAACACTTCCCAGAGGTGGCGCAGGTGTTCAGGCCAGGTGGCACTGAACACTGCGATGTCATCCAGGTAGGCGGCACTGAACGCATCCAGCCCAACCAGTACCTGGTTGACCAACCTCTGAAAGGTGGCAGGGGCATTCTTCATCCCAAATGGCATGACTCGGAACTGGAAGTGCCCATCTGGTGTAGAGAATGCTGACCTCTCTTTGGCCCCATCGGTCAAGGCGATCTGCCAGTACCCAGACGTTAAATCAAACGTACTGAGGAACCGGGCAGCCCCCAGCCGATCAATGAGCTCATCAGCTCTGGGGATGGGGTGCGCGTCAGTCTTCGTGACTGAATTGAGTCCTCTGTAGTCCACACAGAACCGGAGTTCAGGTGTGGCTCCCGGCGCAGCAGCCTTTGGGACCAAGACCACGGGGCTGGACCAAGGACTGCTGGAGGACTCAACCACCCCTAGCGCAAGCATTTTGGAGACCTCCTCCTTAATGCAAGCTCTGACCCTGTCAGTTACCCTGTAAGCCTTGTGCTTCACGGGTAAGCTGTCTCCTGTGTCCACATCATGGACGCACCAATCTGTGACACCAGGAACCAGGGAGAATCGGTCGGAAAATTGTCCCAGCAAGTGGCGGCAGTCTTCCTGTTGTTCGGGCGTCAGGGTGGGTGAGAGGTTAACTCCATCCACTGACCCATCTTTCTCAGAGGCCACTAAGAGGTCAGGGAGAGGCTCGGTCTCCTCTTCCATTCCATCATCAGTGGCCAGCAGCATGCCCACTTCGGTCCTCTCTAAGTGGGGCTTAAGGCGGTTAACATGTAGGACCCTCAAAGGGTTCCTGGGAGTCTGCATGTCCACCAAGTAGGTGATAGGACTTTTGCGCTCCACAACCTCAAATGGACCTGTCCACTTATCCTGAAGTGCACACGGCTCCACTGGGGCCAAGACCCACACCTTTTGTCCAGGTTGAAGCTCTACCAGAGTGGCATTCCGGTCGTACCACCGCTTCATCTCTTCCTGGCTGGCTTCCAGATTTGCCTCAGCAAGTTGCCTGAAACGCCGAGTCTGGTTCCGGAAGGCCAGCATGTAACTATATACATTCTGGGGAGGTTTCCTGGGAGATTGCTCCCAGCCTTCCTTTACCAAACTCAGAGGTCCTCTTACCGGGTGACCATACAGAAGCTCAAAGGGGCTGAACCCTAGAGACTTCTGCGGCACCTCTCGGTAAGCGAAGAGCAGGCATGGCAAGAGGACGTCCCACTTACGCCTCATTGGACCGTCCAGGCCCATGATCATGCCTTTGAGGGTTCGGTTGAATCTCTCAACCAACCCATTTCCTTGGGGATGGTAAGGAGTGGTGAACTTGTAAGTTACCCCACACTCCTTCCACAGGGATTTCATATATGTGGATATGAAATTGGTCCCCCTGTCGCTCACCACCTCTAGAGGGAATCCCACTCGGGAGAAAATTCCCATCAGTGCCCGTCCCACCACGGGGGCCGTCACTGTCCTCAGAGGGATGGCTTCAGGGTACCGGGTGGCATGGTCCACCAAGACCAGGATGAACCTGTTGCCCAGGGCTGTCTTGGGGTCCAGAGGCCCCACAATGTCAATACCCACTCGTTGGAATGGCGTACCGACCACAGGGAAAGGTTGCAGAGGAGCCTTGTGCTTCCCTCCGCTCTTACCACTTGCCTGGCAAGTCTGACAGGTTCTGCAGTAGGAATCGGAATTCTTGTGCATTTGGGGCCAGTAAAAGTGGGTGACAAGCCTGTCATAGGTCTTGTCCATCCCCAAATGTCCTGCTAACGGCACATCATGAGCCAGCCCCAGTAGGAAGGTTCTGAACTTCTGGGGTACCACCAGCACACGGGCTGACCCAGGTTCAGCAGCCTTAGGCTCGGAATACAGGAGGTCACTCTCCCAGTACACGTAGTGTGTTTTGGCCTGAACACCATTGGCCTGGTCTGCAGCCTGTTGCCGCATACCCACGAGAGAAGGGCATTCTTTCTGCTCCCTGCAGAATTCCTCCCTGGAGGGACCTCCTTCTTGCTGCCAATGGGTCAGCTCAGGCAAGTCTCCCAGTTCGGCAATCTGTTCCCCGGTAGGCTCCAGAGCATCCCCCTCAGGGTCTACTTCCTCCTGGGCCGTGGGAACTTCGGGGGCCGGTTTCCCGCGCCTCCTGCGCCTTCTCCCTAAGGCCGGTTCCTGGACCTCTCCCTCAGGCTCCAGGACCCTCTCAACACCCCTACTGGCTGCCATGGACCGGGTGGTCACGCACGCCCAGTCGGGTAGACCCACCATCCTCAGATGCGTGGTCTTCTCCACCTTTTCCCAAGGGGAGCTCTCCAGGTCGTTCCCTAGCAGACAGTCTACAGGCATGTCAGTTCTCACAGCGACTTGTAGAGTACCAGAGACCTCCCCCCACTCAAAGGGAACTTGAGCCATTGGACAACGACTCTCTACGTTGTCAGCATTGACAACCCTACAGTAGGCATTGGGTACAATCTGCTCTTGAGACACCAGGTGTTGCCTCACCGAGGTCACGCTGGCTCCTGTATCTCTAAGAGCCTCAACCTTCTTTCCATTGATGGTCACCACTTGCCCATATTTCTTAGTGTTAGAGGGCAGGTAGGTTACAGGGACCATCTCACTGTCTCCTAGCGAGACTAGGGTCATCTGCCCGGGACCCCCACCCTCCTGGACTGCTACTTCCTCCCCAAAGCTAACACTAGCTACTTGCCGGGGTGGAGCACCAGTGGGTGCGGTCTTACCAAACAGGCGACACTTAGGATCAGAGGCAATGTGACCCGGGTCACCACACTTATAACAATTGAAGGGCCCCTTTGGAACAGGTCTACCTGTCGGGGCCCCGTTCTGCTGCGGGGGTGGGGGAGGCTGAGAACCCTTCTGCTGGTTCCCTTGGGAATTACTTTGGGGGCCTTTTTGGAACCCCTTCTGTTTACCCTTGTCCCCCCCACTCTTCTGCTGGGGACCCTGCCCACCTTTGGCGGAGTCTCCCACTTGACCCTTGTGGACCCTGGTGCTGAGCCAGCGGTCCGCCTCCTCAGCAAGCTTCCTCGGGTTGGACAGCTTGCTATCTATCAGGTGCTGGCGTAGCTCAGGAAAACATTGACTGGACAAGTGCTCCCATGCAATTAAATCAAGTAGCCCTTGATAATCATTCACTTTGCTACCCTTCACCCAACCATCCAGCGCTCTGCAGAAAAAGGTCACATACTCCACATACGTACTCTCAGGGATCTTCTTGGTCTCCCTGAACCTCTGTCTATATAGCTCAGGAGTTAACCCATACCTGGTCATTAAAGCTTCCTTCATATGGGGGTATGAGGTCTGGACTTCTAAGGGCAAATCTAACAGGGTGTCCCGCCCTTCCGCAAGGAACCTTCCCCACAACCCCGCTCCCCAGTCTTTCTCAGGGACCCGGTGTGAGGACATGGCCACCTCGTAGGCTCTAAACCACTGCCCTATGTCATCCTTTCTAAAATACTCCTTTACTACATCTTTGGGGATGTACACCTTGGACTCTACCTGCGCTGGTGGAGTGCTGCCACCAGAAGGAGCGGTGTCCAAACTTTTCGCCTTCAGCTCCAACTCCTTCAATCTGATATCATGATCCATTTGGCGTTGTTGTGCCTCCAGGGCCAACTTCTGCTTTTCCATTTCCATTTGTCCGGCCAACTTTGCCATCTCCATTGCATGCGCCCTGTCTGCTGCCCTGTCTGCCAGCTCCTCTGGCGACCGGACTCTGCTGGGCTCCTCAAGGTTGTCGGGTGGAACGATGTCCCCCGCATTCCGTGGGTCTCGTGACTCCTTCCAGGCTCTCAGCGCCTTGGCGTACTGGGTTCTCCTCTTGAATCCAGCATGGGGGACTCGGAATTTTACACTGTAGCCTTTCAATTGCTCTATCGTGTAGCCTTCCAGTCTCTCCCAATCCACCTCATCGATTCCAGAAATCACAGAGAGTGCTCTTCCAGCGGAGTGCGAGCCAGGCATGGTTGCAGTAATGGCAGATGTCTCAACAAAGTTCAACAATTACAAACCTGTGGCTGCGTTATTTGGTCTGCTCTCACTATCTGGCGATTAATAATTCACTGTATGCAAATTACAAGTGCAAATCCGAAATCCCAACCGCTGCCAACAATGTTAGAGTCGGGGATCTCTGGTTGGCGCAAGGTTGCCCTTGTGTCAAGCAGGAACCCTCTCCTCCACGTCAGGGCACAGGATAACCCCTCGCGAATGACCCTTGCTCACCCTCTAGGTGCGTGGCGTGAGCAGCCAAGGCGATTCCTCAGGCGTTGTTGGTTAAGCACTTACAATCATACACACAGTAAATACATCAATCCCCCCAGAAACGGACACCAGACTTGGATATATATAAAAATACGTTTCTTTATGTAAAAATAAGGTATATATCTCTCAGCAGACTTATCACAAGACCAATAACGTTTTCGCTAGGCCACCAGGTTGTAAAGCAGGCAAATGTTCTTTGTTCGTAGCTTCAAATGGATACTTTGTAGTCTCTTGCAAATGTTACTTGTGGTTCCAGTACTCACAGAGATCGGTTCCTGCGAACGGGGAAATAAGGCGTTGCGGGCCCCGAGCCCGATACTGGACTTCTTTCGTGATTAGGAGAGTCGGCACAGGTCGGTGCGACTCTCAACTTCGGGAAGTGTTCTTGGGTCCTCAATCAGCAGGTGTGGGCAAGTAGGCAGGCGCGGCCCGCGACCCTTTGGCACGGCGGTGCAGGAGGGTCTCCACAGCGGGGGCGGCGCGGCCTGAGATGTCCGGGGATAGCGAAGCGGGGTCGCAGGGCACGGTCAGTGCAGCTGGATGACCCGGCGTAGATCACAGTCGTCGGACGGCTTCCGGCGGGAGGGGTGATAGCGCGTTCAGCGCGCTCCAATAGCAGGCGGTGACAGGGATGCAGGCGGCCTGGCCCGGGGACAGAGAGCGGCTCGGGACGGAGCGGGGCTCTCACGGGTTTGAGGCAGGCGAGCTTCTGAGTGTCACGGCCCTAGGAGGGGCGATGAGGGGCGCAGTCTCTTTTCCAGCGGGATGCCCACACGGCTCGAATTGGAGGATGAGCAAGAAGCACAGTGAACCCACTGTCCCTGGGGTTCAGTTCAGGGGGCAAGCTCAGATCAAGCCCTTGGAGAATGTTCAAGCACAAAGTAGCAAAGTCTTCTCAGTAAGTCTCTTCCTCTCCTTTCTCAGCAAGGCAAGCAGCAGGCCAGCTCCTCCAGCGTCTTCTTCTCCTTCTAGTCGGGCAGAGGTTCTTTGTGGTAAACAGGATTCTGATTTCTTAGGAGCCGGGCTTCTACTTTTATACCATGATTCTTTTGTTCTTTAGCGCCAGGGGGCCTAGGCCTGGCTCAGCCCAGTTCTGGAGCACTTTGTTATGGTGACTCTGCTCTTTCCTTTCAGCAGCAGGGCAGAGACATCAGCCGCCCCACAGGGGGTGGCGCCGGCTTTGTGGTGGCAGAGCACAGGTCTATTCAAGAGTCAAGGTGTACTCCTCCCACCCATCCAGGTGTAATCTCTCTACCCACCACCTGGCAGCCAACCTGTCTCTGGGGATTCCCCAACCCTGCTCCTTACTGTTGCCAGGCAGAACACATACACACAGCAGAGGCGGACTGAGATGGTCAGGTCAGTAAATACTAACTTTCTAAAAGTAGTATTTACAAACCCAGGATACTAAAATAGACTTGACTACAAGAAGTATTTTATCATCCTGAGTTCAGGCATACTAAACTTGACACTTCTACCATGCTCTCTGAGTCCACTGGGGTCACAGCGTTGGCGTGATCCCAGCAGCCCATCCTGGCCTATGGAGAGCAGGTAGCCTTCAATAGTGAAGAACGGAAAGGGCTGTAATTCACTACTAAGACATGCCACACACATCAGGGCATGTCCTACCTTATGCCTACAATGCACCCTGCCCTTGGGCCTACCAGAGGGGTGGCTAATATGTAGGTAAGGGAAGGTTTAGGGACTGGCAAGTGGGGGCACTTGCGCAGTCAGCGCGACGGTCCCGGACCGCGCACAGGGTCTGCGGTGGCAGACCCTAGACACATTTTACAAGGCCGCTTCCGTGGGTGGCGCAACCAGCGCTGCATGCCCACCAGCAGCATTGGCATTCACAAGCCCTGGCACCCCTGGTGCACTTTACTGGGGACTGACAGTGAATCCAATAAACCAATCATGAACATCAATTACAGGTACACTTTACCTAGGGAGCACTTGCACTGCGGCATGGATTAGCCGTGGCGCAGTGCCCTGAGCGGACAACACCAGCAAAACAGTCGAGGCACACCATCAAAAAGTGGAAGGGAAACTCACGCCAAGGTGCCAGGTCTAACACCCTGGGATTGAATGAAGTGTTCTCCCAAATAGAAGAGAGACTTCCCAAGAAAACGTGAGTAAAGGAAAAAGAGAACCTAGTGTCAAAAATTAAATTAATTTGAGACCATACACGACGCCAGAAAGTACGGACGTGTGGACAGGAAAACAACATGTGAAAGAGATCAGCTTTGGGCTCCAAACACGTCCAACACGTATCCGGAGTACTGGGAAATCTTTTATTTAAAACAGCCATTGATAGTAGAAGCCGATTATAAACAAAGAATAGTGTTTGCGTTGTGGAGGCTGCTCTTGATGACTTGCGTTTTTTAATCCATATTTTTTTCCATAGGGATAGTGGCCATTCAGTCAAAAAGTCACGTTCCCAGCTCTCCTCTACTTTGGATTTTTGCCTGTCTATAACTGAATCTTTTAGATATCTATATATGATAGAGGCTTTAGGTGATGTTTGTAACAAAGCGTGTAGGCGTGAAGGTGAATCTAGAAGGGCAGGAGTATCATGTGTAGTGGGGAGTTTAGAGAATACATCTGTAACCGTTAACTTAAGTAAGTTATATTTGTGAATGTAGGAAGAGGGTAAATCAAAGGAATGGCTGAGTATGCGGAAGGATATGAAAATCGAATCTGAAAATAGCTGGTGGATCCATATTAATCCTCTTTGTCTCCATGACTTCCAATAGAAAGGCTTACCTTGGATAGTAAAATGCCTGTTGTGCCAAATTGGGGATGCAAGGAAAGAATCTTTAGTAAGGGGAGTAGAGGAGGTTGTGAAGTCAAGAAGTTTGGAGGTATGTTTTATTATAGGGGTAGAAAGAGATTGAGGATTACGTGAGAAGGAAAGGTATTCATGAAAGGAAAAGGGAGATAAAAAGAGGTGTTCAAGAGAGGTCCATAAAGGACAGTTGTCCGTAGAATCTAGTAACCACATGGAAGCTTGACGTAAAAGGAAGGCCTTCTGGTAAGCTTGAAAATCAGGATAGTTGACTCCACCTTCTATCTTGGGACGTGATAACATAAAAATAGACATTCGAGGTTTCTTATTACTCCATAAGAAAGAGGAGAGGATAGTTAACTCTCTTGAAATGTTTAGCCATAACAGGCACTGGAATATTGGAGATCGTGTATAGAATTATGGGTGTTAATATCATCTTTATAGTGTCTAAACGACCCCACCAGGAAAGGTATAAGGGCTGCCATTTAGCAGTTAACTCTGAGAGTTTTTTAATACATTTTTGCATTCATAGTGATATTGTATTTGTTACTGAGAACTCCATGTAAACCTAGAAGCACTAAACTCCGCTTTAAAAGTATATTTGGTCAGGGGTAAAATTTCACATTTATCGTTGTTCAACTTATAACCAGATAGGAGGGAATATGACTGTGTTTCTGCTAAAAAAGCAGGAATTGATACCTCTGGTTGTGATATGAAAAGGAGAATATCATCAGCGTAAGCAGCAAGCTTAATATGGGCTTTTGAAGTTTGAAAACCATGTATGTCAGGATTCTGACGTAATTTGGATAAAAAAGGTTCTAATGCCAAATTGAATAAAAAAGGAGAGAGGGGGCATCCCTGGCACACACCTCTACCTAGTTTAAAAAAGGGGGAAATCAAGCCATTAGCACAGACTGCTGCACAGGGGTTAGAGTACAGGAGAGATACTAAATTTATAAAATTCGGGCCAAAACCAAACCATCTAAGAGTATACAATAAGTATTTTCATTCAACTCTGTCAAAAGCTTTTTCTGCATCTAAAGCTATGGCTGCTAGAGAGTGTTTTAGAAAAGGAGACTTAGATAAGACATTGAAAAACAGACGAGTGTTATCAGTTATAACCCGTCCTTTAACAAAACCGGACGGTTCTTTCCCCAGCAAGGAGGATAAAAGGGTATCCAAGCGTATGGCTAATGCTTTAGAAAATATTTTATAGTCAATGTTCACCAGGGAAATGGGTCTATAATTTTTGCAATGTTTGGGGTCTTTACCATCCTTAGGAATAAGGCAAATGTGAGCCTCCGAAAAAGAACCTATAGAACTGTTTTTGGAATGAAAAAATTGGAGAAGGGTATATTATTTGGGTAAAAGAGGTGTAGAAAAGTGGAGATAAAACTCAACAGTAAAGCCATCCGGGCCAGGTGCTTTCTCTTTCTTAAGGGTTTGGAGGGCATTTAAGAGTTCTTGCTGTGTTAACTCAACCTCTAGGGAAGACAAATCTAGTGAATCACGTTGAGGATAATGAATAGTTGAGAAAAACTGTAACAATGAGTGACCCGATGGCTGCATTTCGGAGGTATATAATGATTTATAAAAATGAGAGAATTCATCTAAAATTTCACTGTCCTTAAATTTTAAAGCAGATTGATTGTCATAAACAGAATCAATATTTAACTTGTTTTGTTGAACTTTTAAATAATTAGCTAATATTTTCCCAGCCTTGTTTTGGTCACCATAAAATTTTGCACTAGACTTTAGAAAATATAAAGAGGCATCATCAGTTGATCTTTTGTTAAATTGGAACTTAGCCTTTATGAGAGCCGTTAGATTTTCTTGTGTCTGTGAAACATAGTAAGAGTGCTCCAGTTTCTTAATGTCACTGAGAAGAGCATTAGTGAATTGACGCGCAATTCTCCGCTTCTTTGCAACATAACCAATAATAAAGTCCCTAGCAGAAGCTTTAAAAGCATCCCAAATTATAGAAAAAGACAAGGACACATCTTGGTTCACCGAAAAATATTCGTTACAAAATGCGGCAAAGGAGGCTGTAAATTTTGGATCTAAAAGGAGGCTGTTATTAAATCGCCATCTTCTGGCGGTATTAGCTTTGGGCAATATCTCCAAACCAATTGAGACAGGGGCATGATCAGAAATAAGAATGGGACCGATATCAGCATACGAAAGGGATTGGGAAATATTATGGGAGAGAAATATATAGTCAATCCTTGACTGAGTCTGATGGGCTGGGGAATAAAAAGTATATTCTCTGGTGACTGGGTTGCAAAGGCGCCAAGCATCAATAAGTTTATGTTGAATAATAGTATGAACAAAGGATTTATGGGATCTATTGGGAGCATAAGATACTTTGGAATTCCTGTCTAAAAAAGGGCCAAGCACTTGATTACAGTCACCTGCTAAAATAAAATTATCCTCAATGCAGTGAGAAATCTGCTTAGCTCAAGCAGACCAAAAGGATGCTTCTCCTCCAGTAGGGGCATAGACATTGAGAAAAGAAACTGGAACACCCTTCATTAACAATTTGACAATTAACCATCTGCCTTCCATATCTGAATGCTGTGATATAAATGTAACTGGAATGGACTTACGACATAAAATCGCAATTCCATTTCGTTTACCATCTCCTTGAGAAAAGAAAACTTCCCCAACCCAACCTTTTTTAATTTCAAGGATTCATCTTCCTTAAGATGGGTTTCTTGAAGGAAAGTAATATTAGTATTTAGTTTGGCAAGATGAGATATAACCCTTTGCCTCTTAATTGAAGAGTTTAACCCCTTAACGTTCCAAGAAATTAATTTTAATGACATAAAAATGGAGCTACGTAATGACACATGGCACCACAGTGAAAGTCCATTGCAAAACAAACAAGTATGATAATGCATGAATAAAATACAGAACGGTAATGAGAGAGATAGGACTCAAGCCACAAAATAATAAAAGGTGTACGTAATTGAGACCAGAAACAGGGTCGATGTAAAACATTAAAAGTTGATAATCATATAGTAAAAAAGTGCTGATGAAAAGAAGATCAGAAATATGTAAATAAAAAGAATTGTTAAGGGAAGAGAAACAGCGAGAACGAAAGAAATACAGACAACCAAAGCTTTAAATAAAAAGAGAAGCTGCAAGATAAAATAAAAAACTGAAGACAAAACGAACAACATACCTACTGTAAGGGAAGAAGAAGGTAGGGGTAGGTGTAACCACATGAAGTAGACGAGACGACCAATGAGGACCGGACCAAACCGAAGAGGAAACACGCCAAAAGCAAACGCAACTGTGGAAGCAAATAAGAGAGAAGATGTGAGGAATAAGTTATATGATAAGACAAAACATGAAAAAGATAAAATGGTGTAGCATCAAGTAACATCATCAAGGCAAAACTAGAATGCACAACCAGTAAGAATACATAACAGCAAAAATCCTGCAATCAGTGAGAAAATAAAAAATGGAATTAGAGTTATAGGTCAATCAGGTAACATGTGAAGAGGATGGTCTAGAAGAATCCATACGATCCGTCTTGTTCGCATTGATGAAGCTTTGCAAGCGCACTGGATCCTCATAGGAAATAGTTTTATTGTTATAGGTGACTTTAAAAAGGCATGGATGAAAAAGTCCATATCTGGCACCCATAGAACGAAGGGCTTGTCTCATGTCGAGAAAGGCTTTGCGTCTTGAAGCAGTAGCTTTTGAGTAATCTTGTGCAAAAAATAGAGGGGCCCCAGACCAAGACATTTTTTGAATAGCCCGAGCAGCTGTCAAAAATGTTAGTAGATCGGTATACTCCAAGAAATACAAGATGACGCCTCTCGGTCTCTGTGAAGATGTGGAGTTAGCGGAGATACGACCCAGCCTTTGAGCACGCTGTATATTCAATAAAGAGCCTTCTGGTAGATAAAGAATCTTGGGGAGAAAGGATTTGAAGAAAGCGATGCGATCCGTACCTTCAATTCCCTCTGCTAGATTAAAGATGCATAGGTTATTCCTCCTATTCCAAATTTTCAAGGTCCTCAACTTGTTTTTGTAGTGTTGAAACTTGAGAATTTAAGGAGGTAACGCATTTGGCAGTATCCTGAAAAGAGAAAACATTCTGCTCCACTGTCGTAAGTCTGGTATCCAGCTGCGTCCAATTATCTGAGAGGATCTGTAATTTAGCGTTTGTTTCTTAGGGTCTTAAGGCTCTTATTTCCTGGAGTGAAAGCTCCATCGAGACTGGGGGAGCCGATTTAGGCAGTGAAGGGGGGTCTTTTTTCAGGCGCTTAACATTAGACTTTCCTGTAGGTAATTGTGCAGGCTCCATAGCAGTGGTACAATAATCTGTATGGAGATCACCCAAACTTTCCAAACGAGATAACTCAGAAAAAACCTTTGAGTTCTTAATAAAAATACGCTTTGGTTTCGGGCGCCCAGAAAAATTACCTTTCATTCTGCCCATGAACCTGCAACAGCTAAAGTCCTGAGGGCATAAATGATATTGATATGTAAGAGAATCAGCCAGGAGGACCAAAGAATAAACTGTATATCTGAATAAAGCAGCTGCTCCAAAAAGAATGTTGAGAAGAAGAAAAAAGACGAAAAGAAACAATTCAAGAGTTGTTGGGAATTTTGGAGAAAATGTAGCCAATGTATGCCTCTTCACAAAAAAGGGTAGAGCGTATTATCTGAGCCCTTATTTAAAAATGCAGAAACAGTAATCGCCAACCATAAATATTTGCAGGACTTCCTAGTGCTGTAGAAATAAAATTGCCATGCCTCCTGGTGATGTTGTGAAGAAAAAAAAACAATCCTCCATAGGCTGACGACAAAATGGCGGCAGAAATCACAGCACCTCAACAATACCTCAATGAAAATGACAAAAGGAAAAGAAGAGGAAACTGGGTCACATCACTTAACAGATTGCTGCTGATGGAAGTGGTTGTGTTTTCTGAGCAGGAGGGAAGCGAAGAAGAGTGTTGCAAAAAAAAGTTGCCACTTCTGAGAGGAGGAAAAGCACTCGCGTCGCGCTAAAAACAAAATGGCAGCCATCAGCGCTCCCCTCCAGACGCAGTTAAATTGAGAAAAGAACAGATTAAATGACCGCATAATCGTCTGGAAAGGGAGCCATGAAGGGAGATAGCATTCCAACGTTAATTCCGCTGCAAAAAGCGTCGCGCGCGAGTCATTTTATGCGCCTCGGTCCAGGAACCACAACGGATCGCCGCCATGCCTGCCGGGCTCCAAGCCACGCCCCTGCGTTTTATACTTTTATGGGTAAGTTGGACCTAAAAAAAGAGAAAACTTTCACGTACTTGGGATTTTTCTTTGACTCAAATCTAAATTGGAATTTTTTACTTATCCAGCCAGAGCGTAACGGACTGCTCTTGCATGTAGATTGGGTCATAAACCTCTGAAAGAGTAGGTGAGTATACATAAAAGTGAGTGAATTTCCCTAGCAGTTTATGGACCTGGGGCTTGGGGATACAAAGGTGCTAACCAACTACAGCTGTTTAAAAATATTTTTCTAAGCAGGATTTTGGCTGTCCCTCAATTCTCACCTTGTTTAATGTGATGCTCTGAGGTTGGGTTGGGTTGGATCCCATGGCAGAGAGTATTAAACTGGGCTCTTTACTTCTTGAGTTAAGAATTTGGGGAAATTCGGAAACAGGATTCATTGGTGAATTACTGTCAGATTGCCTTTCTTAGACAACGCAAAGGCGATCCCCTGGATAGACTTTGCTAAAAATAGCTTGGTAGATCTGGGACTGCTGGAGATTTTCTACAATCCAGAGAGTATAGAGGCACGATCCAAGACACCAGTAAGAGATTTATTCTTGCAGAGGCAAGCCAGACTTCATCAGGAGGACTTTGAAATGTTAGGTTCTAGTATTAACTATTGTATTATCAACCAGTCTCAGGGATGCGAGTTTTATTTGGTATAAGTTTTAATTTATTAGATTTTGTTTTAATTTCGTTCATATTTTAGTGGCTTTCTCCCGACAGGTTGATTGGAATTCAACGATTCCAAATTGCCCCTGTGAGAACACCTCTTCACAAAGCACAATGCACTTTATGCTTTTATGCAAGTTGTATTCTTGTGCGTGGAAATGCTTTTTGGTACCAATTCTGTGTGCTACTATAATTAGACAACATAAGGAAGCTTTAGCTTTCCCTCAGCAGCTGAGCAGCTTAAGCACATGTTGCAGTAGGTAATTACACTTGTTGTGCATTGGCGGGCAAGAAAAGATGTGGTACTTTGTAAGGATCTTTTTTAGTTTCTCTGTGATTTGAATCTTATGAATTCATTTTCTGGTTCGGGATTGAGAATTGTTTCAACGTGGTTTGATTGACTTATGTGTTTTTCCCCAATCTATATGCAACATGAATTGCTTTTATTGTTGTACACTTTTATGGCTTTTTTAGCGAAATAAAGTATTTGATGATGATGATAAATCATATTTCGTCCCTGAAAACTGACACAGGCATGAGTCACTTACTGACACATTCGACATCTTTGATCTTTTCACTACAATGTCTTGATGTAGAGGGCGCAAAGGTATTGGATATAGAATCCAACACCTTCCGTGCTGTTGCGCAAACTGGAGTAGGAATAGTAAATAATACTATTCCTAAGTCCAGCATGCCCACTACAGCAAGTCATTGTAATTACTTGCGATATAAAGGTATTGCATACTAACAACGCAGTCGTTGTAAGGACTGTGTTGTAATAGTACGCAATGTAATAGCATGCGTTGTAACATGCTATATTCTGGGTTGTCAGTCTCATTTCATAAAGCCTACAGTGATCTGTTGGTGGAACCCATAGAAAAAAAGTTTTCAAATCTTTTATACTTACTAAAACAGTGGTGTCAACTATGACAGAAATTGTAGTAACATTATTGTTAGAACCCCTTGGCTCCCTCCTCCTGTAGACCCATTGCACTGTTAAACTTCAACGTCAAACTATTCACTTCCATCCTAGTCTCTCGCCTACACTCCATTTGGCATTGTTACTGTCTAGTTGCCAATCCAGATTCATATGGTATGGACAGGCCCGAGAAATTGTACGCTTGGCAAAGTCATCTACATAGAGCAATTCCACAACCATCTTTCTCTTGCTGAACGCCAAGATGGCCTTTGATCGTGTGGACCGGTGGTTTCTCTGAGCTGTTGTTTCAAAGATTGAATTCAGCCCTCATGTAATGGCCTATCTGTTGGTCAACTATGCCACTCTGGTATCTCGCATCAAAGTTAATTGTACTCTCTCTTCCCCGATGTCCCTCCATAGTGGTACTAGGCAGGTGTGCCCATTATCTCCGTTGATGTTTTTACTCACATTGGAAGCGCATGTCCAGCACCTGGAAACAAATCCGGAGAGTCGGGGGGAGGGGAAGCGTGGGTCGAGGTCAATGGGGAGCATCATAAGGTGGCTTCATTTGCTGATGAAGATTTGTTTTTCCTGACATGCCCCGCCCCCTCTCTCCCTCGATTGCTGATCGAACTAAAGCAAATTGAAGCCACCGGGATTCCATGTTAACTATGCAAAGTCCACTGGCCTGGGAGTGGCTGTTCCCACCAATATCTCTTAAAACCTGCTCTTTACTTCTGTCTTTTCTAGAGAAACTACCTCATTCCACTATCTGAGAATCTTTTTGTTCTATCTACGCTGGCAACATCCCACTAGTGTTGGAGACTATTCTCAAAGACCTCTATTGCTGGGGTAGGTTTGAGATTTCATGGCTGGGTTGTATTAATAGCATTAAAATTAGTTACCTGCCCCTATTACTTTATTTAACACAAACTCTGCCTCTGTGGATTCCCAGGGAAAAAATTCTCCAAGTGAAAAAAAACTGCTTCAATTTGTATGCACAATTCCACACCTAGAGTACCGAAGATTACACTTTTTTAGAGACCAACAGATGGAGGATTAGGGTTTCCTAGAATAGGGCATTTTATCTGTGCTTCCTAATTACAATCAGCACTGGATTGGCACCTACTTCCCTACACTAATTCTTGGGTGCTTCTCGAGCAGGGCTACTCCCACAATCCCCTACACCACATTCTATGGATGATGCCCCAGGATCACTTTTCATCCCCTCAAACACCATTATATGCAACTGCTACTCTTCTGTGGCATTGGTATAAGATTAACCATCGTCAGGCAGCCACCACATAACCCTTCCCACTTCCCCCATTGTATAATATCCTGATCTCGCACCATGCAAATGATGGACCTTTACAGGGATGTGGCAAATCTAGACAGGCTTACATGCACATGACTTTTTCAATTGACTGGACCAGATGAGCTTCGCCTCACTAAACTCCTCCACTGGGCAAACACACCAATAGTAAAGGTCAAAGTCAGCATAACCAAGAGACCACTAGAACACCTCTTCACCCAGTGATCTGCGAAAAAAGTTTTACCCATCTATATACAGCTTCATGTAAACCATCACAATCACAAGGCACCCCTACCAGTCGAAATGGGAGCAGGACTTGGGAAACACTCTGACATACAGTGTGTGGCAGCGGCTTTGGTCAAGAGCAGCCAGGTCCTCTACTTGCCTGCAACAGAAAGTCAATGCATATAAAATCCTTACCAGGTGATATTTCACTTCTGTATTTAGTCAAAATATCGAGTTTGAAATGTCCACTTACACTAATATCGAGTTTTAAATACAGTGACACAGAAATATTTTCGGCAAGAATATCGTGCTCAAGAATATCGACTATAAGGTAAGAAATATAAATTAAAAAATATAGAAGTCATTAATATCGTTTGCAAAAATATAGTTGTTTAAAATATCGATTTTTTAATTAGTGTTATGTATTTTAGTATATCTTTTGCATGTATGTGGTGTATTTTTATGTATAAGTATTGTTTATGTTTTTAATATGTGTTAAATTTTTAGTAGTTACTAATTTTATTTTAATTACATTTTGCATTTTATAGTTCCATAGCGGGTTGTGGGTTTGTAGGGGAATAGGGTGGGAAGTAATTTATTTTTAATTAATGAATAATTTGTTGTTAATTAATCATAATTAATTGAAAATTAATTATGGTAATTGTGTAATTAATTATAGGTGTGGTTTGTGGGATTTATAGGGGTAAAGGGTAGGAAGTAATTTATTTTAAATTTTTAATAATGAGTTGTTAATTTATATTAATTAATTGACAATTAATTATGGTAATAATGTAATTGATTTTAGGTGTGAGTTGTGGGGTTTATAGGGGTAAAGGGTGGGACATAATTATTTTTTTATTAATTAACGATTAGTTGATCATTAATTAGTGTAATTGTTTCATTATTTTTTTGTGTGTGGGATTTGGGTTTATAGGGATGAAAGGTGGGGAGTACATCAATTTTACTTACTTTATAAGTAGTTGTTAAATACTATCAGTTATTTAGTTGTAAAGGTTTTTGTAATTGCGTAATTCTTTTTTTTACAGTTTAGGTTGTGCGGATCAAAGGTGTAAAGGGTGGGAAGTTAATGACATTTTATGTGTTTTAATTTGCTTTTCAATTAATTGTTTAATTGATAATTATGTTAATTATGCAAATACATTTTTTAGATGTGGGTTGTGAGTTGTGTGGTGTTATAGGGTAGGAATTAAATAGACTACATTTATGTAATAATTAATGTTTTTGTTAATAAATACTTTCAAATAAAAATATTTATTTGTTTGAAAATTATTTTTTTATTTTATTCAGTATATTATTAGTAGGTATTTGTAATAGGTAGGTACCATTATAATATGTTTTTATTATTTACATTTTTAATAATAAATATATTTTTAATTTTAACACATTTCTATTTTTTTATTTCTTTTGTCTAAAAATATTTTTATTTTGTTGATGATATTTTGTTTCTTTTTAATTTTGAACTGACTGGAGTAGGAGTAGCAAATATTGTCCCCTTGCTATCCAACACTTTCCCTAGTGTTGCACTCGTTGCTGTGGGAATAGTAATTTTTACCCCTCCGCTATCCAACATTTTGTCCTACTGTTGCACTCACTGGAGTGGGAATAGTAATTTTTACCCCTCTACTATCCAACACTTAGCCGACTGTTGTACTCATTGGAGTTGAAATAGTAATTTCTACCCCTCCGCCATCCAACACTTTCCCTACTGTTGCACTCACTGGAGTGGGAATAGTAAATTTACCCCTCCGCTATCCAACTCTTTCCCTACTGTTGCACTCATTGGAGTGGGAATAGTAATTTTTACCCCTCTGCTAGCCAACACTTTCCCTACTGTTGCACTCACTAGAGTGGGAAATTTAAGTTTAAAGATTTTTAAATAGTTTAATGTTTTAATTAATAATAGAATCATTTTTAAATAGATTTTATGTTATTGTTATATGTATATAAATACATTTATTTGTTAAATTTTTATATAATTTTAAAATAATAAAATACATTAAAATTATTAGTTTAATAATTGTTTTAAAGTAAATATATATATATATCTGTTTTTTTTCAAAACTGAAAGAAATTGGATTTGTATATATATTACTTATTATATATGTGTGTTTTACTTTTTTAACTTACATATGTTATAGTTGTCAGAATGTATATTCATCTCATTCATTTCTTCTACATTTTTTTCCTTTATATATTTAATATTTTTTCATTAACTGTATATATATGTATGTATATATATATATATATATATATATATATATATATATATATATTATCTACTGGCGGTCGCCAGTAGATAGTTATAGTTAGGACCGAGTTCCCATAGGAAATCTGAAAATTCTATTTTGAATAACTTTGGCGCCGGTTGACTTATCTTCGTGAAATTTTCAAAACTAATGGAGCGCTCCGCTCAGCTCCTACCCTGAAAGTCTCGGGGTGATTCGTCAAGCGGGGGGATGAGAAAAAAGGGGGGTCCAAAAACGCGTTTTCCCCATGCATTTTCCCATAGGACCTTTAGTCGAAGGTACAGCCCGAACGGCTGAACAGAATTACTTGAAATTTGGCAAAGAGGTAGTCCTCAGGTCAGGCATGTGCCTTTTGCTTAAATGGTGTAAATCCGTTCAGTAGTTCCTGAGAAAATCAAAAGTAAAATCACATATATATCTGGGCGGAGCCTAACCACACATCTCGTCGTGAGATCTGATTGGCTGTCAGCACTTCATCCAAGAAGTGTTGGCAGCCATCTTGGGACCAATATACATGATAGCACCTCATTAAAAAGCATTGCAGTTAATAGAAGGTTTTAAGACTTTAGTTACATTATAAATCATTTGTTGATGGTACCATACTAATTTTAGGAATTGTGGTGTGTTCTAAGGTGATTTTACCATGTGAAAAAGCCTTCTGCTGTGATATCATGAATCATGTTTGAGAGAAAACTATTTTCTCATGCTTTTCCCACAGAGGTTTGGAAGGTGATCTATAAGCTAACTGAGAGCATATTTTCTGTAAATTCACATTATCTTTCTCAGTCATGTGAGAATGAAGTCTGACATTCTCAGTAAAACATGTACATCCAACAAGGGCAGAGACTGTCAGTTGATTCCTTTGTGTTCTACTGCAGCTTCCCAAAGTGTTCTAAACAACTAGAGCGCTAACAGTCCTACTTATGACAAACGTATGGCACACCTGAAGCCATCTTGGTTGGAATAAAGTGGTAATTCTTAAAACATTTAATTTAAAAAGGAACAAAATGAGGAGGTTCATTTTGCCATAGAAAGTATGATTAGTGCTGCAGAAAGAAAAATTAGGGCACATTTTGAGTGACTTCTCAAATCCTCTTCTATTTCATTAAAAAAATTCTGACATGCAGACTGAAACATGCACTTTCAATACCAGCAGCAGACTTCCCTGGTGAGCAGTAGCTTTACTACAGTGATCTAATAAGCAACTAGAGTGCTAACATTCTGAATTTATGGCAAATTTGTGACACATCTGAATGCCTTCTTGATGGAATCAAAGTAAAAAACTGAAAGTATTTCCTACTGAGGAGACTGTAGTAAATGAGGAAATTAGGAAACATCATAACAAATAAGTCTCCCAGGATGGCCACCAGACACAAAAGAGCCTAAATGCAGCACAAATATCACCCAGATGTAGCCCACATGTAGCCCAATGACAGAAGTGTGCAAAACACTTATTTTTTGTGTATTTGCAGTTTTATGTAGTGCAGACTTGTCAGGTATTGGAATGCTTTACATGAGCATTGGTTACATCACACAAGATCAAATTCATTTTGGTTGTAGACATGGGGAGATTAAGTGATTTGACCACAATCGCAGAATGTTGAGCTGAAGCAGAAACTCCAACCTGGTTCCCCAGTTGCAAATTCAGCAGCTCTGGAAGTAACACCACATCCTCTCGCCAAGGTGCAACATTTAATCAAGTGGTCAACTGGATAACAAAACATAAAGATTACAAATAATTTAAAAGTTCTTTGTCGCTATTTGAAAACTCAGAAAATATGTCCTCATTTAAGATTTTTAGAGCACTAACCATAATTTTGATGCAAATAAGACCATCTCATATATGTAATTTCTAAAGGAAATACTCTAGGTATTACAGTTTTGATTACATCAAGATGACGTCAGGCGTTCCACACTTTTGTAATAAATATAGAATGTTAGCAATCTAGTTGTTCATTGGGATACTGTTGAGAGGCAGAGGCCAGGGGCACGGACTCTGAAAATTGAAGGCAGGTAGGAGAGTGCAGAGACAACAATTTGACCACACTGGGCAGGCAGGAAGGGCAGTGGCAGCACAACAGACTATGGAGTGCAGTGGAAAAACTGAGATCATGTTTTTAGGCAACAAATCTTTATACAGTTCCATCTCCATATGGCCGTCAGCCATGGGCCCCCCCCCTGTGTCCAAACCTGAAATTAAGAGCCTGGGCATCTGGTTAGACGAAGAACTCAACTTCTCAGCCCAAGCACGGAAAACCGCTGGAACCTGTCACGGTCTGCTAAGATCGGCAAGAAAAATTCTACCCTTGCTTCCGACTCAATCCCGCAAACTCCTCATCCACGGCCTTGTACTATCTCGTTTAGACTATGGCAACGCCCTATACCTAGGGGCCCCCAAAAAAGTTTTAGCAAAACTCCAAACGGCCCAAAACGCGGCAGCCCGCATTCTCACAGGTACCCATCATCGCTGCTCAGCCAAACCGTCTTTGAAGGCCCTTCACTGGCTCCCCATCCAAGAGAGAATTCAATTCAAGGCTCTCTGCACGACCCACAAGATTATGCATGGCAAGGCCCCTCCCATACTCCAAAATCTGATCTCACCCCACACCACCTCTAGAACTCTCCGCTCTTCCAACTGCAATTTAGCCTCAGTTCCCAGGATCAGAAAAGCCCGCTCAGGCGGCCGACTGTTCTCACTCAACGCTGCCAAACTTTGGAACTCGCTCCCCCCTAACCTCAGAGCCCAACCTAACCTTCTTTCATTCCGTAGAGCACTTAAAACATGGCTGTTCCCATAAAGCATCTCTCACTAGGTTCTTGTCTATCAGCGCTGGGACGCCTATGGGCAGCCATGCGCTCTACAAGTCTGTAAAATAAATAAAGAAATAAAGGGGTGCAGGGGCAACAAACCAACAATACAGGACTGGCAAGAGAGGCTGTGGCAATATAATAGACCATTGTGGGCAGAAGGAAGAGGCAGTGGTAGTACAAACATACATGCCAACAGACCCGTTTCAGCCAGGAAACGTCCAATGTTTTTAAGCTCAAATGGGCTTTATTTGATCTGTCTCCTGTCTACAATCTCTTCTTTTTCAATGTAACTCAAAGGGGAAAATCAATACCCCCGTTTTTTTTCAAAATCTCCCTCTTACCACGTTCAAAATGTTCGCAAGTATGGTACATTGAATCATGGTAGGCAGGAGGAATTGGGGTAGGGACATGGACTCGGATAACAGAGGACAGGAGGGACATGGAGAGGTGCACCAAACTGACCTTACAGGGCAGGCATCAGGGTTTGCAGTAGCACAATACACAATATCAACAAGGAGGAGGGACTTGGAGCTATAGAAAAAGGTCCTGAACCAAAGCTCCTAAAAAGTTATACATTTGTCCAATGGATGGTTGCAGTTCCTATAGTGTGAGAGAAAAAAATGACTAGCTGCAGGTAAGCTGTCAATAAGGGGGAAAGTCTCCGAAGGTAGGGTGAGTGTGCAGAGTGAGGAGAGGGTACTCCTAGTGATGTTCCTGTGTGCCCTCACACACCCTCGCGGATGTATAGCATCATCATTGGGCACGGTTGCTCCTCGTGGGGGTGGCGCTGCAGTCCCTCACGGGCCCTTGGTTAGGGGCTCTCTGATGGAGTTCTTTTAAGGAGTTGCCGCATTTGTGAGTGAGGGTATGTGGGGAGAAATGTGCTAGTGAGTGCGAATTTTAAAAATGAAACAGGGAACTGAAAACCTTTTAATCATAAGTTCCCTGGTCCAACCTAAAAATACTCGGGGATGGAGATGCACTGTAGTGCTGTTCAGAGAGGGGACAAGACAAAATAAAAGTCCCACTTCTCTCGACCCGATTAGTGTGTTAACAAAAGTGATTTAATGAAAAGGTCAACATGTTTCGCGCTATAAAACGGTCCCTAGTGGATCCTAAAGCGCTTCGTCAGGACCGGGAAGGTGTGTTAGAGAATGGGATTCGGGTAAAGACTGCCCATAACCCCACTTACTACCTAGGTCTGGTATGCTTGACAGTTAGTGTCCAGGATCCGTCGTTATACGTCAATCCCGTTCACAGCCTACAAAGGGAGACAAAATCAGGGAGGGAGAGAGACAAAAAGAAAGGGGGGGGGGAAGAAACAAGGATAATGCCTTAAATAAGATATATGTTCTGTATATCTTGTGTGATCAGAGACACTGGTGCACAGTCGATGCTGTGATATCTCATGCAAGACGAGGACGTCGACTGATGAGTGTGTCTATGTGGATCAATTAAAATCAACCGGGGAGATGGGATCGTGCCCCCCAATGTTGAGACAACATGGTGATGATCATGGGCTAGCTGGGCTCCAAGCTCATGTGGGTGACATACAACGAGTGAGACTAAACGTCATAACCTCTATGGTGACTACATATGGCGGTGGTAGGAAGGAGCATCCCGGTACGGTGTAGAAGTGGGGATGTTGTGCTCATCATGCCTAGTGTCCGGACGATATTAAAGGAGTAGAAGCTTAATATTGACGAGGTGACACGGAGAGCAGGTGATCACAACCGCGGGAAAGCCTGGGTGGTGCGGTGACTCGAGGGTCACCCCGTGCACATATCCCGAAAAGAACAGTCTTAAAACAAAACACATATTACATGAGTGCATCGCCAGCCTACCCTCTCCTCCTTGATGATGGGCTCCGTCAGCAATGCCGCGGAGTAAGGCTGGAAAAACATATGTAAAAAAGCTCTGTGATGGAAGACAGGGAACCTATGAAAGCCGCTGAGGGTCCCGCAATAAAAGAGCAGTAAAGAAGAAGTACTTACAATTCTGTACGCCTTACGTCTCGGGGAACCTACCCGTGCGGTTGCACTGCCGGTTACACGGTTAGTGCGGCTGCAGGGTCGTTAAATAATGGAAACGGTGATGCCACGGGCCCTGTGTGATGACGTTGCGTAGATGCGCCCGGAGGGCTCGGGCGAACGTGGCCGGGGCGGTGCGCGGCTGACGCGGCCATCTTGGAGTGGAGTCAGGATAGAGGGAACGGGATTGTAAAGGCAGGATGCCTTTGGCCCCAAAGGTAGGGGACTGAAATAGGAGTGAAGCAAGGTGTTGCTTCAAACAATAAAGACATGATCCATAATGCTGCACAGATGAATCAGGTCAAAGATCTGTGGTGTCATGGGCATGTTCGTGCTGATAACACATCGAACCGGAGGTCTATGGTAGTCACAGGGGTGGAGTGCCCGTGCCCACAGTCAAAGGGGGAGATGTCAACTGGAGGGAGATCGTATTACTAGTTTGGAAAAAATGCTACGGGAATATATTATAACTTATTCGATAATTAGATGGTCATAAGAATACTTATAACAATGCAATATACACAGGACAGCTAGGTACCTGCAGGTCCATGGTGGAGAGACGGGTACTGTAACAATGTCAAAAAAGATATTTATAAAAACAGTTTTTTAAAAAGTAATCTGTCCACTGGGACGTGAGGTGTGCATCGCATGTAACTTGATGTCTCTGTGTCAGTGAGGTTGATGCTGTCCCTCTATATCTTGCCGTCTATGCGGAGCTCATATCGCTGTATATTAAAGAAAGCAGGAAAAACTGGAAAACGGTAACGAGGTTACCCACCCCGGTGTTGGGACGGAGGTTGTTGGTACAAACGATGAGCATGACATTAGCAAGACTTAGGGTGAGGTGGTCCATCTGGGAGGTGGTTTTGGCTGTAAGTGATTCCTAGTGAGTCTCCCTGGGGATACTTAACAGCCATGATCTCATTTTAATAGATTGTGAAATGTTGGTACAGGGTTGGACATATAGTTGTTGACAGACGTTTTGTAGGTATTCTACATATAGACCTATGTTCTGAATACCAGGCTCTCTGTCCATGATAGGGAAGATACTTAACAGGCTCCCTCATGGTATGTATTATCTGGAGAGTTCAATCCAGGGAATATCCTCATTGAGTCCCCTTTTATTGCTTTGTAGTTTGAACACCCATCGTTGCTCCTGTCTGAACAGTGTGGATGGTGACCAATGTGGGTTGGATTCAATTATGGTCCATCGTAAGCTATCGGGAGGGTGATTCTTTTCCAGAAAATGGCTTTGTAGTCTTGTCGCTGTGCGCTTGCATCGAATTGTACTTTTGTGTTCCCCAATTCGTGTTTTGATTGTTCTTGTGGTCATTCCAATGTATCGAGAGCCGCAGGGACAGGTGATCATGTATACACAGTTTCTTGTGTTGCAGTTGGTATGTCGTAACTGTTTCCATGGGCTTGATAAACCTAAGTCGATTTCCTTAGTACTGCTTGTCAGTGGACATGCTGTGCAGGACCCGCATGGGTAATGTCCCGTAACCGGAGGAAGATTCCATAATGTCGGTTGTGTTTTTGTGATGTTCTTGGGTCGTGTGTGCACTAAAATATCCCTCAGGTTTTGTGTTCTCTTAAAGGCAAAAAGGGGTTTTGGTCCTGGTTGGAAATCACCCATCTCTAGGATCTTCCAATGCTTCTTTATTATCCTTTGGACTTTGTTCGAGTTAGGGGTGAAGGATGTAACACATGTTAATATGTCTGTGGTGCTCTTCTCTTTGATTTCTAGTAGAGCCCCTCTGTGATTGTTCCTTGCCCTTTTGCGTGCCTGTTTTACAATTTTCTTCGGATATTCTCTCCTTATCAAATTGTCTGTTAGGCAATTAGTTCATTTAGACATACTATAGACACAATGGATAACCCAGGCCTTAGTTTTGATGACGATATGGTAGCAGAGATCTTGAGAGCACCATCGTTATTAGCAGAAGATGGCAGTGCACCATCAGGGAGTGGTAATGATGACTGGAGATCACTCCAAACCCTACGGAAATTACAGATTAAGACAGCCTTACACGGGACCATAATGACTGAATATCTGAGAGCAAACATCGCCCCTAATGGTCTACTAATTACACTGGCCCCAAGGATATTTTTGGAAGATCTGACATTCCGTCGCGAATGGTCGAGAATATCCTGGAAATGTACCCGTGATTGGTTGATATTAATAATAAATATCGTGGCACAGTCACAAATGAAAGTGATGGGGGTAGTTGATGGCCATGGATTGATGTTACGCAGGGCCTTGTCAAGGACCGTCAGAGTGGCATCTTGGGGAATGTTGGTGTACAATGATTCCACGTCTAGCGTGACTAGGAGGGTGATAGATTCTGGTGTCTCAAATCGTTCAATCAAGTTCAATACCTCTGTAGTGTCTCTCAGATATGTTGGGGTTTTCATCACAAGGGGGCGTAGAAACACATCACAAAATTTGCTCAGAGGTTCTAGAAGGGAATCGATCCCGGACACAATCGGTCTGCCTGGTGGGGGGGTGATTCCCTTGTGGATTTTCGGGAGGCAATAGAAGTATGGTGTGCGTGGACTCTTGTTCATAAGGAACTGGGCCTCCTCCTTCGAGATCCATTCCTCTGTCTCCGCTTCCGTGATGAGATGTTGTATCACGGTGGAGAGGCGCGCAGTGGGGTCCTCCTCAATGGGTTCGTAGTACCTGGTGTTGGATAATTGTCGTATACATTCCCCCTCATAGATGTTCTTATCTTGGATGACAATGGCTCCTCCCTTGTCCGCGGGTTTCAGGATGATGGTTTCGTCCTCTGTCAGAGTTTTGAGGAGTATCCTTTCTTTTTTGGAAAGATTGTCGAACGGGCGGCCGGTAGTGATGTTGTTCACTTCCTTCAAGACTGCTTGTTCAAATGTTAGTACCTCATTAGAGGTCATGGCTGCGGTTGGGGTAAATTTTGATTTAATCTTAAGGCCTGTTCCTTTGGGTGGGATTTGCGGTTTGTCTTGGAAGAAGGCTTTAAGGCGGACCTTTCGAAAAAATTGGTGCAGTTCTTGGTTCAGGATAAAGTCATCTTCCTTCGGTGTAGGTACAAATCCTAGTCCTTTTTCCAAAAGGTTGTTTTCACCTTCAGTTAGAGGTCTGGAGGATAGATTCACCACTAGGGTCTTGTTGATTTGCTGCGTAGAGTCATTGGTTCTGGATCCTGCCAGTGTACGCTCTTGGTTGTTCCTCTTCTTTTGCCTCTTCCTCTGCCCCTCCCTCTGTTGAGAAAAGGTGGGGTCTGATACTGGTGATAATTAGGCATAGGATTTTGTCCCATAGGGCCATTCCATGTAGGTTGGGGACCCATCCATGGTCCTTGATACATGGGTGTTTGAAAGGGGTGGGAAGGAAACCCGTGGAACAGAGGAGGTGGAGGAAGTTGGTGTCTGTATCCTCCTCTGGGTCTTGGTTGTCTGGTGTCATAGTTGGATTCACTCCCAGTCGAGTCTGACCTTCCTGAGCTGCGACTGCTTGCATCATCAGAGGCGGTGTCTGTGTTGGAGAACACATAATCGTCTTTGGTATAAGGATAGATCTTTTCCTTGTCAAACCGTTTGACGTCTTTTTGTAACTGGTTAATCTTCTGTTTTGTTAAATATTCTTTATGTTCATTCATTTCAAGATTGATTTCTGAGAGCTTAGATTTGAATGCTGTAATAGAAATCCCCGTCTTCAGTCTATTCTCAGACAGATTGATTTGTACTAGTAATTCATCTGATAATCGTTTGGCTGTATTTATTATTAATATCAACCAATCACGGGTACATTTCCAGGATATTCTCGACCATTCGCGACGGAATGTCAGATCTTCCAAAAATATCCTTGGGGCCAGTGTAATTAGTAGACCATTAGGGGCGATGTTTGCTCTCAGATATTCAGTCATTATGGTCCCGTGTAAGGCTGTCTTAATCTGTAATTTCCGTAGGGTTTGGAGTGATCTCCAGTCATCATTACCACTCCCTGATGGTGCACTGCCATCTTCTGCTAATAACGATGGTGCTCTCAAGATCTCTGCTACCATATCGTCATCAAAACTAAGGCCTGGGTTATCCATTGTGTCTATAGTATGTCTAAATGAACTAATTGCCTAACAGACAATTTGATAAGGAGAGAATATCCGAAGAAAATTGTAAAACAGGCACGCAAAAGGGCAAGGAACAATCACAGAGGGGCTCTACTAGAAATCAAAGAGAAGAGCACCACAGACATATTAACATGTGTTACATCCTTCACCCCTAACTCGAACAAAGTCCAAAGGATAATAAAGAAGCATTGGAAGATCCTAGAGATGGGTGATTTCCAACCAGGACCAAAACCCCTTTTTGCCTTTAAGAGAACACAAAACCTGAGGGATATTTTAGTGCACACACGACCCAAGAACATCACAAAAACACAACCGACATTATGGAATCTTCCTCCGGTTACGGGACATTACCCATGCGGGTCCTGCACAGCATGTCCACTGACAAGCAGTACTAAGGAAATCGACTTAGGTTTATCAAGCCCATGGAAACAGTTACGACATACCAACTGCAACACAAGAAACTGTGTATACATGATCACCTGTCCCTGCGGCTCTCGATACATTAGAATGACCACAAGAACAATCAAAACACGAATTGGGGAACACAAAAGTACAATTCGATGCAAGCGCACAGCGACAAGACTACAAAGCCATTTTCTGGAAAAGAATCACCCTCCCGATAGCTTACGATGGACCATAATTGAATCCAACCCACATTGGTCACCATCCACACTGTTCAGACAGGAGCAACGATGGGTGTTCAAACTACAAAGCAATAAAAGGGGACTCAATGAGGATATTCCCTGGATTGAACTCTCCAGATAATACATACCATGAGGGAGCCTGTTAAGTATCTTCCCTATCATGGACAGAGAGCCTGGTATTCAGAACATAGGTCTATATGTAGAATACCTACAAAACGTCTGTCAACAACTATATGTCCAACCCTGTACCAACATTTCACAATCTATTAAAATGAGATCATGGCTGTTAAGTATCCCCAGGGAGACTCACTAGGAATCACTTACAGCCAAAACCACCTCCCAGATGGACCACCTCGCCCTAAGTCTTGCTAATGTCATGCTCATCGTTTGTACCAACAACCTCCGTCCCAACACCGGGGTGGGTAACCTCGTTACCGTTTTCCAGTTTTTCCTGCTTTCTTTAATATACAGCGATATGAGCTCCGCATAGACGGCAAGATATAGAGGGACAGCATCAACCTCACTGACACAGAGACATCAAGTTACATGCGATGCACACCTCACGTCCCAGTGGACAGATTACTTTTTAAAAAACTGTTTTTATAAATATCTTTTTTGACATTGTTACAGTACCCGTCTCTCCACCATGGACCTGCAGGTACCTAGCTGTCCTGTGTATATTGCATTGTTATAAGTATTCTTATGACCATCTAATTATCGAATAAGTTATAATATATTCCCGTAGCATTTTTTCCAAACTAGTAATACGATCTCCCTCCAGTTGACATCTCCCCCTTTGACTGTGGGCACGGGCACTCCACCCCTGTGACTACCATAGACCTCCGGTTCGATGTGTTATCAGCACGAACATGCCCATGACACCACAGATCTTTGACCTGATTCATCTGTGCAGCATTATGGATCATGTCTTTATTGTTTGAAGCAACACCTTGCTTCACTCCTATTTCAGTCCCCTACCTTTGGGGCCAAAGGCATCCTGCCTTTACAATCCCGTTCCCTCTATCCTGACTCCACTCCAAGATGGCCGCGTCAGCCGCGCACCGCCCCGGCCACGTTCGCCCGAGCCCTCCGGGCGCATCTACGCAACGTCATCACACAGGGCCCGTGGCATCACCGTTTCCATTATTTAACGACCCTGCAGCCGCACTAACCGTGTAACCGGCAGTGCAACCGCACGGGTAGGTTCCCCGAGACGTAAGGCGTACAGAATTGTAAGTACTTCTTCTTTACTGCTCTTTTATTGCGGGACCCTCAGCGGCTTTCATAGGTTCCCTGTCTTCCATCACAGAGCTTTTTTACATATGTTTTTCCAGCCTTACTCCGCGGCATTGCTGACGGAGCCCATCATCAAGGAGGAGAGGGTAGGCTGGCGATGCACTCATGTAATATGTGTTTTGTTTTAAGACTGTTCTTTTCGGGATATGTGCACGGGGTGACCCTCGAGTCACCGCACCACCCAGGCTTTCCCGCGGTTGTGATCACCTGCTCTCCGTGTCACCTCGTCAATATTAAGCTTCTACTCCTTTAATATCGTCCGGACACTAGGCATGATGAGCACAACATCCCCACTTCTACACCGTACCGGGATGCTCCTTCCTACCACCGCCATATGTAGTCACCATAGAGGTTATGACGTTTAGTCTCACTCGTTGTATGTCACCCACATGAGCTTGGAGCCCAGCTAGCCCATGATCATCAACATGTTGTCTCAACATTGGGGGGCACGATCCCATCTCCCCGGTTGATTTTAATTGATCCACATAGACACACTCATCAGTCGACGTCCTCGTCTTGCATGAGATATCACAGCATCGACTGTGCACCAGTGTCTCTGATCACACAAGATATACAGAACATATATCTTATTTAAGGCATTATCCTTGTTTCTTCCCCCCCCCCCTTTCTTTTTGTCTCTCTCCCTCCCTGATTTTGTCTCCCTTTGTAGGCTGTGAACGGGATTGACGTATAACGACGGATCCTGGACACTAACTGTCAAGCATACCAGACCTAGGTAGTAAGTGGGGTTATGGGCAGTCTTTACCCGAATCCCATTCTCTAACACACCTTCCCGGTCCTGACGAAGCGCTTTAGGATCCACTAGGGACCGTTTTATAGCGCGAAACATGTTGACCTTTTCATTAAATCACTTTTGTTAACACACTAATCGGGTCGAGAGAAGTGGGACTTTTATTTTGTCTTGTCCCCTCTCTGAACAGCACTACAGTGCATCTCCATCCCCGAGTATTTTTAGGTTGGACCAGGGAACTTATGATTAAAAGGTTTTCAGTTCCCTGTTTCATTTTTAAAATTCGCACTCACTAGCACATTTCTACCCACATACCCTCACTCACAAATGCGGCAACTCCTTAAAAGAACTCCATCAGAGAGCCCCTAACCAAGGGCCCGTGAGGGACTGCAGCGCCACCCCCACGAGGAGCAACCGTGCCCAATGATGATGCTATACATCCGCGAGGGTGTGTGAGGGCACACAGGAACATCACTAGGAGTACCCTCTCCTCACTCTGCACACTCACCCTACCTTCGGAGACTTTCCCCCTTATTGACAGCTTACCTGCAGCTAGTCATTTTTTTCTCTCACACTATAGGAACTGCAACCATCCATTGGACAAATGTAGCACAATACACCACACAGCGCATGCGGGACAGGAGTGCAGCACAACAATCCATAGAAAGCAATAGGGAGGGGACAGGACCATGCACATGGACAACAGAGAACAGATGGGAAGGAGGCAATGGTAGCTAGCTGACCATAATGGACAGACAGGAGAGAAAGCTGCAGCATAACAGACCATAAAGGGCAGGAGAGAGGGATCAGGGTGATTACAATGGAACAGACAAGCCAGGAGGGAGGGAATAGGGGGTCTGCACATGGAAACAGAGGGCTGGGGGCAAGGTGGCAGGGCAGGAGCAGCAAGATGACCATGGAGGTCAGGCAGGATGGGCACTAGAAACAAGACACACCATGGAGAGCAACAATGAGACTATGGTGGCATACACACAGACCATGGAGGGAAGGTGGGAGGGGGTCAGGGGCAGCTAGCTGACCACACAGGGAAGATGGGAGGGGCCATGGCAGCACAGAAGACCATGCATGGCAAGCGGGAGGGTTAGTGGCAGCACAATGGCTATGATGGGCAAGAAGGAGGGTGCAGGGGCGTGCACAAAAGACCATGGAGGATAGAAGGGAGGGGCAGGACCTGGGCACAGACAAGAGAGTTCAGGGGGAGGGGCCTCACAACAGACCGCGCGGGGCAGGCAGAAGGAGCAGTTGCAGCACAACGGATCAGGGATGGCAGAAGGGTGTGGCAGTAAAATGGACCATGGAGGACAGGAGGAAGGGGAAAGGGGCATGGCATGTGGACAGGCAGGGTGGAGGTGGCAGGGACAGGTTACAGTCATCTGACAATGCTAGGCAGGTGGGAGGGGAGTGGCAGCTCAACAGAACACTCAGAGTAGATAGGAGTGGCAGGTCCATGGAACATGGTGGGCAAAAAGGATGGAGCAGGGGCATGCACAAAGACATCGGAGGGCAGGGGGAAGGAGAACAGGGGCAGCAAGCTAAGCACAGGGTTTAAGCAGGAGGTCAATGATGGGGCATAGAATTGGGCAATGGAGGGCAGGAGGAGTGGACTGGAACATCATACTAAATTGAGGGCAGTGGCAGCACATCAGACCATGCATGGCAGGAGGGAGCAGGCTAGTCCATGGATTCACACAAGAGAGGATAGGGAGGAGGGGGATAGGGCAGCAAGCTAACTGTTCAGAGAAGGCGGGTATTAGGTACTTTATTGTTTTTAAAACGTGTGTCTGTGCGAACTACTTAAAATATGAAAAAGTATGCAGCATAATCTCACTTTTATTCAGGAAGAAGAGGACGTTTGTGACTGTGACTCCGGGCTCACTTGGCAGAAACACCCCCTGATCCTCCACCCCCTATCGCAAAATGTAATGCCTGTGAAAAGGGTAGGTGAACATAGTGTTATATAGAACATAGTCCTGAGAGCACGATTGAAAATGAAAACTAGATATAGTGTATGGTATAAACTATGCACCAAAAAGTGTGATATAAGATGAACCGGGCGTGAAATATAATATGCAATACATTGTGAGCAATTACAGATTCATTGGAGAGTGCGAGATAGCACAGGCACTAGCGCGTGCTATGCGATATGCGCCTTGGAGTGTAATATGCACAGGGCAGTGTTGTGTAACCTAACTAGTCTCTAAAGTTGTAATATAAAATATGTGCTGAGGAGTGTAATGTTGCATATGCACTGTGACAAAGATATGGATCCCAGATTGTAATATGTATGGCATAGCACTGTGCGTTATAATATAGGCATCGAGGAAGGCACGTTAGATGGGGCAATATAACCCGTGCGAAGACAAGTGTGGCATGACATATTCATGGGGTGGTGTTACAGTGCACATGGGCTAGAGAGTGCCATAGCATATGCACTAGCTAGTGGAATACAACACAGAGGTGTGTGGCACTCAGCAGGCAATGGTGGGTGTAACACAGCATTGGGCTCTGCCAAGAGCGCGCTGTGACTCTCAAGTGATGTTCGTCCCCTTTCCAGAGAGTAAAATAAAAAGTATTACACATCCGGCAGTGGATGTGTGTTTTATTAACCGTGAGGGGGGTTTCTTGCATAGTTTTGGTCGAATTTTTGTCGAATCCCCTTTGAATGGCTTGGTGTGCATGTGTATTAAATGTGCCCGTCAATAGCTACCCATGTTTGTATAAATAAACGACAAGGGTGTCTACCGGGATTAGGCACGGTGGGGCATCAGACATGTCAGAGCTTCACTAGTGGTGTAAATACATTCCACGTGGATTCATTGTATGCATAGTCGCCTTTTAATGAATATCACGCAAATCGTCATGGTGATAGGTACGTACGGTTTGTCCAGCATGTCCTAGGTGTGTCTATAAATATATATTTTTTAAAAATAATAAAAAACAGTGGCCGGCCCTGGGGATTGGGGTCAAAAAAATATAATTAGGAGACAGGCCCTGGGGGATGGGGTTATCAGGGCCAATAAATTAGAATAAGAAGGGGAACCACACAGCCCCTCTTCTTAAAAAATTTAAATAAATAAAATACTGGTATCGTGCCGGAGGCCACGCCCCCTCCTTGCAGCACTCTGCAAACGCGCCCCCTGGCGAATTGTAAGTTGGGGAATTAATTCCTCTTCAATACTGAGGGCCCCTGAGGGCCAACTAGCCCAACAGGCATCTCCAGTATGCGCCAGGGAGCTGCGCTGCAGACAGGTGTTCTGAGGCCAAGCCCCTTTTTACACCTCTCTGCAAAGCAGCTCTGTGGCACTTACTGGAGGTACCTAGTGGTCTAGTTTGACCCTAGGGACCCTTAGGATTCAAGGGGACTTAATCTCTCAACTTAGAACAGCCACAGGGCGCGTTTACACAGTGGTGAAGGGAGGGGACGGGGCCTGAGGTGACGTGTGAAAACACGCACTATGGTACGTTTTAAATTGGGGATATAATTTTCCTTCAATACTGAGGGCCCCTGGGGGCTAACTAGCCCACTAAGTGCTTCCAGTAAGCGCCACTGAGCTGCATTGCAGAGAGGTGGTCCAGGCCGTGCCACTTTTTACACCTCTCTGCAACGCAGCTCTGTGGCACTTACTGGAGGTACCTAGTGGGCTAGTTGGACCCTAGGGACCCTCAGGATTCAAATGAACTTAATCTCCCAACTAAAAACGGACACAGGGCGTGTTTACACAGTGGTGAAGGGAGGGGACGGGGCCTGAGTTAACGTGTGCAAAAACGCCCTGTGGCCTGTTTTAAGAGGTAGTTTTAATCCCCCTGCCCTATTATATACTAGGGGCTTATAGAGGAGGTCATGCTAATCACAGGGGGACTCCAACACATAATGTTCCCTAGTGTATGTAGGTGTTTTCACTGTATTCTAAGTGTCTTTTAACATAGCACTGGCTCTAGGACTGGTTAGTCAGACTCAGTTACCACCAGTATCCGTCTGAAAAGTTGAGGGTACAGGATGATTTTGCAACAAGGCTTCTTTCTGCTCTTCTTTTTGTTCTTTCTGCACATTATCCTTCTTCCTGCACTTTTCTTCATCTTTAAGGACTTCTGTTGCTTCTTTCTGCACTTCTTTTTTTTCTTTCTGTGCATTTTTTCTTCTTTCTTCACATGTCCTATCTCTGTTGGCATAGTTAGAAATTAGCATTTAAAAAACCTTTGAAATTCACAGAAAAAACCATAGGTTTCAGGCACGTTATAGTTAGGAATTAGCATTTAAAAAACCTCAGAAATTCACTGAAAAAACCATAGGTTTCAGGGGTGTTATAGTTAGCTGGACTTTTCACTTGTACAAAACCATTGAAATTCCCCCGTTATAGTTAGTTCAGCTAACTATAACTTGCGCGCCCGCAATGCACTGCTGATGACGTCACATATTACATCACTCATGACATGGTCAGTGACATCACTCATGACATCACTGATGACATCTCAAATGACATCACTGATGACATCACTGATGACATCATCCTTGTGATAGAGTGGCAGACCTCCTCTCACCCTAATATAACCTTTGATACACACATTCAAAAATAGAGACTAAAATTTTCAAAACAATGGACATACCAATACTAGTTACAACAACCTCTTCAGTAATTCTAAGATCCACATACACATCCACTCATTCACCAACAGTCCTATACAGTCACTCATACATGTACTCACTCATCATATGTACTCATACACCTATACATCCTGTTACACAACGCCACTCATCCATAGAGTTACTCACACACATAGTCACTCATGCTAATAAAGAATCAAACATACATTTACTTGCATATACAGTTATACACACACCACCACACTTACTTCTACGGAAACTTACACATACTTAGTCTTTTAAACAATCACTTATAGAAACACATACTTATTCATACAGGAACTCTTTCAATCTCTCACTCTCACATATACTCACTTATATACACCAATAGTCACATATACTAGTTTAAAACATATGTAGTTACTCATAAAGACACTATTGAGACAGTCATTCACTCACTAACACACCCATACACACACTCATCCACCCATACAGTCCTGCACACATGCTGTCTTCAACACATACAAACAGTGAGTCACTCATTCATGCACCTATGCACTACGTAATACCCCCCACCGAACCATGCAGACACTCAGACTGATACTCAAAAAACCAACTAATAACCTATATAGACACCCATGTAGCTACTCACCAACCCATGCAGCCACTTATACACAAAGTGATAGACTGATACAGATATTTACATATTTAAACATTACTCACTAAGCCATGTATTCACTATGATACACTTAATCAGTCAGTTACACAATCAATTTTTCAAAAACAAATCATCCATTTAGACACTTATATACCCATTTATTCTTCCATCGACCTTGAGATACACATATATAAAACATATTTAATTTTCAGAAAAACACACATTCACTGGATGATGTCATCAGTGATGTCATCAGTGATGTCATTTGAGATGTCATCAGTGATGTCATCAGTGATGTCACTGACCATGTCATGAATGATGTAATATGTGACGTCATCAGCAGTGCATTGTGGGGGCGCAAGTTATAGTTAGCTGAACTAACTATAAGGCCGAATTTGTCTGGTTTTGTACGAGTGAAATGTCCAACTAACTATAACGTCCCTGAAACCTATGGCTTTTTCAGTGAATTTCTAAGGTTTTTTTAAATGCTAATTTCTAACTATAACGCCCCTGAAACCTGTGGTTGTTTCAGTGAATTTCAAAGGTTTTTTAAATGCTAATTTGTGAGTATAATATTTATAATACCTATCTTTTTCTCTGAAAAGTTTTTTTAATTATATTTTGTAACTGTAATATCCTATAATTATTTTCTCTTATTTGTTCCTTTTAATTTAAATATATAATGTCTTATGTCTTTTAAAATATATATATATATTTTTTTTTGCATAAATAGAGGAGTCGCATACCCATTGTGTACCTATCACGGTGGGTGCGCGGATTCAAGCGCCATATTGCTAAAGTCGAGAAGGATGCATGTTTGGTATGTGACGGGTGCATGGTGTCTGGCCCCGCGTAACGTGATATATGTATGGGATTGCATCATGTGTGCGTTTGGTATGCGATAGGTGCGCGGTGCCTGGCCCCACGTAACGTAAAGTACGAATGGGATCGCGTCATGTGTGCATTTGGTATGCAACGAGTGCGCGGTGCCCAGGAACCGCATGGCGTCATATACGTGCTGGTTTGCATCAGGTGCGCGACTCGTAAAAAAATATTATGTTTGAAAACTATATGTATATAACTTTAATGTATATATATAATATAGAGATTATCTAAACTATTTATAAAAATAATATATTTGTACTTGTAATAAACTTATATTATTGTTAAATATATTTTCGCGAAGTCGCGTCGGGTGTGCGCTGGATGCGCGCCGGGTGGGCGGCTCCCATGTGACTTTAAAAGAAAGCAATTATATTGGTTCTTAAGGTTTTCCATTCTAACAATTGAAGAACCCCACCCATTTTTGTCATTCTCTCTGCAGCATCACAGGACAGACACCTGTTGTGTTTTTGGGAGCTAGATTGACAATTGTTTTGGTGTTTGCTGGAAAAGTTTGACAATAGCTTCCTCAAATCCACAAATAGACCATCTTTCTGATGATGAAGACTTGGACCCACCTCCCAAGAAAAGACCAGAGTCTATTGTATGGAAGTTTTTCACCATCCCAGATGATGAAAAAAAGGTAAATGCTCGAAAGGTGAGCGGCACACTTTGTTTCGAGAGGCAGTGACAAGAAGTATTCCTGTGGGACTTCAAGCATGTATAAACATTTACAAACTATACATCCAAGACATCTTGCACGGGAACAGCTGTGACGTCCTCAAGAAGCCACACAGCGAAGTGACCAGGGAGCTGGTCTCAGCACTTCTGGAGCCTCAAGCTCCGCATCTCGTGGTCCAGACATTCGTGTAGAGTTTGTGACCTTAGAACAGCATTGCATGAAATGCAAGGCGATTTTATGTTGTGGGGAGCAGTCAATTGACGCTGTTTGTTCTGAAGCAAGAAACTATCGCTGCTAAATATTTTTTTTATGTTGGAATGACTATATAATTCCAAAAGTTAAAAGTTTTGTCTGTTGTTTTTTTATTTTCAAAAAACACCCAAACAATTGACAAAATTGTTTAAAAACACAAAAAACTTAAAAAAACAGAAAAGAAGAAAAAAAAGAGCTACCTTATTTGGTTAAAAAATAGAAATAACTGCATTCTAATGTGTGGGTGTTTGCTTGAGTATATGTGTAGAGCATTATTGATTGAACAAGAGCATGGGTACTGACAGGGAGATGGCTGGACTGCACGGGTAAGCTCAGGGGATTGTAGCAGGGCATGTGTTAGTGCCTGGGTCATTGCATGAGTACATGGGTAGTGACTGGATGATTAGAGTACTGTAAGGAGAGTGCAGGGTGAATTTATAAGTGCTTGGGTTTTGGCGGAGTGATTGGATAAGTACATGGTGCTGACTGGGTGATTGGAGGAGTTCATGGGTAGTGACAGGGCTATGGCTGGGCTGCATGGGTAGTGCTCAGGGGATTGTAGCAGTGCATAAGTTAGTGCTTGGGTCATTGCATTAGTACATGTGTAGTGACTGGATGATTAGAGTGCTGCAAGGAGAGTGCATGGTAAGTTTATAAGTGTTTGGGTTTGGCGAACTGATTAGATCAGTATATGGTGCTGGCGGGGTGATTGCACAGGGAGTGGCAGGGGGCTTGCTTCACTACATGGCTAGTGCTCTGGAGATTGTAGCACTGCATGAGTTAGTGCCTGAGTCATTACATGAGTACATGGGTAGTGGCTGGATCGTTAGAGTGCTGCAAGGAGAGTGCATGTGAATTCATAAGTGCTTGGGTTTTGGCGCAGTGATTGGATAAGTACATGCTGCTGGCGGGGTGACTGGAAGAGTGCTTAGGTAGTGACAGGGGGATTGCTGGACTGCATGAGTACTACCTGGGTAAGTGGAGTAGTAAATCAGTACTGTATAGGTGGTTAGAGGTATGCATGGGTAGTGCTAAGGGGATTGTAGCAGTGAATGAGTTAGTGCCTGGGACATTGCATGAGTACATGGGTAGTGACTGGATCATTAGAGTGCTGCAATGAGAGTGCATGATGATTTTATAAGTGCTTGGGTTTTGGCACAGTGATTAGATAAGTACATGGTAATAGCTGGGTGATTGCAGGAGTGCATTGGTAGTAACAGGGTGATGGCTGGACTGCATAATTAGTGCTCAGGGGATTGTAGCAGTGCATAAGTTAGTGCCTGGGTCATTGCATGAGTACATGGGTGGTGACTGGATGATTATAGTGCTGCAAGGGGAGTGCATGGTGATTTTATAAGTGCTTGGGTTTCGGCGAACTAATTAGATAAGTATATGGTGCTGGCGGGGTGATTGGAAAAGTGCACAGGGAGTGACCGGGCAATGGCTGAACTGCATGGGTAGAGCTCAGGGGATTGTACAACTGCCTGAGTTGTTACATGAGTACATGGGCAGTGAATGGATAGTTAGAGTGCTGCAAGGAGAGTGCATGGTGAATTTATAAGTGCTTGGGTTTTGGCGCAGTGATTGGATAAGTACATGCTGCTGGCTGGGTGACGGGAAGAGTGCATAGGAAGTGACAGGGGGATTGCTGGACTGCATGGGTAGTGTTCTGTAGATTGCATCAGTGCATGAGTTAGTGCATAGGTCTTTGCATGACTGCATGGGCAGTGACTGGATGAATAAAGTGCTGCAAGGAGAGTGCATGGTGAATTTATAAGTGCTTGAGTTCTGGCGGATTGGATAAGTACATGATGCTAGCTTGGTGATTGGAGGAGTGCACGGTTAGTGACAGGGGGATTGCTGGACTACTAGGGTACTACCTGGGTAATTAGAGTACTAAATCAGTAGTGTATAGGTGGTTAGAGGTCTGCATGGGTAGTGCTCAGGGATTGTAGTAGTGCATGAGTTAGTGCCTGGGTCATTGCATAAGTACATAGGTAGTGACTGAATGATTAGAGTGCTGCAATGAGAGTGCATGGTAAATTTATAAGTGCTTGGGTTTTGGCGGAGTGATTGGATATAAACATAGTACTGACTGGGTGATTGGAGGACTGCATGGGGAATGACAGGATGATTGCTGGACTGCATGGGTACTACCTGTGTAATTGGAGGAGTGAATCAGTAGTGTGTAGGTGGTTAAAGGTCTGCATGGGTAGCGCTCAGGGGATTGTAGCAGTGCATGAGTTAGTACCTGGGACATTGCATAAGCACATAGGTAGTGACTGGATGGTTAGAGTACTGCAAGGAGAGTGCATGGTGAATTTATAAGTGCTTGGGTTTTGGCGGAGTGATTGGATAAGTACATGGTGCTGATTGGGTGATTGGAGGAGTGCATGGGTAGTGACAGGGCGATGGCTGGGCTGCATGGGTAGTGCTCAGGGGATTGTAGCAGTTCATAAGTTAGTGCTTGGGTCATTGCATGAGTACATGTGTAGTGACTGGATGATTAGAGTGCTGCAAGGAGAGTGCATGGTGAGTTTATAAGTGCTTGGGTTTCGGTGGAGTGATTGGATAAGTACATGGTGCTGGCTGGGTGATTGAAGGAGTGCATGGGCAGTGCATAGGTGATTGTACCACTGTATGTGTTAGTGCCTGGGACATTGCATGAGTACATGGGTAGTGACTGGATAATTATAGTGCTGCAACAAGAGTAGATGATGATTTTATAAGTGCTTGGGTTTCGGCGAACTGATTAGATAAGTATATGGTGCTGGTGGGGTGATTGGAAGAGTGCACAGGGAGTGACCGGGGGATTGCTGAACTGCATGGGTAGTGTTCTGTAGATTGTAGCAGTGCATGAGTTAGTGCATAGGTGTTTGCATGACTGCATGGGCAGTTACTGGATGAATAAAGTGCTGCAAGGAGAGTGTATGGTGAATTTATAAGTGCTTGGGTTTTGGCGGAGTGATTGGATAAGTACATGATGCTAGCTTGGTGATTGGAGGAGTGCACGGGTAGTGACAGGGGACTGCTGGACTGCCAGGGTACTACCTGGCTAATTGGAGTACTAAATCAGTAATGTATAGGTGGTTAGAGGTCTGCATTGGTAGTGCTCCGGGGATTGTAGCAGTGCATGACTTAGTACCTGGGTCATTGCATAAGTACATAGGTAGTGACTGGATGATTAGAGTGCTGCAATGAGAGTGCATGGTAAATGTATAAGTGCTTGGGTTTTGGCGAAGTGATTGGATAAAAATATAGTACTGACAGGGTGATTGGAGGACTGCATGGGGAGTGACACGATGATTGCTGCACTGTATGGGTAGTGCTCAGGGGATTGTAGCAGTGCATGACTTAGTACCTGGGTCATTGCATAAGTACATAGGTAGTGACTGGATGATTAGAGTGCTGCAATGAGAGTGCATGGTAAATGTATAAGTGCTTGGGTTTTGGCGAAGTGATTGGATAAAAATATAGTACTGACAGGGTGATTGGAGGACTGCATGGGGAGTGACACGATGATTGCTGGACTGTATGGGTAGTGCTCAGGGGATTGTAGCACTGCATGAGTTAGTCCCTGGGTCATTGCATTAGCACATAGGTAGTGACTGGATGATTAGAGTGCTGCAAGGAGAGTGCATGACGATTTTATAAGTGCTTGGGTATTGGCAAGGTGATTGGAAAAGTACATGTTACTGGCTGGGTGATTAGACGAGTGCATGGGGAGTGACAGGGTAATTGAAGGTGTAAATGAACAGTGTCCAGGTGGTTAGAGGACTGCATGGGTAGTGCACAGGGGATTGCAGCAGTGCATGTGTTAGTGACTGGGTCATTGCATGAGGACATGGTTGCTGACACGATGATTAGAGTGCTGCAAGGAGAGTGCATGGCGATTTTATAGGTTCTTGGGTATTGGCAGAGTGATTAGATAAGTACTTGTTACTGGCTGGGTGATTGGACGAGTACATGGGGAGTGACAGGGGGATTGCTGGACTGCATGGGTACTACATGGGTAATTGAAGGTGTAAATGAACAGTGTCTAGGTGGTTAGAGGACTGCATAGGTAGTGCACAGGGGATTGCAGCAGTGCATGTGTTAGTGACTGGGTCATTGCATGAGGACCTGGGTGCTGACACGATGATTAGAGTACTGCAAGGAGAGTGCCTGAGTGAATTTATAAGTGATTGGGTATTGGCGGAGTGATTGGATAAGTACATGGTACTGGCTGGGTGATTGGAGGAGTACACAAAGAGTGACAGGGTGATTTCTGGACTGCATGGGTACTACATGGGTAATTGAAGGTGTGAATGAGCTGTGTCTAGGTGGTTAGAGGACTGTATGGGTAGTGCAGAGGTGAATGTAGTAGTGCATGGGTAGTGTTTGGGTTACTAAATCTTACCTTTTTGATAATAGATATAAAAGTCTTTGAAACAATTTTTTCAGTTGTTTTTTATAATGTACATTTTTAAAAGTTTCAAACTTTAAAATTTTGGTCTGTAAAAGAGAAGAAAAAATATTGGTAAAAATATGATGTTATAGTTTAAAGTACACAACATAATTTTAAATTTACATACCATATTCAGTTTTCCTTTTTTGCTGTTCTCAGAATCTACTGAATTTCACCATACACAGTGATTTCAATGTTGTTTATCATGTAACAGCGGTCAAGAAAATACAATCAATAAGATTGTAAAAATAAAACAAATCTGTGTGTAAAATATTTACAACAAACTCTAAACATCCTCAATAACATTGCATATAATAAAAAGATCAAAATATATGAAATGCTTCTTTCTAAAACAATTTTCGAAATACAATATCAAAGAACAGAAACGATAATTGAATCAGCAATTCTTGATATCTTCCCTATAGTCTAAATAATGTTCTTGAAATCATTTGCAGTGAGAATACCAAAAATAAACTTCTTAATTCATATTGGCATCTTCCCAATAGGCCGAATGATGTTTCTGAAATCCTTTGTATTAAATATATTCAAAATAATCTCATTAATTCATATTGACATCTTCCCAATAGGCTGAATGATGTTCTCAGAACTTTGGCATCAGAAATATTAGGTATGAATTTGGTAATTCATTAAGCAACCGATATTTGAAAACCAAATTGGCATCATTACAATGTGTATATCCTTTATTGCACTTTGAATACACAGTGTAGTGTCCAGCTGTTGTAGAAGGTCCATCGTGGAAAATATTTGCTACTGCTTTGAAAGTTCTTCCTGATATTGTTAGTTGACTTGCCACAAAATTTTCTATTTAAAGTTTTCAATTTTCTTCCATCTGTTCTACAACGTTGTATCATTAAAATGATATTTTGTCCAAATCTTTCTATAAATTATGTTGCTAATACATTTCTGATTTGCAGTAACTACACTCCATATTTTGATTAGCTGATTTAACTAATTTGTTAAAAGACACTGTTTTACAATATGGTATTGTCAAATATATGAATCTTTCAGTGTCTATGTTAGTGGTAGAAGTAAATGTACAATCTTCACATTCATGTTCTCATCTGTAACGAAGTCCAAACAGATTTTCAATTTGTATTCCTTCATCTTCCAATACTGCAAGCATAAACATAAACAATTCCTAAGCATCTTGCTGTACATTCTGTGTAAATTGTGAAGAACTAGAACAAATATCCAGAAGATTCTGAATGCCAGAAACACTTTGGATTTTAGTTTTATCAGTCCTCAAGTTTTCAAAAATAGAATGCAACAAGGAACAAAACCTTTTTTTTTGATTCTCCATAATTTGTTATTGGAGATTTTCTAGAATAAATATGACGTTCACAACTACATTAGCATAGCAGTTGATACCTGAACTATTTTCTAACTGATATCCTACAATCTCTTCAACAGTGTCCTTTTTCTTTTTGTTTGGAATCTCAACATTCTCTTGATTTTTTTTTCTTCTTTCCAACCTCACTACAGAGTTTCTCATATGTTCGTTTTTGACCTACTACATGCTTTTCATGTACAGGATATTCACCTAAGTTGGTCGCATACAGTCTTCTTAACCGATTATACTCTCTTACACAATTTGTATCTGCACTAATCTTTCTCTCATCAAAATCAATCAAATACAATCCAGATAATGTTCTGACAACAATGCCACATATGCCATTCCCCCTTTAAACATAGTACTTCCAATGTTTACCAAAGCACTGTCTACACTTAAACCTTGAGATTTATGAATGGTCACTGAATATGCTAAAGAAAGAGGAAACTGTTTTCTACAAACATACAAATCTTTAACAAGCAAAAAACAAACAGAACAACTTCCAATCTGTTTTACTTCTTCAATCTGATCAAATGTAATCTTCAAAAATTCAATTTCATCTCTGTTTTGATAATTAACAAAATCAACAACTTTTCCCATTGCTCCATTTACTAAACCTTTTTCCACATCCAAATTATGCCGTAAAATTCCCGACAGTTTTCACATACATATAAATTCTTTTCTAAACCAGCGGTCTTAGATATAGATTTTCCCAATGAATCCAATTTTGTTTTTAATTTTTCTGTCAAAATAATAGTAATTCCTTCGTGCTCTATTTTATCAATGGCTTCCATTTTTAATATTTGTTGTTTTTACAGCTTTAAAAGTTCTTCATTGAATGTAGAACACCCTCGCAGTGTTGGCATTAGGCAGATTATAGATTTATTTTCTCAATTTTTTTTGTATATTATTTCCAGAGCAACATTTTCATTTGAAAACAAGTTTGTAACTAGCCAACTTTACAAAGCTTCTTTACCATGTTCGGTCAATACGCCAATTCTTATAGCTTGGAGAATGCTTCCATAATCTTCATCTCTTGCCTGTTGCATATTTTTAATAAGTTCTTTGTATTCAAAATATGACCAAATGTTGACATTTCCAATACTTCCCATAGATTTCCTGGCATCTTCATGCACAAGTGTTTTAAAAACTGGTTGCCCTTTTACAGGATTAAGTTGCAGTAGATCGCCTAAATATCACATGTTTTCCTCCAAATAACACATCATATTCTGTTTTTAAAATTTGCTGCATTCTTAAATGCACAAAGGCAAGCATTACGATTGAGACCATGCTCACCTAATCAATAATCAGCAGTTTCATTTTCTTTAGTACTCTTGAAAGTTCATAACAAGCTTCTCCAGAAAGCTTGTGATATTCCAACTTGTTTTCATGTTCAACAAGTAGCATTAGTAAATGATGTAATGTAATTCCTTTAATTTTGTGTGCTGCTAACCCAGTTGGAGCGGTTACAACACAAGATAAATGTGATTCAGTAGCTTTCTGTAAATAACTGGTCAAAACTTTAATTAAGAAACTTTTTCCTGTACCAGCTTGACCACTGATATACATTTGAAGAGGCTTAAAAGATGTGCAGTTGCATTCTTTTTGTTCATGAAGTAAGCCATGGTCAATCTGTTGTGTCACTTGCTAATATATTTCTTTCTCTTCAATATTTAGTTGCTCATTCAAATTTCCTAAGTCCATAATATCGTGTTGACCTTGATACATTGCTGTTTCCACTTCACTCATGGCTATTGCTGTTTCATTTTCAAGAATTGGTTGTCCTAGTGGATCTTCACTCAGTGGAGCAGTACTTTGACTATCTTGTGAACTGTCTCTAGCAATCTCAACTGCAATACTAGCTTCCTGTTCAATTTCTTCATTCAACATTTGGAGATAATTTGGAAAAACTGTGCATTCAATGCTATCTTTACATGCATTAAAAGAATCTTCATAGCACTGAAAATCTCCAAGTAATGACATTTCAGTACGCCAAGGCTTGAAGAGTTACAGAAGTGATAAATAGTAATATTCCCTTTTAACAGGTGTATCGCAACTCAATTTCCTGTGATTATTCAGATTTCCTTTACTATGTTTCACCAAACTTCCTTCTGAACCAATCACTGCATATTTTTCTTCATTTATGTTCTCTGTAATATTTCTCGTAAAGCTGGAATATTGCAGTACTTCATAGAGACATATGTTTTCAAGATGGGGACTTCTATTTGGATAGTACGTATCCAACATGTTTGTTTTAACAATATCTGTGCTTTCCAGTTCATTTAATGCTAAATATTCAATTTCTTGTATAGATTTAAGTACTCGATTTTGTGTGCCAGCAAGACCTAGACTAAACCAAATTATTCCTCTTGACTTTGAATATAAACTTGCAGAGGACAACCAATCCGAACATTTGTAGGATCCAGTCTCGATGGGACAGCATCTTCAAACTAAAGCTGTACAATTTCTTACTAAGAGTCTTCTCTTGAGAAATTTCTTCCCACATTTCTTTCAACTCTGTCTTTTCAGATTTTGTTATGTATGATGTTACATACCGAGCAACAGCAATGGAATTATCCGCAACATACTGGATATCCATATTAGCATTCCACATTGACAAAATCACTGGATTATAATCATTAATATACTTTGATTGTTCACTTCTTTTTAAATTGTAAGTATTTTTGGGAGATTTTCTAGTGACAGTATGCCTCACTGCTGACATGAAACTGTTGACTCTTCCTTTGGATATTACTGGATGTGGATATCCAAAACGACATTTGGTATAAAAAATTTCCTTTGACTTGTATTTCCGTCGACAGTATTTGCCACATCGATGAGTTTGAAACTGTAAAACTTGTTGTCTAAAAGTGTTTTCTTCTCTTGTTTTTGGTATAGCACATGTAACATAGTCTTCAATAAAAGATAAAACAGTCTCATCCGAATCAGTTCCAAATTTGGGTGCATCCTTGATCCATAAAAGCATATGTATATGAGGAGCACCTCTAGCTTGATACTCCTTTCTCTAAAAGAAATCAATAACTTCTCCAAGAGGAGGATTGATTTTATTGCAGATAAAAGGCATCATAGCTTGAAACCTATGTATCTGCACACATTCAAAGGATCCAAGGAACACAGTTCTCCAGGTGTCTTGAATTCAATGTTTTTAATATTTGAATTTGCTTCTCGAAGAAATTCAAGTAAATCTTCCCATGCGTATTTAGCACAGCTTAGCGTAAAAAACCTTGCAGGGTTTCCTAAGTTCCTTAACATACATTTAAGTTCTCCATGACCATGATACCAATACTCATTAGTACCACGTTGACACACCATCAAATTAATCAATTGAGATTCTAAATGATCATCTCTCTGATGTACTTTGTCCATCAGTTCCTTTGCAGAAACATTTTGAAGATGAACTTCTGTTTTTAATATGTGGTTGACTGCATAGGAAAGTCCAGACAAGTCACTTAAAAAAAAAGATGAAATATATATGGGATACATTGTCGAAATCTTGGATCTTCTGAGTACAATCTTGTTGCTCGATATTCTGATGCGGGAATCTGTACTGCTCGTTCATTATATCGTCCACCTTTTCCAGTGGGGAAGAGCTGTGGAAAACAACGAGCTTCCAAACTTTTTTCCCAAACACTCATGGGAGTCCCCTTCGTTTTCTTCATTTGGAATAATTCAATAGTATTTTTAATCACTTCCTTTGAATGTAAAGGATGCACACTATAATGTTCATACATTTCTTCACTTTTGGACATGTCCACTCTTTCAATTTGACCCCCTGAAATTTCGATATCATCTCCTAAAACTATTTCTTCTTCTTCCACATACACATTTTTGTAGTAATCATTGTTTTTATGAGATATAACGTAGCCATTTGCACTTTGCTCACATCTGCTAATTCTTGCCATATTTTCCAACTCTTCGTAGGAACACCATTAACTAGAATAACTACAGGTTCAGTTTCCTCTTTCTCTACACCAAAAGTTTCAATATTGTTCTTTAAATCTAAAGGTAAATGCACAACTCTTCTTTTAATCCACTTTGCAATTTACCTGTTTTAGGCTCCATACGAACAATAGCCTGAAACGGGTGCACAGATTGAATCAGAATGGACTCATAAGTATTTAAATCAACCAGCTCTGGACGAACACCTACCAACTCTAGGTTATTATGTACTGCTCTAGGTGGCATTTTGTTATCCTCTAATTTGGAATAACAATATTTACAAATACGTTGATCACTACCCAAATCAAAGCAATCTTCTACCAACAAATATGTTTTCTTTTTCACTTTTTAAATACAGATCAACATTTCTAGTTTGATTTTTATAGTTAGTTCGTCAACAACAAATACAAACATAATTTGGTCTTTCACAACAAATTACCTTAAACTTTGTAATTTCTTCTTCAAACTTCTCAGTACTACTATCTTCCACGTCTTCGACACCTGCTTCTATCAATGTCTCACTTTCTCTACACTGTTGTACAGGACCAAAGTAACGAAACTCTATTTCCTCACAAACATTTTTTGTTACATCTGATACTGACCCATGCAAAAGAGCACTGTTTAAATCACTTAAAATTATTGCTGGACTTTTTGCATAGTACAATCTTCTTACTAACTTCCGCATTTGAGAGTGATGTACTGCTAACATTCTCAAATGATGAAAAACACTTTTACACACTTTTATAGAAAGACATGCCAGAGATTGACCTTGCAAACCAGTATTTGTTCTCACTTTGCAAGGATCTAGTCCTTGCAGCATCTTAATCTTTTGTTTAACACTTTTGTTACTGTACGCTCATAAGACATTTCGTAAAATATCAATAGACTCCTGTCATATACTACAAATACTACTACAATCCCAAGTATACACTGGGGCTTTAGTACTTCTCCCTAGAACTTCATCAGCTATCACTTCTTCTACATTTCTAGGAACCATCTTTTCTTATTCAATTGCACAACCATTCATCACTTCATTAGCATGACCACTGGTATCAACTGCAGGAACTAATGTATTGGTTTGAAAATAGCTCTCTTCATTAAAAAAAGGCTCTGAACTTGAAGTGTGCTTCCATTCACCCAAGAAAATATCACAAAATTAGTTCTGTAAATTAGTGTCGGCTTTGTACTTTTAGCCTTCATAAAACGTATTGGCTTATCTACTGATTGCATTCTGTTTAAAACTAAAATGAATAATTTCCTTTCTAATTCAAAAGCCTTTTCAGCAATAGTTTCAATCTATTTCTTCTTTTTATAAAATGCTGATTTTTTATATTTCTTGCTATCTTTTAATACATTTTGTACAACTCTATTGTGAAACATTCTTTTCCATATTTCATCAAATTGATTCTTTCTTCTTTTACAATAGATTGTTTTTTCAGAACGTGATTTGCCATTAATTTGTCCTTTTTTATGTTATTCTTCTTTGTTCTTGAGATATTCTTCCTACTTCCTACATTGTGCAAACTGTTTCTAGTCTTTGAAAGTCTTTTAATAAATTATTTTGTTCTCTTAACCACAAGACTTTTTCTTTTTTCCCACATGCTGTAGTTCATCTAATTCTTGCTGTTGTCTTTTCTTTAAATAATATTCTTTCTTTTCTTGTTTCCTCTTTTCTGTTTTTTTGGACATGGTAAATATTTTTTAATAATGATGAAGAATATCAGATTTTTTTAAATATTGTTAATATAAATATATAGAAATAGACTATTGTATTACTAAACAAACACGTTCTACTAAAAAAACTATTAAATGCTTTGTGTTGAAATCACATTGCGTTGGCTGCACTACACACGTACTACCTGGATAATTGTAGGAGTGAATGAGTAGTGTTTAGATGTTTAGAGGACTGCATGGGCAGTGGACAGGGGATTGTAGTAGTGCATGTATTAGTGCCTGGGTCATTGCATGAGTACATGGGTAGTAACTTGATGATTAAAATGCTGCAAGGAGAGTGCATGGTGAATTTATAAGTGCCTGTGTTTTGACAGATATAAGGACATGGGGCTGCCTGGGTGATTGGGGGAGTGCATAGGTAGTGACAGGGAGATTACTGGACTGCATAGGTAGTGCTCAGGAGATTGTAGCAGTGCCTGTGTTAGTGCCTGGGTGATTTCATGAGCACATGGGTAGTGACTGGCTGATTAGAGTGCTGCAAGGAGAGGCATGATGAATTTATAAGTGCTTGGGTTTTGGTGGAGTGATTAGATAAGGGCATGTGGCTGGCTGGGTGATTGGAGGAGTATATGGGTAGTGACAGGGAGATTACTGGACTACAAAGGTAGTGCTCTGGGGATTGTAGCACTGCATGATTTAGTGCCTGGGTCATTGCATGAGTACATGGGTAGTGGCTGGATGATTAGACTACTGCAAGGAGAGTGCATGGCAAATTTATAAGTGCTCTGGTTTTGGCGCAGTGATTGGATAAGTACATGGTGCTGACTGGGTGATTGGAGGAGTGCATAGGTAGTGACAGGGCGATGGCTGGACTGTAGTGCTCAGGGGATTGTAGCAGTGCATAGGTTAGTGCCTGGGTCATTGCATGAGTACATGGGTAGTGACTGGATGATTAGAGTGCTGCAAGGAGAGTTCATGGTGAGTTTATAGGTGCTTGGGTTTTGGCGGAGTGATTGGATAAGGACATGGTGCTGGCTGGGTGATTGGAAGGGTGCACAGGGAGTGACAGGGGGATTACCGGGGTACATAGGTAGTGCTCTGGGGATTGTAGCACTGCATGAGTTAGTGCCTAGGTCATTACATGAGTACATGGGTAGTGACTGGATGATTAGAGTTCTGCAAGGAGAGTGCATGGTGAATTTATAAGTGCTTGTGTTTTGGCAGAGTACATGGTGCTAACTGGGTGATTGGAGGAGTGCACAGGTAGTGACAGGGCGATGGCTGGACTGCATGGGTAGTGCTCAGGGGATTGTAGCAGTGCATAAGTTAGTGCCTGGGTCATTGCATGAGTACATGGGTAGTGACCGGATGATTAGAGTGCTGCAAGGAGAGTTCATGGTGAGTTTATAGGTGCTTGGGTTTTGGCGGAGTGATTGGATAAGGACATGGTGCTGGCTGGATGATTGGAAGGGTGCACAGGGAGTGACAGGGGGATTACTGGGGTGCATAGGTAGTGCTCTGGGGATTGTAGCACTGCATGAGTTGGTGCCTAGGTCATTGCATGAGTACATGGGTAGTTACTGGATGATTAGAGTACTGCAAGGAGAGTGAATGGTGAATTTATAAGTGCTTGTGTTTTGGCAGAGTGATTGGATAAGTACATGGTGCAAACTGGGTGATTGGAGGAGTGCATGGGTAGTGACAGGGCAATGGCTGGACTGCATGGGTAGTGGTCAGGGGATTGTAGCAGTGCATAAGTTTGTGCCTGGGTCATTGCATGAGTACATGGGCAGTGACTGGATGATTAGAGTGCTGCAAGGAGAGTGCATGGTGAGTTTATAAGTGCTTGGGTTTTGGCGGAGTGATTGGATAAGGACATGGTGCTGGCTGGGTGATTAGAAGAGTGCATGGGGAGTGACCGGGGGATTGCTGGACTGCATGGGTAGTGTTCTGGGGATTATAGCACTGCATGAGTTAGTGCCTAGGTAATTGCATGAGTACATGTGTAGTGACTGGATGATTAGAGTGCTGCAAGGAGGGTGCATGGTGAATTTATAAGTGCCTGTGTTTTGATAGAGTGATTGGATAAGGACATGGGGCTGCCTGGGTGATTGGAGGAGTGCATAGGTAGTGACAGGGATTGCTGGACTGCATGGGTAGTGCTCTAGAGATTATAATAGTGCATGAGTTCGTGCATAGGTCTTTGCATGACTGCATGGGTAGTGACTGGATGATTAAAGTGCTGCAAGGAGAGTGCAGCGTGAATTTATAAGTGCTTGGGTTTTGGCAGAGTGATTGGATAACGACATGGTGCTGGCTAGGTGAGTGGAAGACTGCACAGGTAGTGACAGGGAGATTACTGGACTGCATAGGTAGTGCTCAGGGGATTGTAGCAGTGCATGTGTTAGTGCCTGGCTGATTGCATGGGTGCATGGGTAGTGACTGGATGATTAGAGTACTACAAGGAGAGGAATGATGAATTTATAAGTGCTTGGGTTTTGGCGGAGTGATTGGATAAGTACATGTGGCTGGCTGGGTGATTGGAGGAGTGCATAAGTAGTGACTGGGAGATTACTGGACTACAAAGGTAGTGCTCAGGAGATTGTACCAGTGCATGTTTTTGTGCCTGCTCATTGCATGAGTACATGGGTAGTGACTACATGATTAGAGTACTGCAAAGAGAGTGCATTCTGAATTTATCGGTGCTTGGGTTTTGGCAAAGTGATTAGATAAGTTTATGGTGCTGGCGGGGTGTTTGGAAGATTGCAAAGGGGGTGACAGGGGGATTGCTGGGGTGCATAGGTAGTGCTCTGGGGATTGTAGCACTGCATGAGTTAATGCCTGGGTCATTGCATGAGTAGTGACTGGATGATTAGAGTGCTGCAAGGAGAGTCCATGGTGAATGTATAAGTGCTTGGCTTTTGGCGCAGTGATTGGATAAGGACATGGTGCTGGCTGGGTGACTGGAAGAGTGCAAGGGGAGTGGCAGGGGGATTGCTGGACTGCATGGGTAGTGCTCTGGGGATTGTAGCACTGCATGAGTTAGTGCCTGGGTCACTGCATGAGTAAATGGCTAGTGACTGGATGATTAGACTACTACAAGGCGAGTGCATGGCGAATTTATAAGTGCTTGTGTTTTGGCACAGTGATTGGATAAATACATGGTGCTGGCTGGGTGATTGGAAGAGTGTACAGGGATTGACAGGGGAATTGCTGTACTGCATGGATAGTGCTCCAGAGATTGTAGCACTGCACGAGTTAGTGCCTGGGTCATTGCATGAGTACATAGGTAGTGAGTGGATGATTAGAGTGCTGCAGGGAGAGTGCATGGTGAAATAATAAGTGCTTGGGGTTTTGGCGGAGTGATTGGATAAGGACATGGTACTGTCTGGGTGACTGGAAGAATGCACAGGGAGGGACAGGGGGATTGCTGGACTGCATGGGTACTACCTGGGTAATTGAAGGAGTAAATCAGTAGTGTGTGGGGGTTAGAGGACTGCATGGGTAGTGCTGAGGGGATTGTAGCAGTGCATATGTTACTGCCTGGGTTATTGCATGAGTACATGTGTAGTGACTGGATGATTAGAGTACTGCAAGGATGTGCGTGGTGATTTTATAAGTGCTTGTGTTTTGACAGAATGTTTGGAGAAGGACATGGGGCTGCCTGGGTGATTGGAGGAGTGCATAGGTAGTGACAGGGAGATTACTCGACTGCATAGGTAGTGCTCAAGGGATTGAAGCAGTGCATGTGTAAGTGCCTGGGTGATTGCATGAGTTCATGAGTATTGACTGAATGAATAGAGTGCTGCAAGGTGAGGCGTGATGAATTTATAATTGCTTGGATTTTGGCAGAGTGATTGAATAAGGATAAGGGGCTGGCTGGGTGAATGGAGGAGTGCATAGGTAGTGACAGGGAGATTACTGGACTGCAAAGGTAGTGCTCAGGGGATTGTACCAGTGCATGTGTTAGTGCCTGGGTCATTGCATGAGTACATGGGTAGTGACTGCATGATTAGAGTACTGCAAAGAGAGTACATGGTGAACTTATAAGTGCTTGGGTTTTGGCAAAGTGATTACATAAATATATGGTGCTGGCGGGCGATTGGAAGAGTGCACAGAGAGTGACAGGGGGATTGCTGGGGTGCATAGGTAGTGCTCTGGGGATTGTAGCACTGCATCAGTTAGTGCCTAGGTCATTGCATGAGTACATGTTGAATTTATAAGTGCTTGCATTTTGGCGCAGTGATTGGATAAGTACATGGGGCTGGCTGGGTGATTGGAAGAGTACCTGGGGAGTGCCAGATGATTGCTGGACTGCATGGGTAGTACTCTGTGGATTGTAGCACTGTATGAGTTACTGCTGGGTCATTGCATGGGTACATGGGTAGTGACTGGATAATTAGACTACTACAAGGAGAGTGCATGGCGAATCTATAAGTGTTTGGGTTTTGGTGCAGTGATTGGATAAGTACATGGTGCTGGCTGGGTGATTGGAAGAGTGCACAGGGAGGGATTGCTGTACTGCATGGACAGTGCTCTGGAGATTGTAGCACTGCATGAGTTAGTGCCTGGGTCATTGCATGAGTACATAGGTAGTGACTGGATGATCAGAGTACTGCAAGGAGAGTGCATGGTGAATTGGGTTTGGGCAGAGTGATTGCATAAGGACATGGGGCTGGCTGGGTGATTGGAGGAGTGCATAGGTAGTGACAGGGAGATTGCTGGACTCCATGGGTATTGCTCTGGGGATTGTAACAGTGCATGAGTTAGTGCCTGGGTCATTGCATGAATGCATGGGTAGTGCTTGGATACTAACTGGGTGATTGCAGAATATTGAACCAGTCAATCATTACACATGTAGTTTTAAAATCAAATATTCACTACCTTTGTACACCTGTAATCGGTCAGGCACCTCTTAATAGTTCTCTTAGCATACATACAACTTTATAAATAGAATCTGAATACATTGATGAGTCATTACATACTATCCAGTTAAGTAGATAAGTACAACATGCCATAAAGGGTAATATGTGGTATTTACTTTTGAGCTACATCTTGACCATTCAATCTACAAATATGTGACATCATTAAACTATACCTCTCAACAGACTTATGAAAGAAGAGTAATTAACAACACCTTTTATGAAAAAATTTTAAACCACGCTTTTATTATACATCTTCACCATTGTATCTAAGATTATGTGGCATCAATTGACTCTACCTTTGCTCACACTACAAAAGGAGCCTACTTTACAGCACCTTATTTCACCATTCTATTTTAAAATATATGGTATCATTTATCTTCACCTTCTGTACAAACTAATAACAGAAACCTAATTATGAACACCTTATATGATCATCTTTCAAACAACACAGTTGTGCTGCATCTTTACCAAAGTATCTATAATTATGCAGTATCATTCAACAACACCTTTTTAGAGAGAACAAAAAATGAAGGCTAATAAACTACACCTTATATGAACATCTTTCAAACTCTCAAAAAAATCTCACACACTCAGACATGATTTTCTTTTACACACAATCAATGTAATGCACCAGACTCAGCAAGGTAAAACCAGTAATGGCAAGGTTTCCCTCTCTTTCTTCATACAAATACATATAAGCAACAAATAACATTGCTTGCCAGAGATTTTCAAATTGTAAAACACATTTCGATTGGTTACACATAATAACGCTTAGCAACTGACACCCTTTCTGCTTAACCCCTTCCATGTGTCAGACGCGCGGGAGCCGTCCGACGCATAAGTTCTCCTGTGCGTCAGACGTCTTCCGCGCGTCAGACGCCATTGCAGAAGAAATCCTTCTGATGCAGGCACCAGAAGAATTTCTTTTACTTCCTCAAAGCATCGGGAGCTGGGGAATAGCTTCCCCTGCTCCCGAGGCCCCCGACCCCGTTTCTGTGAAATGACGATCAGCGTGCACGTCGTGCTGACGTCATTTCATAGAAACCAAAACAGGCTCATTTCAGTTTCACTTTCAACATGCTCAGGGGGCTATCTCAGCCCCTGACCACGTAGAAAGACGGGAGGGGTATCATTGGAAAGGGGAGAATCTCCCAAGTAGATCCCTGCTTGGGGATCGCCGCATGAGGGCGATCCCCAAACAGGGATCCACCCACTAGACACCACGGAGGGGGAGCGGCCCCTTGGGCAAGGGCCTTTGCTCCCCCATAATATTTTGGCCATATTCAGTCTTTCTGCCCCCCTCGGAAGGCAGAAAGCCCACTAAACGCCAGGGATTTTTTGGGGGGGCTCTTGTTTATAGGGTGGGGGCTGCCCAAAACAGGCATTCCAATGCCCTCAACCCCGTGCCACAATGACAACCTTTCTGCCCCCCCCCCAGGGGGGGCAGAAAGCCCAGTAGACGCCAGGGATTTTTATGGGAAATTTAAATTAGGGTGTGGGCTGCCCACAACGGTCATGCCAATGCCTCCCACCCCCACCACATTTACAGACTTTATGCCCCCCCCAGGGGGCAGAAAGACCACTAGATGCCAGGGATTTTTATTGGGGCAAGTTGAATTTGGGTGTGGGCTGCCCAAAACGGGCATGCCCCCACCCCCGCAACAATTACAGTCTTTCTTACCCCCCTGGGGAGCATATGGGGGCAGTAGCCCCCAATCTGCCCTCCGGGGGGGCAGAAAGCCCACTAAAAACCAGGGATTTTGTAGGGGTGGGGGCTGCCAAAATGGGCATGACAATACCTCCTCCCACTCCCAGAGCAATTCCAGTCTTTCTGCTTCCCCGGGGGGCAGATGGGGCAGTGGCCCCTGATCTGCCCCCAGGGGAGCAGAAAGCCCACAAGGCGCCAGAGATTACGCTGGCTTTTTTTATGCGTGGGGGCTGCCCAGAATGGGCATACCAATGCCCCCACCCCCACAAAAATTAGCCACAGTCTTTCTGCCCCCCTTGGGGGCATCTCAAGGCAATCCCCCCCCCCCAGATTTCCCCCAGGGCGGCAGAGAGCCCAATAGGCACCAACTTTTTTTTAGCAATGTGCCAAGCTCTAGATTTGTAACCCTAACTCTGCCACCACCTAGGGAAACCTAGCAAACCTATACATTTTTGAAAGGTAGACACCCAGGGGAATCCAGGCTGGGGTGACTTGACTGGCTCTCACCAGGTTCTGTTACCCAGAATCCAAAGTGTTGGCAGCCATCTTGAGACTCGGTAACCGAGTCACAAGAAAAAGGGTGAAACACAGATATAAAAACATGAAAAGGGGGCAGGGTACAAAATCCTGACCCCCTAGACCTGCTCAGGGGGTCCCACAAGGACCCCCCCCCCCCCCCCGGGCAAAAAAAAGCATTTTTTTTACATCGTCCGAATTCGCACTGGGGTCGCGAATCCGGCTGAGAAAATAAAAAAAACAAAGCATGGGCTCCTGCTCTTTATTCTATTTTAGCCCCCGGGTGGGCCAGGTCCCGGGGGCATACCTAATTATGAGGACCGCAACCTCCCTGGGGCTTCATCGATGATATGTAGGGAGTGCACGCGGCCCACCCGCTCCCCAGGGACCGCCACCTCCCCGGCATTATATTAAAAGTGTGGGGGGCCTCGTGGCCCCCAAAGCCCCAGGGACCGCCACCTCCCCGGGGCTTTCTCTATAATTAGGGTGGGGGGCCCACCCAAGTGACCGCCACCTCCCCGGGGCTCTGTTTTTCTTTTTAAAATAACTGTGTGGGGGGCTCAAGCCTACCCACACGCCCTGGGGACAACCACCTTCCCAGGGCACTAAATATTAATATTAGGGGATCGTTACAGACCCCCAAACCCTGGGGACCACCACCTCCCCGGGGCTTAGAAAATGAAGGGAGGGGGGCCGCGTGGCCCCCTTCCTGGAGCCCTCGATGGCCCTGGGGATCGCCACCCCCAGGGCCGGCTCCTGCAATGTCCAGGGGTGCCCAGCCCCGGGACATTGCTGTTTGATATGGCAGGGTGGGAGCCGCGCGGCTCCCACCCTGTCATAGCAAACTCTGCTTTGCTTCATTGAAGCGAGAGCAGGAAAACCTGCTCTTACTTCAATGAAGCAAAGCAGGATTGCTTTTGAGCAAGGGGAGCTGCATGTTAGCAGCTCCCCTTGCTCAAAATCAATGCCGGCGGGACCGTGGGGGCATTGGGGCTCCCCACACGGTCCCCAGTGGTCAGGCCAGGTCCCGGGGGATGGGGTCCCTGGGGCCAGGAGTGGCCCGGGAGGGGGGCCACGTGGCCCCCCTCCCATGAAATATTTAAAAATAAAGCAGGCCAGGCCCCGGGGATGGGGTACATGGGGCCAATAGTGGCCCAGGAAAGGGGGGGGCCGAGCGGCCCCCTTCCCGTTTTTTTTTTAAACAAAGAAAATGTTCAGGCCCCGGGGGATGGGGTCCCCGGGGCCAAAAATGGCCTAGGGAAGGTGGAACCTGCAACCCCCCTCCCATAAAATAAGGAACAAAAAGAAACCTGCAACTCAGCGGAGGCCCCACGCCCTCCATGCAGCACTCTGCAACCACGCCCCCTGGCGCATTCTAAGTTGGGGGATTAAGTCCCCTTGAATACTGAGAGGCATTGCACAGAGGTGGTCTGAGGCCACGCCCCTTTTTACACCTCTTTGCAACGCAGCTCAGTGGCGATTACTGGAGGTAGCTGGTGGGCTAGTTGGCCCCCGTGGGACCCTCAGGATTCAAGGGGACTTAATCCCATCCCCCAACTTACAACGCACCAGGGGTGCATTTGCAAAGTGGTGCAGGGAGGGGGTGGGGCCTGAAAGAACAAATGTGTTAACGCGCCCCCTGGCACTTTGTAAATTGGGGGATTAAGTCCCCTTCAAGTAAGTGCCACAGAGCTGTGTTGCAGAGAGGTGGTCCAAGGCCACACCCCTTATTACACCACTCTGCAAACGTGGCTTCTGGCGCACTGCTGGTGGGTTGATGAGGTCCTCTTGTGTCCTGAGGACCTCAAAACACAAGTGGACTTCATCCCCCGAGCAGCAGTGCGAAAAGAGGCGTGTTTGCAGAGTGGTGTAAAAAGGGGGCGTGGCCTCATATCGCCTTTCTACAATCCAGCCTTGTGGCGCATATTGGAGGTACCTGGTGGGCTAGTTGGCCCCCAGAGACCCTCAGTATTCAAGGGCAATTAATTCTCCAACTAACAACGCGCCAGGGGGCGCATTTGCAGACTGGAGAAAGGGGCGTGGCCTTTGTCTACCTCTCAGCAGTCTCACTGCGTGGGGATTACTGGAGGTAAGAGGTAGGCTAGTTGGCCCCTAAAGGACCCCCAGCAGCGAAGGGAACTTCAATCCCCATCCAAGAGCGCACCAGGGAGCATGTTTGTAGAGTGATAGGCAAAGGGGGCATGGCCTGGTACAAGTACATACCAATGATGCTGTGTGGGACTTACTGGAGGTAATAAGAGGGGATGTTGGCCCCCAAGCATGTCCTTGGGGGACAACTACCCCTCTTGTTACCTCCAGTAAGTCCCACACAGTGGGATTTTTAATATGTCTCCGGAGGCCAAGCCCCCCTTTCTCCACCACTCTGCAAACGCGCCTCCTGGCAGACTACGGGATGGGGGATGAAGTTCAATTCAGTCCTGAGGGAGTTTGATGGCCAAGAAGCCCTCCTGGTCCCTTCTGTAAGTCCTATGCAGCGGAATTCCTGAGCGGTGGTCGGCGGACCAGCACCCTTTCTCCTCCACTCTGCAAACGTGACTACTACTTAAAGAAGCATCTGTCTGCCCCTCTGAGAGGTAGTTTTAATCCCCCTGCCCTATTATGTACTATGGCCTTATAGAGGAGGTCATGCTAATCACAGGGGTACCCCAACGCATAGTGTTCCCTAGTGTATGTAGGTGTTTTCACTGTATTCTTAGTGTCTTTTAGCATAGCACTGGCTCTAGGCCTGGTTAGTCAGTTACCACTAGTACCCGTCAGCAAAACGTTGGGGGCACATGAGGACTTTCTGCTCCTCTGTTGGTTCTTTCTGCACATCTCTTGCTTCTTCCTGCACTTTTCTTCATCTTTCTGGACTTCTGTTGCCTCTTTCTGCATTTGTCTTGCTTCTTACTGTGCCTTTCTTCCTCCTTCTGCACATGTCCTACCTCTGTAGGCATAGTTAGAAATTGGCATTTAAAAAACCTTTGAAGTTCACAGAAAAAACCTTAGGTTTCAGGCATGTTATAGTTAGAAATTAGCATTTAAAAAACCTTTGAAATTCACTGAAAAAAACAGAGGTTTCAGGGACGTTATACTTAGTTGAACTTTTCACTCGTATAAAACCAGTGAAATTCGGCCGTTATAGCTAGTTCAGCTAACTATAACTCGTGCCCCAGCAAGGCACTGCTGATGACATCACACATTACGTCACTCATGACATGGTCAGTGACATCACTGATGACATCACTGATTACATCATCCACGTGATAATCTGATGCACCTCCTCACATCCTAATATAACCTTTGATACACCCACTCTAAATTAAAAAGTACCATTTTCAAAACCATTGACACACCAACACCAGTTACTACTTACTCACTCATTGATTGCTAGGTCTACACACCCATCCACTCATTCACTCATACAGTCATTCATACATGCAGTCACTCATCAATACAGCACTATCATGCATACTCATATACCTAAGCAGAGACTCACACACCACCACTCAGCCATACAGTTACTTATACACCTAGTCAGTCATGTAAAGAATCAATCACACTCCTGTTTACTCACCTATACAGTTATACACACACCACCTCACCTATTCATACAGATACTAACTGTAGGACTTGACCTTTTTGGCTAAAGTTCCCTAAACTTTTTTCTTTCCCCCTAGACTGTTTTCCTGCCATAGAGTTGCCAATTTAGATGCTTTGGGTACTTTGCCACTGCTTAGCAGTGTCAAAGTACAAGTGTTCCCTATGTAAAGTGTAATGGTAATTGGTTGGCCATGATTGGTATGTTTGCCTTACTAGTAAAAGTCCCTAGTGTGTGCAAGGGCTAGTAATGCAAAGGCGCGCAGAGAAGGGAACACAGGCCTTCAGTGTAGGGCCTGGCCGCAGAGTGCTAAGTTAGCATGTTGTCCTGACAAGTATAACCACTTGTCAGGCCTTACTTTCCCTTTTTCATACACACTGGGCACCCCCGTGGTAGGCCCCAGGTAACCCCTGAGCAGGGTGCAGTGTAAGTAAAAGGCAGGACATATACTGAGCTGTGTGTTATGTCCTGACAGTGAAAAACGCTCCATTTCGTTTTCACCGGTGAAAGGCCATTCTGCCCCTAGGACAGAATGTGGGAAGTTGGGTTTTGTAATTTGTTAGCCTTGTTTCCTGTAAGTTTATAATGGAGAGGTGAAGTTTAGTATGTATGAACTTACAGTGTCATAACACATATTTCTATGAAGGTTGTTTTGTCAATGTGTGTTCAGAAGCCACACTTTTAGAAAGTGGCTGAGTTTTGTGCTTTAAACATTTCTGTGAGTCTCTGCTGAATGTGGATTGACTGTCTGGATCTGAGAGGTGCGAGGAGCTGGGAGAGGTCTTGACCCAGGGAGGGGTTGAGATGGCACCAGGCTGCCCTGCATCTGGAGAGTATGGGGAGGAGAAGCCCGGGAGGTGGAAAGGCCTGGGCTGGTGCTTTAAACCAATTGACCCATCTCCTGCTGAGTGATTAAGGATCCAGACCCCCAGTATCAAAGAGAGAAAAGTGATACTGGGAGGGAGTCACCCAGAACTGATTTAGGGAGGGGACCCCTGAGCACAATAAACTTCAAAGACATTAAGGGGTATAACTAGGAGAGCTGAAACCCCCTGAACGTTGGAATAAAACAGAAAAGGATTGAGACTGAAAAGGCTTGGACCCGTTTTTGTGGTCAAGAGGAACCTCTGCTAAAGAAGGAGTAACTGAAGAGACTGCTGGGGAATGACCAATCCTTGCTTCGCGATCTGGAGCTGGTCTGCAGTTTGCTGCTCTAACCAAGGAAGAGGCTGTTGGGACAGTGTTTGGAGGCGCTGGGTCCCCCTGCTTGACGAAGACTGTGCTTTGTGCTGTGTCTTGTAACCCCAAGGGCCCGGGGTGAGCTGGCTCCCTGTTTGGAAACACAGGAACATAAAAGTTTCTGGAGAAGTTTCAAGCGACACAGTGGGCGCGTGTTGTGGCAGCTAGAGACCTTAGGAAGGTGTGCCCTGTGATCTTGGACACACGGAGAAAAAGTGAGACTCAGACACGCGTCGTGCGTGTCGTGGTGCACAGGAGGCGTAAGGAAGAGCATCTGGTCAACGTGTGCACCAAAGCTGAAGTGAGTCTTGGACGTGCTTGGTGCGTGTCGTGGTGCACCGCAGGCATTAGTGAAGAGTGCTTGGTCAACGTGTGCACCGAAGCTGGAGTGAGACTTGTATGCGCAGGGTATGTGTCATGGTGCACCGCAGGTGCTGGTGAGGAGCTTCTGGTCGGCATGTGCATCGGTGGTGGAGTGAGCCTTAGATGCGCAGGGTGCGTGTCGTGGTGCACAGGAGGCGTTGGTAAGTAGCACCTGACCAACGTGTGCATCGGAAGTGGAGTGAGCCTTGGAGGCGCAGGGTGCATGTCGGGGTGCATCAAAGGCATTGGTGAAGAGCGCCTGGTGATCAAGTGCACCGGAGGAGAAGTGAGGCTCGGACACGGTGAGCGTGTAGAGGTGGTGCCAAAGGCGGTGGTGAAGAGCGCCTGGATATCGGGGCACCGGAGTTGGAGTAAGTCTCAGTGAAGCAGCATGCATGCTTTAGTGCAGTCTGGGACTGTGAAGGTGATCGGCTGATCATCGTGTGCACTGGAAGAATGTGAGTCTCTACAGCATGGTGAGCGTCTCTTGGTGCCAACTGAGACTGCAAGGAGGAGTTCCTGGTGAGCGTGCACTCGGAGTCGACGTGAAGTCCCATCAGCATTGTGTGTGTTGCTTCGTGCCAGAGTAGACCCTGAGGGTGCGGTGGTGAAAGTGCACCCAGAGTAAAAGTAATCTCAGTGGCGTGGGGTACGTGTGCCCTGCGGCTGCCTGAGACCTTCCTAACAGTCGCAGCCCAGACTGGCAGCCCCAGAAGAGCTGAGCTGCCAGGCCAAGCCACTGAGGCCCGTTGAGAGAGTTCTGCACGACAGGCCTAGTTCAAGGAAGGAGGAGAGGAGAGTGGGGTCACGCCCCCAGTTGCCCCCGTGTGGGGGGCAACTGTTATCGAAGAGGCTGATTGTCGCAAAACACCTTGCCAATATTGCTGCTAAAGAACTGCCGGACTGTCTTAGGACGCCAGACATTATTATTTCCTAACGAAGTACACGATTGTAGCGCTACCCATTGCATTAATTCTCCCTTGCCAAGTACATGGTTGTACCGGCCCGCATTTCATTATTTCTTCATTGCAAAGTACATGATTGTGGTTAAGCATTGCATTATTCTTTAATTGCAAAGTACATGATTGTAGCGGCCCACATTGCATTGTTTCTTCATTGCAACGTACATGATTGGGGTGTGACGCATTGCATTATTCCTTCATTGCGCAGTACAGAAAGTTAGCGGTACGCATTGCATTATTTCTCTCATTGCAGTTCCCGGGGTGTATCATTATGCATTGTATTATATCTCTTTTGCCCAGCACAGGATTATATCGTTACACAGTGCACTATTGTTTGTTTATTGCAGTGTGTGTGGTTCTAGCATTGCGACCAGCATAGCATGTTGAAAGCGGTGGTTGGGATTTGAACCTACCAGCCAGCTGGAACGAATATTACCCTGTAACGAGGTGGGATTAACACCAGAGGAGGACAACACATGTGAGGACTCATGGTCTGCAACGTCCCCCTCTTCCCCTCTTCTCTCTCCCCAACAGGACGAGTGGAATTATGCTTCAACACCGCGCTGGAACACATTAGAAGAAGAAGTTCCCTTTAACTGGGGAATCTCGTCCACTGAAGCCCTGCCCTCTGATGACGTTTCGTCAAACCGCCCGATAAGATTGGCCCACAACAAGAAGGAAGTGTGTGTGAACACCGACGAGGAAGAAGACGCCGGGAGCCAGAGCGCGATCTTCTACGGGATTGCTGAGGAAAGAACAACCGGAACGCCGACTCCAAGGGAAGAGCCGAGTTCACTGAGAAACCCTCTACCACGCGAACAGCCCCGCCATGCTCCAGGAGGAGCGTGGCTTTCCAAGGTACGGGAACAAGTATCTGGTTGGATTGGGAGGCGGGAAGGGCGCCCGGAAGCTTAACCGCCTCATACCCCCTACTGCCTGACGAATTCCTACCATGAGCACCTACCCAGTTCCCCTTCACCTCACCATTCGTATAGGATTGTGTGTGGCACATTCGGAGGTGGTCCTTCACTCCCCCAACCCTTATTCTAGATCCTTCAAACTGCCATCTCATACCGCTTTTCTTTTGTTTTATTTATTTCCCTCACCACGGAGACTCCCGGGAGACGGCGGGGCAGAAGACGCGACGTGGAGCCTACGGCACACAGGCGAGAGAGAGCACCAGCCCCAAAAGGACTCTTTTTCCCCACCTCTGAAGTGTTAACTGCGCAAAGAAGACGCTTATTGAAATCAATAAAATCCCTATTAGCACAGCCCACTGGTTTCTTCCACCCCTCCCCGTTACATACCCTTTAATCTATGTTGGCTTATGTATCGTGTGGTCTGATCGTATATCTTTTTGTATAAAGTTTATACTCGTTTTTATCAAACTCGTGTGGATTCCATTTGTGGTGTCACCAGGGGGTTGCTGTGGGCATGGTCGCACATACTGAACACTCGTGCCTTTGAGATAGGCCTGGCTGCTTGTGCCAAGCTACTAAGGGGGTGAGCAGGGCTATCTCAAACTGTGTCCTTACTTGGCCTAACCTTGAGTGGGGAGCCCCGGGTCGTGCACTTGGTGACAGTAGTGCGGGACTGGGACTCCGGCTTCCAACACTAACACATACTTACTCTCTTATACAATCACTGACACAGGCACCCACTCATCCATACAGCCATTCTCACTATCACTCGCTCTCACATATAGTCATTTATATACTTCAACACTCACATATACTGCCTTTCACATATGTATTTACTCACACATATACCACTGAGACATCCATTCACTTACCAACACAGCCATACGCATACTAACTCACCCATACAGCCCTTCACAGTCACACTCTTGAACCCATACACCCAGTGAATCACCCACTCACACATCTATGCACAAAGTCACACACCCCCCACCCACCCACACAAACACTCAGGCACCCATACAGATACTCAGGCAACCAATCAATAACCCATATAGACACTCAACCCATGCAGCAGCTTACACAAGAACAGACACACTGATACAGACATTCACACCGTTTAGTCACTAACCCATGCATTCAGTAAGACACATTGAATCACTCACTTATACAGTCACTCACCTACTAAATCCTCCATACAGATACACCCACTCATTCTTCAATACACCTTGGCATATATATAAAACATATTTATAGAAACACACAGTCACTGGATGATGTCAACAGTGATGTCATCAGTGATGTCATTTGAGATTTCATCAGTGATGTCACTGACCATGGCATAAATGATTTAATATGTGATGTCATCAGCAGTGCATTGCGGGGGTGCGAGTTATATGTAGCTGAACTAACTATTACGGCCGAATTTCACTGGCTTTGTTCGAGTGAAAAGTCTAACTAACTATAACGTTCCAGAAACTTCTGTTTATTTCATTGAATTTCTAAGGTTTTTTAAATGATAATTTCTAACTATAATGTGCCTAAAACCTATGTTTTTTTAGTGATATATTTATATACATATATATATATATATGATATTTTGTACAACTATATTTATGATTAAAAAGTGTAATCTTCGGTACCCTAGGTGTGGAATTGTGCCATACAAATTGGAGTAGTTTTTTTTCACTTGGAGAATTTTTTCCCTGGGAATCCACAGATGCAGTTTGTGGACAAAAGAAGTAATCAGGGCAGGTAAATCATTTTAATGCTATTAATACAGCCCAGCCATGAAATCTCAAGCCTACCCCGGCAATAAAGGTCTTTGAGTATAGCCTCCACCACTGGTGGGATGTTGCAAGCAAAGCTAGAACAAATAGAGTTAGTGAGAAAGATTCCCAGATAGTGGAAGGAGGTCTCTTTTTTCCAATATTTTTGTACATACCATTATAAGTATAGGATGTAGATATTTTTTACCTCGATATTTTGGTCACAATATTTTAGTATAGGGATATTTTGGGTGTCGATATTTTGTCAGTGTACCTTTCACTTCAGTACGCCATGCAGGACATGGGGCACTTACTTACGTCTGTGGAGGCATGGTGTGCATGTGAAACAGTTTTTAGTGGAGTGTTACAGCGTATTTGCCACATATGCCCGGTGGCCCTAAAAGCTGTAATCAATGATAAGATGTTTAAGTTTGAGATAATTTAGTTAACATTCAAAATCTATGTCAAGAGGGACAGGGAACAGCTGAACCCGACTACCACTGTGCGCCTCTGCTGAAACAAGCTCAGCTGGGGGGCTCTTGTCCTCGGACAGCCCCCTGATGATCACAATGATGACCCATTATGAACTATTCTTTGTTATATTATCTTGCCTAGCAATAGCTAGTTAGATAGCTGATTCTATGTATGTATTAAAAGGTTTTGTACCATGCCCTGTACTGCTACTGTGACAACAATAACTGCACTTTGAATTGTAAACGCTCTGATTATCATTTCAAAAACCAGTTTAGCCTGTGTCCGAACTGATAGCATTGTGGCTGTTGATAAAGAGGTTCTAAAGACCCTGTTCCAAATTGGGTTGACCACCTCATCAGCCATAGCCAGCATAGCCATAGCCAGCATCGATGGAGGACAGGAGTCAGTGGGGAACCAGATTTGCTCTTCTAAATAGCAGGTTTAGACTCCTCCAGAGAGATAGGGTTAAACTGGCGGAGCGAGCAAAGTGTGGGAGCAGCCACATGGACTGATAATATCTCAAAGCTGCCGGCCAAAGGTGTCATAGACAAATTGTTCTCTGTTTTGATAATTCTTTCCTAAAAAAACTAACGTTTATTGCAGAGCTCCTGAGCAAGCAGGTTTTTGCTATTACATGCTTGTGGTGCCAATATATTTTGTTGTAATTTTACACACCTCGCGTGACCCATTAGCAGCTGCAGAGATATTTGCTACACAATAGGCTGCCCGAGCTGTTTTAATTGCAGCATGATAATTTTTTTCAAGGCTGCTTTGTATGTTGACTTGTCCTCCAGCAGATAGTGTCTACACCACTCTCTATCTGCTATCTTAAAGGCTCTGTTTTTTAGTAGCTGATTCCTGAGAGAACCATGGGGATGAGAGTCTATGATTGTGGTCCTTCTGAGTCTGTGGTGGGGTCTACAGTGTCGGCAGCAGATTGAAGGCAGCTATTGACTACTTCCACATCATGGTCAATAGTGCTGAAAGCTGAGGGATAATGTAAGAGTTATTGGTTGAGAGGGGTTGAAGCTCCACTAAAAAAATAAACATAATCCTTGTCAGGGTGAACCACAATAGTCACTAAATCAATGTGTGCTTAACCCTCTGGTAGCTTGGCACAAAAGCAGTCAGGCTTAACTTGGAGACATGGTGTATTTATACAGCATTTCAATAATAAATTGAAAACAAAAAAACAAGAAAAATCCAAAACCAGCTTAGAAAAAAAGAGTTAATTTTAACAAATAAAATGAATCAAAATGGTAAAAGCCCAATAAGAGTTTTGAGATTTTAATGTTTTAGGTTAAAACAGTCACAAAAAGCACAAAGCAGGGTTATCGGGCCACACTGGACAGTGGCAAAGACACAAGTTCATGCCAACCGTGATGGAGCATGTGTCGGATACAGGAACAAGGTTTGTCTAGATGAAGGGCTTTGCCATCTCAAGTCAGAGCCCGCGTAAAGAGCTACAGGTGGAGGTAAGCATTGGCGGGGGCCACGAGGAGTCAATTGCCAGTGGGAGGAGCAGGTTGGGCATTATGGATGGTTGCTGTTTTGCTCAAAGATGTTCATCCTGTTGCTCAAAGACATAGACAAATTGCATTTCCACCCCCACCCACTACGCCGGACACACACTCGACCCCGTCTTCTCATCCAGCAAGGACATCGCCTTCAGCCACGCCACCGGACTCCACTGGACCGACCACAGCTGCGTCCACTTCAGCTTCGGCAGGACCACGATCCACCACCACCAGCAACAGGTTGCACGCAGGAGCTGGAACAAGATCACAGCCGACCAGCTCGCGACCTCCCTGAGCATGAACCCGCCCACCAGCACAACGAACCCCAGCCAGGCGGCCACCAACCTCACGAAGTGGATCAGCGACTGCGCAGACGAGCTCGCCCCCCTGAGGAACCCGCCTAGCAGACCCGGTAGCAAGAGAGCCCCATGGTTCACCGACGAACTCAAAAGCTCCAAGAAGAACTGCCGAGCCCTCGAGAAAACCTGGCGCAGAGACCCAACACCGGACAACATGACTGCCCTCAAGCTCGCCACCCGAAAACACCACCAACTCATCCACGCCACCAAGAAAACCGCATTCAAGGAACGACTGGACAACAACACACACAACAGCAAGGAACTCTTCAACATCGTCAAAGAGCTCTCCAACCCCAACGCCGGAAACAACGACATCACCCCTTCGCAAGACCTCTGCAACTCCCTCGCCTCCTACTTCCACAACAAGATCGCGGACATACACAACAGCTTCAGCACTCAACCGACGAATGCCACGACCGAACCACCGCCCCCCCACCACCACCCTCCGCGCCTGGACCCCGATCAGCACCGAAGACACCGTCCGCACGATGAACTCCATCCACTCCGGATCTCCGACCGATCCCTGCCCTCACCACGTTTTCAACAAGGCCGACGCTGTCATCGCACCCCACCTGCGGAACATCATCAACACCTCCTTCGACACCGCTACCTTCCCGGAGAGCTGGAAGCACGCCGAACTCAGCGCCCTACTCAAGAAGCCATCGGCCGACCCCACCGACCTCAAGAACTACCGCCCCATCTCGCTGCTCCCATTTCCTGCAAAAGTCATCGAGAAGACCGTCAACAAGCAGCTGGCCGCCTTTCTCGAGACGAACGGATCCCTCGACCCCTCGCAGTCTGGCTTCCGGGCCAACCACAGCACCGAGACCGCCCTGATCGCAGCCACCAATGACATCCGAGCGCTACTCGACAACGGAGAAACAGCGGCCCTCATCCTCCTCGACCTCTCCGCGGCTTTCGACACTGTCTGCCACCGTACCCTAGTACAACGCCTCAGCAACATCAGAGTCCAAGAAAAGGCACTGGAGTGGATCATCTCCTTCCTCGCCGGAAGGACACAGAGAGTCCGCCTCCCTCCGTTCAGATCTGAAGCCACCGAAGTCATCTGCGGCGTTCCTCAAGGCTCCTCGCTCAGTCCTACTCTCTTCAACGTCTACATGAGCCCCCTCGCAGACATCGCACGCCAGCACAACCTCAACATCATCTCCTACGCCGACGACACCCAGTTGATCCTCTCCCTCACCAACGACCCCGCCACCGCCAGAGCCAACCTTCACGAAGGGATGAAAGAGGTAGCCGAATGGATGAAGAACAGCCGCTTGAAACTGAACTCGGACAAGACGGAAGTCCTCATCCTGGGATCCTCACCCGCCGCTTGGGACGACTCCTGGTGGCCCCCCTCCCTAGGCAGCGCACCCAAACCAACAGACCACGCACGCAACCTGGGCTTCATCCTGGACTCCTCCCTCTCCATGACCAGACAAGTCAACGCTGTCTCCTCGTCGTGCTTCAACATCCTGCGCATGCTACGCAAGATCTTCCGGTGGATCCCCACCGAGACCAGGAAGACGGTCACCCAGGCCCTCGTCACCAGCCGTCTGGACTACGGCAACTCCCTCTACGCTGGAAGCACCGCCAAACTCCAGAAGAGACTCCAGCGGATCCATAACGTCTCAGCACGACTCATCCTGGACATCCCCCGTCGTAGCCACATCTCCAGACACTTGAGAGACCTGCACTGGCTCCCGGTCAACAAGAGAATCACCTTCCGTCTCCTCACCCACGCACACAAAGCCCTACACAACCAAGGCCCAGGTTACCTCAACAGCCGCCTCAACTTCTACGCTCCCAAACGCCAGCTTCGATCGACCAGCCACGCCCTCGCCGCCGTCCCCCGCATCTGAAGAGCCACCACAGGGGGACGATCCTTCTCCTACCTCGCCGCCAAGACATGGAACTCCCTCCCCACCCACCTCCGCCAGACCCAGGACCACGTCGCCTTCAGGAAGCAACTCAAGACTTGGCTGTTCGAGCAGTAGCGGACCCCCCAGCGCCTTGAGACCCTCTGGGTGAGTAGTGCGCTATATAAATGCGATGATTGATTGATTGATTGATTTCATCTACAAGAAGCTGTTCAGAAAGATCTAGAGACATTACTAAAGCATTATATCATTGAGCGAGCTACTGGTGTAACTCAGTGTGTTTTGCCCATAGTGGTAGTGCCCAAGAAGGACAATAAAGGAGCTGTATGCATCTGTGTTGATATGCGTTATGATAACAATGCAGTTGAAAGAGAACGACATCCTGGTCTGCACATTGCTGGCATGATCACACCGCCAAATGGTGCCAAGGTCTTCTCTGACCTTGATCTGAACAAAGGGTATCACCAATGAAACTCGAAGAAACATGCAGGTACATTAACAACTTTTCTGCCCATATTGGTTTGCTTGTATGTAAATGCTTAAATTGTTGTGTGTCATCTGCTGCCGAACATTTTCAAGCTATCACTCGACCTATACAACCTGCAATGAATGCCTTCAATTATAGTGATGACACAGTCTTTGGAGCTACACAAAACGAACATGATAAAGCTCTTACGCAAGTGTGTCATTTACTTGATGATGCAGATTTAAGTTTAAATGCTGAGAAATGTTAGTTTCACAAAATAAAGCTCAAATTCTTTGGCCATATCTTTTCTGATGGGCACATGATGCCAGATCCAGCCAAACTACTAACTTTGCCAGCCACCAGTCCCCCACAAGATGTTACCATGTTGCATTCATTCCTTGGCATGGCCAGTTATTGTTCCAGATGCATATGTGATTTCACCACAGTAAGTACTCTGTCAAGAATCTTAGGCGGTCATTAGGATAGGGGGTGGATCACCACTGCTGGCTTGGCGGTGGCGATCCACCCGCCATCCCAACTTGATATACCCCCTACCATATTATTATGGCGGGGGTATCGCGGCAGACGCAAAGTGCGTCCGCCGCTTTTCCGCCAGTCGGCAATCATTACGATTGCCGGCCGGGCGGACTTGGCCACTAATATGGTGGCAGGGCCTACCAGGCACCACCATCCATATTAGAATGGGTGTGGTAACTGGCCTTTCCATGGCGGTGATGCTGCCATGGAAAGGCTGGCGGGGATGTGCTTTGGGGGCCCGTTGCGGGAACCCAGGGGGCTGGGGGATGCACTGGGTACCCCCCTGCATTCCCATTCACAAGGTGGCAGGCACCACGCAGTGCCTGCCACATTGTGCATTGCAATGCACAACATGTCAATTTTACATTGCGGCGGGTTCTGCTGTAGGCTGCACCCGCCGCAATGTCAAATATGCAGAATGCAACCGTCATCCTAATCACCGGTGCAGGTCCGCTGCACATCTGGCGGCCGGTCCCAGCACTGCGAGGGTGGTGGGTGGACTGAAGTCCGCCAGCCATCCTAATGGGCCCCTTAGGTACAAGAAATCCAAATGCAGCCACAGTAGTAGGTTACAACAAGGTGGTTTATTGTTCCAGTTACAGAAGATGAAGATGGTAAATAAGATGGTAAGTAGATAGCTGATAACCCCACCAGGAGCAGCCTCCCTGCTGCTCAGCCTGCACAAAACAACTGACACTCAGCACATCACTAGCCACCCAAGCTGGTTCCTTTACAAATAAACGCCATGAAGAACACACAGTTGGCACACTGAAGTTCAAGGTAGAAGACTCAGAGGAGATCAAAGCTTAGCAACTCATTGTGCCTAAATCCTCATCTAAATTTATGATAGCACACAGTAAAACAGGAAACATACATAATACTGTACCAATACGTTGATCAAATCCTTGATGTAAGGAAGGTCAAATGCTCCAGACAGCTGTCCAGTTGGTAAAAGACACTGGTGAGCCTAGTAAGGGCATTCTTTTCCTTCAAGTTTCAAGTTTCTTTAGTAGTTTCCAGTAGTACAGTTCATTATCAGTTTTCTTTGTTGCAAGATCCAGGTTTTCACAGCAGTTTCAAATGTAGTTTATATTCCAATACACACAGGTTCTTGTTTCATATCGTTGCCAAAATGTTGTAGGTAAAAGAAGTCCAGATGTAGATACAGTAGTAGGTTACAACAAGGTGGTTTATTGTTCCAGTTACAGAAGATGAAGATGATAAATAAGATGGTAAGTAGATATCTGATACCCCACCAGGAGCAGCCTCCCTGCTGCTCAGCCTGCACACACCAACTGACACTCAGTACAGCCACCCAAGCATTCCATGACATCACCACACATTCCAACACTCATCCTGGCTGAGCAGTAGGGAAGATGTGACTAAGAGAAAGGAGAGGCGACAATCAAGTCGCAACACTTAACATAGAGAAATGCTTAATTTTACTGGTCACATGACTGTAAACAAAGTTTTAAGAAAATCAAGCATCCAATTGAGTATGCCACTGAAATGGTCTACTTTGATCTAAACCTCCATACTGAGTTTGTTGGAGATTCAAGCCTTGTCGGGTTGGGTGCAATCCTTTCCCAACATAGTGAACACAAAGAAATGCTCAAAGGCACATTGTGGCATATGCAAGCAGAAGTTAGTCACAAACTGAACACTGCTATTCACAAGAAAGAAAGCTTAGCAGTGGTGTGGGCTTGTGAACATTTCCATGTATTCCTATACGAAAACCTTTCACTCTTGGAATGGATCATCAAGCATTGCTTATCATCTTTGGCAACCCAGAAGCCAAGATGCCTCCTAGAATGGAACTTTGGGGATCGCGATTACATGAATATGACCAGGGAAAGATCAAAACTTTGCTGACTACTTTTTACGAGTGCCAGTTCGGTGCCCTAGTACCACTTCCAAAGCAGCTGAAGCCTACATTAACTTGATTGAAATGTCCAATATGTCTGCCGTTATTTCATTTGTACAAATCATTGCTGCAAAGATAGTGACCTGTTGATGCTAAAAGACATTAATATACATCAATCCTGGAGACAGCACAATCAACAACGAATATCAAAAGTTCAAAAATGTCAAAGATGAGCTGTCTGTTACTCAAGAAGGTATTGTCTTACGAGGTTCAAGAATTGTCATACCGGAGAGACTGCAACAACAAGTAACTGAAGTGGCCAATGAAGGACATTGTGGATTTGCTGCAACTAAACAAGCTCTCTAAGATCAAGTTTGGTTTCCTTATCTTGACGAGAGAGTTGAAAGAGTGTTTAAGGTCAGTCATTTGTGCAATATCTTATCTCCTAGAACCACTCAACATGCCTTGAATATGTCTGATTTGCCAAAACACGTGTGGGAGAGAATTGCTGTTGATTTCTTTGGTCCTCTTGTCAATGGCCATCACCTGATGGTGGTTATCAATAAATACTCCTGTTTTCCATTAGTAGAATTTCTCTCATTGACCACGCAAGGCAGAGTCATTGAGAGGTTAGCTGGCATTTTTGCAACATGGGTGTTCCTGAAATTCTAAAGTCTAACAACGGCCCACCATTCAACAGTTGAGAATTCAGAGACTTTCTTAATCATCTCAATGCGAAGCATCAGAAAGATATATCTTTTTTGCCAAAAGCAAGTGGCGTTGTTGAACGAATTAGGAGTACACTTAAAAAGACCGTCCAGCATGCTACATTAGAAAAGCTTGATCTGAAGTCTACTCTTGATGCTGCTGTTTGTGATTAGCGGTCCACTCCTCATTCAGCGATAGATGAAAGTACTGCCACCCTGATGTTCGAGAGAGCTATGGCGACCAAGTTACCACAATGGACTAATAGAAGATCTACAACAGATGTTGAACTTCGTCAAACAGACTTGTGCCATAAGGAAAATATGAAAATATATGCTGACAAGAGTCGATGTGCCAAGAACACTATTTTCAATAAAGGTGATCGAGTATTGGTCGGACAACAGAGAAAACTAAACACGGGTGCTAGTTGTGACCTATGTTCCCTCGAGGCTGCACGCATGCGTGTGCGTGCAGACTTGCTTCCTACAGCACCCAGACACTCTGTGGGAGCACGCTCTCCCCTCGAGGAGCAGAATACATAACAAAAGAGCATTGTGGAAACGTCCCTTTTCAAAGCGGGCGGCACACCAGGAGGCCCAGTACAGCAATTAAATGTCAAAGGGGCTGCTTACAGTGTTCCAAGAGGGCCCTAGCAGGCAGTGTGATACTAATCATATGTGAATGTGTTTCACACTGCAATGAGAGGGTGTGGATGTATCATTACAGCCAGTGCTGCTGACACTGGAACTGGAGGAACATTACAGGGCAGGTATATTAAATTTTAAAAAGCACCTGCTGCCTCGTTCCTAGCCACAATAAATATGTTAAGATATCTCCAGTGATTAATGTTCTTCCTGGAGTAGCGCACAGTGTTATTATGCCTGATGCAAAGGACGTGCACCATGCACATCACAGACCTGTATTTATGAAGATAGCTCAGTAGGTTACTGCTTTTGTTAGAGGGATCCTTTAGTTACTTGCAGTTTATAAGTTAAAATCCTAAAATAGAACAGAGAGCTATCAACTGTAATCAAAGAGCTGCATGCAAACTGCACGGTATATATTAGAGTGTTGTGATTTCTTTCCCAAGTCTTTCATTGTCATAGTGTTGCAAAAAAGATTTTTTTGGGTAGAAAACAATTGTTATTATTACAGAGAACCCCCAACCATGATGTTACATTTTAAATCCTGTTAAAGGGTGGTAGTAAGGGAATCTGTGGCGAAAGTGGTCATTGGGGGGCGCTAACAAACAGTATCACACCGGGCACCACCAGCGCTAAAGCCAGCCCTGGAAACACATTCCAGTCTTGATGCTCAAGTAAAGAGCTCCAATACTTTCCTGTTGAGGTTGCTCAAAAAAATGTAAAAAATACATTAAACATTCATCTTACAGTATAGGCAAATACTTTTAAACCGATCCTCCTTTTTATTTATCATCACAAAGAATACACCTTCAAATACATGAATTCAGGTTTTGCACTGTACAAAACCCCTGACTTGCATTTTAGTTCACTAATAGCATTGTCTTTTGGGTGGAGGTGGAGGGGGAGCTGGAACAATTCTCAGTTCACGTTTGATAAATACTTTGCACATAATCTGATGTACTAAAATGAGGTGCTTCCGAGAGTTTACTATAGTCTAACATAATCTGTGCTGCATGATTGACACGCCACATATTTTCAAGGCTTGGCTTGTGTATGGGTTCTTTTAAGCCAGAGCTGACCCTTGGCTTGGCTGTCTCTGTTAATTTGTTGACTCACCCACCTTTGCCTTTTGTCATAGTACGGGTCACTGGAATTATGCGTCAGCAGAAGACCAAATTATGCATCAGGGTTGAATTACGCTGCAAGAAAAGGCAAGTTATGCAGCGTAATGCTGCATATGTTATGATAGTATTACTTTATTATTTTGACATTTTACACATGCTAACACTAACGGGGCAAATGTTTCACCTGATTAGCACCATTTAACACCGAAACACAACTATAAGCAACAGAAAGGTGCCCAGTCAACTTTTGCGAAATGTCTTCCACTTCACAGCAATACGGGCAGACCCGGTTTTAGTAACTTTTTATCCATTCAAGCTAGAAGCAACTTTTTGTGGATTAAAATCTGCATATTATACAGCAGATGATGAATTATGTGGCACATGTGGCATCATGCACAGATGTAAAATATAATAATTCCAGTGCCTGACCTTAGAACAAGGATGTGAGCATTCTGTCAAGCATAGGTTTTTTACTGGAATGGGTTCCTTCCATTACAAATAATATCCATTAGTCTCACTGTATGTGTGCTTTGAAGTGCATCATACTTGCAAAGTTTGAAAAATATGGAGAAATTTACTCCACTGTTACGCCTGCCTTGAGGGGACATTATTTTTTGGCTCAGTTTCCCATCTATAAATGTTATTAGATAGGGATTTGCCTCACTCCCATGGGTGGTTGCTTGGGAATGCCTATGCACCACCTATGGTATGCCCCTCGATGCAAATTAGCACAATTTAGTGCATAGTGCTACTTTGCATTACTCTGGGCAACTTACTTACACAAATCATGATGTGCGTTGCAAAGAAAATCCAACCACAACACTAGGTGCTGGGTTTGTGTCGCTTTTGTGATGCAAACAAAGCGCAAAGAGTTAATAAATCTAGATCAGAATCTCTAAACAGGTACTTGTCAATATTATGAGGACGATTTGTGTTCTTACTGCAAGCTAATATAAGGTTACCAAATGACCAATGCAGAGCAAATGTTGCTTTACTGTGCAAAACAAGAAGACATTGAAGATGCCACAGAGAAGGGGCCACTGAAGCATGAGAGAAAAATGATGTGTGTCTCGCACCGAGCATGCCAAATGTCTGTAGATAGGTTTCAGATTGGAAGAGGACAGGGATTGGAAAGTAAGAAAAGGTACTGGATAGGAAATTAGTAAAGTAGGACAGACAGAAATAATAGAGAGTTGGAGAGGAAAGACGATTTGGGAGTGTGAGGAAAAGGGGAGATTTGAGTGTAGAGAGAAAAGGAAACATGTATGGAGAGGATGAGATATGGAAGTGAGATAGCAAGCAAGAAAGGGAGAGGAAAAGGAGGAAAAGAAAGAAGAGAGTGAAACATAGAAAGTAAAGGGAAAGGGCAGGGAAAGAAAGAAGGAAAGGATGATAAAACAAACTAAAGGGGATAGGTGGACCAAGAGGTGGCATACAAGGAAGTCGGAGCCAAAGAGAGGAACAAGATGAGAGAGAAGCATAGTCTAGATAAAGATTTGACAGAGTAAGGGTGGCATGAGCGATAACAGGGAGATTAGAGAGATTTTGTGGGAGAGAGAAGAGTAGGACATGGATTAAAGAGAGGAGATAGAATGAGGGAAAAGTGGAGCAGAGCGGAAATAGAGAAAGAAAAGTGGGATTGTAAGGAAGAGCAAGGAGAGAAAATAAACTTTAAAAAAGGGAGGAAGGTGATAAGGACAGTCTAGAAGATCAAGTTGGAGTGGACAGGGATAAGAAAAGGTGCAAGGAGGAGATACTAGTGGCATGGAGATAGCAAATAGAGAGGAATTATAGGTAGAATGATTAGGACGGTTCAGTGACTAAATATCGAGGGACAAAATATCGAGTACACAAAAAATCGACACCAAAATATAGAGGGACAGAATATCAACTCCCTATCTACAAACAGGTAAGTACTAAAATATCGATTCCAAAATATAGACTGTCAAAATATAGTTAGCCAAAATATCGAATTTTTTAAATGTATTAAAAATAATATAAAATTATTAAATATTAAAAACAATTAAATAAAACATACATAATATAATATAAAAATGCTTAAAATGTAAACATAATATAAGTAATTTAAAAAAGTCGAGATTTTGTTGGATAGTGAGAGCGTAAAAATTACTATTCCCACTCCAGTGAGTGCAACAGTAGGGAAAGCGTTGGATAGCGTAGAGGTAAAAATTACTATTCCCACTCCAGTGAGTGCAACAGTAGGGAAAGCGTTGGATAGCGTAGGGGTAAAAATTACTATTCCAACTCCAAACAGTGCAACAGTAGGGAAAGCGTTGGATAGCGTAGAGGTAAAAATTACTATTCCCACTCCAGAGAGTGCAACAGTAGGGAAAGCGTTGGATAGCGGGAGGGTAACAATTACTATTCCCACTCCACAGAGTGCAACACTAGGGAAAGCGTTGGATAGCGCAGGGGTAAAAATTACTATTCCCACTCCAGTGAGTGCAACAGTAGGGAAAGCGTTGGATAGTGGGAGGGTAACAATTACTATTCCCACTCCAGAGAGTGCAACAGTAGGGAAAGTGTTGGATAGCGGGAGGGTAACAATTACTATTCCCACTGCAGAGAGTGCAACAGCAGGGAAAGGGTTGGATAGCGTAGGGGTAAAAATTACTATTCCCACTCCAGAGAGTGCAACAGTAGGGAAAGCGTTGGATAGCGGGAGGGTAACAATTACTATTCCCACTCCAGAGAGTGCAACACTAGGGAAAGCGTTGGATAGTGCAGGGGTAAAAATTACTATTCCCACTCCAGTGAGTGCAACAGTAGGGAAAGCGTTGGATAGCGGGAGGGTAAAAATTGCTATTCCCACTCCAAAGAGTGCAACAGTAGGGAAAGCGTTGGATAGCAGGAGGGTAAAAATTACTATTCCCACTCCAATGAGTGCACCAGTAGGGAAAGAGTTGGATAGCAGAGGGTAAAAAATACTATTCCCACTCCTGAGAGTGCAAAAGTAGGGAAAGTAATGATTTAAATTTAAAATAAGATTACATTCATTATCAATACCGATAAAAAGTTAATTAAAAATAATTACCAGTTAATAACAATTAATTACCATTTCAAAATATTAAGTATCAATTGATAAAAATGTATTACCAATTAATAATAATTAATTCCCAATTAAAAATTAATTATCAATTATCAATACACATAAATAAAAAAAATTATATTTACTTTATTACAATTAATTTACTTCCCACCCAATTCCCTTATAAACCCAAAACCCACTCCCAATAATAAAAAATACAATTAACATTATTATCAATTAATCAATTAATAAAAATAATTTTGCAAATAATAAAAATTATTTAGCAATTCATACAAATTATTTACCCATTAATACAAATTAATTACCAATTATTAATTAATTATCAATTAATTATCAATACACATAAATAAAAAATTAATTATTTACTTTATTACAATTAATTTACTTCCCACCCAATTCCCCTACAAACCGACAACCCGCTCCTAATAATAACAAATACAATTAACATAATTATCAATTAATCAATTAATATAAATTAAGTACCAATTAATAAAAATTAATTACCAATTAATAATTAATTATCAATTAATTAATTATCAAAACATATACATATAATTAACATTTAATTAACCATAATTAAATTACTTCCCACCCTTTTCCCCTATAAACCCACAACCCGCTACGGAATTAAATTACGCAATAATTAAATTACATAACATTCATTTGTTGAAATAAATTAAACATACATTACAAAAATAATACATCATTTTAACACATATACTACCATACATAACACAATTTTTTTTTTCGTTATTATGGTAATCTATATTTTAAAATTCGATATTATGGTATTCGATATTTTTAAGGTCTATATTTTGGTAATCGATATTTTGTACCCCAATTTCGATATTCTGACCTATCTATATTTTGATGAGTCGATATTCTGTCCACTCTATATTTTAACTTCGATATTCTGGGCAGTAGATATTTTGGAATCGATATTTTGGATTTTTACCGATTAGGACACAAGATGCAGTGGCACCTATGCCCAGGGGTGCTAGGAGCCCTCTGCGCCCCAGTAATGGGTGTCTTTTAAAACCAACCCAGAGGAGTGTGTAAGTGTTTGGGGGTGTTCTTTTTTTACTGGTTTGCATTAGGGCCATGGCACCCTTGCTATGGCACTGATTTTGGTAGCTTGCACGCCGCACATGCTTGTATATTGCGTTTTTGCTTATCTTCAGTGCACACAGCCTTGGCTTCAGTGGACGAAGCACCTTTATTGCCACACATTGAGATTAAAATTAGAGGGAACATTGGTTGTGACAAGTAAAGGACACATGGTTACTGCTCACCATCCTGTAAATTCCATTATGCAAGATTCTTTGTACTTCAGGCATTTCCCTCATCATTCTCCAGTACCTGATGTCAGAGATGAGACTTTAGAGAGCCCATTGACTACATCTGTCCCTACATCAACCTAGGCAGTCATGGACGCTTCTCTTCTCAGCCTCAGAGCACACAATCTAGGCCTCTGGTCAGAGACTTATCGAGAAGTTAAAGATGAGAGGACTAATGATCCCGCCATCGCCTGTGAGCAGGAAGGTTTTCTGTGACTCCTGAAAGCCAGTAGAAGGTTGCAGTAGACTGAGCTGCGTGTCGAACGCCATGCAGGTCTTGCTATGCCCGCACAGCCATGCTTCGGTAAACCCGTATGCCAGAGGCAGCCACTGGTAAAGTTACTGTTACAAGGAGTGTCAAGACTAGTAAAGGTCTGAGCTGGGGCACTTGTGCTGGAGGAGTCTGCATCCGTATAACCACGTACCGTGGCAACCCTGTATGCCAGGGGAGCTGCTGATGCCTAAGCCGCCAAAGGATTTGGGCCTCTGCTTGAAGAGAAGACTGAGGCTACAGTCCGCAAGGTGAACCCGCACTGAAAGGGAACTGCCCCCAACTCACAATTGAGGACTGTCAAAGACACCGTGGATGACATTGCACCCTCGTACCCATCCTCCGTTGAACAAAGTCAACCAACTGCATCTTTGTGGGTAGGGAGCTGCTCCAACATATGAGAGGCCTTCAGCAGCGCCGCTCAGGAGAGAGAGCCTAAGCTTCCAGATGCTGCTGCATGGGCCACAAGTAACCCGACTTCTCCGACCTGAGCAGAACTCACATGTGCACATTCAAGGTGCCCAGTGCATTGATGAACTCTATTGTGCTGCAACAGCTGATTAGATGTGATTTGGGCCAGTTGGACCCCAGGAAACTTGCTGCTAACGGTTCTGCTGTACCATAGACACTTTTTACTACATTCCTAAAGAGTCAAAGGGAGAACTCTTCAGCATGGCCTAATAGTTTGCATTCCCATGTCAGGCACCAGGGAATGGGGAATAACTGAACAGTTTGAATGAAGGAGGGTGAGTGAGGAATTTGCCTGACAACTACTTCAGCCGAGACCTCAAGGGGGATTGTGTTGCTTTTTCTTTGCATGTGTAGACTTAGAAATAAAATACCTATTTTTAGCAAGTATTTAGCTGGGCATTCATTTATTGTTCGTACTGTTTGCACTTTGAGTTTTGAGTTGTGTTCATTCACCTTTATCTACATTCCCCCCAAAGAAGCCATGACTGCTCGATCACAGCTACCACTGAGAGTCAAGTGCAGAAGGGGTACTAGACCCAGTAGAGTGGGAACCTTAGTAGGTCAGCCCCGAGATATCAGGAGTAAAGGGCGTCAACCACCATGGTTGGGCCCAGTAACCCCTGTGTGCCCGTGGCCCTCTGAAAGAGGTTCTGACAATCCGTTTTGTATTTATTCAAGCCCATCATGACAAAAAATGTATTTATATGGTAACAGTTGAGATATAGAAACAGGCAGAAGTCAAATATAAAAAAAAACATTTTTTTCAGTGGCCCCTTGAAAGATGGGGGTCCTGGGCAATTGCCCACTTTGACCCTGCTGTAAAACTTCTCTGACACTATTACTTGCCCTAAGTGCTAAATTAGCCCATCTCTTATTCATGTCTTATACGTTCCTGTTGATTTCCCAACATGGTAATATAGTGTAAACTTGATATGAATAAATAAATATCACCCAATTGACTTAGGAGAGATTTAACAGCATGAACTTGATGTAGGCCTTTGGATTCACAGGCGGCTGCTAGGATTACTTCCCAGTACCTGTGCAGCTCAGCCTTCGGGCATGAAAATGATCTGGCAACTGGGTCACTTGTCTCCATGGGTCTGGGATAATAGCTGATGGCGCGGACGTCACTGCAATAGCTGCGCGGTCACTTGCAGCCCCCATCTGTCTTTAACCTGCTTCTGTGCGATTTTGAAGTTCCCATAACTTCATTGGGATCAAACGCGGCATGATGTCACTTCAAGATATGTCACTGGGTCAAAGGTAATGAGACATCACTTTATGCAATGTTGTCGGGGTCAATGGAAATGTAATGTCGCTTCTGCAATCCACATGATTTTGGTGAAATGTCAATGTTTCACATTGAGGAGTAAAACATGTAGCCAGTAATGAGCTGCTTTGCAATATTATGATTCATGCTGACAGGTTGTGTAAACTACAACGAGTGGTGCTACTATATAGACCCTGATAGAAAGACATGAATAGTACAAAATGTGTAAAACGTACACATCTACTCCAAGGTGGTGGACTGCAATAAAAAACACATGGATGATATACTTTTCAGCTCAAACCAATCAACATATCACTTTTTGGCATTCGAAGGTACAAGTATATTCTTGTTGAAAAGTACTTATCGCTGCGAAATTTTAAAAGCAGAGTGAAGTGTTAGAGGACTTATGTGATTTTCAACTTTGAAAACTAAACATGTTTTTTGTGATGTCTTGGAAAAGAACTATTGATTTTTTTAAATAGCTTCTCCGCCGTTTACCCCATTCAACTTATATTCACCGGAACCCATTCTAACAACTTCTAAGGGAAGCAACTTTTTTTATTTTTTTGTTTTCCTGAGGCGACTTGATCAATGCCAGTGGAATGAATAAAGTGGACCATGGAAAAAAGGCTACCGTAGCCGCAGGATTCTGTACTGTGCAATGTATACTTCATCATGGGGTTTATTGATTGAAATAAAAGATCACTTCCCTTTGCATGAACAACTGATTGAGCAGCAATCATTGGAAACTGTCTTTTTCTTTTCAAAGCATTTCAAAATTGTATCGACGCTGGAAATATAATCTTTTTCAGAAATATGTGGTGAGCGCCGCCAGCATTCAACTATGCTCGAACTGAAGCAGAAAAGAGCTTAGCATGATGGCCCAAAGAATGCCCGGCTTGTGCCCCCAGCTAGAATTCTGCTGGGACACGACAGGTATTTTCCCACAATAATTAAACACATTGCAAGTGCAATCAAGTAACTCATTTTGAAAGAAATGGGGACAATATTAAAAATATTGACTCCTTAAAAATACATCAATGTTTTTTGTTTCTCAAATAAAAACACACTATTAGAGATAGTATAAAAGATTTATGTTTTTATTTACTTCGTAGAAACAAATGGTTATGTTCTGAGGTGCGATTCAAATGTAATCCTTGAGTGATTGCTGTGTTCTCTCTAGTCGCCAGTAATCATGACATGAAGTAATTGCTGACTGCAATAACTTATTGCCCTTGAGTTCTGACATCACTCTAATTGCCGTTGAGTTCTTCTGAGGTCACCATGCCTCATGCCAGAAGCCAAGGTGCAGAGCAGTCCAGGGAGCTTAATTTCACCTGAAAAAAACGAAAACTGACTTTTCATTCCATGGTCTATTTTTCTAAAACAAACAATGAAGAGAAGAAGGAAGATACTTATGGCAGAACGTTTATTTTTTGCACACGGAAGTTCGTTATATGAAAATAGATACTGTCTTTTTCTACACCTTCTGAGCCTTGGCACTTCTTAATCCGACTTATATTAGACTTTTAAATATCCTTTTGCAACAAATTACTAACTGTTTTTTTTATGTCCTAAATTTCACATTCGATTCCACATTAGAGTCCATTTTTATTATTCATGTGAGTAACCATAATTCCTCTTTCATATGAAAGAGAAATATACTAAGAATTGAAATGGTTTGCAGGAATGGTGATGATGTGATTATGTATTATAAGGAATAAAATACCCTCTGTCTTACATTTTAAGGATAATGCAAGTCTTCTCGGAGTTCCATAACCATATAAAGGAATTCAGAAATTAGCCTCATTCCTTTATATGATCATGGAACTCCTCAGTGACTTGCAGTATCCCTATAATGTACTGCAGAGGGTACTTTAGCCTATATATTGTACATGTTTAGATTTATTTGCAATTAGGACCAGTGTGCCAATCAAACTTGTTTTTTGTGACTTAATTATTGATTTGATTTTTTCCTATGAGCCTTGCAACCCTGTTTGACTTTGATTCGAATTTCAAATATATGGCTTCAGCTACACAATTCCTTTTTTGCTTCATTAAATTTATGTCACATACATTTTTTTCTTGAAATAAATAGGATGTCTCTTTTTAATTTTAGATTGTGAATGGTTGTTTAAATGTCAGGACCACTTTCATGCCCCCTCTCAGGAACCGCAGTAGCAGTGGTTGGTTCAGGTTAGTTCACTGCATTTGGTCCAGGCATGCTGCACTCTGCGATCCCCCAGTTCCTAAAACTCAGTCGTGGTACCATAGTGACTGAAAGTTCCTTGTGGATTTTCCTGGCAGGATAAGTATTTAAGTCCGTCCCTCGATGCAAAGAAGGTGATGCGAAGTTCCTGGTGCTGGTGCCCCGTCCCAATATAGGTGCATGGGGGATCCCATGACGGCCTCACTTCTATGACAACGCCCCTGGTTGGGTCTCACTGATTGCTGGTTCTAGTGAGCCCCTCTGACATATGGGGTCACCATACCTCGTCTATCCATGGGCACCAACCACAGCAGATGCTTGCATTGCAGGAGTATTGCAGAGCTTCTTCTCTTTGCACAGCCTGACTGGCTGCTTGACAGTTGCCAATTTTTTAGGCCTGATGCTTCCCTTATAGTCTATTTCCAGCACCAAACATGATTTAGAGTCTGCGTCTTTGAAGTATATGTTGGGGATCTGCTTCCTTTTGAAGTTCCCACTTCTCCACCTTCTCTTCCTCTTGAAAGCAGTCTGTCACCGCAGGAGTGACTCTAAAACTTTTAACCCCACAACAGGGCTATGGGAATGACTAGAGTTCACACCAGGATGTCAGTCACAGTGGTATTGTTTCAAAAGGTTAGCCTAGTGTCTCAGCCCTACTCTTTATGTTTACCCTATCAGCCCCGTTTCCTTCCTGAGATGTGCCTGGGCCCTTCCTTGCGTCCTCTCTCCTAATCAAAGAGCCCCTTTTGACGTATACGGGGAAGCCTGGCTCTCCCTTCTCCAGTGTGTCCCACTCCGCTTTTAGGAATGCAGCAATACACAAATCTGTCTCAGGGGATTCCGCTACCTCCTCATGTATCACCATGCAAGCCTGGGTCTCCCAAAATGGAACTCAGTATAACATGTATTGCGCCATTCACAAGTTCACTTTTACAGAGTTCATGGATTTAATATACACACACTGCACAGCCTCATGTACTGTACAACTCACAGGCTCACATACACCCAGCACGTACGTTTACTATGCACACACTGTAGAGTACTACATTCGTCATGTATTGTACCACTCACAGGCATACATAGTTTCAGCACATGCATTTAACATGCACACACTGCCCAGTACAGCACTATCCCTGTTGTATATCCTTTCGAGGCACATATACACCCAGCATGGATACACCACTCATGTGCTGTGCAGCACTTCACAACAACCCAATGTAGGCCAAGGGGTGAGTTAGACACACAGAAGCAGAACTTTGAATTAGTGAGCCTGTAGGCCTCACTCCAGTGACACAGGTTAAAGAGATCCTGTTTACTCATACTGATCACTACATGGTACACTGCCACCACCACCCTCATGCTGCTTAACTCCTGGTAAAGGCAGTACCCTCTCACCAAGACTGCAATCCATGAGACAGGCCTATGTCATGGCACATACAGGAAATATCCTTTACCCCGCAGTCTCAACGACCAGCTTTTACAATGCAGTCACTACGCCGACTGTGACATTATCATGCATTACTTTAACCCACAATTTGACAACTGCTTGCTGTAGGGGGACACGCTGTTGGACTGGCATTGGATTTTTTAGTCCAATATCTTCCCTACTGTTGCGTAGACTGGAGTTGAAATAGTAATTTATACTATTCCAATATCTAGTGCACCCTAAAGCAAGTCATTGTCACGACGTCCGTGGTAACGTAACGTGTTGTTACGTCGGGGTATTGACTACATTGTAAAGGCATGCTGGGTAAATGTATGTGGGGGTCCTTCATTTAACCGGTACATGATCCACGCTTGACTATGGCAAGAAAAATCAGCATTAGGGATCCAGGCATCCGTACAGTTGAGGATCTGAGGACAGGAGTGCACTGCCACATGGAGGACTTTTCTATCCCATCATAAATAGATATCTTGTTAGATTTCTTTTTGTCATGAATATCCTAATTTAAAGATGCCTCAGTCATGGGCATTGCTTGGCTTTTGTTGTCAGCACTTGCCTGTCACATAGTACTTTACGTCCTTCAAACTTCAATATTGACTGATACAATATATTGGACTGGAATGATCGAAATTCCTCCCTAGAACATGCAAAAGTTCTCTCACAATTAATCCACCATAAAGTGGTCTTAGCTTTGGAGTCGATTAGGATGGCGGGTCGAAAAACCATTCTGACCGCCGTGGTAGAGGAAATTAACCGTCTGCATGTACCGCAGGAAAACCGGCGGTGAGATTAGGATGTACCGCCAGAAAAATCCGACCGTGGTGGACGGATTCCACGAAACTCCGCCAGGACCATCCGGAGCAGGTGAAAATCCGTCCGCGATGGTCGGATTTGCTGCGGACGTGATCGCACATTAAATTAGCATAAGATTGCGGTGACAGCAGAATGATCAGCTGTTTCCGACCGCCGCAATCGTAACAATTGATGAATGGGAGAGCAGGCAGAAGGGCTGTTGTATTACGACAAGGCTACCAAGTGTGGCCAATAATCTTGCTCAGCCTCAAAGAACACCTAACACACCCCAATGACACATCCCCATGGCATCTAAAAAATACAAATCCTAGGTCAACCCACACAACACACCTGACATGAATACTCCATTTTGACCCACCCACATAGCTGTGAATAAAACCAGCCCCTTCCCTGACTAGAATCTTTTGCACAACTCCACAGCTGAAGGGCCCAACCCCACAGCACAAAGGAAAGGCAAATCTGCACACATCACACCCTCACAACCACACACACACCACACACATGACCACCACCACCTTCACAACTGCACTTGTCACACATTTGCACATCACACACCATGTCACAGAAGAAGATGCCCAAATTCAATGACAATGAGTTGTCAGGGATGGTAGATGAGGTAATCAGAGTATAACCACATTTGTTTGGAAGCATGGTCCAACAGACACCACTAGCCACAAAAAATCAAATGTGGGCAAGGATAGCCAACAAGTAAATGCAGTAGGGACCACCCTGTGCACCCAGAAAAAGATCAGGAAGAGGTGGAATGACCACAAGACCAAGGTGAAAGACCGTGCCAACAAGAACCATGAGAGGGCTCAGAGGACTGGCGGTGGCCCTCCCATTCCACCACGAACATACACCGAATTGGGGGAGAAGGTGCTTGCCATACTGCATCCAGAGAGTCTCACATGAATAGCCGAGGGAGTGGAGGCTGGTAAGTACCCACAAATGTCTCCATTACACTGCTATGTACGATCTTGCACAACTACAAAGCTACACTTCCTAGGCCCAAATGCACTCATGTTCAACACATTCTTCCCAACACGTCTTCCAGATATAACATTTACCCCCTCTGAATTCCCCCAAAGGTAGCTAGCAACATTCCCAGGGGGATATGTGTACAGGCTGCCAGCACTACAACTCCCATCTGACCCTCTAGTCCCACAAAAGAGCAGGATGGAGCACTCCCCACACCCACAACCATGTGGCAGCCATTGCATTGCTCCTCTTCAAACTTACAGGTAGGTAACCATCCTAAAAGGAAGGGGTGTTTGTGGGTAGGAAGGCAGCACTACAACTCCCACCAGGCCCCCTTGTCCCACAGCTCAGCAGGATGGAGAACTCCCCTCCAAGCCAGAACCATGTGGCACACATTGCATTGCTCTCTTCAAACTTACAGGTGGGTAGCCATCTTAACAGGGAGGGGTGTTTGTGGGTGGGAAGGCAGCACTCCAACTCCCACCAGGCCCTCTTGTCCCACAGCTCAGCAGGATGGAGCACTTCCCACAGCCAGAACCATGTGGCAGCCATTACATTGCTTTCTTCAAACTTCGAGGTAGGTAGCCATCTTAACAGGGAGGGGCGTTTGTGGTTGGGAAGGCAGCACTCCAACACCCACCAGGCCTCCTTGTCCCACAGCTGAGCAGGATAGAGCACTCACCCCCCCAGCCAGAACCATCTGGCAGACATTGCATTGCTCTCTTCAAACTCACAGGTCGGTAGCCATCTTATGCCTTCTTGTCCCACCCCTGAGAAGGATGGAACACTCCCCAATCCAAGGGCCATGTGTAACCTTTTCCCTTCCTCTGTTCCACTTCACAGGGAGGTAGCCTTCTGAACAGGGAGGGGGGTTTGTGGGTGGGAAGGCAACACTACAACTCCCACCAGGCATCCTTGTCCCACAGCTGAGCAGGATGGAACACTCCCCACACCCAGAACCATGTGGCAGCCATTGCATTGCTCTCTTCAAACTTACAGGTAGGTAGCCATCTCAATAGGGAGGGGTATGTGTGGGTAGGAAGACAGCACTCCAACTCCCACCAGGCCCCCTTGACCCACAGCTCAGCAGGATGGAATCCACCCCACACCCAGAAACATGTGGCAGACATTGCATTGGTCTCTTCAAACTTACAGGTAGGTGGCCATCTTAATGGGGAGGGGTGTTTGTGGGTGGGAGCCAGCACTGCAACTCTCACCAGGCTCCCTTGTCCCACAGCTCAGCAGGATGGAGCACACCCCCCACCCAGAACCATGTGGCAGACATTGCATTGTTCTCTTCAAACTTACAGGTATGTAGCCATCTTATGCTCTCTTGTCCCACCCCTGAGCAGGATGGAACACTCCCCAGGTAGCCATCTTATGCTCTCTTGTCTCACCCCTGAGCAGGATGGACAACTCCCCCATCCAAGAGTCATGTGTAACCTATTCCCTTCCTTTGCTCCACTTCACAGGGAGGCAGCCATCCTAACAGGGAGGGATGTTTGTGGATGGGAAGCCCGCACCACAACTCCCACCAGACACCCTTGTCTCACCCCTGAGCAGGATGGAGCACTCCCCACACCCAGAACCACGTGGCAGACATTGCATTGCTCTCATCAAACTCATAGGTAGGTAGTCATCTTAACAGAGAGGGGGGTTTGTGGTTGTGAAGGCAGCACTACAACTCCCACCAGGCCCCCTTGTCCCACAGCTCAGCAGGATGGAGCACTCTCCATACCCAGAACCATGTGGCGGCAATTTCCCTCAAGTGTGTCACAAAACAGGTAGGTAGAGAGTGCATGCACCCTGCCATTCCTCTCAAAAAGCATGGAGCCATATGACCACACCAGCCCTCACATATCACCCAACTTGACATAGATCCAAAAGCCACATACAGTGTGCAGACAGCTAACCGTATGTAGCAGTCACTGAAAACAAACTTTGACTTACCAAGTCACATGTTGAAGAAATTCAGGGCCCAAACGTGCACAGCACTGAATGGTATGTGTAAGTGCCATGGTGTCAGAGCATGAAGGCCCATATGAACACAAAACATGCATGGTCAGTTGGTAAAAGAAAGTAAAGTACATGAAATGAAAAAGTTATGCATAAGATTACAATGGCTAGTTCTTACTCAGATGAAACGTCTTCCATGCAGAGCAAACCAAAAAGACGCATCACAGAAAGTTGATGTGTTGCAAGTCATTAGATGATGACGTGTCCTTGTAATCACACAATCTGTACGTGGAACATGGTATCTATTTACATGTCACACCATGGACAAGTAATGTATGTACCTCCACATCATGTCATGATGCTCAGTACCTTACAGCCATACAAAGTGATATCACTGTAAACTGTGTGGGCAGCCATACAAAGTGATATCACTGTAAACTGTGTGGTGTATCATCCAAACGTCTAACACCAATCTTGTGGAGTGCACTTCAATGACCATTTCACCTCTGTTCAACAGGAGATCAACAAGCAACTGCTGTAGAACACAACACCGACCTGCAGAGCCAGTATCCCCCCCCCCCCCGGAACATGGACTCTCGGATGCAGACTCCCTACGTTTCTCAGATGCGGAGCAAGAACCTGGCCCATCCGGACTGCCAGGGTGCACGATTACCCAGGCACCCATTGTCCCCACCACCACCACCTTATCAACAACAAACACGCTGACCCTTGCTGCAACGGCCACCACCACCACTGCTGCCTGTAACAATCTCCCTGACTCAGTGGTTACCAACACCACCACACAATCAGAGGAGGGCAAGGAGAGTCTTCGGGTGCATCGAGTACCAACGCCACAGGTTTGGGACAGCAGGGCAGGTGGGAGGGCAACTGGGGGACAAATTTGAGAGGACACTGGGACCGAAGCCCTGGCCAACATCGCAAGAGTCCTTGGGGCATACGAGCAAACCCAGGGACACATGGGCCAGGTTAAGGAAATAGTGCGTGAGAGCCACCTGCAGCTGAGGTCCATGGGCACGCGTATGGGCCACATTGTGGACCTCATGGGCCAGCTCATGGGTGTTCTGAGGGACAGTCATGCGGCTCAAAGGACAGCTCAGCCCCCCTCCAGTGGCCCGCAGGATGATACTCCCACCACCTCAGCTGCGGCCACAGAGAGGGCTGAGCTGCAACAGGATGACTCCTCAGACATCGCTGAGCCTGGAGCAGTGCCCCCGCCCGGAAAACACAAAAAGGGCCGTGCGAGAAACACCACCGGAGAATCACGTGGCAAAGCACCATCCAAACGCCAGTCGCTGAGCCAGCCATGATGGCATCTCTGTTCCCCTTGACATTAAATTTGTTGACTATCCTTACCTACACTGCCTTGTTGATGGTGGGTGTCTGTTGGACTGTGTCACTACATCAATGTGGTGACTACTCTATTGTCTCATTTACCATCACTGACAACTCATTAATTCACTTAGCACCATTTTGTAAAACATCACTTTTCTGTCACAAATACTCATTGTAAATAAACACTCTTTACACACCTATGTCTTTGTGTCAGCTCCATGTTTATCACAGTATGTACAATGTCAACTCAGATTCCAATGTACCACAAGCTCTGATTGTGAGGGGGCAGTGAGAGTGTGAAGGGACCTAGAAAGACACAAGAAAACGACATTTACTTGTCAGGTGATGGCATCACAGCTAGTACACAACACTAATTATCAAGGTACACAAACCAGCACACATTACAATGAGCAACAATATCAACATAGACATCATGTGGCTGGTCATAACTACCCCGTGCCGCAAACATCAGCCATCAGCACAGAGCCAACAACAGGCAGCAATCAAAAAGCTCTTCTAGGCCTTGTCACTACCATCAAAGGTAGCAGACAATGTCACTGTTGTACAATGTCACTCACACTCAAGGGAAGTAGTTGTTGATGAGCTGTTGACTCAGGTCGACACCTTCCTCCTCTCTATTATCGTCGTCACTGGACATGTGTGGGTTTGCAGGGGGGGCATCTGCTGCTCATCATCTTCCAGGAGCAGGGGGATCTCTTTGCGCAAGGCCAGGTTGTGGAGCATGCAGCATGCAACTACGATCTGACACACCTTTTGTGGAGAAGAGAGGAGTGCACTTCCGTTCTTGTCCAGACACCGGAATCTAGACTTCAGAAGACCAAATGCACGCTCTACCACACGATGTGTCCTCCAATGTGCATCATTGTAGCGGACTTCACCCGGAGTCCTGGGATTCCTCAATGGGCTCAGCAACCAAGGCCGGTTGGGATATGCAGAGTCACCTAGGTGTGAGATACACAGACCAATTTTGTAATATACCAGTAGCCGAGGACAGCATGTCACACATACAGCACCCTACTTGACTCTGCGTGCTCACCAACAATCCACGCACGCTCCGGGTGCAGATTTGCCATCAGCTGTGGTACGATGCTGTTATGCAGTATGTAGGAGTCATGTGCTGATCCTGGAAATCTGGCACAGACATGGGAAAGTATCATATCTGTTCCTGTTCCTGTATATGTGCTCACGTGCCTGTGGTGGAACCAGGCCAACATGTGTGCAGTTAATGGCACCCACAACATTAGGGCTGTGGGCAAGGTCATAAAAATCACCCTTCAAAGCTGCCAATTCATGTCTCCTGGGAAAATGGATATAGCTGTCCTTGTATGTCATCATTGCGGACAGGACATCGTATAGCACCATGTGAACATTGGTTGAGACATCCCACCTGTGCTGGCCACCGTGTACTGGAACAAACCAGTTGCAAAGAAATGCAGGGCCGCCATCACCTAACTGTTGGTGTCAAAGCAGTTGGATAGGTTCTGTGAGGCCTCAGATGGGGCTCCAACTGACCACATAGGTCTTTAAGGGTAGGTCAATCCAAACGGAATTTCTGTGTGATGTCCTCATCCTCCATGTCCGCCAGCAATGTGAATGAACGATGCACATTTGGTCGTCTACTACATAAAATAAAAGTGGACACATGTCAATTAAATTCCCCTATGAGATGTGTCCAACATCTTACGTCTTGACTGACACAGCACCAACAAAGACTGGACTGAAACAATAGCTTACAGCACAAGTCACATGCAGAAACACCTTGATCTCAAGTAGTTGTACACATGTTCAGTGTGTAGATACTGAGTACCCCCAAAACAGATCCTGACTATGTGAATGGAAAATGGCACATTCCGACATCTTGTGTTACCTGCCCTGAGAGTAGTAGAGACAGCAAATGTTTGAAACAGCAACACTGCTGGCTTCTACGTAGCTGCTATACCTGCCACACCTTCTTGCGTGAGTCGGACAGAGCACACTTTTACAACACAATGAGCACAGTGTATGTATAAAGATCAACTATAAAAATGATTTCAGCAATCTACACAGTGAAATAGGCACAATATGTAGTCAGTCCATCATTACTGTGGGTTGATTAGCCATCTCACACATTGACATGTTTACAAATTTTAGAGTACATTACACAACAGATCTGTATACATGCACACAAATATCATATGTGACATGTGAGGAAGTACATGCCTATGCATGTAATCCTGTGCACTTACATGGCATGTGTAGTCATCAGTGAGTTCAATGTCACACTAGCATTGAATTTAACAATCTGGTGGCATGATTCATTGTAAGTGTCTAGTGCTTAATGAGAAGTGGCCATTGCTACAGCATGATGTGTCCATAGGTGCCGTATGCGTGCACCGCCAACGCAATCACGGTCATTGGCACCAATTGAAAAATGCAAATTCACGGTAGCGACCGCCTGGCCCCGTGGTGTGACATCGCCAATGCCCATGCCCTTTCAGCCAATGGGAACCGCATTCGCTGTACTGAAATACACATTTGAAATCTGTGGTAGGCTTGCACCACTACCAAGGGCCCGGTCATTGGGTTCTATCAAAAGATGCACGATTGCGGTAGCGACCGCCTGGCCCCCGCAGTGTGACACCACCAATGCCCATGCCCTATCAGCCAATGGGAACCGCGATTGCGGTAGTGAAATACACATTTGAAAATCGCGGTAGGCGTGCACTGCCACTGCGGTCCTGGTCATTGGTTACATTTGAAAAAAGCTGACCTGGAACACCAACTGCAGCAGCTGAGTACCACTCAAACAACCCCAGGGGGCTATATATGTCTGTGAGAGAGCCACACATTTCCACTGCATCCAGACACTGCTGCCTGACATTCTTCATCCCCAACTGCTGCTGTTCCTGTCTCCTGGACCCAGTGATGGCGAGAACTGAGAACATCAGGGCCCGTCCCTTCACCACAGAGGAGCTGGAGGTCCTGGTGGATGAGATGCTTTCACAGTATGGGAGGCTGTATGGTGCTCCAGATGTACTGGTAAGTGTTTCAGAGTGACAGTTTGAGAGTGCTCACAGTGCTCACATGATATTGCTCTGCAGGAGTGTATGCCTGTGTGTGCAAGTTAATGTTCCTGCATCCTCATTCTTGATGTACCATGCTCTATACATGGCCTAGTAAATATTGCACTTGACTATTTGTGGAGGATGGCCACATGGACATTTCTACAGCCCTTCTCCAGCAAGTAAAATACAAAGGTAGGTGTGAGACTGGGTGAAGTAAATGAGTTATACACTGCCTGGCATGCTGACTACATGTTTATGGGGTGTGTAGCCTTATTTCCACATAACCATGGCAGCATTGAAGGATGGGAGGGACATGCAGTGTTCTTGCAGCCATACTGTCACACTGCTTGTTTGCACAGTCGAAGTCTGAAAAAACATTGCCTGGGCTATGTGATGACATAGTCCACGAGGTTGTCACATGCTCATTTGTGACATTGCAAAGGTATGTCTTCCAGAGGGTAATGAAGAATGGCTGTACAGGTTTCATATTGCCCCCATGGATATGTGTGCATTATGCACAAGAGTACAATGCCTGAGTGTAATACTTTTGGTAAGTAATTCACCTATGACGCATCAGAAAAATGTAAATTCAGCCTTCCATTGTTTCATTATGTCTACTGACTCGCATGTGTAGGCACTGTTTGCCCTCTCATATTGTACATGCATGTGAATGTTCTGATGGCCCACGCTTAACCTCAGTGTGAGTCCCCCTTGCCAGCACAGAAATTGCCCAATTTGACAAGGACCCATCAGTAAATGTACAGAGTGGAACATATGTGTTGTCTACCACCCTATTTCTCAATGAGCTATCTTAGGCTTGAGGATTGCACAAGACAGGACTATACCTTGTGAGAAGAGTGTGAGAATGTAAGATCATGGCCCTAAATGTGACCTCCATGGCACAGGTAGCCATTCACTGGCCAAGGACATTGAGGGGTGTGTAGTGTTGGACACAGTGAGCCAGCCCCAACACATCATTACAAATGTATTGTATGTCTTGCTCACTCACATACTGCATCACAGATGAGGGTCTTCTTCACATTGGTGTCTGTGCTGGCACTCTGCATGTGTATGAGATGCCCATGTACTGTGTCCATCGTCATACATGTATACGTTTCTATGATAGTTAGATGCAAGTATACTACGTCTCATGCTGTATGGCCTCTGCTCAACATTTATGCCTTAGTGTGCTCTGGTTTTTCATGCTCCTGTACTGACACTCAGTGGTACATGAAACAGTGTCACTGAAACTTCCTCTTCTTGTCTCCCATGCCTGTAGCTTATTAAAGTCCACCAGTGTAAGGTCATATGGGGGGCCATTGCACGCAAGGTGCAGGCTCTGGGTATCTCCAACCGATAGCACACACACTGTCACAAGAGGTGGGAGGACATCTGCCGGCTGAGCAAAAACATGGCAGAGATGACGTTGGGGGTGCTCCCTCGGACTGGCAAGTTGGCGCGCAGGAGCATGACACCACTAATGGCCCCATCTTGGCAGTGACATAGCCCGAGCAGGATGTACATTTGAGGGCCCATCAGCAGCAAATTTGGGTTGAGTATTCTGCGAAGGGTGACTTTGGGTGTGAGTGACTGCATGTATCCCAAACCTGTCCCAGTGCGGAGCTCTGTGATGTTTCTAGTGTGATGCAATGGCTTGTAAGTGGCCTCTTTATTGAGTGCAGCTGTCATGCATTTTCGCTACATGTAGTTTCTCATGTGTTTAATACAATGACCCTTGACATTGCAAGATGAGATGTGGATTTCTGACATCTGCTGCATTATGGGAGTCATAGACATCACCTGGCAGTGAACAGCAGTGTGCATCATCTTAGTGTGCTTTTGTAGATGTGTGCGGTGCACAACTTGGAAATTGTGAGCACTACGCATCTGACACCAATGTGCAACTGTCGTTGTGCTTCACAGCATGCAACTGTCGTTATGCTGCACATCATGGTGGATATCATTAGCTTATGGCGATTGCAAAAGGACATTTGGGAGTCAGTATCTGTGTTGTTCCCATAAAGTGACTCCATATGTGACAGAGACAACATGTTAAGATGTATATCTATCTCACCAACGGGCACAAAGATATACTTACGGAGATTAGTATGTTAGGTTACAAGGAGCCACGGGCCAGCTATTTGGCTGTGTCAATGCCACATGGGTCATTCATGTAAACTATGCATGTTTCCATGCATCTTCTGAGGATTGCATGAAGGTTGCACATGCAGACTGCACATGGTGGTGGGTAACATGGGGATATCATTTTCTAGAGTATGGCACTGTACTGAACCTACGTCTCTGTCTATTGCAGCATCTACCGAGGGCACGGAAGGACAGGGGACGGACACCAGTGGCAAAGCTTCTTCCAGGACTGCTACACATGAGCTCACTGACACTGATGTGACCAGCGCCTCGGAGGGGGGCAGGAGTGCCCTGGATGAATCATGCCCGGAAACACCAACCTCAATATCATTTGACTCAATTGGTGACTCCTCGATGTTGGCGGGCAAAGGGAGTTCAAAATCTGCCTCATCTTCCTCGACACATTGTCCAGTGCCCACCGTCCCTGCTGCTACCACTAGTGCTTTTTGTGCCTGCAGCCCTAGGGAGGGTAGAGTCTCCTTCCCCCCAGGCACCACTACCCCTGTCTCCCCTGCTGCCCTCAGTGTGGAGGCGGTGGACCTTTTGTGCCAGCTGTGTGTGGGTCAGGCTGCTCTCCTGAATGCCTTCCAGGATCATGACAAGAAGTTGGCACAGGTAGTTGCCTTCATGGAGGGCATTCATTCTGACATGGGTGGGCTACACAGAACTGTCCAGTCTTTGTCTTCCACAGTGATGGCAGCCATTCAGCTGTCACAGGCTCCCAGTCCAGCTCCAAGTCTTCCACATGCAGCACACAACAGCAGCACTTCAAGAGGTCCAGAGCACGGACACCATCCCCAAAACACAAAACAGGCACACAGGAGCCTTGCTTGATCATTAGCAGCAACCACCTGGGCTCTAGCGGGACCGGTGAACCCACCACCGTTGACATCGTGTCCGTGACCTTAGTCCAAAAGGGCACTATCTCTGGGACTGTTTATTACTTTGATGCCTATCTGGGTATTATGTAATAAAAACAGTTACTCCTGTTGTCTGCTTTGTCAATGTCCTTGCTAAATAAAATCTTTTATCTATGGATATGGATTCATGTGACACATGCTCTGTATGCCACATTTCCAATTGCTTGTTTTACTTTTTCAGAGTTTGCCAGAGGTGAACGGCACTTTTGTTCTTCTTGACTCTGAGGCTTGGGGGTGCAATGATGGCTGTTTGTGATGATCTACTCTTATCCTAATCATTCTACGCTCAGCTTTGCTAAATTGTACACATGTCATGTTAGGATGCAATATCTCAACAGAGGTGAATTCTATCCACAGGATTACTTGCGGAGTGACTAGGGTCCATCATATCTGTGTGATCTTTCTTGATGTTTGAACAGCAGTGTTGATGTGTAGTCATCTTGGGTAGGCCTGTCTTCATAGTCGCATGGGTACATTTGAATATGTGAACTTGAGCAGCCATACAGTGTGAATGGGCTGTCATTATCAATAGTGTTGATGAGTGTGTGCCCATGCAATGCCACCAACACACATGTATGATCCAGGTAATGAGTGCCAGTTTGTTTAAATTATCAGCCATGTGATTCATATTGTGGGCACATGTATGAGTTGTAGGTTGAGCACTCTGCAGTGTGTTGGTGTGTCCTTGCAATCCTGGGGGACACCTACTTGTTGTTGTTGCCAGTTGTGAGCATGTAGAGTGTGTGACTGCCATGTCTGTGTTGTGTTTTGTTGATGACCCATGTGTCTTGTTTCTATTTGTGCTCACTGTACAGACCTGCTCAGCCACACCGATCTTAATTATGAGTTTTCTCATGCATTGCTGTTGAATGTTGATTCATTTTTGGCTCCTGTATGGTATGTAGAGTCAGACCATCCCCTATGGGTGCTTCTGATGACTACACATTGTGAGTCACTCATCTATGTGTTTGTGGACTGTATACTCCTCACCTGACCACTACTGATGTACACACCACTTCAATCTCATGACTTCCACCCCATGCCTTACCAGTGTGTGAGCCTCCCCACCACTTCATGGTGTGACACTATGCTGTGTGAGGATGATCTGTGTACAGGACCAATGTGCCACTCAAGACAGTTCCACAATTAGTTTCATGTTATTTTCTTCTACTGGTTTGCAGTCATGGTTGTTCATGTGCAGTGCATATGTTTGAGAATCACAGTCCTCTAGTTATGTTGTTCGCATCTGGTTTTCCCTGAGATGTGCATCTGTGGGTGGTGGCTAAGCTGTATGTGTGTTTGCTGAGGTACTGCTACCCTTCCTGAGTATGATGTTATCTTTGTGCTGTGATGATTTGCATTGTGTGAGTTCATGGTGTGGCACTCAGATATGTGTGCTACTGGTTTTGTAGTTGTGCACACACTGCTTGGTGTGTATGCAGTGCTGTCAGTGTATGATGCCTTGTACTTGCTTGGTGTGCATCCCCCTGATGTCCAGCTGAGTTTGCTATGTGATGGATTGGTATGTGCCTATGTTGTGGGTGTATGCAGTGTTTGGCCTGTGTTGGCTCTTTCTGCTGACAGGTGCAATGTGTGTGATGTTCTATTTGCATGACATTGTGTGTGAGTAGTTTGTGCATTGTGATACATTTATATGTGTGTTGCATGTGAAGTGTGCATTTTTTGTGTGTATGTCACATGCAGCAATCTGGATTCATGTTCATTAACTGGTTTTGAGTGCACAGTAGTGGTTTGTCATCCTACTTTTAGCCTGTCATGTGTCAGGATTGTGCATGTGCATGCTTGTGGTACACTATGACACCATGTTCACTTGATGACTGGTGTGGTGTGTATATGTGTGTCAGCTGATTTGTCCCCTTGATCCCAGTTATTGTTCATGGTTGTTTTTTGATGATGCAATTCTTGTTTGTGTTGGGGTATGGTGTCTGTGCATTTGTCTGGAGTGACAATGTTGTGTATTTCTGTTCTGTCTAGGGTCACATTGCCTTTCCACTGTTTGGCTGCACATGGCTGGGCTTGTTGGACTTCTGTGGATGTTGTTTGCGAGATTTGTGTTTGGCTATTGGTTTTGTGTCAGCATTGGTTCAGGCATCCCTGAATGTGAGTCTGATATTTGTGGATGCACCACAGGGTGTGTGATTGGTTGTCATTGAACTCACAGTACATCATTTGCACCATTATGTGTGTGTCTCACAGGTGTTGAGTGTTGCAGGTGTGAGATGGGTAAAGGAGGGGTATGTGTGAGGGTCCTACTTGTGTTTGACAGTCAGGGAGTGTGACAATGAGCCATGTGTGTTGTGATGATGACATACACATGTGAAGTAAGTTGACACAGATGTGTGGCTGGTCACTGTATGACTTCTGACACTTCCTATCATTCCTGTGTCTATGCATGGCTTGCCTTGATGTATCCCTGAGTTGTTGCACATAGGTCACTGTGGTAATTTCACTCACTGTGCCACCTATTTCTGATTTGAGGGCTTAAGGATGGTGTGATATGTTCCTCCTCTTGCATGTGATGTACACATGTTATGTGGCTTGCTCTATGGCTTTCCAGCACTGTCAACTTCACTTTGGGCTAGCCCATTTATTGTCCTCCATTGCTGCTGACCTATGGTATGAGTATGTGCAGAGTGTCAGTGTTGGGTCTTTCTGAGAGACTTGACATGCAGTGTGGTGAACAGCTCAGTGGATGTTCATATGGAGTGTGAGTCTTCCTTTCTTAATTATACTCAGTTTGATTCACATAAGTGGAAGGTAGGTGTGAGGAGGAGGGTTGTCCAGCCTCTGAGCTTCTGTGCAGGGTGTTCCTCTTCACCCCCACCTTCCCAGTCAATCTACCTTGTCATTTGATGTGTGAGGTGTGAGGTCTGGCTACACCTGGCTGATTAATTGTGCAGGGGGTACAGGAAGGGCACTCAGCATGTGCCCAAATGGGTGTGTGATACGTACTGTGGGAAGGATGAGGGTGGAACCCAGTGAATCTGGGCAGACTGCAGGCCCTGCCTACTACTTTGTGCGCATGTTTTCCCGCATCTTCACCACTGCGGTGACTTTCCCGGGAGATTGCAGTTATTTTGCGGTTGATGGGTGACCTGGATGCGGAGGTGTGGGTTTCTATCAGGTAGGACATGTGTGAGTATGCTGGGGGATATGTTCCTGTCTCCACAAGAGTGTCTGATGTGGACAAGAACCGTATGTCAGCACATGAGTTGTGTGTTGTGGTTGTATGTGGAGATGTGACCACATGGAGGTGACCGGGATTCGAGTTTTGCTCTCCGCAATAGTGCTTCTGCTGTCTCTGGGTGGCTGAATTCTCTGCTGCGGTGTCATTGGCTGTTTGTGGCATAGTGATTTGTACGGCGGACAGGACGTCATTCCGCACTGCGGTGTTTCTCTATTGGCTCCCTCTGCTGCCGTTGCGGATGGAAATTTCTGGCGGTTCACGTAACTTCTCAGCGGATGGAAAATGGGCTATGTTTGACCATCGTAATATGGTGGACGCGAGGACCGCCGACGGAGTGCGGAAAAGGACATTTACCGCCACCATGAGCACTGCGGATGTGCCTACGTCCGCAATCCTAATGAGCCCCTTAGTCTTTTGAGATTCCTCTAGTAAATGAGAACCTTAATTTCCTAAAAAAATAAAGACCTTAACACACATTTTGCTAGCAAATATATTATGAAAAGGGTGTTTTAATTTTAATATATGAGAACATAAAAACGTCAGTTAAAGAACATGTTGTTGACATGGAAGGTAGATATGTGTTTATGATGAAGGTGTATGATTCTTGTTAACTAACATTTACACTCTGAAAGGGTCTGTAAAAAGATTTCTTGACATATGACACACTTACCCTGGCAGAGGATTTAAATGTTTCTCTGGATCCTTTGATATATCGTTCCAGTTGAGTTGTGACAATAATTATAATAAGGAATTGCAGCAGTTTCTGAAGAATATAGAGGAAGGGAATGTCCTCATAAGACAAGTGATATACTTTGTTTTCTGTAGCTCATTCTGCTTACAAGAGGACTATTTGTTAATATCTCACGCTTTGATTCTACGGTTGGATTCATGACTAAGATTTGCTGATTTTGTAAAATTGTCATTATATATCACTCACCAGTAGTTTCAGCAGTAGAGCTGATGGAGAAAACTTCTCTTCGCCCAACACAGTGATGTTTGAATACTTCTTTCTTCATGACAACATTACAATGAAATCAATCTGTGCTAATTCTAAATCTTTCTGGAAGTAATAGTAGGCTCAGTAGAATCCTTAGGGGAAAGTTTATTGCCATCAAAAGTTATTGTTGAAATTGAATGCTCAGCCCATACTTGTCATTGATAAGAATTAACTCACCTCATCCATGTCATGGAAGATTAACTGGATGTGCAGGGTAATCACCTCGGTTTAGAATTCTGGGGGGCAAACCATCTTGTGTAGCAATACATTAATTGCATTATTGGAGAGCTTTTTTTAAATAAATAAATATATATATATATATATATATATATATATATATATATATATATATATATATATATATATATATATATATATATATATATATATATATACATATATATATATATATACATGCTATTGAAATCCTTCGTTTTGAGGCAATATTTATTAGTAGTTGTCTTTCAGTTGCATTTCTTGACAGATGAAGAGAAAGATATACTATCCTGAGAAATCACAGTACTGGAAATTCCTTAAAATATGGAAAGGCTCCTGTCTTTGATGGTTTAGCAGTGAATTTTGTTTAATCTCCTGCTATCATTTTTTCTATTTTAGCTCAAGTATATTCTAGTATACCTCAGGCACATCCTAAACCTCATTCTATGTAACTTCCAAACCTTTCTTTAACTCCCAAAGAAGATAAGGATCTTTGTAATTTGGTTAGAATAGAATCTAATCTGATTCATCATTCACAATCAGAATTTATAAAAGATGTGGATCCTCTAAAGTCAGAATGCATGTGGGACTACAGAACACACTCAATGATGTTCCTTTAAGCAACTGTATGCCCCAATGGAGAGTAAAAATCAACTGACTATTTTGAACAAGACTTAAGATATTTTTTTCTTTCTACATCTTTAATTACTTTGATATGGTATATGTATAGTAATGCCAGTGCATAGCTTTCAAACAATAAATTACTGTTGGACTTGTCCCTCCCTGCACGGTAACCCCCAAAATGTTTGCCTTCACCTCTCCTGTTTTTCTGAATTCATTTTTGTTGGCAGTAGGACTCTGATCTTTTTACCACTGCTAACCAGTGTTAAAGGGCTTGTTCTCTCTCCCTAAAACATGGTAAAATTGGAATACACCTGATTGGTACATTTAATTTATGTATAGGACCCTAGGCTATGGTACTACATGGTATCCCGGGCCAGTAAATTAAATGCTACTAGCGGGCCTGCAGCACTCATTGCACCACCCACTGAAGTTGCACTTTAAATCTTGCCTCAGGCCTGCCACTGCAGCCCGTAGTGCAGTTCTAAACTGCTATTTCTACCTGCCAAAATAAACCTTTTGCCAGGCCTAAACCTTCCGTTTTAATACATATGCCACCCTAAGGTAGGCTATAAAGGCCCATAATGCATTGTATTAAAAAAGTAGGACATGTGAGTTTAAGTTTTACATGTCCTACTTGTGAAAAACTCGTAAATTCATTTTTAGCTACTCTGAGGCCTATCTCTCCCATTGGAATATCCTAGGGTTACCTTAATACATTTAATAAGTGCTAACTTTTCATTGGGAGCAGGTAGAAATATCATGTTTGGACTTAAAATAAATGTAAATAAAAATCCTCTTTTATTGTAAAGTCAGATCTTAAGCCACAATTTTGAGAATGCCACTTTTAGTGTTTGCTGTGTTTGCCCTAAGTGTCCATTTTATGCCCAGACATGGGTCCCTTGCTCACTTTGCCACTGGATTTAGGCTAGCCTGGCTGATGAGGGGTGAAACCCGTAAACCGGTCCCAGGATGCTTGTTTCCAGTACATGGCGGACCTAGCCTGGCAGTTCAGGCTGGACTGTTCCCATGAGGAACAGGGTCAAGACTGATTTGCACATGGTTGGGTCCAAACTGGGGTGACTTAGTGAGCAGAAGAACAATGATGGATTAAACCCAGATCTGTGACTGGGGGTCAAAGTTTCAGCACTCCATCAATCATCTTATTGTGTTTGCTACTTTTAGAGAGTTGGCATGTTCTTGCCCTAACCATTTGGTGCCTGCTGCTAGTCGTCCTGGGTCACATGACTGTGAATGGCTTTGCTATTGGGATATGTGTATTTCTACCAAACAGTGAAACAACAAGGAATGGGTGTAGGTAGGATGGACCATTCTGCCTAGATAGCTAGGGACAGAGATGTTCCCTGCCCAACTTACACTTCAAAGGACTTGCCTCCAACATACACTACGGACATCAGCCTTTTTTTCAGCGCTGACTTCTTGGAGTCTTGGCAGAAGAAGGGAAGAACCATTGGAACCAGAGTTGGGTGTAGCCCAGGATGTCCCCCACTTCAAAGGCTGGCACCAGGTATAAACAGTGACTAAACACCACTTCAGTACACTCATTGTCCATGGACATTGCAGAAGATAGACTATGTTGTTGCCCAGAGGACTGCCATGCTGCTTGAGGCCTGCTCTGCTCTCTGAGAAGGAAGACTGGACATGCTTCCTTCATCTCAGGCTAACCTGAGTGACTCCAAGGGTCAACTAGCTGACCTGTGCTGAGCTAGAGGAATACAACAAGCACATAGATACCTGCCTGTAACTGTCCAGCTGACCTGTGGCACCTGGAACTACCTGGAGATGCAACTGGACCTGCCTGAGTTCTGCTGGCCTTTGCTGGAGCGAGTCCCTGTTCCCCAAGAGGTGCCCCCCAGATCCTTGACCCTTGGCTGACATCAGTTGAGCTCCTCCTGTAAAGAAAGGTTAAATCCTAAAGATTTGGGCTAATTGTGACTGCGAATTGATCAGTTCCTGGCAGATTCTACCGCCCATGATGAGTGCTAAACTGAAGCTCTGGTAAACTTGACTCTTCATGCTGCAACGACTGCCAGCGGCGACCAGCAATACTAGATCTGGAAGTCACGCTGCATCAACAACAGCCTGTGGAGAATGCCAATGCAAAGCTTCTGCAATAACTGTCTGAAACACTCAACCAGATCTTTGTGCTACAGCGATGACCGTCAGCAATGTCAAGCCTGCTCTTGGGCTACAACAAAGACCATCTGCGATGCTCTCCTTGCTCCATACGGCTTTCTGTGCTGCAAATAGAACTCTTAGCACCGGACCGTTGATAAGTCTTGCACCCAGGGGAATATTTAGAAATGTGGAATAAACATCCTGAGACATGAGTTAAACACATAGGACCCAATTAACAAACGTAAATATACATGGGTATATCTACTCATGAATAGATTGACTCTTACATCTAGGTGTAACTCACCACTTTTTTGCTATTCACTATTTGACAGTGGAGATTTACACCAGGTTGAAAACTTAGATGTTGTCACTCCCTCAAATAAGTGGATGGAGTTTCCTATAATAGAATGTATGATTATAAAGTTACTAATAGTTGGTGATGAAATAGTTACTTAGTTTTGTCCATCTGGATTAGACCTCCAGGTGCCCAGCAGTACCTGCACAAGTGAGGGATCACTATTCCCCAAAGACAAATGGCATTGACCCAGGAAACTGGTGCACTTCCAAGTCTGAAGAAATGTTTTCCCCTCAAGAGGAGGTGTGGCCTGCCATAGCCACCACCAGTCAGCTATAGGTGCCCACAAGGCACATAAAACCCCTCTGACCTTGTCACTATGTTCTCCACAACAAAGTACCTTGTGGCGTGGGTCCAGGGAGAGGGAGCCAGCGAAATCGGACAGAGGCCGTGATGTCAGACACTGTCTTCTCCTGATCTGGCTCAGGCTCCCTCAACACCCCACGGACACAACACTCTTCCTGAGTGCAAGCCAGCCCAGGTCCCCTTGGTTGTAAGCACGTGTCCCCTGAACTATGTAAGCTTCCTCCGCACTTCTTGAACTCCTCATGTCCCGGAACCTCAGATGGCTGCTGATCTTTACAGGCACACTTCTCTGCACAGTGTGATGATGGTGTACGCCAGGACAGTCCTTCTCCCAACTAATGATCACTTCCACCCATTTACGCGGCACCCCCTGCAATCCTTACGATCTCATGGAATGGTGAGATATGTTGTGTTCCAGGTATCTCATGGACAGGAGGTCAGCCAACAGCCTTTGTAGAGTACTTAGGGACCAGGCCACAACATTTGGCACTTAGCAGCAGGCCAGCAACGTCCAGACAAAATCAAGCAAGTGAATGTTCCCTTTCTGGAGCATACCAAGCTCCAGGCCACAAAAAGTCTGTGGATAGTCCAGTTGCGGTCCCTCTTGTCCTAATGATTCCTCATGTCGATGTCCCAGCATCGAGCCAGCATAGTATGGGTCCGAATACAAAAACGTCTCTAGGTTCGGAGGCCAGAGCGACAGTAGTTATACCCATATTGGCCTTTGAAGATTCAATCAGTTCAAAATGCCACCTTTGAAATGCACAAGCCCTCTCTCATTTTTTTCCTTCTGCCCTCCTACCCCAGGAGGTTTGATCACTATCTTTAGTGAGACCAAGACCCTGCCCCCGTAGAATGCAGGTGCCAATTCCACCCCCATGTAACCGTCCCAGAGAGGCCCTTCAGAGTCAGAGTTCCATAGTTTCCCTTGAGCCCCTAGTTTATGGCCTTCTATCAGGAATTCACAGATGTATCTGTGCCTCTAGCACCCAGATGTGAATTGGGGACTGACTGACATGCACACAGAGCCCTGAGCATCAAAATGCCCACTTTCCCAAAATGACATTTCCACTTCCATCATGTCGAATCCACTCGCAGTACCGGAGAGGATTTGCAATTACAAACTCATTTATACCAAACACTATACTGCTACTATTCTGCTTGCAGGACATACTGTTCAATAGCCTCTCCCTACATTCCCCCATGCTAATCCAATGCGAGAAGCAGGCCCTGTCATATCAAACACCACCCGGTGCCATCCATGATGCTTGCATGCAACGCACATGTGCACATACCCTACCTCTTCTCAACACCTCACCCTGTCCCCAGGGAGACCTCCAATATATCAAGATACATGCAGAACTTTGGTAAGTAACTTTGTAAATGCCAATCCAAGTAACAGTAACCTGTGCACACAGGCCCCACCAGTGCAAACCTGTTGCACAATCGAGGAACTACCTCTGTGGATGAACAACCAGTACTGTAGACCCACAGAGGAGCATTCAAAATACATGCCCTGGGAATATGTCTTACCTCTTGACAAAGGTCTTACAGCTAACTAGAATCAGCCAATTATGTATACACCAATCACCAGAAGGTACACAATGAGCACAGTGCTTTGGCACTGAATGGCAATGACACACTTTTAAAGTCCTAAAGCTAGCATCCGGGTCAGCTAAAAACTGGGAGGGAGAAAGGCAAAAAGTTGAGGGAAAGCACTGCAGAAAGGACTATTTTTAACACTCCTTATAAAGGTTAGTTCTGGAGACACAGCCGAGTTCTCCAGACAATTGCAGTAGCAACTGTCTAAAAGATGAGAAGGAAGGAATTACAGCAGAAGCTATGATCAGCATAAAACAGAAATATCTCCTCACAAAACTTAAGGAAATAAAGAAATCACCATATGGCAAGTGGGGCAAGCACAGCAAAGTGCCAAGGGGCATGGCAAGATAGGGATGCATGGAGTCGAGAGCTCTCTAATTGGGAACACATACTATATAGAAAGCAGTTAAACATGTTGCAAAAACAGGTGACTGTCATCATCGTCGTCCAATGGTGAGAGGTCTTCCGATGGTCCGTCGTCTTGTCTTTGTCCTCGGTTCGGACCGTAAACTTCCATGCTAGCAGGAAGTCAGTCAGAAATGGCTACAATGTATTCCAAAAAGTTACATCTACGAAGGTGCTTATGAGAACATTTTGCAAGCCTACTGTGTTAGCTGTCTAGTGTCTTATCGTATAAAAATAAGCTGTTCTATGTAATGAAATAATCAAATTCTGATATATCCTAGTTATATCACGAAATGTAAGCTACAGCAAGCATTTTCTTTTTATTAATATATTTGTTCATTATGCACATGTGGCAAAGAAACAATCTAAGCACAGTGAAGTCATATGGTGTGAGGAAAGAAGGAATACATTTTTCCTGAACACAGCACATTTCACAAAAGTCAAGTCCTAGAGTTCCATTATATTGTTCAATCACTATTTTATAAAATACATTTTTCTAAAAGAGATAGTGCAGAATAAATGAATAGTGCGGCCTAGCAAGTGGAGAATGATAGAAATGAAAGCTTTCTGCAGAGAATAAACAGCATTTTCCACATTGGCATGTTAAATAAATGCACATTTTCTAACGATTAAACTTATTATGCATTTTCAAGTTTAATATTTAGCGTGTTTCTATATTATTATGTGGTGAAATTTGCGTAACAGTTTTCAGATTCGCCACTCCCCACAATGCCCACAACCAGGCAGCAGACATTGGCAACACTTTAACCAACAATAATCGTCAGGTGATTTGAGTGAATGAATATGGTTTCCAGCCCTCTGAATAGTGGATACAATGTCCTCCCTCTCCTCTTCATCTGCATTTGAACTACTTTCTATACCTTGTTGTGAGTGAAGCTGGAAGAGCACTGAGTTGCTGTAATAAATCCGTCCTCAACTAGTTGAGCCTCTCTTTACTGAAGGGAGAAAACATGCCACTTCTTCACTGATTATAGAGCAAGCAACACCTCAACTAGATCTTGGCTAATGAGCAGCTGGGGTTATCTACTCGCTCACAATACTGCCACTCATAGACCCACTCACTCACTAATACAGCCATTGGCATATCTACTTCTACAGGCATACAGGCGCTGACACACTGAGTGAGTCACCCATAGAACTACTCACATACCTAAACACTCACCCATACAGTCAATCATATAGCCACTTATTCACCCAAACAGTTACACACCCACCCACTTACAAATAGTAACCCATACTCACTCAGCAATACAGTCACTGACAGAAGCATGTACTCATCTATATAGCCATTCTCACATTTAATCACTCACGCATACAGTCACTCATATCAGATAGATAGATAGATAGATAGATAGATAGATAGATAGATAGATAGATAGATAGATAGATAGATAGATAGATAGATAGATAGATAGATAGATAGATAGATAGATAGATAGATAGATAGATAGATAGATAGATAGATAGATAGATAGATAGATAGATAGATAGATAGATAGACAGATGGATGGATGGACAGAGACAGACAGACAGACAGACAGACAGACAGACAGACAGACAGACATGTTAGAAGCTCAATCTGTCCAAAAGCAATACAGACACCCGCAGGAGGCAGGGAGTCGGCCGGGACTGTGGGGACCTTGAGGCTCCCCCCACAATCCCCAAGGCCGTGGCCATGCCCTGGGGTATGGGGTTCCCGTGGCTATATTGGCCTCAAGAATGGGGCCAAAAAAAGCAGAGGGCAGGTCCCAGGGTATGGGGTCCCCAGGGCCAAAACTGTCCCAGGGAAGATGGGCCACGCATCCCCCCTTCCTTGAAAAATAAATAACTTTAAACATTTTTTTAAAAGGCCAGGCCCCGGGGGATGGGATCCCCGGGGACAAATTAGGCCTGGGGAAAGGGGCCCTCCTGTTATATTATATTTTAAAAAATGGGTCCGGCCCTGGGGGATGACGTTCCCAGGGTCAAAAGCACCAAGGGAACGGGGACCGCACAGTTCCATTTCCTAAATTTAAAAAAAGGAAGACGGCAACTCACCGGAGGCTCTGTCCCCTTTGTCCAATACTCTGCAAATGCGCCTCCTGGCATGCTCTTGGTTGGGGGATGAAGTCCCCTTCGCTGCTGAGGGTCCTTAGGGGCCAACTACCCCACCTGGTACCTCCAGTAAGCCTCACACAATGGGATTGGTCAAAGGACATGCCCCTTTTTACACCACTCTGCAAACGTGCCTCTTGGTGCACTGCTGGTGTGGGGATGAGGTCCCCTTGCCTCCTGAGGGCCTCAGGACTAAAGTGAACTTCATCCCCCAAGCAGCAGTGCACCAGGAGGCTCGTTTACAGAGTGGTTGAGAAAGGGGGCTAGGTCTCCAACCACCTCTCAGGAATCTCACTGTGTGGGGCTTACTAGAGGTCACAGGTAGGCTAGTTGGCCCCAAAGGCCCCCAGCAGTGATGGAGACTTCATTCCCCAAGCAAGAGCGCACCAGGAAACGCATTTGCAGAGTGGTGGAAAAAGGGGACATCGCCTGCTTTCAGAACTCAGCAATTCTGCTGTGTGGGACTGTAGGTAATCGGAGGGATAGTTGGCCCTCAAGATCGTCCTTGGGGCCCAATTGCCCCTTCTGTTACCTCCAGGGAGTTTCACACAGTAGGATTGCTAAGAGGTCTTCGGAGGCCACGCCCCCCTTTGTCCACCACTCTGCAAACGCGCCTCCTGATGCACTACTGTTTGGGGGATGAAGTCCACTTTACTGCAGATCGACCCTAGGGGCCAAGAAGCCCTCCTGTTACCTCATGTAAGTCCTACGCAGCGGAATTCCTGAGTGCTGGTTGGAGGCCCAGACCCCTTTCTCCACCACTCTGCAAACGTGACTGCTAGTTAAAAAAACCTTAGGAATTAACTGAAAAATCCACAGGTTTCAGGGACGTTATAGTTAGGAATTAGCATTTAAAAAACCTTAGATATTCACGCAAAAAAAACAAAGGTTACAGGGATGTTATAGTTAGGCTGTCATTTCACTCGTACAAAACCAGAGAAATTCAGCCGTTAAAGTTAGCTGATCTAACTATTAACTCACGCCCCAGCAATGCAGTGGTTATGACCTCACATATTACATCACTCATGACATGGTCAGTGGCATTACTGATGACATCACTGATGACATCTCAAATTACATTGCTGATGATATCAGTGATGACATCATCCACAGCACCTCTGACACACCCACTCACACCCCTATAGAATATTTTATACATCCACTGTCAATCCCACACAACCATGCACAAACCCATTCACAGAGCCATACCAGTTGTTACACACCCACTCACTGATTCATTGATCTATACACACATCTACTTGCTCACAATACTGCCACTCATAGACCCACTCACTCACTAATACAGCCATTGGCATATCTACTTCTACAGGCATACAGGCGCTGACACACTGAGTGAGTCACCCATAGAACTACTCACATACCTAAACACTCACCCATACAGTCAATCATATAGCCACTTATTCACCCAAACAGTTACACACCCACCCACTTACAAATAGTAACCCATACTCACTCAGCAATACAGTCACTGACAGAAGCATGTACTCATCTATATAGCCATTCTCACATTTAATCACTCACGCATACAGTCACTCATATACCCCGTCACTCACGTATACTGACTTTCACATACTCAGTTACTCACCCATACTGACACATGCACTTAATCCCTGACACAGCCATACAGACACTCTCGCCCATACAACTTCTCACACACACAACAGTACCCCATACAGCCACTGACTCACCCACTCACTGATCCATTTGGGCAGTCACACACCTCTTCACCCACAAACATAGACACCCAGACAACCATAGTCAGATAACCAATAAATCACCCATATAGCCATTCACATGCCCAATAACATACTCATACACCCACTTAGACATCAACTGACAGACAGATACACACATTCACACAACCAGTCACTCACCCATACATTCACTGAGACACCTAATCACTCACTTATACAGTCAGCCATGCACCCACTGATTCATCCATACAGTCACTCATACACCCACTGATTCACCAATACACCTTGGTATATATATTTAACACTCATAAACTTTTAAAAAACACTCACAGTCACTTTATAATGTCATCACTGATGTCATCAATGATGTCATGAGTGATGTCACCGACCATGTCATGAGTGATGTAATATGTGAGGTCATAACCAGTGCATTGTGGGGGCGCAAGTTATAGTTAGTTCAGCTAACTATAACTACTGAATTTCTCTTGTTTTGTACAAGTGAAATGTCAGCCTAACTATAACGTCCCTGTAACCTTTGTTTTTTTCTGTGAAGATGTATATATAAATACCCAGGGCGGTGGCCACTGGGTAATTATAGTTAGGTCAGCTGTTACATAGGAAAAATGTTTTTATATTGCTAATAACTTTAGGACTGTTAGACAAATCTCTACAACACTTTAAAAATTGCTACTTTTTGACTAGTTTGTGCATGGGACGTTTGATGGTGATCATCAAAGGGGGCTGAGAAAAAAGGGGGGTTCAAAAAACCAAAATCCCCTTGCATTTTCCATAGACTGCTTTAAGAAGAGCTACCACAAAAACTGCTGAAGGATGCTAAATCTTGGTCCACAGGTTGTGCTGATTTGGTGTAAATCCCTTCAGCAGTTTTGGAGAAATTAAGGATAAAGAAAATTGTATATCTGGATGGTTGGGTCTGCAATAGAGCGTTCTGATTGGCCCAGGGAACTTAATTTCCCTTGGGGCATCTCACTTCTGCAGGAGTCAGACTCCTGCAGGAGTAAGTGTTCTGACTGGCTGCCAGCAATCTCAGAAAAATGTTGCTGGCAGCCATTACAGGACTCATAGACTTAGTCCCCTGTCTTGAAGGAAACAGTAAGAAGTAATATAAGAAGGCATGTCAGGGATACCCTGCCCCTCTAGGACCATGGTAGGGATTCAGCAGGAAAATAAATAGCACCCGGGCCACATTCATTACGTTTATGCCCCAGGGAGCCCATTCCCCGGGGCCATCTCTCTAGCTGTGTTCCAGGATCCCAACCCTGGGACACACCAGTTAATGGGTAGAAGTGTTTACAAAACAAATGTGCTCCTAATGCACCATAGGAGTGTAGAGCTATTGAACACATTATGAATCTTTGTATTAAAGAGTAACTCTGTGTGCAGGTGACAGTTGACAACTTATGTTTCGCACAAGTTTTTTGGTACTGCAGAAAATGTTTCCAGCAGGGCGAAATTCTACATACGAGATACTAAGGATTGTAAGCAGCCCTGAGTTATTAGACACAATTGTATCAGCATGACAATTTCCACTTAATATAGAAGACAGTGTTCCCCAGGTTCAATTCTAACCTATATGCATGTGCTTGTTTTGCTTCAGAAGATGGGCTACCTGTAAACTTTTCACCACTGTACGGTATGATCTTTAGCTCCTTCAGACCTTGGTTACTTTAAGTTAAAAGTTAAGTGTACACTGTCTTTAGTAGATACACTTTACTACTGTGTTTTTCATGAGACTCTCACTGCCTGCAAACAGTGTGGTACAGATTAAGCAGTGTTAACATTACTAACCCTGGGCAAAGCACTACGCTACTCTCGCGTAGTTTGCGAAGTTTGCGCTACTTCGCACTACGCGAATTGCACTTAGCACAGTGCAAACACGCGTAGCGTAGTGCAGCGGTCATTTTTTGCTTGCTCGCGGTCCTCAACCTCAAGTTGGTGACCGCGAGCAAGCAAAATGACATCCCGGCAAGACTTTTTCCTCATTCATGATTAGCAACATCAAGTTGGCGATCGCGAGCGTGGAAAATAAACCTCCCGGCGAGATTCTCAACGCAGGGAGGTCAGGCTTCTCATTGTGAGTTGTCGCGTATGCTCGCGGCCGCTCACGATGAGAAACTACAAGTCCGCATTGAGAAAGCTGCCACTCGAGTAAAAATCTACTCGAGCGGAAGAAAACTACATCTCGCACTGTGCAAGATGCCGTTTTCAATGATTGCATAGTGCCAGATGCTTGTCCGCACTGTGCAATCATTGAAAACGGCATCTTGCACAGTGCGAACAGGGTACTACGCAGTTCGCGAAGTGCTACGCGTAGCTCACGTAGTGCGAAGTACACTTTGCGTAGCTACGCCTAGCGCTACTTTGCGAACTACACCCAGGGTTAAACATTACCCACTTTTCTACTTCTATCCTCCTTTTTCCTCAAAGTAGGGTAAGTGACTGTCGGGTTTGATACAGGTAAAGAGGGCATTGGTTATGTAATGGAGCTTAATTATCTGGAGAAACGTGGTTTTCCCTGAACCGCTATATACAGATTGGATACGATGTGCAGCATAGGTTACCCTTGTAGCTGAGATTTATAGTCAACATGAACTCGGCTACCCATGAAGTGTATGGTATAGGGACAGTGTTGCACATAACACAAGCTTGCTTTACCTGTGAAGGTTGTTTTATGATAGCAGTAATGATCTTTTATATTATACGGAGCCATTTTGCACTTACTTTCATAGCACTAATGCTATGCCTGTTTATAGAGCAATTTGTATAAAAAAAGCTTGGATGATGTCATCGGGGATTTCTTCAGTGATGTCATCAATGATGCCAATTAAGTTGTCATCAGTGATGTCATAAATGATGTCATAGAACATGTCAGGAGCGATGTAATATGTAAGGTCATAAGCAGTACATGGAGGGGGCGATACTTATAGTTAGCTAATCACTGACTATAACTAGTAATGATCTGTATTTTTTAATTCAAAATGTTAATGTTTCCACTGACATATTCACCTCACTATAACTTTACTTTAACCTTTGGTTCTTCAGTGAAAAAAAAAAAAATATATATATATATATATCGCTTAAAAAAACATAGGATTCAGGCACGTTATAGTTAGAAATTAGCATTTAAAAAACCTTTGAAATGCACTTGAAAGACCATAGGTTTCAGGGATGTTATAGTTAGTTGGACATTTCACTCATAGAAAACCATAGAAATGTCCCTGTTATAGTTAGTTGAGATAACTATAACTCGCGCCCCAGCAATGCACTGCTGATGACGTCACATATTACATCATTCATGACATGGTCAGTGACATCACTGATAACATCTCAAATGACATCACTGATGATATCACTGATGACATCATCCAGTGGATGTGTGTTTCTATAAAACGTAAATATGTTTTATATATATATATGCCAAGGTGTATTGAAGAATGAATGGTTGTATAAGAGTCAGGATGGATGATTAAGTAGGTGTGTGACTGACTGTATAAGTGAGTGATTAATTGTGTCTTGATTAATTCATGTGTTAGCAACTGATACAGACATTCACACAGTTTAGGTTGTCAGTTGGTGTGTAAGCAGTTCCATGGTTTAGTTAGCAACTAAATGAGGATCTATATGAGCTATTGATTGCTTGTCTGAGTACCTGTATGGGTGCCTGAGTGTCTGTGTGGGTGGGTGGGGGGTGTGACTCTGTGCATAGATGTGTGAGTGGATAATTCACTGGGTATATGTGTTCAAGTATGTATCTGTGAAGGTCTGTATGGCTGGGTGAGTGTGTGTATGAGTGTCTTGGTGAGTGAATGGATGCCTCAGTGGTACATGTGTGAGTAAATCCATATGTGAAAGGCAGTATATATGAGTTGGACTGTATAAATGACTATATGTGAGAGTGGATGATTGTGAGAGTGCCTGTATGGATAAGTGTGTGCTTGTATTAGTTATTGTATTTGAGTGTAAGTATCTGTTAGTATATGTTTAAATAAGTGACGTGGTATGTGTATAACTGTACAGGTGAGTAAATGAAAGTGTGATTGATTATTTCCATTACTGACTAGGTGTGTGAATAACTCTATGAATAAGAGCGGTGTGTGACTGTCTGTTTAGATATGTGACTGGATATGATAATGCTGTATTGATGTCTGACTGTATGTATGAGTGAGTGTATGGGTGAATGAATGGATGTGTGTGTAGACCTGCAAATTAGTGAGTGGATATGAACTAACTGGTATTGGTGTGTTCATGGTTTCAAAAATTATAGTCTGTATTTTAGAGTGGGTGTATCAAGTGTTATATTAGGGTCTGATGAGGTGCATCAGATTTTGATGTGGATGATGTCATCAGTGATGTTATTTGAGATGCCATCAGTGATGTCACTGACCATGTCATGAATGATGTAATATGTGAGGTCATCAGCAGTGCATTGCAGGGGCGCGAGTTATAGTTAGCTCAACTAAATATAACAGGGGAATGTCTATGGTTGAGTGAAATGTCCAACTAACTATAACATCCCTGAAACCTATGGTTTTTTCAGTGAATTTCAAAGGTTTTTTAAATGCTAATTTCTAACTATAACGTGCCAGAAACCTATGGTCTTTTCAGTGAATTTCAAAGGTTTTTTAAATGCTAATTTCTAACTATAACGTGCTTGAAACCTATGGTTTTTTTTGTGAATTTCAAAGGGTTTTTAAATGCTAATTTCTAACTATAATGTGCCTGAAGCCTATGGTTTTTTCAGTGAATTTCAAAGGTTTTTTGAATGCTAATTTCTAATTATAATGTTCATTAAACATATCTTTTTTTCTTAGTTTTTTAATTATCATCCCATTCTCACCTTGGTGAAAACTGAAAATCTCACCACTCTTCCATCGATACCTTACGCCAACAAAATCTCCACAAACGAGAGCCACAACTAACGCTAATGAAATGCAAAGTAGGTGTTCCCGTGAAAAAAAACACAAAAACACCACTTCCCCATATTTTCAACGATCAGCCAAATCTGCAAAGCGATCCAAAAAGCAGGCGATAAGCCGAGTTAGCAGTAACAAATTAACACCAACCTTTAACTGGTATAAGGAGGTCCACTATCTACTGTGAATTAGACCCAACTCACAACCACATCTAAAGACCAACATGTGATAGACCTACTGATCATGCAGCTCTGACACCCAACAAGGCCACAACACCCAGTGCCACCACCACCAGAACCTCCCCCCACACCACCCCCCTACTACCACTGAGGTAGTGCAAAACAGAACAACGGACCTTCCCAAAACACCATGCCCCTCAGTCACACAATAGCTGAATGTTGGGAGATGTGGCAACCAGCTATATATGAAGGAGGCAAGTCACCCATTAACAATAAAGCACACAATGCCAAGTGTAACGCTGATGTGCTGCACAGACCTCACTATGCAAAGCACTAACCTCTCCATGTGGAGATATACTATTGATACTTGTAGTGTAGGGCACAGTGGACGCAACCATGTTACCTCAGGCAGTGGGGAAGATCTCGGTCATGTAGCTGTGTTGTCCCCCCCTGGAAGCAGAAGCGGCGTGGGCTGCTCCAACGTACGCAACTCCAGCGTAGGAGTATGAATAAATAGGCCAGGCCCTAGGCGTGGTTCACTTGTGGGAAGACCAACAAGTCTGTCTAAGAGGCAGCCCTCACCCTGGCACATGGCTGCCGCCATAACCGCAGGCCTCCTCGACACAGGCCCCTGCGAACCCAGCGGCACAGCACCGCAGACTTTTGTCTGTACCGACTACTGCCTTTGATCTACACTGTGGACAGCAGGGCTCACAATTCAGATGCAGTGGCGATTGCAGATGTCGCAGTCCAGTTTGCAAGACATGTTGCTCCCAGTGCGGCCCGCCCAGACCACGCATCATCGCAGGGTGCGCACACGCTGTGTGCTTCAGGTGCTACTAACTCACTGCACCATAAGTCATCGCCACGTGGCCTCATCAAGGCAGAATTCATTAGACAAAACACATTGCTCCCAGAGCGGCCCGTCAGAACCACGTATCATCGCAGGGTACGCACACGCTGAGTACTCCAGGTGCCACTAACTGTGCAGCTCAACTCAATGCCACGTGGCTGTGCACCCATCCTGACCGCTGCCTCCGCCCTACACTGGGGTTACACGGTTCACAATTCAAGATTAGTAGCGACGCAAATTGTGTAAGAGACTATAATGGGTTAAGAAGACCAAATGCTCCCAATCTGTGCAGCTCAAGTCAACGTCACCTGCCTGTAGGCCTTTGCTGACCGCTGCCTCCGGCCTACACTGTGGAAGACCTGCGACACATGGTGCCAACTAACCCTGTTCAACACAAGCCGATCCCACCTGTGTAACTGTGTCCTGAGTCCTGAATGGCAGCGACCACAGCACCAGACTCCCTTCGATCAGTGAGGGGTATTTCCATATGGAAGGCCGGCGACATGTGGTGCCACTGAACCTGCACTACGCAGGCCAGTGGGGCCACCCAGGTATGCACATGGCTGTGAGCCTTTGCTCACCGCCACCTCTGGCCTACACTGTGGAAGACCGGTGACAAATGGTGCCACTAACCGTCTTCAACACAAGCCGATCCCACATGTGGAACTGTGTCCTGAGTCCTAAATGGCAGTGACCCCAACTCCGTGAGACAACCACAGCACCAGACTCCCCTCGATCAGTGAGACATATTTCCATATGCAACGGCGGCGATACGTGGTGCCACTAACCTGTTCAACACAAGCCAAACAATCCCACATGTGGAACTGTGTCCTGAGTCCTGGATGGCAGTGACCCCCAACTCCGTGAGACAACCACAGCACCAGACTCCCTTTGATCAGTGAGACATATTTCCATATGCAACGGTGGCGACACGTGGTGCCAATAACTCTGTTCAACACAAGCCGAACAATCCCACATGTGGAACTGTGTCCTGAGTCCTGAATGGCAGTGACCCCAAGTCCATGGCTGCGACCACAGCAGCATACTCCCTCTGATTAGTTAGGCATATTTTCATATGCAAGGCCGGTGACACGTGGTGCCACTAACCCTGTTCAACACAAGCCGATCCCACATGTTTAACTGTGTCCTGAGTCCTGAATAGCAGTGACCCCAAGTCCGTAGCACCGACCACAGCACCACACTCCCTTCGATCAGTAAGGCATATTTCGATATATGCAAGGCTCGTGGCACGTAGTCCCACTAACCCTCTTTAACACAAGCCGATCCCACATGTGTAACTGTGTTCTGAGTCCTGAATAGCACTCACCCCAAGGCCGTGGCAGCGACCACAGCACCACAATCCCTTTGATCAGTGAGGGGTATTTCCATATGCAACTACAGACTCCAGTCAGCACTATCACAGTCCTACACCCTACATATTATCCTTTTAGTATCCTCACTTCAAGAACTTTTTTTTATCAGTTATAGCTTTACTACAATGACCAAATTAATCTTCAAATGCAAACTAACATGGAATAGCAGTCTACACTGCAGGCAGTACAGCTCGCAATTCCAATTTTAAATACAAATTTCTAACAACAAGATTGTACTCAGAAAATCCAACACTTCGTCAGTGTATTCTATACTTATTTCATCTTTTCATCATACGCCTACACTGCACTCAGTAGGGCTCACAATGAAAATTATTTCTTCATTCATTAACTACAGAGTCCACTAGGCAAGTAAGTATTACAGGCCTCAAATCTACATAATATCCTTTTAGTATCCTTTCCTCTTGAACATTTTTTATATGTTATAGCTTTAGTACAATCACCAAATTCATTTTCAAGTACAGACGAACACTCAGCAATCTACACTGCGGGCAGCAGACCTCGCAATGTGAATTTTGGACACGTGGTGCCAACTAACACTGTCCAACACAAGCCGATCCCACATGTGTTACTGTATCCTGAGTCCTGAATGGCAGTGACCCCAAGTCCATGGCAGCGATCACAGCACCAGACTCCCTTCTATCAGTGAGGCATATTTCGATATGCAAGGCTGGCGACACGTAGTCCCACTAACCCTCTTTAACACAAGCCGATCCCACATGTGTAACTGTGTCCTGAGTCCTGAATGGCAGTGACCCCAAGTCCGTGGCAGCGACCACAGCAGCATACTCTCTTTGATCCCTTAGACATATTTCCGTATGCAAGGCTGGCGTCACGTAGTCCCACTAACCCTCTTTAACACAAGCCGATCCCACATGTGTAACTGTGTCCTGAGTCCTGAACAGCAGTGACCCCAAGTCCGTGGCACCGACCACAGCACCACACTCCCTTCGATCAGGAAGGCATATTTCGATATGCAAGGCCGGCGACACGTAGTCCCACTAACCCTCTTTAACACAAGCCAACCCCACATGTGTAACTGTGTCCTGAGTCCTGAATGGCAGTGACCCTAACTTCGTGGCAGCGACCACAGCACCAGACTCCCTTCAGTCTTATTTGTTATTTTTTTCTTTAACTGATTTTTTTTTATATGTAAATCTATACATGACTAAGATTCTTCTTTGTCCAACCGCACAGGGACACTTCCAGGCCAAAGAAGGTTGTTGGGGGTATGATGGTAATGTGGGAAGAGGTTGCGTTACCTGCTGATGTGGGGTGAGGCAGCGTCAAAGGGGTAGCTATCACAGAAAGAACTCCGATATGTTTTCACAAATGCCTCAGACAAATGCCAGCTGACGGACTGGATCACAAAATGGTTTTTCAATGCTTATGTAGTGTGAGTTATGAACAGTTCACACCCAGGCTTGCAGAGGGACAGCTGCGGCCCGTCCGCTCGATTCACAGATGCAGTACTATGAGCCGCCCGCGTCATTGTAGCTATCCCTGCCCTGTGCTCGGCTCACAGACGCAGTACTATGAGCCGTCTGCGTCATTGTAGCTATCCCTGCCCTGTTCAGTTGTACGCCACGCCACACCACGCCACTCCGATTACGTTCCGACATTGGCCCCCCATAGCTACCTGATGCAGGTGTACTCACTGTTGGTGTGCAGGTCAGTGATCTAGTTCTCAACATCTCACGGCCACTCCCTAAGGGCAGGTTTGCACACACATAACACCCATCCGGCACATTCGTCACAGGCCATGTGACCACGCAAATATAATAGATCGACAACGTCATATCCTTTATTGCCGGTGCTGACTAGATGGCGGATGCTCCACATGTCTCAACCATAAAGAGTCTTTGAAAAGGTGCGCAGAAGGTTAGTCGCACCCTGATCTGTATAGCCGTCTGGGGCCTACCAGACCCTTGGTGTGGACTTCAGATGCACAGGTTTAGTGCCACCCGAAGCTCATATGGCCATCAGGGGCCTACCACCACGTGGCACGGACTTGAGTTCAACAGGCTTAGCAGCCCCAAAAGCTGATGTGGTCTCCGCCATTGATGACTCAGGACTCAGTGACATGTGTGAGATCTGCCGGGCCGTGGAGTAGCTGATGTGGTCTCCGCCATTGATGACTAAGGACTCAGCGACATGTGTGAGATCTGCCGGACCGTGGAGAAGATTATGTGGTCTCCGCCATTCATGACTCAGCACTAAGCAACATCTGTGAGATCCGCAGAGAAGCTGATGTGGTCTCCGCCGTTCATGACTCCGGACCCAGCGACATATCTGGGATGCGCGGAGTTTTGACGGGCACGGGGAGTGCCCACTGCTGCACACTCTGGTGGCACCAGGTAATTATTTGCTCATGGATGCGCAGGGGCGGCAGTGTCTCTCTCTCTCTCTCTCTTTGTCTCTCTCTCTCTCTCTCTCTCACTTCCCTCTCTTCACTCTCTCTCTTCCTTCTTTTCCTTCTATCTCTCTAACTCTCTTCCTTCTCCCTTTCTCACTCCCTTTCTTTCCTTTCCTCTCTTTTTCTCTCTGGCTTTATTTTCCTTTTCTGTTTCTCTGTGTCTCTCTCCTCTGATATGCGCATTACACATCCTTATTTTGTGCTTTATTTTCCAGGCTCTGTCATCGACATCCATGGTCCCCACAGGAGTGTTCAGCCTTGTTGTTTTGTATTATTTTTGTTAAATTTTGTTTATTAGTTTATCGTTCATATATATATCTTAATAAAAAAATAAAGTTTGAAAATAGTTTATCGTTTACATATATATGTTTATAAAAAAATAAAGTTGGGAAAAAAAATTAATAACGTTTTTGGTTGTTACTTAAGTGCTGTGTTACTCTTTCTTGTTCTTATTACTGTTATTTGATGGTGTCCACCATGGTGTTAACTTTTGGGGCACTTATCGCTGGAATACTGGTGATGTCTGCAGTTTGCACCAACTTCTGAATAGTGTGTTAGATTTATTTCAACTTTACTTCCATTAAAGTGCTGATAATGAAATGCAGAGTAGCCGTTCCCATGCAAAAAGACACAAGGTGCACCTTTGCGATTTATTCTAAATACTAAAATCCTGTATTGAATTGCACTGAGGTAGTGGCTGCACTTACAGTGTACACACAAAATCAATTAAGAAATCTCATTGTATTTATATTGATTGGGAATAGTGCGTCAGGTGCTGGATCTTGACAGGATAACCTGCCCAGTTCGTATATTGTTCTGCACACGAAAAAAATCACAACTTTCTCACCAACTGCAATGCAAAAGAAATTCCGGCGATAAGCCACATTAGCACCAGGGATTTTACACCTGCTTTCTGCTGGTGTTAAGCAGGACGACTACCTGCACCATGAAAGGGAACACAGCCAAGAGCCACACCAGAACACCCAGAGGTGCCATAGAGTCAATGAGCATGATACAGGGATACCCATGAGGGCCACAAGACTCATCGCAACAACTCCAGGACTGCCAATGCCCCCCAAACCTGCATCTGAGCAAGTATGTCCCTGTGGTCATTGTGTTAGCGTGATAGGGACGGGCCTGCAACATCACAGTGTGCTGTCACCTCAGTGTTGGCAGTGAGCCTGGACATGTAACTATGCACGCATCCTCCTGCATGCACAACTGGCATGTGCTGGTCCGGCATACACAGGTCAGCACAGGGGTGTGCCTATCCAGCAAGGGGAACGGGGTGTCTCGGACATGTCCGTGTACAGGAAGTGCGGTAAGTGTGTCTCTGTGTTCTGGTGTGGCCTGCCACAAGGGCCGCAGCAGTCGATGTTGCAAAGTGGCATGCACCACCTCCAAACGGCACTGTATATATATTACCTACAGGCGGTCGCCATTAGGTAGTTATAGTTAAGACTTAGGTTCTATCGGAAAGATATTTATTCTTTTGCCAATATCTTTGGCGTCGTTTGACCAATCTGCGCAAAATTTTCAAAACTGCTGGGGTGGTCAGGTCAGCTGCTGTGCTGAAAGGTTCGGGTTGATTTGTCATGCAGGGGCTGAGAAAAGGGGGGGTCCCAAAATGCTTTTTCTCCATGTTAATTTCCATAGGAAGCTTTAGACATGGCTACAGCTCGAACTGCTTAACGGAATTACACCAAATTTGGCAAAAAAAGTAACTCTTTGTTGGGAAAGCACTCTTGTTCTTAAATGGTGTAAATCCGTTCAGTGGTTCCTGAGAAATGTGGTTCCTGAGAAATGCAAAGATTTCTCAGATATAATAGCTGTGTTGGATCAGTGAACCTTCCCGATCTCGTGTCTGAGAACTGATTGGCTGCCAACCCTTCAAATCAGGAAGTGTTGGCAGCCATCTTGTGACTCGGTTGAACCGAGTCACAAGAAAAAAGGTGAAAAAAACAAGAAAAGGGGGCAGGGTAGAAACACCCTGACCCCCAAGGCCTGTTCAGGGGGTCCCACAGGGACCAACAAGGCCAAAAGAATCTTGAATTCCGCCAAACATTTTAAAAAAACAAAGCGCTGTCTCCCGCACTTCGTTTAATTAGGCCCCCGGGTGGGCTAGGTCCTGAGGCAATTGAATTAATAACTGCATACTCCCCGGGGCTATATTCATAATAAAATGTGGGGGGGTTGACACCCCCATACAACCCCCAGGACCACCACCTCCACGGGGCTAATACATTAAAATGGGTCAGGGCTGCCCCGGGGACCACTACCTCCCCAGGGCTATATTTAGAAAAAAGCATGGGGGTCTCCCGGGAACCGCCCCCCCACCCCCCCAAAACGGCTCCAGCAATGTCCCGGGACATTGCAGTTTGAAGTGGAGCAGAATTGCTTTTGGGTAGGGGGGCAGCATGTTTGCAGCTCCTTCTGCCCAAAAGCAATGCCGGCTCCCGCAGGACCACGGGGTACTTGAGGCTTCCCCGCAATCCCCAATGACATGGCCATGCCCTACCAGTATAAAAAAAAAGTTTGAGAGGTTAAGGCCTAACCCGGGGGGATGCGTCCCTGGGGCCGAAATTGGCCCCAGGAGGGGGACCCCGCGCCACCCCTCCTTTAAATGTAATCTTTTTTTAAAATAGAAATGGCCTGCCAAAATTGGCCTAGAGAAGTGCGGGACGTTAAATAATCATTTTTGTTCTCACGTGGTATGAGTCGCAACCCTCTCACTGCGCCCAGCACACCCCCCCATGTAACGCTGAAGTGGATTCGCGGATCTACCTTAAATAAATAATTAAATATTATATAATTCCAGTGGTACTCTTACAATTGTGAACTTTATTATAGAGCTAGTGAGAGTAAACTTTATTATCACATTAAAATTGACAGACCCACAAATTTTATTAAAATATGCAAATTAAAAGTTATGGTTGAAAAGTGAAATGTGTTGTAGTTCATTGAATTCATGCTTTTGTTTTGCGGATTTGCGACAGGTGCGCAAATCCAGAAATATAAATAAAGAGTATATATGATGTTGGGCCGTTTTGTGGAGCGTATGTTTGGGATTAGAAGCGGACACTCTCTGTGGCGACCCATTGGCGGGTTGTAAATGGTGGCAGAAATTAGTGCACCATCTATGGACTGATGTACCGGGACTTCAATATCCATAATGCTGTGGGGCCATTTGACCCGCCCATCCAGGGGCGTGAACTGTGCATTATGAAAGGGAGACCAGAGCACGCATTTGTGATAGCGACTGCCTCTGATGAAGAGAGGAAAAACTCTTGAAACGCGTTAGGCTATTCTCATTGGGACTGCCTGATTGAAGCTGTGGAGGGAAGGCCGCTTGCACCCTTAATAAAGGTTTGCCACCTTATGCATATGCTCGAGTGAGACTCATCTGTGGGCAATTGGAGCAATCATTTTAGACGGTGGTCCAGCCGTCGAGTCAGCACCACCCCGCGAAGTGAGGGGGCCACGCGGTTCTATGATGTTGGGCCGTTTTGTGGAGCGTATGTTTGGGATTAGAAGCGGACACTCTCTGTGGCGACCCATTGGCGGGTTGTAAATGGTGGCAGAAATTAGTGCACCATCTATGAACTGATGTACCGGGACTTCAATATCCATTGTGGTGCCATTTGACCCGCCCATCCAGGGGCGTGAACTGTGCATTATGAAAGGGAGACCGGAGCACGCATTCGGGATAGCGACTGCCTCTGATGAAGAGAGGAAAAACTCTTGAAACGCGTTAGGCTATTCGCATTGGGACTGCCTGATTGAAGCTGTGGAGGGAAGGCCGCTTGCACCCTTAATAAAGGTTTGCCACCTTATGCATATGCTCGAGTGAGACTCATCTGTGGGCAATTGGAGCAATCATATGTTAAAAAATATATAACTTTCACTGTTGGGTTATAGGGTGGCTCTAAGAAGAGCCGTTGTGTTCATTATGACTTTGTTGCAGCTATATGCAAGTGCAGATGCACAGCTTGAGGTTGTTGAGAAACACTCTGTTCCCTTCATCTGTGAAGTGAACTCCATCACTTCTGTAGATGTCATGCATGTCAAAACATAGATTGTTGTTATAGATAGAGCCTATGTTATGGTCTCTGAGGTAAGCAGAAACAGCTTTATTAACATGCTTCCCAGCTTTCTCAATCTGTGGGCAGAATTGATTTGACCACTTCAATTTCTCTCTGTCTTGGGATATATTAGAGTATACATAGAGAGTGTGAGGGAAAAGCAACATCAGTTGTGCAAATGTGTCCCTCATTAGGATTTTCAATCCTACCCCAGTCAATGTGCCTAGGTCACCACAATGCACAATCATGAGGTCAGAAGGTTGGAAATGCAAAAAGGTTTTAACCAAAGGCATCAATTGGTTATGTTATGTTATGTTATGTTAAAATCATTTCTTGACGCTAGTATAGGAGTAGTTGGGCCCCAGAAGATCTATTCATAGGCCTGGACAAAGAGCCATGACTTGGGAAGTCTCCTGAACACAGGTAAATCTGTTCAGGAACTGATTTAATGGGGAAGAGCATTCCAGAAGTGTGGGGCCAACACTGCGAATCTGCTGCCCCCTAGTTTCATCCATTTATAAAGCGGAGTGATCAGTAAATTTAAGTGGGCAGATCTCAGGTTACGTGTAGGTACATGTCTCTTGATTAGGTTAGAAATGAATTTTGGGCCCATGTCCTGGAGGAACTTAGGTGCACATGCATCAACATCCTGAATACCGATTCCTTAATAGCGAAAAATAAAGAATCGCTAATAAGGAATTGCATTTCGGAATGCATGAACAGATTCGGTAAATCTTAGCGTTTCCTTAAAAATCGCTAAAATCTACCGAAAACTCAATAGCGATTCCTTACAATAAAGATTAGCAATTACCGAAATCGGTATTACCGAAATCGGTATTAGCGATTTCGGTATTAGCGAATTCGCTAAAAAAGGGTCGCTCTAGAAGCAGGCTGATGACATCACAACCAGGAAGTCAACCAGCCCCACCCTCATTCACTGCCCTGAGGAGCTCACAGGAGGAGGCAGAGCATACAGGCTGAGGCAAGATACTTCACCCACTGAAACCATCCACCCTACCTTCATCCAGGATGGACAAGGATGCACCTGCCACTTCAGACACGCCCAGGAAGAGAAAGAGAAAGTTCTCTGACAGGGAACTTGAGCACCTGATCGAGGGGGTGAGCAGCAAGCATGACAAGCTGTTTGGGAAGCTGTCACTCAAGGTGCACGAAGCTGAAAAGAGGAAGATTTGGCTTCGCATCAGGGAGAGGGTTAATGCCGTAGGAGTGACGCCCCGCAGCATCGACGACCTAAAGAAGAGGTGGTATGACCTCAGGAAGAGGGCAAAGGAACGAATTGCTGAAAGGGTCAGGGAGGCAGCTGGCACAGGAGGGGGGCCATCCACAGTACCTGTCAACACTGCCCTGGAGGAGCTCGGTAAGGGGACCATTGAGCCAGAGGCGGTCGTTGGAGTAACACAGATGGACAGCTTCGGCGCAGCTACCACAGAACAAGGTAAGATGCATGCCTGCGCCCATATGCTGCGTATCGTATACCCATCCCCATCCCCCCAGGTCAATCACAGTGTGCAGGGAGAAGTGCATAACACATATGCCCTCACATTATTATTGCATCATGGGAGTTGTAGTCATGTCAGCCAAGTGTGCATGTATAGTCACCAATGCACAATAAATGAGATCAGCAGTACAGGGCCAACAGAGTGTCAAATCATGTAATTTATTGTAGGAAATAAATGCAGAATGACAAACAGATGTAGTCACCAAAAAAACTAACAACGCACTATTTCATACACAGATGCATCTCCTGGGGATTCGGATGATAGTGAGCGCCTCATCATCTCCGAGACACCGGCAGATACCGATGGTGACACTCCGCAAGAAGGTCAATCCCCACCACCACCAGCAACAATACCACCACTACCACCACCACCTGCGACAATACCACCACCACCAGCGACAATACCACCAAGATGCTGGGCACATGTCCCCTCCCTGCAGGTGATGGATGCAGTCCAGAGTCCTGCACCCACAAGTGGCCAAAGTCAGACACGTGTCACACCGCCAGCACCACCACCAGCACGTGGCCGAGTCACACAGTGGCGCAGGTCCATGCGCAGTACTGGCGAGGGAGGCGACCAGCCAAGGAACATCTATGGTGGTGTCGAGGCCCAGATGCTGCGTGTTCAGAGCCTGCAGGGGAGACACATGGGGACAATGAACCTCAATATTTCAAAACTTGCAAAACATATGTGCACTCTAACTGACGCTGTGCGACACATGACCACAGTTGTGGCAGAGGGCAATAGGGACATAAGCCAGAACCTCCAGGAGCTCACCCGTGCCCTCCGGGCAGGCCAACTCAGCGAGCGCAGGAGGCATAGGCAGAACTTGCTCCGTACCACAGCATCAACCAGGGCCATCACAAAGCTCTGCAATAGCACTGCTGTTTTGTCCCGCCGATCAGTGTCACTGCAGGTGGACCTCGGCCATTACTGTGGGGACGTGGCGAAGGCCTTAGGCCAGGTGACCACTGCAGTGGAACACTTTCAGTCAGGGACATTCAGTGCTAGCAACTTGGGAGGGGAGAAGGGCAGTGAGGCTGCATCCAGTGTGAGCAGCGTGTCGGTGCTGGAGACCTGCACCAGGAGGTGCATTTCATGCTGCTCCACAGCCACAGAGACACAGTGTGGTGAGGTGGAGGAGACACGCGATAGGAGGCTGGGTGTTCGTGGGAAGCGCCACTAGACATTCAGTCCTGCATCCCTGACCATGGTGGGGTAACCATGGGCAACTTTAATTTAGCCTTAGAACTCCTGTGATGCCAATGGTCATGTTTTTGCCCACAATGTGTGGGGGAACTCTAAATAGCATGTTAATGTTACATTGTTCACATAAGTGCTCATGTGAAGTAAACAGTAGCACTCCTAATGATATCGTCATGGCTTATTCTTATCTGGCTCTGAAATGATGTTGTGTGATGTATGTCTGCCTCCTTTGACCTTCAGCTGTGTTTGGAACGTGTGCCTGTCGGTGTTGTGCGGGTGGTTGATCATCCCGATAGTTGTCATTCCTGTCCACCTCTATGGGTATCGCCCTTCTGGTTGCAATGTTGTGCAGCATGGCACATACTGCTACAATCCTGCAGCAGGTGTCTGGTTTATATTGCAAAGCATGACCAGTCTTATGTAAGATCCGGAAGCGACTCTTCAGGATCCCGAATGTCCTCTCAATCACATTTCTGGTGCTAATATGGGCCGCGTTGTAGCGTTGCTCCTGTGGTGTATCTGGGTTGATGTAGGGGGTGAGGATATATTCCCGCAGGGCGTATGCACTGTCACCTCCAGGGGGGAATCAAAGGCTTAGCGTCTGTTATGATGATACATGTGTGATACAGATGTTATGAATAGGTATGAGTACGTACCAAGCAGGAGTCCCTCTCCGAATTCTCTATTGAGCAGACGCCTGTGGATGCCACTGTGTCTGAATAGATATGAGTCGTGTGTGCTCCCTGGAAATTGTGCCACTATGTCTGTGATGATGTGCACAACGACCTGCACGTTGATGGAGTGATAGGACTTCCTGTTACGGAAGATGTACTCATTGGCTGAGGGGGGACATATGGGGACATATGTGCAGTCAATGCATCCTATGACATGGGGGAATTGGGCCACCTGGTAGAATTCCTGTTTGGTGTGGTCCATCTGCTGTGGGGTTGTGGGGAAGCTGATGTGGGTATGTATCATTGTCAGCATGGCATCAATGAATTTACGGAAGAAGCGTGAAAGTGCGCTTTGTGATACGCCTCCCGCTATGACCCCCTGGAAACTTCCAGATGCCAGTAGGTGCAGGCTGCATAGGACCTGGACGTGCGCAGGAATGGCATTGGTCTGACGTGTCTGGTGCTGCAGTAGTGGTTCCAGGTCAGCAATTAGGCGCATTATCATTGCACGATTGAGACGGTACTTGTCGTATACTTCATCCTCATTTTGGCCAAGCAATGTAAAGTGCACTCTGAATTCCCTCTCCTGGATCCTTCTCCTGCGCTGTGCTGCTGCATTTATTCTCATCCTCCTTGCAAGCACGTAGAAGGCTGCCATTTTGTGAAAGGAAACAGGGTCTCCAGGCCCACATTTTATGGCTTTCTGATTGATTACATCTGTGGGACACTTGTGCAAATTTTTATTTTTTTTTAACTTTTTCTGCAACTTTACCTCCTGGTTCTGATTCCCCTTAATCTGCTCATGCTAAATAGCGATTTTTGAGATTTTCGGTATTTGCGAGTTTTGATGCATTCTTTAGCGATTCTTTATTTGTGATTCGCTAATGCCAGGCGCTATTTGCATTTTCGGTATTGCCGATTCTTTATTTTCCGATTCTTAACGGGGATTATTTTTGCGATTCTTTAATTTTTCGCTATTGGTGTTGATGCATTGGGATCCCTTGTTTGCCACTCGCTAACGGGAGATTTTTGCGATTCGGTATTTTAGAGAGGTGATTTTTGCTTGATGCATGTGCCAGTGAAAGATGAGGCACCCAATTTTAAAAGCGCAGCATTGTGGTATTGGGAGCCAGTGGTGCCACTTTAATCCTCTCTGCGCAAACCATTTAATATCTGCATTATGCAAACCTAGGTCTTTGTCAATACCTCTGTGTTCAACATAGCGTTTGCCCCAGAAAACATAGCTGTGCCCTACAATCCATATTCTAAGCATTTTGGAGGGATGTGTGGAAGGTATCACGAGGCATCTGTGGCTGAGTAAGTCAGTTGGTACAATGAGAGGTATCTAAATTGGTGGAGAAGATGTTTTAGAAAAAGCAGATAAGTGATTGTATGTTCTAACCATTCTGTACTCAAAACTAGGTTGCCTGTTACTTTGCAGAACAAGTATCTTTCTATTGGTTATGGAAAAAAGTTTGAAAGGTACAGTAGACTGGATAAGCTAATTTTAGCAAAAGTCAACCACACTTGATATTTGCATTTGTAAGCTAGTGTGCTGAATTTAAAAATATGGTGTCCTTGTGACCTGCTGGTACAGTTGAATGTTGCAGAAACTGTTACTATGCAAACTAAGATTAAGCAGAATGGGGAAGCGTTGAAAGAAAAATGTGCTTTTAAAGTATGGAATGGAAAGTTATATATATGTGAAATGCTTGTAAATTAAATTTTACCAAATCAGTACTATGTTTAGAAGTGGTATGTTCTGTAAAAAAAAAATAATAGGTTTTTGAACTCACGTAAGGGTTCAGGACTCCATTTTGATGGTACACTGCGGCACCGCGGTGTAGTCGCGACTTCAGTAAGTTATAGAACTAGATTGGGCACTCTCAGAAAAGAGTTATAAAGGGTTAATACGTGTATCCAATAGAAAAGGGTTTAAGAATTAGAAAAAGTGAAGGGTGTATTTTGATTTGTTACTTACATTTATTTCTGTGCAAAATGAGAGGGAAATTTTGCCATTGCTGGCTTTACCTTTTTGAGAGTGGTGCATCACGTTTATTTTTGTGGGAAAGAAAATTGTTTATGAGTTTCTGATACTTTCGTATTCTACAATAGAATTTCAGATGTGAGATGCAAATGTGAAAAGTGCGTTATGTAATGTGTAGGAGTGCTTCAGTGTTTGTAATTACATTTTTAACTTTGAGATGCAGTGTTTATAAAGCTTAAGAAGCATTAGAGAAATGTGGTGTTTAAAATATGTTACCAAATGTAGGAACCTGTTTTGTAGTCTGTATAGTTGTAGTGAAACGAAGATTGAAAATAGGTTGTACATACTGATGTGTGTGCTTCCTGAGTCTGTAATGAAAGTAGTAGAGGAAACTGAGGTTTAAAATATGTTGGCAGATGTATTAACCTGTCCCTAGTCCACATAAGTCTATGTCTGGGAAGCATCCATTACAACACAGGCATTACAATGCATTGCCTTTACAAAGCAGGCAATACAATGCAAGTTCCATTACAACGCATGCTATTACAATGCATGCTATTACAAGGCATATGAGTTACTGACCATCACCTTACATGAGGTAAGCACGTGGTGGTGTTATAATAGTCATTTTCATTCTAATGGTACATGTGTTGTAATAGCATGCATTGTAATGGAAGTTGCAATGTAAAAATCCTGATGTAAAAGTATGTGTTGTAATAGTTTGTGTTATAACATCATATATTCATTAAATAAGTTTAAAAGTATGCAGTTTATTATACCTCTGCACAAATCGGGTTCGAGCTACTACAGCATTCAGTTGCAGAAGCCTGTATCCCTTACCTAGGTAGACATCACAGTAGCACTTGAATGCAGAGTTTAATAATTGCCTGCTCTGTACAATGAGTAGAAACTAAACCATACATTTTCTTCTACACAAAGAGCATGTGGTGTGCAACAGAGATATTTTAGTATCTATTGGCTTCTATTGTGAACTGTCAGTGAATAATGAAGCTTCAAGAGAAAAGTGAGGTTTACAACATTTTGGCAGATGGATTATTGTACATTGCTAGTTCATATGAGTCTCTGGAAAGGTACACTTGAAGTAGTAGTATACATTTAGGTATCTGCTTTAAACAGAAAGTGTACTCTGTCAAATTTGAATATCTGCTTGCTATCATAGCTGAGGTATGTCTCTAATTCTACATGTCTTCTGACAAGTGTTGTGCAGCTGATTACTCTAACTTACAAAACTATGTAGCTTACTATACAGCTGGACAAATGTTGTCAGTCCTACTAGGGCATTCAGTTGCAGAAGCCCGGATGTCTTACCTAGGTAGCCATCACAGAAGCACTCAAATACAGAGTTCAATACCCACCTGCCCTGTATAATGAGGAGAAAGTAATGCATACATCTTCTTCTACACAAACTTAGAGAGCATGTGATGTGCAACAGAGGTATTCTAGTATTTGTAGGCTTCTCTTGATGTATCATGTCACCACAAAAAGGCAAAGACACACACCCTGATGTCTTGAGAAAGATGCTGAGACTTACAACAATGACATGAGAAGAGTCGGTCTTTCATATCTGCCTAGGCCTGACATTGTGAGCTGTCAGTGAAAAATGAAGCTGCTAAAGAAAAGTGAGGTTTAAAACATGTTGGCAGAAGGATTATTGTATATGCTAGTTCATATGAGTCTCTGGAGAGGTACACTTGAAGTAGGCCGTATAAATGTATGTGTCTGCTTTAAATAGGCTGTCAGTGAATAAGGAAGCTTTAAGAGAAAAGTGAGGTTTCCAACATTTTGGCAGATGGATTATTGTACATTGCTAGTTCATAGTCTCTGGAAAGGTACACTTGAAATAGTAGTATACATTTAGGTATCTGCTTTAAACGGAAAGTATACTCTGTCAAGTTTGAATATCTGCTTGCTTTCATATCTGAGATATGTCTCTACTCTTACATGTATTCTGACATGTGTTGTACAGCTGATGACCCTAACTTAAAAACTATGTAGTTTAACATACAGCTAGACAAATGTTTTCAGGCCTACTACAGTATTCAGTCCCTGAAGCCTAGATCATGTACCTAGGTAGGCATCACAGAAGCACTGGAATACAGAGTTAAAAATCTACCTGCCCTGGATAATGAACAAAAAGTAATGCAAACATCTTCTTCTACAGAAATTTTGAAAATAAAAGGGTACAGTAATTTATAAAAGTTATCTGCCAGAGGTTCAACCATTTACAGTTTTCCTAATGTGCATAGTTATATATCCTACATATGCATTCATAATGGAGACAATGGCAATGTAATTGTAAGTAACTGCTATTCGATTATTATGAATATTAAAATGTAATTATTTTAAAATTATTAATTGATGTAACCAACTTTTCTTAGTTTTTTAGATATGTACTATATTTGATGAAAAAAAATTAAGCTGGCAAGAAAACATTAAAAGAGAAGAGAACAAAAACAGTACTTCTTAAAGAAGAGTGGAAAGAAGAAATTAGATGATGCACACAATGTTATTCAGGAAAAAAATATTCTGTTAAGAGAACTAAACAGTTTCTAAAAATACTTTTATGAAGATTGAAAAAATGTAGAAAATGTTGAAAATAAAAATAAAAGTTCAACAACAAATCAGAAACAAAACAGAATTTGTCATGCTGAAAGAACTTCAAACTATAGAAAAACAATGCATCTCACAAGAAGGCAGAAAGAGTATAAGGATATAAGAAGAAGAATGTTCAGAAGTAGTGTAATTCAAAATGTATTTAAAAATATAAAAGAAGATCAGCAGCTTATAAGAAAAAGCAACAGATTGAAAGTGTAGTAGATAGAGCTTTTGAATGAAAATGAAAATCATTTATATTAATATTGAAGAGAATTTGCACATTGGATAAAACAATGGTATTTATGAAGGAAAAAGAGCAAAAGAAAAAGACTTGTAAATGGAAGTAACTTTTATAAAACTTTTACCAGTGAATGGAAGCACACTTCTATTACTGAGCCTTTCATTAATGAAGAAAGCTTTTTTCAAGAGAACACATTAGTATGTGAAGTTGATATTAGTGGTCGATGTTATTAAGTGAAAGATGCCTCACCCATTCCAAAGGAAAATATGGTTCCTAGTAATGTGGAAGAAGTAATAGCTGAAGAAGTTCAAGGAAGGCGTACACAAGCTCCTGTATATAACTGGGATTGTAGCAGCTTTTGCAGTTTGACATATTACGAATTTTTTATGAGACTATGCAAAAATCGTGTTAAACAGAAGATTAAGATGTTACAAGGACTATATCCATGTAAAATAAGAAAATATATTAAGTTGCAGGGTCATTCTCTGGCTTATCTTTCAATAGAAGTATGCCAAAGTACTTTTCATCATATAAGAATGCTAGCAGTACACCACTCTGAAATGTCAAAGTTAATAAGGAGACTTTACTATGTAAAAACTCCTGCATTATGTTTAAGTGAAATGAATACAGCTCTTTTTCACGGTTCTCTGTCAGATGTCCAGAAACTTTGTGATAATGTACATTTTTGTTTTTTTGTTTCTGAAGAGGAGGGTAAAGAAACTGAGAGTTTGATAAGTGTAAGTGTTGAAGAAAGGGAGAAAGAGATTTGTATTGATGATTTTACAGAAGAAATTACAAAGTTTAACACTGTTTCCTCTGAAAAACCAATCTAAGGGGCTCATTAGGATGGCGGAAGGCCCGCCACCGCTTGCCATGCGGTGGCAGGCCCTCCACCATCCTATTTCCCCCATTATGATGGCGGGGGGAATTGTTCCGCAAACGTGGCGGGTGCAAAGACTGCCCACCACGCTTCTGCCACAGGCAATCATTATGATTGCCTGGCAGAGCAGATAGGTCAGGGGAAATGGTGGCGGGGCTTAGCAGGCACCGCCCGCCAGATAACAAGGCTGGCAGAGGCTGGATTCGGGGGCCTGTTGAGGGCCCCCTCTGTGTTGGGGGAGGTGTTGCAGCACTGGGGGGGTACCATTTCCTTGCACTGTGTGGCAGGCATATTGCATATCGTACATATTGCAGGGAAATGCACAGCATGACATTTTGATATTGCGTACCGTGCTGCAGCCAGCAGCACCGTCCACAATGTTAAATACCCTGGATGCACCCGCCATAGTGGTGGGCGCATCGTAATTACAATTGTGGGACCGCCGCATGTCTGGCGGGTGGTCCCAAACACCGCAAAAATGGCGGGTGGACTCAGGTCTGCCCACTATCGTAATGAGCCCCTATTTTTGTATTTGTTGTTGACGTACTCACTATAGAAGTCAAACTGGAAATGTTGATTTATATTCAAAAGTGAAAAAGAAAACAATAATAAGTGGCAGCAATTTGCTCTTTATTTGTTTGTTGAAGGACAGTTTGAATTGTCCAGTAATCAAGTTATTTGTAAGTACTGTTACAACAAATTAGAAGAAAACAAAATGCCAGCTAGAGCATTGCATAACAACTTAGACTTGGTACCTATTCATCAGGAACTGGCAGATTTAAATTATTACGAGTCTATTCTTATTCAATCTGTACACCCATTTCAGGCCATTATTCGTATGGGGCCTAAAACAGGTAAGCTACCACCAACAGATTTGAAAAAAGTTCTCAAAGGAAGAGTTGTGTACTTACCTTTAGATTTTAAGAAAAACATTAAAACTTGCTGTAGAGAGAGAGGAAAATTAGCCAGTAGCTGTTCTAGTAAATGGTGAACCAACAAAGAGTAGAAAAATCTGGCAAGTTTGTAGATATTAATAAACTTCAAGATGCTGCATTATTCCTGGTACAGAATACTATTTATTATAAGAATGTAAATGTTGGTGAACAAGTAATATGCTTCCAAGATGGTAAACAGTAATCTCAACTGGCCAAATTGAAAAAGTTGACAAGTCCAGGAGTGAAGAGATATATGAACATTATACAATCCATCCTCTGCATTTGAAAGAAATCATAGGAAACAGTATTGAATTATTTCAAATGAAAGAAGCAAAGGGAGCTCCCAAGACTGTATCGGAAAAAAGTTTCGAAGCTTGTTGTTTTCCACAGCTATTCCCCACTGGAGAAGGTGGACGATGTGATGGATACCAGCATTAAAATACCGATCAACAAGATTGTATTGTGAAGATCCAAGATTTCGGCTGTGCATTCCATATATATTTAATCTTCTGTATGAGAGTGATTAATCCGCAATTTCATATGCAGTAAACCATATATTAAAAACAGTACATCTAAATTTTTCAGCGAAAAAGTTCATAGACAAATTTTTGAATCTCAATTAATCAATTCGATGGTGTGCCAACGTGGCACCGATGAATTTGGTATCAACGTCATGTTGAACTTAAATGCATGTTATGAGACTTAGGTACACCTACAAGGTTTCTAACACATAGCTTTGCTGAATATGGGTGGGATGATTTACTTGAATTCCTTCAAGAAGCAAATTCAAATGTAAATAAACATTGAACTGAAGACAGCTGGAGAACTATGTTGTTTGGATCCTGTAAATGTCTACAGATATTTTAACCATAGGTTTCAAGCTATGACATCATTTATCTGCAATAAAAGCGTTCCACCTCTTAGAGTGGTAACTGATTTATTTTGGCGAAAAAAATACCAAGCCAGAGGTGCTCCTCATATACACATAATAATATAGATAAAGAATGCACCAAAATTTGGAAACGACTGTGATGAAGTTGTTCTGTCTTTCATTCAACAGTATGTTACATGTGCCATTTCAAGAGAAGGAGGAGAAAAGAGCTTGCGACCACAAGTCTTACAGTTTCAAAGTCGTAGATGTGGAAAATACTCCTGATGGAAATATAAATGTAAAGGTAAAATGTATACAAAATTTCATTTTGGATTCCCACTATAATTTCTAAAGGAAGACTAAATAGTTTTTTCTCAGCAGTAAGATATACAATAACTCAAAAAAAATCCCAAGAATACATACAACTTAAGAAGAACAGAAGCTTCAAAGTACATTCATGACTATAATCCAGTTATTTAAAAAATGTGTAATGCAAACATGGAAATTCAGTTTGTTGCAGACAATTCAATTGCTGTTGCTCGTTATGTCACATCATATGTTGAAAAATCCGAAACGGGAGAGAAATTTCTGCAGAAAAGAGTCTTAGAAAGAAATTGTACAGCTTCAGCTTGAAAATGCTTTCCCATAGAGAGATAGGCTCCTACGAATGTTCAGATCACTTGAGCTCAGCCAGTTTGTATTCAAAGTCAAGAAGAACCTTTGGATAAGTCTAGCCTCCACTAACCCTGGACAGAGTTTGCGTAGCCGCACTATGCGGAATTCCATAAAGTTGCTAAAAAATTCTGCGAGTTACACAGAGTTCCACAAGCTCGGAATTGCTTGTTCCGCCCGTTCGCGGTGCATTTTTTTCTGTTAGGGAACGCATATTGCATGTTCGGGAATGCTTATTGCGTGCTCGGGGGAAATATCGTGCGAACCAATGGGCGTGGCCATCTTGTTTTTCATGTTTTCATGGTTCTGGACCTGTTTTCCTATCCTCCCTATATCTTTTCAATCCTTTGCTTCTAGAAACGTTTTTTCTGATCTTTTTTTTATCTATCCCTCTCTATTCCAGATTGTATATTTTGTGTTTATTTCTATTTTTGTGTGTTTTTAGTGCGTTTTTCACTCTTTTTCTATTACTTGCTTTTTACATTTTTTTTTGCTTCCTTTCCTACTTTCCTACATTTTCTTTTCCACCCTTCACTCCCCCAGAACCATGATGAAAAGTGTGAAAAAGACTAAGGGCCAGGGGAAGAGGTCGAGGAGCGAGAGCCACGACCGCCTTGCTTGCGGAAGACGTCGCCCGGAAGGGGTGCAGCCCCGGGCCTTGTTTTCTGAGTGTCAGTGGTTGCACTGTTGTTTTTTCGTCCAGCGCCACCTGCCCTTATCCCTGGCGGCAGACAGCAGGCCTGGGTCCCGGTAGGGCTCCGGGAGCATCACCTGAGGTGGGAGAGGGTACGCCAGGCAGTGTTTTGCTACTCTGGGGTTTGGCGCACCCATAACCAATTGACGCACCAGTCGTCCGACATCCTGGGCCGGGAGCAGGACCTGCCTGACCTGCTAGGTGTTGAGGTCCTGAGGCTTGGCAAGTAGCTAATTATATTACTATTGTGTTCTTCTGTTCTGTGTTATTGCGAATATTATTTTTTTCGCAAATAGCTAACATGCTGCTGTTGCTTACATGCAGGTAACTTATGTTTAAAAATCTTATATTATGTGATTGTTATTCTTCCAGACAGGTGCTCGGTACTACTAACTAATCGTACTTGTTTGCAACTTTGCACTCTCTTGGGCTCGTTAAGTAAGAGAGGTTAGAGAATTTAAGTTAGGTAATGCAGATAGGAAAGACTCCAGTCCTTTCCTTTGTCCTGTCAGGCTGTCCTGTCACTAAGATAGTGGTAGTAGCTAGTTAGTTAGTTAGGATTATTTGGTAATTTAGCAGCCTGCATGACACATCCTCTCACATGACTTCAGTCCAAGTAGAACCTTTTGTAGTTCGTATAGTGAGTAAATAGCAACCAACCTATTTGGTGTATGCAATATGCATGCGTCCATCTATGCTTTAAAAAGAATAAATGCAGACTTAGTAATTGGCCCTTCAAAGGTGGTTGGAGTTGAGACTGAACGATGATTGGGAATGAGATCAGAACTTAGAAGCAAATATACATTTTTTGCAATTTATTCCAAAGTCTGGAATAGGTGGGCTAGGTATGTATGTTTAGGATTCAGGAATCAGAATGGAACTGTGGAATAATAAAGATAGGATTGTGCGTCACTGCGATACTAGTCTACTACTAGTCGATCTGATTTAGTATAGGTCAATGTTATTGCATTTGCCTTTTCCTGTCTAAAAATATCTTTAGAGCGATTATTTAATATTTATTAACTTAACACAAATCATTTTATGTCTCTTTAATTATGTCTTACATGATCAGCATCCAGGGGCAAGAAGACTGGGTCTTCTGGCAGTGCTGAGGAGAATTCAGAAGCCGGAGGGGCCTCTCAGAAGCAGCAGAAAGCAGCCTCAGCCGCAAATGGCTCTGCTCCTGGTCCCAGTAAGTCCTCCTGGTGTTGTTATATTAATATTTCCCTAACTTTTACCGCTCTATTATTTCCTCATTTTAATTTTTCCCAAATCTTCCAGCTCTGTCAGTAAATGTTGGACATCCCAAAGTGATGTATTTTACTTTTTCCAAACCAGGCCTAGTACTTTTTTTATTACAACTGATTACCTTGCACAATTGGCTTGAAGGAAGTATGAGGAGGAGGATGGCACCATTATTTTCCAACTAAGAGAGCCCCCATGACCACCCAGTTGGCCACTCTTTCTTCTTTTAAAAAAAAATGAGATGCACCAATAGCTCTAGCCACTGAGTCCAGTCCTATGGGTTGTCCTCTTCTTGAGAGGCTTTTCAAAATTTGCTGCCAATAAAATGCCCAACCAGATATTATTTTGATATTTTTGATAGGACATACTGTCTGCTCTATTCTAGTCTCTGAAATGTAGATAGTGATGTGTGTGGTGTATATTATTAATTATGTATTTTCAATCTTGTAATGAAAAAAAAAAACAGGGAAGGCGTATATGGCATCTAAAAAATTTGAAATGTTTTTTACAGGCATACTGACCGCCAGTGCCGAAGTCAACGGTGAGGGCCGTGCCACTCCAGAGGGAGTAGATGCCGCAGCTGCAGGGGGTGAACCAGCAGCAGTGGCGGGCAGTGGTAAGTCATATTTCTTACTTATTGAGAATGATGAACTCGCTGCAACACACTCAGTACACTGTACTTCTGCTGAGACTAAGTTGTTGTGAACACTGAACAGTTGACGAAGACACCCTTTACTTAACATTAGCATTAGCGGCGGGGGTTGAGTAACTAATGGCCTATTCTATTCTATCTTCAACTCAGCAGAGAAAGTTTTATGACGAAGACAAAGAGTCAGATGACATGTAATATATGACTGGCATAGAAGGATGCGTGGATAAAGGAAGGGGCCCCGGGATGCTTATAGGTGGCTGATGATAGGATGCATGGGTGGTTGAAGGATGGGTATAAGGTGAAAGAAAGCAGAAAGGATGCCTTCCTGGGTGGGTGAAACTGTATGGGTTAAAGGAATCCTCAGGGGGGTTTCAGGGGTCAAACTCAAAGGCAAGCAAGGATGCATGGGTGGTGTTTGGTTATATCTATGACAAATGTATGTTGTCGGTGAAAGGTTTATGATAGCCATGTTTGGATAAATGAATGCCTGGATGGTATCATAGTAGGTGAAGAGTCGTACTGGATAAAGAGAATGTAAAAGACAATTAAACCGTGCCAGAGTACCAAAGACAAGGGTGAAGAATAAAATAATGCTAGAAGAGCAATGCAATGATAAATGAAAAAAGCCCTGGGAAGAAAAAGGACTGTTTTTTTCCCAAGGTTTTTTATTCAAAGGTTTGCGGTTGTATTTCAGAATGGAATACTCCCTTGACTCACAGTAGTTTGCAAGCACAACATATATATTGTGCATGTCAATGTATTATGTACCCTACCCACCCATCATCAATCACGTCCCTCCAACTCCAACGCCCACATCCGCTCCATTCCCTACCCATGTCATTTTGGCCGTGTCAGCCATGGGTGGCCTATCGGCTGCATGGTTAACTACTTACAAATCAGTATGTCATCATCATCACATGAGTGACGTGATGTCGTACCCTATATCATCATTCATATTAAGCATGTCATGTGCCTTATTGCAGTAGTCAGGGTGAAAGTGAAATTGAGCATTTGCCATTGATTTAACAGAGTATGGCATTAATAGAAAAAAAAATATAATTGTGTAGTACAGGAACCCCCACCTGCAGACAGTAGTAAAGTAATGTGAGTCTGCGACACAAGTATGTCTGTCTAGGGCACAAGCTGACTGAGCTGGAATGCCTACAAGATTAATTGTCCTAAACAAGAAACAGAAGAAGAATACTTGTATATTCCATAGTGCCTAATGCCAAATCTTAGGGGCCGAGGAAGGTAGGAGGATACCACAACTGCTAGCGCTACTGTGCCACTATAATTGTTATGTGTGTAATTTTTGTGTTACTGTTTTGCTAAGAGTATTGGTTACAATTATCTTTTTTCTCTCTTGATATAGCTACTCCTTCCAAACCCAACAGCCAGGAGTTAGCAGCAAGGATATGGCAACAGAAGCTGTAGGCTATCCAGGATGAATATCGCCGGCTGGTTGTCCTGGCGGAGGAGGAGGGGGAGGTGGCAGCTGCAGCTTCCTCCAATGCCTCGGGCCCCAGCCAGGACCCCGTCCCTCCGGTGGTACGGTGCCATGTTCTGGCAGCCACCCGCCACCCATCATCAACATCAACCACTGCTGACCACCCCTGTTGTTTCTGCAGGAACTTTTGGTGCAGCATGCTCCTCCAGATGGCGCGTCTAGAGGCCAGGCTGGAGGAGGTCCTGGAGCGCTCTAGCCAGCACACCCGCTGCTAGACCTCAGTCTTCGACCCTTGCCCCTTTCTTAATCTTTATTTTGGTGGGTGGGATGTTGGGAGTTGGGGAAACTTTGGTGGTTCTTGAACTGTGTTACAGTGCACATGGGCTAGAGAGTGTCATAGCATATGCACTAGCTAGTGGAATACAACACAGAGGTGTGTGGCACTCAGCAGGCAATGGTGGGTGTAACACAGCATTGGGCTCTGCCAGGAGCGCGCTGTGACTCTCAAGTGATGTTCGTCCCCTTTCCAGAGAGTAAAATAAAAAGTATTACACATCCAGCAGTGGATGTGTGTTTTATTGACCGTGAGGGGGGTTTCTTGCATAGTTTTGGTCGAATTTTTGTTGAATCCCCTTTGAATGGCTTGGTGTGCATGTGTATTAAATGTGCCCGTCAATAGCTACCCATGCTTGTATAAATAAACGACAAGGGTGTCTACCGGGATTAGGCACGGTAGGGCATCAGACATGTCAGAGCTTCACTAGTGGTGTAAATAAATTCCACGTGGATTCATTGTATGCATAGTCGCCTTTTAATGAATATCACGCAAATCGTCATGGTAATAGGTACGTACGGTTTGTCCAGCATGTCCTAGGTGTGTCTATAAATATATATTTTTTTAAAATAATAAAAAACAGTGGCCGGCCCTGGGGATTGGGGTCAAAAAAATATAATTAGTAGACAGGCCCTGGGGGATGGGGTCATCAGGGCCAATAAATTAGAATAAGAAGGGGAACCACACAGCCCCCCTTCTTAAAAAATTAAAATAAATAAAAGACTGGCATCGTGCCGGAGGCCACGCCCCCTCCTTGCAGCACTCTGCAAACGCGCCCCCTGGCGAGTTGTAAGTTGGGGAATTAATTCCTCTTCAATACTGAGGGTCCCTGAGGGCCAACTAGCCCAACAGGCATCTCCAGTATGCACCAGGGAGCTGCGCTGCAGACAGGTGTTCTGAGGCCAAGCCCATTTTTACACCTCTCTGCAACGCAGCTCTGTGGCGCTTACTGGAGGTACCTAGTGGTCTAGTTTGACCCTAGGGACCCTTAGGATTCAAGAGGACTTAATCTCTCAACTTAGAACAGCCACAGGGCGCGTTTACACAGTGGTGAAGGGAGGGGACGGGGCCTGAGGTGACGTGTGCAAACACGCACTATGGCACGTTTTAAATTGGGGATATAATTTTCCTTCAATACTGAGGGCCCCTGGGGGCTAACTAGCCCACCAAGTGCTTCCAGTAAGCGCCACTGAGCTGCATTGCAGAGAGGTGGTCCAGGCCGTGCCACTTTTTACACCTCTCTGCAACGCAGCTCTGTGGCACTTACTGGAGGTACCTAGTGGGCTAGTTGGACCCTAGGGACCCTCAGGATTCAAATGAACTTAATCTCCCAACTAAAAACGGACACAGGGCGTGTTTACACAGTGGTGAAGGGAGGGGACGGGGCCTGAGTTAACGTGTGCAAAAACGCCCTGTGGCCTGTTTTAAGAGGTAGTTTTAATCCCCCTGCCCTATTATATACTAGGGGCTTACAGAGGAGGTCATGCTAATCACAGGGGGACCCCAACGCATAATGTTCCCTAGTGTATGTAGGTGTTCTCACTGTATTCTAAGTGTCTTTTAACATAGCACTGGCTCTAGGACTGGTTAGTAAGACTCAGTTACCACCAGTATCCGTCTGAAAAAGTTGAGGGTACAGGATGATTTTGCAACAAGGCTTCTTTCTGCTCTTCTTTTTGTTCTTTCTGCATGTTATCCTTCTTCCTGCACTTTTCTTCGTCTTTGAGGACTTCTGTTGCTTCTTTCTGCACTTCTTTTGTTTCTTTCTGTACATTTTTTCTTCTTTCTTCACATGTCCTATCTCCGTAGGCATAGTTAGAAATTAGCATTTAAAAAACCTTTGAAATTCACAGAAAAAACCATAGGTTTCAGGCACGTTATAGTTAGGAATTAGCATTTAAAAAACCTCAGAAATTCACTGAAAAAACCATAGGTTTCAGGGGTGTTATAGTTAGCTGGACTTTTCACTTGTACAAAACCATTGAAATTCCCCCGTTATAGTTAGTTCAGCTAACTATAACTCGTGCGCCCGCAATGCACTGCTGATGATGTCACATATTACATCACTCATGACATGGTCAGTGACATCACTCATGACATCACTGATGACATCTCAAATGACATCACTGATGACATCACTGATGAAATCATCCTTGTGATAGGGTGGCAGACCTCCACTCACCCTAATATAACCTTTGATACACACATTCAAAAATAGAGACTAAACTTTTCAAAACAATGGACATACCAATACCAGTTACAACAACCTCTTCAGTAATTCTAAGATCCACATACACATCCACTCATTCACCAACAGTCCTATACAGTCACTCATACATGTATTCACTCATCATATGTACTCATACACCTATTCATCCTGTTACACAATGCCACTCATCCATAGAGTTACTCACACACATAGTCACTCATGCTAATAAAGAATCAAACATACATTTATTTGCATATACAGTTATACACACACCACCACACTTACTTCTACGGAAACTTACACATACTTAGTCTTTTAAACAATCACTTATAGAAACACATACTTATTCATACAGGAACTCTTTCAATCTCTCACTCTCACATATTTAATTTAATTTAATTTAATTGTGGGTTTATATAGCGCTAGAATTGACTCCCGGAGGAGTATCTCCGCGCTTCGACCGCTGGGGAACCCGTCCTGGCTCACCCTGAGAGTTGGTCCCTAATGGGTATCTCTAAGGTGCTACCAAGCATCCCCGGCAGTCTGGGGGGGCCGTTGTGAAGATGAGGCAAGCTAATGCCCAGAGTTGCCGAGTGTGGTCCCTGACTGGAGTCAGGGCGAGAATTATCGAGCCCGCTGACCCTGGTCCACGACCCTGCCGCGTCAGGAATCGAACCCTGGTCCCGGGCCGTCCTCTGCTTACGGGTCTGCCGCCTCTAACCAGTGAGCCACACCTCTCCACACCAGTGAGCCACACCTCTCCACTCACTTATATACACCAATAGTCACATATACTAGTTTAAAACATATGTAGTTACTCATAAAGACACTATTGAGACAGTCATTCACTCACTAGCACACCCATACACACACTCATCCACCCATACAGTCCTGCACACATGCTGTCTTCAACACATACAAAGAGTGAGTCACTCATTCATGCACCTATGCACTACGTAATACCCCCCACCGAACCATGCAGACACTCAGACTGATACTCAAAAAACCAACTAATAACCTATATAGACACCCATGTAGCTACTCACCAACCCATGCAGCCACTTATACACAAAGTGAGAGACTGATACAGATATTTACATATTTAAACATTACTCACTAAGCCATGTATTCACTATGATACACTTAATCAGTCAGTTACACAATCAATTTTTCAAAAACAAATCATCCATTTAGACACTTATATACCCATTTATTCTTCCATCGACCTTGAGATATACATATATAAAACATATTTAATTTTCAGAAAAACACACATTCACTGGATGATGTCATCAGTGATGTCATTTGAGATGTCATCAGTGATGTCATGAGTGATGTCACTGACCATGTCATGAGTGATATAATATGTGACGTCATCAGCAGTGCATTGCGGGCGCGCGAGTTATAGTTAGCTGAACTAACTATAACGGGGGAATTTCAATGGTTTTGTACAAGTGAAAAGTCCAGCTAACTATAACACCCCTGAAACCTAGGGTTTTTTCAGTGAATATATATATATATTTAGAGCAGAAGAAGTCCTGCCCTGCCTTCAGTTTGTGTTGCTTTCACCACATCGGCCCCAGCAAGTGTGTGTAGCAAATATTGGTGTGAATTTAATTTAGTCACACCTCAATATAAAGCACACAGCCCGGGGGAAGAGGGTTAGGATTTGATCAATGGTTGGGAAGGGGTATTTGAGGGAAAGGTTTGACAAAGACAAACACTACACATGGACAACACACAATCTTGGACCATCATAAATCTGTTAATGGAGAAAAAGGAAATGCATGCATGATGATGACTTGATGATGATGAGTAGTACTAGACTAGTAGTGCAGGGCAGCAGTATATTATTTATTAATATTATTATTTTCATTATTATGCAATTGCCTTGCCTGTCTGCCCCCAGAGAGATACAAATTACATACATTTTATGTGCTGTTGTACCGGGCTGCCTTTTAAAGCTAGCAAATCAAATTAAAAAAATATCTGTAGGAGTCAAATATATAAGCACACATAATAAACAACAGCACACACAGCCATAATGATTGAAGAGAAAAATGAATCAAATGAAGATGATACTATAGCTATGTTATGGTCAAATTGGGAGTTACATCTCAACATTCCTCTTGGTCCTTCCTTCCATGGACCCTCCGTCCGTCAATGTTGGGTGCCACTGCCTGCCTGGCGCATGCGGATTGGTAAGGTAAGAGTGAGTTGTTTTTCCCAGTATAGCATAGGGTAAAGGCCGGCCTGTAAGTGTAGATGGAAAAACAAAAGGATATTGAAAATCAGGGAGAAAAGTAAAGTTAAACTGCATAAATTAAGGAGGAGTGCAACAAGAAAACTTTCAGAGGCGGTATGGCTAAATCATGTCTACTCTGTTTCCAGCATTAACCTACAACAACTACAGGACAGAGCAGGTCAGCGGTCCCCACCCAACCTCCCCTTCCACAGCTAACCATGTTTTGTAGTTGGCAACATACCCTTCTAAAAAAGGAATCAATGTGTTCAGTACTGCTTTGTACCATGGATCCAGAATTGTGGCACAAATGTAATGGTTGCATGACACAATGCCTATTTGCACCCTTGTATTTTTTAATAAGCGAAGGGTTAAGCTCTCCACCAACTCATATGCCTATTTTTTTTCCTCCATATCTGCGTACATTGCAGACACACCCTTCAGCTGTTCCTGTAGCATGTGCAACAATGCGATAGCTTGGCCCATAGAACAGTCCTCCTTGCTGACTTCATAAGTGAAGAGCTCGAAAGGAAGTAGCATCTCTGTCAGACCTTTAACTAAGCCCCATTGGTCCATCTCAATGATAATGCCTTTCACAGTAGCATCCCCTCTTTGCATGACATAATCAATGATTGACTTGTACTGCTCAAACAGACGTTCAAGCATGTAATAAGTTGAATTCCAACGTGTTGGCACTTCCTGGATGAGTGCTTTAACTGGCATTCTATGCTCACATGGAATGATCCTCAGCTGCTTCCGGGCTTTAAAAGAATGGCTGAAATGTGTGCAGATTCTTCTGCAGGTGGTCAATAAGTTGGTGACTTGGTCTTGTTCAGAAAGTCTTGAACAATGATGTTAATGCAGTGCGTCAAACACAAGACCATGAAATATCCAACATCGGGCATGGCCTTAACTGTATTACTGCCATTGTCCATGGCAACAAAACCAATGTTAAGCCCTCTTGGTTGCAGCCATTCAAAGACCTTGCTGTCAAAGTCTTCCAAAAGTTTTGCAGCTGGATGAGATTTCTCCATGGCAAACACGGCTACAGTTGCATGTTTCCGAGTGGCATTAACAATCTCAGCAGTGTCAACAACACCTGCTGCAGATATCTTTTCCCTAACCCCCACAAAAGAGATCCAGTGTGCAGTAATGCACATGTAATTAATGGCTTGGCAACTGGTCCACAAGTCTGTTGTCAGGTGGATACTGTGAACAGCACTCTGCTTCAAAGCTTGTCCAAGCAATTCCAGCACGTCGTGATTTTGTTTCTTGAACAGCAACTCCGATGAAATAGGACCTGCTTGGAACCTTCCATTTTGGGCAGATGGCTGTCACAAGTTCAAGAAAACCCACCCCTTCCACAAAAGAAAAAGGGAGGAGGTCCGGCGCTAACATTTTAGCCAGCTTCGTATTGTACAAACGTGCTGCTGAGTGGTTGCCTTCGAACTGCCCCTCCTACCTAAGCATGCTGAGAATGGTAGCCCGGATTTTTTCTTTTCTGGTGCCACTGCCACAGGTAACGTCTTGACGCAAGATGTTGTTAGGCTCAACGCATGTTTTTTCAATGGGGTACTCTCTTGCCTGGGACCTCTTGGTGTCTCAGCCTGACTCTTACTCTTGTGCCACTGCGATGTTGCTGATGAGGATGTGGGCTATACCACTGCACTGTTGGAGACAGGGCTACTTTGTGTACCAGAGAAAATGTCTACCTCCTGTTCACCTTCCACCGTGATTGGATCTTCTTCTCCTTCATTCCAACCAACAACAATGGGTGCCGTTTTTGGGCCACTAAGGTGCGCCTCCCACTGGGCCTAGTGGTGTTTTCTCAGATGGGTTGTTTGGCCTCCAGTACCATAGTTTGTACCAATCTTACCCCGACTAACACCTTGTCCACAAATGGAGCATATAGCAAGATTCACCTCCTTCCTGATAACCGAAAAGAAGTCCCAAACTGGGGATGTCAACTTTCTGGCGCTGCTGGTGCCACTTTCAATGCCAAATGAACTGGTAGTTGTGCATGACATTTGACTCTCTGCAGTACCTACTTCTACTGAGGTGGTTGTGGTGAATGTAGGTCGCTGCCTTCGAAATATGGAAGCTGGAGGTGGTGTTGGTGGTATCATCATCTGTGTTGAAGGTATCCGAGCCACATCCCTCACAGCAATTTGGGATGGGGTAATGTCGGTCTCCACTGGGGCTGGACTAATGTCCATGATGACTGCTCAGACGTTGAGTCCCTTGCTCACTTTGCCACTGGATTCAAGCAAGCCTGGCTGAAGACGGCTGAAATGCCAGAAACTGGTCCTAGGAAGCTTGTTTCCGGTCCAGGGAAGGCATGGCTTGGCAGTTTGGGCTGGACTGTTCCCATGAGGCACAGGGTCAGACTGATTTGCATATGGCCATGTCTGAACTGGGGTGGCAGAGTGGGCTAAAGAACGGTGATGGATCAAACACATATCTGTTGACTGGGTGTGAGTGTTTGATTGGTTCTGATGTTCCGTCCATCACCACCCCCTTTTGTACCGCTTTGTTCGCCATAAGTTGGCAGGGTAAGCTCAGACGTTGAGTCCCTTGCTCACTTTGCCACTGGATTCAAGCAAGCCTGGCTGAAGACGGCTGAAATGCCAGAAACCGGTCCTAGGAAGCTTGTATCCGGTCCAGGGAAGGCATGGCTTGGCAGTTCGGGCTGGACTGTTCCCATGAGACACAGGGTCAGACTGATTTGCATATGGCCATGTCTGAACTGGGGTGGCACAATGGGCTAAAGAACGGTGATGGATCAAACCCAGATCTGTTGACTGGGTGTGAGTGTTTGATTGGTTCTGATGCTCTGTCCATCACCACCCCCTTTTGTACCGCTTTGTTCGCCATAAGTTGGCAGGGTATGCTCAGACATTGAGTCCCTTGCTCACTTTGCCACTGGATTCAAGCAAGCCTGGCTGAAGACGGGTGAAATGCCAGAAACCGGTCCTAGGAAGCTTGTTTCCGGTCCAGGGAAGGCATGGCTTGGCAGTTCAGGCTGGACTCCTCCCATGAGGCACAGGGTCAGACTGATTTGCATATGGCCATGTCTGAACTGGGGTGGCAGAGTGGGCTAAAGAACGGTGATGGATCAAACCCAGATCTGTTGACTGGGTGTGAGTGTTTGATTGGTTCTGATGCTCCGTCCATCACCACCCCCTTTTGTACTGCTTTGTTCGCCATAAGTTGGCAGGGTATGCTCAGACGTTGAGTCCCTTGCTCACTTTGCCACTGGATTCAAGCAAGCCTGGCTGAAGACAGCTGAAATGCCAGAAACCGGTCCTAGGAAGCTTGTTTCTGGTCCAGGGAAGGCATGGCTTGGCAGTTCGGGCTGGACTGTTCCCATGAGGCACAGGGTCAGACTGATTTGCATATGGCCATGTCTGAACTGGGTTGGCAGAGTGGGCTAAAGAACGGTGATGGATCAAACCCAGATCTGTTGACTGGGTGTGAGTGTTTGATTGGTTCTGATGCTCCATCCATCACCACCCCCTTTTGTACCGCTTTGTTCACCATAAGTTGGCAGGGTATGCCCAGACGTTGAGTCCCTTGCTCACTTTGTCACTGGATTCAAGCAAGCCTGGCTGAAGACGGCTGAAATGCCAGAAACCGGTCCTAGGAAGCTTGTTTCCAGTCCAGGGAAGGCATGGCTTGGCAGTTCGGGCTGGACTGTTCCCATGAGGCACAGGTTCAGACTGATTTGCATATGGCCATGTCTAAACTGGGGTGGCACAGTGGGCTAAAGAACGGTGATGGATCAAACCCAGATCTGTTGACTGGGTGTGAGTGTTTGATTGGTTCTGATGCTCTATCCATCACCACCCCCTTTTGTACCGCTTTGTTTGCCATAAGTTGGCAGGGTATGCTCAGACGTTGAGTCCCTTGCTCACTTTGCCACTGGATTCAAGCAAGCCTGGCTGAAGACGGCTGAAATGCCAGAAACCGGTCCTAGGAAGCTTGTTTCGGGTCCAGGGAAGGCAAGGCTTGGCAGTTCGGGCTGGACTGTTCCCATGAGGCACAGGGTCAGACTGATTTTCATATGGCCATGTCTGAACTGGGGTGGCAGAGTGGGCTAAAGAACGGTGATGGATCAAACCCAGATCTGTTGACTGGGTGTGAGTGTTTGATTGGTTCTGATGCTCCGTCCATCATCACCCCCTTTTGTACCGCTTTGTTCACCATAAGTTGGCAGGGTATGCTCAGACGTTGAGTCCCTTGCTCACTGGATTCAAGCAAGCCTGGCTGAAGACGGCTGAAATGCCAGAAACCGGTCCTAGGAAGCTTGTTTCCGGTCCAGGGAAGGCATGGCTTGGCAGTTCAGGCTGGACTGTTCCCATGAGGCACAGGGTCAGACTGATTTGCATATGGGCATGTCTGAACTGGGGTGGCAGAGTGGGCTAAAGAACGGTGATGGATCAAACCCAGATCTGTTGACTGGGTGTGAGTGTTTGATTGGTTCTGATGCTCCATCCATCACCACCCCCTTTTGTACCGCATGATGACTGGCTCATCATCATCCTCCTCTTCTACATCTACCTCCATAACTCCAAGGCTTTCTGGAACCTTCATTTTCTCTAGCCTTGTCTTGTGGCGTGTCTCACTCTCAGACAGAGCTGGTGCCTTCCAAGTGGCATCTAGATCATCAGAAGTGGTGCTTGCAGAAGAAGTCGATGGTCTAACCCTCCTTTTCCTTGCTGAAGATCTGGAAGACAATAGATCTTCTGAAAGAGTGGCTTGCTCTTCTTCCTCTGCAGGAAGCTTGATTTCCTGAACTGCCCCTACTTTGGGAGGAACAACTACTATTGGGGGAGGTGGTTGCGGCTGTTGTGGCTGTTGATGCCCACTTATCTGACTCTCCTGCATTGATTGGGTAGTACATTGCAATTAGTCAATTTCAACATCACTGCTCATCGACGTTGGACTCTTGATTAGACTGGCTGCCTCTGGGACAGACATAAGCTTGGGCCTAGGTTGGTGGTGTGGGTCTGTTGATGCGGGGATGCTACTCCCAGCTTGCTCCCCGGAACCCGCTGCTGCAGGCTCAATTTTGTTTTCCCAAAAAAGGTCTTGGGCAACAAACCGGTCTTCTTGGTAATAAGTGGCAGTGCCTTCTTCTCACTGGCAACTTTCTTGGTACTGGACCTGGTACCTTTCTTTGGGGTCATCTTCAAGATCTCAGCAGTACACAGTAGCACAAGTTGAAGAGAAGTCTGAAGTCACAGTTCATGTGATGTTGTGTGCAGCAGGGCTTCTGTCAAGCAGTACAATGGGTGATGTTTTCTCCTTTTTGTGACCCTAAAAGCAAAGAAGCAAGAAGAACATCAGTGAAACGTGGCATGTATTGTTGTGGTTCAATTACTACTAGCACAAACAAATATAATATATAACTTAGTGTGTGTGGTCACATTTGTTGGTGTTATTATTAATAGTTTTTACCTCAGTTATTAAAAAAACATAACAACAATGTAGCCATTTGTGTGACTTTGACAACATGGGATTTCATGGTGTACTGTGTACACTCAGGAAGGATAGGAAAGAAGAAGAACACCAATAAAAAATACAAATGTAATGGAACCGGTTTGGCATTGTGCATCACGTGGGATGCAGCATTCATGGAGTTGCAGCTGACAATGGCTGGAAGCAATAATAAGCCAAGAGGAACAAAGGAAAGTAATGCAGGCCTATGGCAGAAGCACACTAACTACCACCACAAAATTGCCACCAGCCACATGATCACTCACAACAAGCAGGAGGCCTGGAAAACAATGAACTCAAGCATGCCTATATGGACACAGACTTTACAAAATGGCACCTGGCCACATGTGGAGGCTCAGCCAAAGCAAATGCTGGCCCACTATTACAAACACAGTCACACACTGGTCAAAGGAGGCATGCTAAACAACACAGCTTTAATGCAACAATGCAGAAAACGAAAATCCACAGGGCTAAAAAAGGTTTGCAAATTACATAACAACCATATACATCCAACAAAGGCATTTATTTAACACACATGAAAAAAGTGAAATACCAGAACAAAACACATTTTGCAATTCAATCCAATGTCATCCATGCCCTAAATGATGTTTAGATTTAATAAACAACACAGAAACAGTTGTCTCATGCACCCATGAATAGCTCTGGGCATACTGGCTAAAAGGCCCATTGGCAAACTACTGGGCTAGTGAATTAATTAAATACATTTTGCAAATTAATTTCAGAAAATTGGAGAAAATGTAGTGAACTGAGCAACATATTTGCTTTATAAAAGAAGAAAATTTACTTACAAAGAAACAACAAGGCCCCTTCCTGAAACTACAGGCCACCCACCACAATAAATTTAAAAGTAAACAAGGAAAAGTCCAGAAAAATGCGGGTGCAATGCCCCAATCAAACAAACAACACCAATTTTCTAACTTATTTGTGAAATCTCAAATTCAAAAGTCCTCAAATCCAATGATATATGATGCAGCAACCACAAAGAGTGATCCTTCCTGCTCCAAATCCAAATGAAAAGTGAACAGGAGATGGCAAAGCACTGGAAGGAGCCTGCTGGACAGGAACAGGAAGTTGGAGACTCTGGGGCACATCCTTCCTCTTAAAAAAAAGTAAAAAAAGAAAAAGGACTACTTGAACAAAAAAGTACAGCCAAATGTCAATCTGAGGAGTTTTTTAATCCACTTCATCATTTCAAGAATGTTTTCATGCTGCTCGAGAGAGATTCTTCTACAGATTGCAAATTATGCGTGTTCGGGATCGCGATCTTCACAAAACATTCGCCAGAAGTCAGATGGTGCACCCGAATGATGTATTCACAATCGCACACACTCGTGGGACCATGCAGCCAGCTACCAAATCTCGTGGTGCTCGCGAATGAATGGGAAATCTCATCGGCGATCGCTGCCATCCCGATAAGTCGCTCCATCACACGCAAAAACACATTTTGAGCGCGCAAATACAAAAACAACTTGCGGAGTTGCCAAAAATCCGCAAACTCCGCAAGCAGAGCGGAGTTTTACACCCAGGCTTAGCCTCCACACGAAATAAAGTATTACAATATTTAAAAGAAATCCAATACCTAGCACAGTATGAGCCAGAAAGTACTGATATTGTGAAACCTAATATGTTGGATACGAATGTATGACGTTACAATGCAAATATTTACAACCCATGCCTTTAGAACGCAGTTTTTACATCGCAACATTAATTACAATGCATTATTTTACGTCGCATGCCATCACAACCCATTTTTAGAAACTACATTTACAACGCATTTCATTACATCACATTATACCAGTACAACGCATACCATTACAACGCATTCAATTACATTGCATATAAAGTAAGTGTTGGATAGTGTAGGGGTAAAAATTACTATTTCCACTCCAGTGAGTGCAACAGTAGAGTAAGTGTTGGATAGTGTAGGGGTAAAAATTACTATTCCCACTCCAGTGAGTGCAACAGTAAAGTATTGGATAGTGTAGGGGTAAAAACTATGCATTGTAATGGTATGCATTGTAATGGTATGCGTTGTAGTGACATGCGTTGTAGTGGCATGCGTTGTAGTGACATGCGATGTAATGGCTGTGTTGTAATGGTATGCGATGTAAAGAATGTTGCGTTGTAATGACTGCGTTGTAAAGGTAGTGCAATGTAATGACTGCGTTGTAAAGGTTGTTTTCCGTTGGATACATACTATCCCAAAAGGAATCCACATCTTGAAAACCTATGTCTGTATGAAATACTTCAATATTATAGGTTTAAAAAGAATGTTACAGAAAATATAAAAGAAGAAAAAGATGCAGTAATTGGATGTGATGGATGTTTAGTGAAACATGTCAAAGGGAATCTTATTTACCACAGTAAACTGAGTTGTGAAAGTGCAGGTAAGAGGGAATTTTTCTATTTAACACTTCAGCAACTGTTCAAGCCTTGGCGTAGTGAAACAGATTTACTTGGAGATTTTGACTGCTATGAAGATTATTTTAATGCAACTGAAGACAGCATTCAGTGTACGATTTTTCCAACTTACTTATAAATGTTAAATGATGAGATTGAACAAGAAGGAACTCTTGCAAGTTAAATAGCTAGAGAAAGTTTACAAACAAGTCGAAGTTCAGGTTCAATGACTGAAGATCCACTGGGACAACCAATTGAAAATGAAGCGGCAATAGCCATGAATCAGGTAGAAACTGCAATGAAGCAAGCACAACAGTATATTATTCAGGGTGAAAAGTTAGAGGAACAAGTAAATAGTGAACAAAAAGAAATATATCTACAAGTCAAACAACAGGTAGAACATGGTTTCCTGCATGAAACAAGAGAATGCCAATGTTCATCATTTCAACCTATTCTATGGAACATTAGCAGTCAAGCTGGAACAGGAAAATGTTTCTTAATTAAAGTTTTGACCAGTTATCTACACAAAGCTATAGAATCACATTTATCTTGTGTCGAAACAGCTCTAACTGGATTAGCAGCATACAATATTAAGGTCATTACTTTACATTGATTTCTTATGCTACCTGTTGAACATGATAATAAATTGGAATATCAAAAGCCATCGGGAGAAGCTTGTTATGATGTGTCAAGAGTACTGAAGAAACGAAAAAGTTTAATCATTGATGAGGTGAGCATAGTCTCAAACTTAATGCTTGAACTTGTATACTTGCAAATGCAACAGATTTTAAAAGCAGATTACGATGTTTTGTTTGGAAGGAAACATTTAATTGTATTTGGAGACCTACTACAACTTACTCCCGTTAAAGGGCAGTCTGTTTTTAAAACACTTGTCCATCATGACAAAAGGAAATCTTTGGGAAGAATTGAAAATGTAAATATTTGGTTAAACTATGAATATAAAGAATTTGTTAAGAATATGCAACAAGCAGGTGATGAAGATTATGGAAATAGTCTTAAAGAGATAAGAATTGACAACTTTATTGTATGATTACTTAAAATCCTTTACAAAAGCACAGCAAATAGATACAAATTAACAAACAAAAAAGGTAAAAATAGAATAGATAAAATCTAAAAGGGGGGTTAAGATGCAAAGTAACTTTTTGCAAGAAAAGGTACATTTAGAATTAAAACACATGTAGGATATAACATGCAGAGGGTGTAGAAAGCTGCGTCACCAAGGAGGGCTCAGTTTATTAAATATCCTGTTACAAGTAAAAGTTAGTGTAGACAGTAACAGTATTAAAAGTGTGATGGTGTGCAAGTGTGAGTGCTGGTAATCCAGGAATCATAAGTTATTTTACTATCAATTCTCGGGCTGATCATAAAGTCATTCCAGCAACCGCATAAAACTTCACAATTCATGTGACCTCCATAGGGACTATGCTGGTAATCCGTGAATCATAACTTATTTTACTATCAATTCTCGGGCTGATCGTAAAGTCATTCCAGCAAAGAGATAAGAATTGGTATGTTGACGGAACATGGTAAATAAGCTTTAGAAAGTTGGCTACTAAGGAACTTGTTTACATTTGAAAAACCAGCGGCAAAGGTAATGTACAATATGATTGTAGAAAACAAATCTATAGTTTGCCTATTGCCTACACTGCAAGAGTGTTCTACATTTAAGGAATTAACTATTCACAAATCTCAAGGTTTAAGTATAGACAGAGCTTTTGTAAATATTGTACTGTGTTCAAAGAGGGAATGGCATATGTTGTATTGTCTTGAGTAAGAACATTGTCTAGTTTGTATTTGATAGATTTTGATGAGAAAAAGCGTAGTTCTGATGCACATTGTATAAGAGAGTACAATCGTTTAAAGAAGACTTCATGATCCACATTTAGGTGAATATCCAATATTTGAGAAACGTGTAGTGTGTCCAAAACAGAAATATATTAAACATTCAACTGACGTTGAAAATAATAAAACAATTGAAGAGAAAGTTAAAGGCGTAAAGAAAAAAAAAGTGGAAAGTGATGATGACCTTGTAGGATACCATTTGGAAAACAGTTCAGGTGTTAACTGTTATGCTAATGTGATTCTAAACGTAGTGTTTCATTTAACACGTCTACATCATGAAATCATGGCAAGCTGTGAAAAAAGATTCTGTTCTGCATGACAGAATTAAAATACATACTGCTTCTGGCATTCGACATCTTTTCGATATATGTACTGGTTCATTGACAGTCACTCTAAACATAGAAAACAAGATGCACAAGAATTTCTAATGCTCATGCTTGAAGTATTAGAAGATGAAGGAATAGACGTTGATAACTTATTTGAGCTAAGTTCTAAATGGGACCATAAGTGTGAAAATTGCTTATTTACTTCTACAACTGAAATATGTAGAGAAATATTCCTATACTTAACAATACCATACTGCAAATCAGTACCTTTTAACAAATTGATTAATACAGCAAATCAGAATATGAGATGTTCACATCATAGATCAGAGATGTTGTCTACATGACATGTTGAAAGATTTGAAATGTATGAGCACATAGAAGTAAATTGGAAACATAAATTAGACATTTTAAAGGAAGTCAAATAGCTATTTCAGGAAGAACCTATACAATAGTGGCTATTATTTTTCATGATGGACCTACTGCAACATCTGGACACTATACTATACTATACTATACTGTTTATTTAAAGTCTAACCAATGAGGGACACATTGCAATGATGCCCACCTGGAATTCAAAGCAAGAATTCTTATATGTTATTTCTCCAGCCAAAGTTTTTAGAACATCGTTCGGCCTATTGGGGAAGATGTCAACAGAAAACAGAAAGCACTGCAATCTATTAATGTTTATAATTAGTGGTTTCATTATTATTATGCCTAATAGATATAAACATTTTGAAAAAATGTGTTTAAAAAGCAAATACTATACATATATTTGTTGTCAAAACTGTACCATGTGTAAATGAAATCGGAAATATTTAAAAAATATATTTGTGATAAATAATAGAGTCAATGTAGAGTAAAGAAGTGATTAACAAAATGTTGTTAGAAAATGCATAGTTACACATTTTGATAATGATGTACTATGCTAATTTGGGTTTTTTTGTACAATCAATTTGATTTTTTCCCTGCTGTTCAAAGATGATGCTACAAGTCACTGTGTATGGTGAAGTTATGTGCAATCTCAGAACAGTAAAAAAGGGAAACTGAAAATGGTATCTAAGTATAAAATAATGTTATGTTTCAAAAAAATTAATATTATAATTTCTCTAATATAATATTCTTACATAATAGTTTTGTTTTTCTTTTTCTTCTTCATAGCAGGCACTGTTCAACATTGAAAACAGTTTTAATACTGATTAGTACAATAGTACTCTAAAACAGATTTACTGATGTATCTAAATTACTTCAAAGGTAAGAATGCATAATACTATAGTCATGATAAACTGCACAATTGTTTAAGATGTACGAATATGTCATTTGTGTCCAGCAGAAATAATCTTCTACTCATAGACTATTTGAAAACTGTCATCCTACTCCTGAGAAGCAGTAACGCACTCACTTTCTTAGAAAATGCTGACACCAATAAAGTAGTATAATAATAGTTGGCCTTTATTTTCAATTAGACCTTCCATTGCAAACTGTTTCTGCTTTAAGAAACTAGTTTACTTATGGGACTTTTAAAACATGTTAAAAACTGTATTTACCTCTATCATAGCACATATTAAATTCCACAAAGGTATACTTGAAGTAGTAAATAGACAGAGATATCGATGCTTGAAACTGAATGTGCATTTTGTTACATTTGAAAATTTGACATTCTCCAAGTCTTTGGAGAGAATTTTCTGGTAGAAGGAGCTGGTGACGTTCCTGTCATTGACCTTTTTTCACTCTCAAGGACTGTGAAAAGGCCCAAAAAATGCTCTTCTTACATTTCGTTTCTTGATGGGCTCTTCAGTATCCTTAACCTCCTCAAGGTGCTCTTCTTCTGGATATGAAGATGCCATTTTCTAAATCCGTTGGTCAAAACACCCAAACAAATAAAAGATTGTGTAGGGACTACAAAAAAGGTGTCCACAGATGCAGACACACCCAAAACAAGAAGAAAGCAACAGGTGTTGGATCCTCCTTCTAAGAGAAGGAAAACCTTTTTAACCAAACAAAAGCTTCCTTCCCATTTCACATGATGTCACGATGTAGTCGCGTCCCCACCACGTTTACATCACGGATCTGAAAAATTTGCTAAATTCCATTTGAAGGTTTGAATTTCTGTTAATAAATTGTTTTTAAAAGTATTTTAGTGAAAAGTCTTTAAGCAAAACAGATATTTAAACTTTGCACAGTGATATTTCAAACTTATTAAAATTATATCAGAGTCACGATCCCTACGCGATCCCGGAAATACGTGCCGGCAGGATGCGCAACAGTGTTGCGGTTCCATAACATACTTAGAAATTCGATTTTAAATTAACTCTCAAATATCTTCAAGTATATTTCACTACTCTAGGTGTAATTCACCATAATTTTAGTGTTTCTAAAAATTATTGTAACTATATTCAACAGTGAAAAGAATTTGAGGGTGCCGGCGGTTGTTCCCACGGCCCCGGTGCGCGCTGAGGGGCGGAGGAGGGGGCAGAGAGGGATCAGCGCCTCCTCCCCAGGACATCCCCTGCACCCGTGTCGGAGCCGTCTCCGCCTCCATGAGCGGGGGCCGAAGATGGCGGAAGAGGAGCCCCCCTCGGTGCCGGAGGGATCAGCACAACAAGTCGTCTACTTGTATGTGGGCGAAGACCTAGATGATTGGCAGAAGGTATTCCAGCAGAACCAGGTCGAGGAGAGCCATTCGCCGATGATTATCTATGTTGTACAGGACTCTCCTGCTGCAGAAGTGCAGGAAGTGGAAACAGGATCGCATGGTGCACTTCAAGAGTTTGTTGTGCAGGTCCCTTCTTTGACGACAGCAGCACATAAAATTGATTGTGCAGGAGTCCCAACCAGCTCCAGAACCGCAACAAGATGCTGGGAACCAGAAAACCACACAATCCCTTAAAAGTCCAACGAAGTCTGCAAGTGTACAAGAAGAAGAAGAAACGTTTCCCTGCTCCGAGTGCGATAAGAGCTTTTTTTACAAGCCCAGTCTTCAACGCCACATGAGAATTCACACAGGACCTGTCAAATTGAAATGCACTGAGTGCGGGGAAAGCTTTACTTTCAAGGCGCAGCTTTTAAAGCACCAGAGGACCCACGTGCCAGAGCCATCATTTCCGTGCAACGAGTGTGACAAAGTCTTCAAACTTAAGGGTAACCTTCAAACCCACCAGAAAATTCACACTGGAGAGAAGCCTTTCACATGCCCAGAGTGTGGCAAGAGCTTTACTCAAAAGGGACATCTTGTGTATCACCAAAGACTTCACACTGGTGAAAAGCCATTCGCCTGCATGAAGTGTGGGAAAAGGTTCAGTCAACGGTTGAGTCTTCGAAGCCACCAAAAGGTTCATACCAGGGAGCGGCCCTTTAAGTGTGCAGAGTGTGGCAAGGGTTTTACTATGCAGTCAAGTCTTCTGTATCACCAGAAAATTCACACCGGGGAGGGACTTTTTGAATGTAATGAATGTGGGAAGCGCTTTGTTAAGCGGTACGCCCTCTTATTCCATCAGCGAAGCCATACAGGGAAGAGGCCCTTTCCCTGCACTGAGTGTGAAAAGAGCTTCACACTTAAAAATAATCATCTAAAGCATCAGAGAATCCACACCGGGGAGAGACCTTTTGCCTGCTTCGACTGCGGAAGGAGGTTCACTGAGAAGAAATCCCTTCTCAGTCACATGAAAACCCATACAGGAGAAAGACCCTTTGCCTGCACTGAGTGTGGCAAGAGCTTTGCTGAAAAGAAAACACTTGTAGTACACCAGAGAATCCACACCGGGGAAAAGCATTTTTCGTGCAGTGAATGTGGTAAGGGCTTTTCGGAAAAACAGCATTGTGCTTCATCAGAAAAACCACACCGGAGAAAGACCCTTTCTATGTGCCGAATGCGGCAAAACATTTGTGACTAACTCCCGACTTATGGTACACCAGACAAAACACTCAAACCAGATTAAGTTTGCATGTACTAAATGTGATGAGCGGTTTTCTGCCAAGAAACTACTTACGAAACATCTGAAAATCCACCAAGAGTATCATAAGGGTTTCAAGAGTGCTGACCCAAAGCAAAAAGATTTAAATGTGTTAATTGCTGGCATGTCACCCATTCTAATTGATGCTCCGGAGGCCCAGCACTTGCCCTGAAATGTGCCCAGACCGTTTCCTGTGATGTTTGACTGTTATACCTAGAGATGCATACTGCCCCTCCCCCTGTACTTCATAACTTGACCTGAAGCCCCTTCACACAACCACTCTTGCTTAGCCTCTGGCTTCACCAGTCATGCCTGTTTGAATCCAGGCTCTCCCAACAAACTCTTCTTTACATGAAGATTCTTTAAAAAGTGTTTGCTTAATCACAAAAATGTATTTTACTTGGGCGCTACATAACTGTTAGGCTGGCAGAAGGAATGCTGAGGTGGCCATGTTGTCCACTGCGAGAATCCTACCCAAAACACTAATAAGGAAATACAACTTTGGCCTCTATCTTCAGCCCTGGAAACAAGCAGTCGTGCTGCAGCACGTTCTAATAATTTGTATCTTTCAAAACTTTGAGTACCCTCGGTCCTTGAAGTGATCCTTGTACTCTTAATCCAGCCAGAAATTACTTGGGTTATCACCAGATCATCGCTCCTTACTCCAGAATCCGAGGCTCAAATGTGGTCCACTGGGAGAGAACCAATTGCTTGTCCTCACCAATGATTTGCCTCCTTCATGAATTATTAAGCATGTTTCTACTCCTTTCAGCCCAAGAACGACCATTACATTAGCCCTTAAGTGTGTGTTCCCTCATCTCTTCTGGGTGGGGCTGTTATTGTGCACTTTTGTTGATCCGGCTGCATTAATAGGGAGCAGAGCGCTGTGGTTACCATCCTTGATGTCTTTAAAGTCCATAAGATTGCGTGGGGAATCAGACGTTGACGATCGTGAAAGCGATCTTGCCTTGGAGTGAGTACTCCAGCACAGCTTTTAACTAGTACCAGACCTTTCTATATGCAAACAACATTTATTGGTGGAAATAGAGCCTCCTTCAATCAGCCTTCACACTTCTGCCCTTTTCCCCCCCTCTGTAACCAACTGGTAGTTGCTGCCCACTGTGTTTTTTACCGTTCATGCAGGTAATGTGCATATGGATTTACATGACTGTACCTCTGTATCTGCTTTTGCTTGATCTAAAGAGAATGTGTTTTCTAGAAACAATCTAGCTATTTGTCGTCTTATTAAGTGGAATGAATATTTTACTAGAGACTGGCAGAAGCAAGGTGTGGAACAGTTGACACAGTGGCCCCGATTGCGAACGGGTCATTGTTTACCAACCCTTGCATAAACCCCTCTTTGATCAGGGGTTGGAATTACAAGTAGGAGGTATTTCTCATCTCGGAAATACTGGGTGTGTTAAATATCTCGGGCTTCGTTAGCTTTTGGCAGGTGCTCACGTGGCAGAATTTAACAGGGAAAATATGTCTAGTATTTACTGTACAATGTGGATTATGATATGGTAACACCAAAACCTGCATGTTAGTCCCAAGAAAACTGCAGTAGGTGGTGTTGTATTACATCCAATAAATGATGTACCCTAGGTATAGTTATTTGTCTGATGAGATTAAAAAGCTCCTGGATTCCACAAACTCTGAGTCTAGGCCACTGTGCCGGACTCCTGTGCTTTCTACTAAAATCGTTGATCCTGTCTACTCTGAGAATGCAGGAGATTGTAGGGCAATGTATTCTGGCTTGATCTACCTCCAGTGGACTTTCTTATGGTACGATTGGACACCTGGACTAAAGGATCTCACAATTGGTGGAGTGTTGTCATCTGTGAGAGGCAAGGGTTCGACTTCTCTGCTCCCATTTTCCAGTTCATCATCCTAATCCGACTCCTCAACAAAGGTGGATTGTGCGTCTTGATATTTGCCCTTTGATGCAAGTCTGATGTTAGGAATGTCATTGAGGGACTATTGAAAAAGCCATTCACATTGCTCTCTTTAGTTTTATGTTCGGGTGTTGGGCTGCAAAACCCTTGAAAAGGATGGCGCAAAAAAGAGTCATTTAAATAATTGACGTCTCGGATGTTCTGCGATTCTGGTTTAACCACCTAAACCTCTGAAATCACAACACTTTAACATGCAAAGCTGATGGCTTAAAGTACCACTGAGCATTTGTGCAGAATCTGGCAAAACTTGCCTAACTCCCCTGGGGTGTGAGTCACAAGTACGCAACAATATTACTGTGTTAGATGCAGAATAATTCTGAGCAGGTGAAGAAACTAGCTGATCTCTGCAAGAAACCCAGATCTTTGCCACTAGTCTCGAAGGATTGTGGGATGGTAAAGTTCTACACTGCATTTCATTTCAATAACACACTTCTTAAGTTTGTACAAGATTACTGTTACACAGATCACAAAGCAGACTTCTGAGAAGAGTGGCTTGGGTTAACGGTTCCTTGGGCCAAGGACAAGGGTTCAATCTGCTGCCTGTGTGGAGAACATGTTTATGAAATATGAAGCCATCAATGCATGTGTAGTGTTCCTGTTAAGGAGTAGTGCTCCAGAGCTCTCAGAAGGGCAGTGCGACACATGCAAGTCGGAGGTGTCAAGTAGATACATACGCCTGTGTTGGTACCATATGGAAAGCTCTCGTGTTGTGTTGGGGTAGCATCTTTAGATGACTTCATTTGGGCATTCCATTTGTCCTCCAGAAGGAAAGCTGCTTAGCAGCTTTCAGTTAAAGGTTCCTTGATGTACTCTTTGTGGGGACAGGCCATTCTGTTGAAAACTCTTGTAGCCGTACCCTACCCACCACAACTCCTCCATATCTAGCCTCATGAGTGGGAAGAGATGTGGTGGAAGGGCCTAAAAGAAAATACATTCTAAATTACTACAATAAGTAACCCTTGCTCGTTCTGGCCTTAAAAATGTGATCAGATTCCTTCTTCCACCAACGTTTTTTTCGCTCTTGAGATGGAAACCGTAAAAGGCTTTGCGCCCCTGCCCTCCTATAAGTACATGTAACTCTGGGCATGCTTGTACCAGGTAAGTTGGACATCCCTAAGCCAGTCAGACAAGACTTGAACAACTTCACCTAAACTGTATCTTGATATGATATGTCACAATCCAGTTACCCAGCAGTCGTGCCTAGCTCTGCACATACATATTTCAACAGACAGTGTCAAGTGTGTGCTGTTGAGGTCCTGGAATACCTTTGAACAATCTGTGCACGTTTCTGCAAATTCATAGTTCTTTTTTCTAAATTTAAAAACATTTTTCAGCTTATGAAATGTTGTGATTAGTCATTACGGGTAATGGTTTCTGGTTTCTATACACTGTCTACAGTTGTCATGAATAGTCAATAAAGAAATTTGTCTCTCAAAAAAAAAAAAAAGAATTTGAGAATTCGCGACCCCTAGGTGACAGGTGTGCGATGGTGCCACGTGCATAAAAATCTGTTCTGCATCTCTTTAAAAACCTTAGAAATTCAATGAAAAAACCAAAGGTTACAGGGACGTTATATTTAGGAAATGGAATTTAAAAAACCATAGATATTCACTGAAAAAACCAAAGGTTACAGGACGTTATAGTTAAGAATTAGCATTTAAAAAACCTTAGAAATTCACGGAAAAAAACACAGGTTACATGAACATTATAGTTAGGCTGACATTGTACAAAAGCTGAGCTAACTATAACTCGCGCCCCTGCAATGCACTGCTGAAGACGTTGCATATTACATCACTCAAGACAGTGTCAGTGACATCACTGATGACATCACTGATGCCATCTCAAATGACATAATGGATGACCACTGATCCTTGCAATTTGTGTACAACACTGGGGCCATACAGGTTAGTAATAAACCTCACCCGTACCTCTTCCATATTATTAACACAATAGGCCTATTTCCTCCCCATTCCAATTCATTAATGACATCCCAAAATGCTTTTGCATTATTGAACTTAGTAGCATTAAATACCTGATGCCATAGCACTGCTTGATAGCATGATTTCTCTAATCAAACTTCTTGTCTGTATGACCTACTCAGTGGCCTCAGTTTATCCATGAGAGCAGGATAAGATGGACAATATCGATGGTTGAAAGCTTCTTTATTCAGTGACTGTTTCAATTTAAATAACTTAGATGAGTACCACCTGTGGGTGGAGGATTTCAAGAGATTTTTGTTGGATTCCGAGCGATAAATTTCTCGACAAGTGATGAAGTGAAAATTAGGCATACTTCTGTGTTTCTGCTTGTTTTTCCGAGTGCCACTCCAGCCTTTTCAGATTATATGAAAATTGGCAATATGTTAAAGCACAGTGGCTTTAGGATTACAGCTTATTGGCAGATGCAAAGTTATATGTGAGAATTGTGATCGCTCTCAACTCTTGGAATCACCTTATCTTCAACAATTTTTGGACCCAACTTACCTGAAACAAAAGTATGATCAATAATTGAAACATATTTCGACTGTTTAAAAGTTGGAACTTTCCTTGATTTACACAAAGATTATTCATTTAACATACCTAAACCAAGCTGCTGCAGGTTATCATCTCACATCTTAGCAGTACCATTGCTTGACATGTCTGAGGATTTTAATGCAACCAAATGTATATTAAAATCACCAGAAATGATTAAATAGGCCGTTGGATACCAGAGTGCTAACGTTTTTATAATATCCCACAAGGTAAACAACTGAATCAACGTATTACTTTTCCTCGCACTTAAGTAAACATTTAGTATTCTCATCCCATAAAGATCAAAATGTAATAAAACACTTTGTATCCATGCCAAGTGCAAGTCAATTACTTCTGCTTTTACACTCAACTTAGTCATAATATAAAATGAAAGACAATTCTTTGCGTTACCTTGGTTATTAGTCTGTATTGCTGGGAGATTAAATTCATTAAAATCAAGCAATGGAGTATCTTGCTTTCTCCATGTTTCCTGAAACATCACAATTTCAAAAGCATTTAGAAAGGAAAGTGTTATCAAGATCAACAAATGAGCTAAACCATGGACATTCCAGGTATATATTCTCAATTGTTTGTCATTTAAACTAGTGGTAAGCAAAGTTCATTGCCCACCACCAGAAGATACATTTGAAAGAGTTGATGGAAGCCACGCCCAATCTTCAGATACCATTTTATTTTTAGCTAACAATTCACAGGTACAAACTCATTTTAATGTATTTGTAACAGAAGGCCTATGATGTAAACTGGGTTATTCAGTGGATCAATCGCACCTCTAAGTAATGGAGCACTTTTTACAATCTGATTGACAAGGAAACCCCCTCTAACCTTTCAATTGTAAGTCTGGGAGAAAAGGGAGGCAACAAATAACCTTCATCAATCTGAAAACCTTCCACTTGAACTATATTTCTTTTTTTTGCAAGGCTAAACCAGCTCATTTGGGCTACTTACATTAGAGACATGATGCACAAAGAAATTGCTATTTTATCAAAACATTCTTTTAGTTTTTCAAAAAAGCCATTTGTTTCATTATCTGTATCAAAAAAGTTAAAAGACATACATTATGATCATATTTTTTTTCCATTTTTCCCTTTTTACATACGTGTGCTTCATTTCATTAATAAAGAGAAACAATCTTTATGAACATTTTCATTCAAGTGAGAAATCTTTTTTATAACCCCTATAAATACTCCACATACACATACCAGCCTCTTGCAAACACATACATACTCTCTCATGCCACACAGATTATCATACCCACCCAAGACCACATACACCTAATGGTCATAGAAAGGACAAAGATGTTTCAGTCTTCGTGACTGTGTTGTGTGCTGGGTGTTACACAGACAGGTCAATGCACGTTTCAGTGGTATTTGTCAAATTGTGACCACCTTCTTCAGGACCGCCAATGTTACACAATTTTAGGTGAGTGGTTGCGGTATCTGTAATATCTAAGATTAAAAACATGTCTCAGTAAACCCATTCACAAAATGCAATAAGATTTATACTAAGTTAATTGAACCAAAAACTGCTCCATTGGTTTATTCCAACTCCAAAAGATAGTGACGTGATAAATTGATTTAGGAAGGTGAAGAGATTTCAACCAATGTCACCATTAAAGTGCAGAACATTTGTAAAAGAGGAAAACAACTGAAAAAGTGGTAAGAGATAACTCATAAGTGCAATTAGATTTCCTGAATACCTGTGATATTCATTAAGAAAAAAAGAGGTGACTTTTTGTAAAAACAGACCAGGCTTCTTGTGCTGTATTAGTATAGTTCATTCTACATTCACCCAAGAAGGAGTGAAGAATGTACAATTGTGGACAATTGTACGACTTACATCATCTAGGTGAAGAAGTGTGTTGCTGAACCACTACAAGATGAATCGCTCAGTATGGTGAAATGACGTCAGTATTATTTTGGCCTCTCTCCCAGGGAAAATATGCAAGTCATTATTCTGCACTGTGGATGGTAGAAACAATGTTATGACGATACTTTTTAAATTGTGGACAAGATCTCTTACAGTCATGATTCATATTTGTATCTACCTGGTATAAGTAATGTCACACTGCGTCCGTCTCCCTCTGAACTAGTTTGATATTTAAGAGATTTTATGGAACCCCCAAAAGGTAGTGCAGTACCTCACCATAACCTGTGTGAACATGTAAAGAATAAATATGTATATGTGAGATATTATTTGTACTTTGGACTTTTTACAGTCACCTTTATTTAAATGCCGGGAACTACTACTTCCAATAAAGAGGGATATCCTGAAGGGGTGAGTTTCTTAATCTCAATACTCCACTCCATAAAATACAGATTGGATTCAATAATTTTGTTTGCTGTTTTATTGGTAGTCCAGGTAGTAATTGTGAATTTATGTGCTAAATTAGGGTGAACTTGTTTGAATTGAACAGACAAAAGGTCCGTAGACTTAACGAATGATAATTCAGAAACTGTTGAGTTAAGTTTTAAAATTGTACCCCGATTCAAACTATCATGTACCCCACTGGATTCATATAAGGGATGAAATACTAGTCTCAAGGCATTAGAAGATTGTTTTTCTGGAAAGACCCTTGTAGAAATAACTAGGCTGGGTTCAATACCAGAGGATGGGCCACTGGCTAAGAAGCTATTCCGATGTCCTTTAGGTGAAAATGATCTCCGAATAGCTCCAGACCTATTTCCATTAACCGGCATAGACCCAGGTGTTCTTTGAATAGCACTACCCTGTGGCACAGAAACTACCCTGTTATTTATAGTTGGTTTAATCTGCTTTTTTGGATTACAAACATCACTGTTGCTTGCCACCTCTTTATCGCCAACTTTTGGGAGACTCAGTAACTGAGAACTGGGCGGGTAATTTAAGTGGGTGGTTTGATTATATCCAGGGGGGTTATCTGTACCCACATGAGTTTAATCCTGCAGTTGTAATTTCTGACCACTTGGTTTAAAAATAGAATAACAATCCCTGGGATGTTGCATGGATTTAGACAATATATCTGAAGATTTATTAGCTTTGTTTTTGACCTTCTGACACCTCTTTCTATCCCTTTTTGCTAAGGGAGGCTGACCCATGGAGCCCTCACTGAGGGCCATGGAATTCAGAATTTGACTACCCTCAGTGTTAACATTTTCTTCATCTCTTTTGTTTCTTGCCCCAAATCTCCTAACACCTAGTATCCCTGGGTAGAACACTAGAAGGGCATGAGGGAGAATCACACTGAGCTTTTTGGAGCTTCCTACTTTAATTAGCAACAATCACCCTTAAATCCTTATCGGTGGCATAGGTGACTATGATTGTGTGACCAATTTTTTTACTTCATCAATAAGAGATCCTACTATATATGGAAGTTCTGAAATATTATCTAAGATATGTGAACACGTACATTTAATTAGTTGGTTGTTAACATCAGACTGTGCTCTTACCACCAAGTTGGCAAGGTCATGCAGTTTAGTTTCTATTCCAATCACAAGAGAACTCCACTGGATGTGTGGAGGAGGGAACGAGAGGCATGGGGTTCTAGGAGCAGCAGCCTCCAATACTAAATATTCATCACAAAAGAGCTGCTCCTAGTGTGATAACCCAAGCGAGTTACAGGAACGTCGTAAGTGTGGGCATCTCACAAAAAGATACGGACTGGTCTCACACACCACCTGGTGTCATGCTTCATCATTGACCAGTCCTCGCCCTCCAAAACCTTCGTTTGATGGAGGGCGGGCATACACTTGACGACAAGGATGCACTTCTAAGTGGAGGAGTGGGGGCCCGTGACTATGTGAGTGAAGTTAAAAATCATTATAGTAATCAGTAGCAATTCTTTAATGTAAGATGAATACTATATGATATTAAAATATAGGTGTGACTGTAGTTGGGACGGTTATTGTTCCCAACCGTCTAGTGAATGGTCTAATGGATGGTCTACATGTTTCTGCCTGGATGGCCCCGAAGGGTCCGTGGCATTCATCAGGACCTAGAAAAAGAAATATAGGGCTCCGTTCTTACCAATTTAGGTAATGTGATACCACTGCGGGAGTGTGGCACAAGGCACACTTCACCGTCTAAGAACTGCTTCCAATAGTGAAGCCTGAAACAGAGGTTATGAGAAACAGTAATGTAACTCGTTGGGTCATTTGTACCTGTAAAGGAAAAAAAGAAGAAAGAAAACAATGCATGCATTGATTGTCGTGCGTGACAAAAAAGTGTACGTGACTTGGTGGCACTCTATTTGTGTACACTAGTGCGGAAATGTGGTGGCAGACGATGCTGCTACCAAGCTTACCCTAGTAATATGGACAACTTGTCCCATGGGGGAGGGGGGCGGGGGAGAAACCACAGTTGTGTTTCCTCTGTAAGAGAAAACATGAAAGAACAGTTCCTTGGTAAAAGCGTTTTGGTTGAGAAGGAATATCACAGAGCGAGTTATATCAAGAAATTCACCAATCTCATAAGGTAGATAAACATTATTGCATCTTTCCACATCCACACTGACTCACATGCTCCATCGCCATTCAATGCACCCACACTCTTACTGTAACTTGTGGTCAATGCGTCCCGAAGCCTATACGTCCGCTCCCGGTCCTCCCGAATGTAGAAATGGCAGGGAGCGGGCGGGGTATTTAAACGTTCCTCCCGGGTGCCTAATTACGGTAGATTGGAACTAATTACGAGAATTGCCAGCACGTGGGCGATTCCCGGCGTCCCAGGCTACTACTGCCTGGAGCAAAAATGTCCGTAAGAGGCGTGTGGAAGCTCGAAGGAGCGAGCTTCATTCGTGGAGAGAAAGGCTGGGTGATTTTAGCCAATGGGCGGGCAGTGGTGCGCTTGTACGTGGAGAGAGAGGCTGGGTGATATTAGCCAATGGGCGGGACCGGACGGTTTGTGCAGGCAGGGGTGCGCTTAGGAGGGTAGCCGTCATTGGATTAGCCGTGTGCGGGATTGTTAAACCCGCTCCGGTTGGAAGAGCAACTACAGGGGGTGTGGTCAAGAAATGGATACGGTCCTGGCTGTATCGTTGGCATGGTTACGCATGTCTAGTTAGTGTTCGTGCAATGGTGGCGCGATCATCCGGATGGATTGGTACGGAGTTGAGATATCTCTGTGCTCGGTAAATAATGAGACAAGGATAGTATTGGTCTCTTGCTAAAGCAAATAAAATGGATATTTTACACCATAAGGGTGAGTTATGCATACCAATTAAAAAGAGTCATAATAGGAAGGCAAATTCCTTCGGTCCTCAGATGCATAAGCCCAAAAAATTCCTCTGTGCCATGAACATTCTATGGCATCAGATAAACACTTCCATACTAAGGGAAACCTTCACCGGCCTAAAAGCGCTGTGGTGAATAAAGACCCTTTGACCTGTATTCAATCAACTGTTTCATAATGAATGGTCGTACATCATTCAGTGGGTTTAGAGTGTGTGTGCCCCACATATTTTTGAAGTTCAAACCACGTATATACTACGAGATTCTAACGCATTGGGTGTGGAATCAAACGAAGGTTTTGGAGGGCGAGTACTGGTCAGTGATGAAGCATGACACCAGGTGGTGTGTGAGACCAGTCCGTATCTTTTTGTGAGATGCCCACACTTACGACGTTCCTGTAACTCGCTTGGGTTATCACACTAGTTTCTATTCCACCCACATACACTGCAAAGTTATTTAATAGCTCCACCTGGAAATCGAATGTATTGGAGAGGAAATTTAATACTCGTTATTGCATCCATTGTCCCCAGCAAATTTCACCATATTCTGATTTCCGATGAATTTTGATGTTTCAGTGAACTTACTTCCACTAACGTAGATACATCATATGTATCCAAGAATTTAAGATCTGCAGAATTTAATGAATTATTTATTGGATCATCCATCATAAGCCCCTGAAGTGATCCACTAGGATTAATTATTTGAAAAGTTAATGTTGGTTGTATATCAGAATATTGACCAATCTCTTGAGTTGCAGGGCTGAATGGATCTGTACCAATTTTTTCGTTTAATGGCTGGGTAATAGACTCTCCTAAACTCAGATATCGATGTTGGCTGTCACAGGCCTTTACATTCTTGATAGGCATAGATGACTTAGGTAAACTTTGATTTAATTGGATATCATCCAAACATATGATAGAAATATCACAGTCACTAAGAACACTGTGCCGGTTTACCCCAATCTGAACTATGTTGTCTGCCTTCAAAGAACAGGGCTGTTGTACAGTCATCGTTAAATGACCTGGTGACGCATTTGAGGGGAATAGAAATGAAGCACAGAACTCAGGGTCCAAATGTACTTGGGCCTTAACTACTGTTAAATGCCACTGCCCTACTTTAGATGGAACTGTAATTTTAAACAGGAATCATAATCATTGGGCTGCAAGAGACAATCACCCATCACAGCACCTTGGGATAACACATTTACTCACTACTAAAGCTATCGCTGGTGAACATAAAGCTGCTGGGGTTGATAGGGGAATAGGCAACCCACCCTAACATTGAACTTTATCTAACTGCTTAAAATAGTCCATAATATGGGACTGGGAGAGCTGAGTCCGGTTATTGTTTGCAGTCTTGGTTGCTTGTCCAGAAACAGTCTTAACATGTTCCATTCTTGGTGATGCCTTGATATGGACTTGGAAATCCATCTCTTTACTAGTTGGTACAACCTCTGGGGCTCTCTTAGAAATCGTCCTCCTTTTTTGCAATTGTTGTGACCCACGTAAGAGCCAGACCTCATGTTATAATGCCTTTCCCAAAGGCACTAGAGATATAAAAAAATAGCAGCAACAAGTAGAAGTCAGTGCCTCCTCTCCAACCACACAGAGCAAAGCACCAGCATGTCCAAAGAGGCACAGTACACCAGCTAGAATCACAGAGCCTAAGGCAAGGTCCTTATGCAACAAGGAGCTTATACCTCACAATCAATGAAATCATGTCAATGAAGTAGAGGGATTTCTTAATCCATATTCCTTGTGTACTAGTGCCGCCTACCTGCACACGTCATATTACATGGGACACCTGACAGAGGGCAGGAGCACACCAGGTCCAGATAAAAAAGATTTTTAAATATATATATATGGTTTTCCAAATTTCTAGGTCACTAGATAAAGAGTGAAGTTAGGCATTATTACGTGGGCATACTGGCCCTATAGCCCTTCCTCACCTATCGCCAGCTGCTTCCACACCACCACCAGAGTTCCCAAGGCCTAGTACCACCCACATGCTTGACCCTAGTCCAGTTATTCCAATTTTTACTATAACTCGGGATCAAGCTCAAGCAAAGATGTGGTGGCCGAAGAGCAGGCACAGAAAGTATAGACACAGGAACAAAAAAACAGGTACCTCAGGCTCCTCAATCCAAACAGAACCCAGTTACCTGGCTTTGAGGGACCTTGGAAGGCCAGAAACGCCCATTGACCATCAGCCACCCACACCCGGTAGTATATCCAGTCCCATGCTGTCCCGTGGCGTCTGCTCATCTCGACTCCTCTATACCCCGCTCTGCCTGCAGAAAGGCTGCCACGAGTCACGGAGCCCAGCACGAGGTTCATGCGGCTTGGGAGGGACAGGGGCTCAAAAACTCAATAGCTTGAGGGTGCAAGTTGCAAGGTGTAAGGGCACTGAGAGCTGTTACGGGAATCACAACACAACTGCTCTCCCCTGTTGCTCTCCTCCATTGAAACTGGTATCTCAAACTAGATAAAATCACAACAAAATGTAATTTTTAATGCTAGTCCTGGTTCTGGACACAATAGCTAAAACTAAATTAATCACAGAAATAGCACCGGTGCCATTATCTAAAACGTGTCGATCTCACCATAGAGTTTCACAACAACATATTAATTGACACAGCCATAAATGTAACTAGTCTGCCTACCATCCCAGGATGCTCACCTTACAGACAAAACAGAGAAGCTGCTTGACAAGTGCGCAATGCAGTGCTTTAAACCGCTGATTGATTATGCAACCTCAGAATCTGAATTGGACTGTTGTGAAAATATAACACACAACACATACAAAGAGGCAGCTTCATGGTGCTGAAGGACAATTGTTGGTACCTACCTAATGGAAAAGGAAACTCAGTCGGGGGCTGTGATATATTATTGGGTGAAGGGACATGTTTCATGAGTTTCTTCAACTTGCTGCAGTGGTAGATGGCAGAACTGAAAACAATCTGCCTCACTAGATTTTGTCCAGAAAAATGATCTTAGTGCAAATGGTTTCTGGATGACGCCCTACCTCTTTTATAAGTTGCAGTGTTTTATAGTCTGGAAATATTGTGTAGGCTCCGGCTAAGTAAGTCTCCAGAAATGTAATATTTTTATTAAGTGGGTGAAGTAATGTGTTCATATTAAAGGTGCCTAAGGAGGTATGGGGACAGAACTGCCACCTGCATGGTAAACTGACATGTTTTCCTGCCCTGAGGGCCCGACTGCGAGTAACCGATAAATAGATTGAATTATACATATTGGCACCCAACGATTATATCTATGTTGTGCTTTACCAAAATATGCTGTTCTATTATCACATCATTGACAAATAAGCAAATGCTAATTTGCCACATTTAGCCATCTTGGAGTTTAAAAAAAAAACAATTGTATTTTTTTTGCTGATATAATGTTTCCTTAAATTTAAAAAAAGTACTGACTTTATTTGTTTTCAACTGTTTTTCTGTGGCTAACAGCAGCTCCTGGTATCAAATATACATTTTGGTATTTCTTTTATGCACAGCCATCCTTTGCTATGCCTGTAAACGTGCGGCTTCTAATAGATAGCTGGTTCCAATTGGAACAGAGAACCATCATTACAAAGGCTTGGCATGGTACATTATTGCATGCCACAGGCATAACTCAAGATTAAATTCAAGTATTGAATTTACTGCATCTAAACTTTGTGATTCTTGAAGTTCTGGTACATAGGCCCACATTAGGAGTTGTGTTAGTTCCCCTCTAGTTGTAACTCTGGGTGAAATAATGCACTTTGCAGTTACAAGTGTATCAAGGTCTGGAATTATAGAGTCCGAAATCTCAGAACCTAATTATTCCAGGCCCGAAGACACCAGGACTTTCGGCGTGGCTGCAGAGGCAGAGGCTGCAGCAAGTGGCATTTCACCGCCCCGCACTTTGCCTGCTGCAGTCTGGGAGGAGCAAGTAATGCTCTGCTGTACAAGTACATGCTGCCTGCCCTCACTCCACTACCAATCAACACCACCACTAGCTGGGCCGGCTTTAAGCAGTGCGACCAGTACAGCTGCACTGGGCGCTGACTAGTGGACCTGTGGAGTTTTAGATTAAATATATACTATTTGTTCTTTTCTGGCAAACTATTTGCAATTGGAAATTGCAACTCTGATGGGTATTCTGCATTCAAAATCTTGCAGTAAGCAAGGATGTTGGTGAAGTAAAGATTTGAAGGTCTTTTGCATTTGGTAAATGTGTAAGTTATATTGAAAGGTGAAAGATTACCAAAATGTATCCCAAGTGTGGTCCCTATATAAGGTAACGCTCTCGCCCCTCTCCTTTTTGCATCAGGGAAGAGGAGCTAACACATCTAGGCAGACGCGAGAGACGCACCTTGAGGAAGTAGGAGTATGAATGATGGTGTGGATGAGTGCCTGTGTGTAGTCAACCCGACTTCCAAAAGAAATACTAAACGTACGTTTATCTTCCAGTCGATTGAATTTTCTTCCAGAGTGTGACTACAGGGGTCTCACTTTTACCCTCTTCCCATTGGGCATTTAGGAATCTCCAATGGGGCAAGGTCGTGAGCTGGTCTCACACTATTGTGTAAAAAGTACTGTGTGTCTCACGTTTGCAGTGACACGTGTCTCACACTCAATAGCCACTATATTAATATATGCATGATTTGTAATGTTTATTGTGCTCTGACCGGAAACTACTCAGATAGATTTTGATATCTCTCTGATGGCAATCTCATTTCGTATTACAGGTTTAAAGAAACTCTTACAGGTAAAGGATTGACATAGGCCACCCTACCCAGTGGTAATTTTGAACCAACCTTGGTAAGATAGGAGCCCATTTTTTTCTCCATCCTGATGAATGCCACGGACCCTTAGGGCCATTTAGGCAGAAACATGTCGACGACCACAATCACGGTGGTGATGGGGTATTAACTCCCACATTCCCCACACTTTATTTTAATACAAGTAATTGCCTGTTTAATAAATGTATTGTGGCTTTTACATTGGTTTTTAAAACTACTCACTTTCACGGCCCCCCACTTAGATTTACTAGTGCCACCCTGTCTCCAGGGGTAGGCCCGCTCTCTACTAAATGGAGTTTCTAGAGAGCAAGGACTTCCAATGACGAAGCATGACACCTGGTGGGGTGTGAGGACAGTCCTTCACTTATTTTTTTAGATGCCTGGTACTCCACCAAGTACCTTGTAAACTCCTGGTCATTTCCCTTCAGAGTAGCTTCTTTTGTGGATACATGTTTTGGTCAGAGGCCAGCTCACCCTGAATACCCCGTAGCACTAGTTCCCTCACCTGGGAAACCCCAGGGTTTAGTGTGTTGCATGCTTCATTAAGTTAAAAAGCATTCAGCAGAAGATGTGTAATGGATGCAAAGTTGTTCGATAGTGCTGAATATTGCTTTCTGTACAATAAACATAAAGTGTGGTGTCAACTCTGTTGAACACTCTTACTGCTACACATGGAAGTAGCTCAGAACTGGTATTGACTTATTTCTTAAAGGAAGCCTATGAGCAGATCAAAAAAGCAAAGTGAACTACAAGAACACTATAACAAATAAGGTGCTAAAGACTGAGAAAGAAACTAAGTCCTAAGTCAAATTTGCAAAAGATAAAAACATAACAATGTTATTAACAACAGTGGACCATAAATGCCTGACACGATGAATTCTCACAAAACTATATACTAACAAAAAAAGAGACAATTTGCAGGACAACCTCCGGAAATTTATGGAACTTACAAACACCTGCTAAAAGAAACAAGAAAACTTGCTGACATTGAATAATCACCTAAAGCAAATATATTTTGCTACTGATGGAAACCTCTTAAAATTAAAAAACAAGAAAATAAGCTGCGTCTCAATTGTGTTAAATATGGCAAAACACTGCTGAATTGTTTAGTGGATTCCCTCCTCAAAAAACACCAAGGAAACTGCAGCCGCACATGCATTTTAGACATTAGAACCAGCTGTAACGGATTCTCAAATACCATTAGTTTGACAAATTACTCTAAAAGAAATACAAAAAGCACTTTCAGAGATTAAAACATGAAAAATAATATGTTGCAAATTCCCTACTAAATACAATTTTAATACGCAGTACACCTATGCTAAAAGAGTCATTAGTAAAAGTATTTTGTTTGATCTTATGAATTGGGTACTTTCCTAACATTTCGGCAAATGGTCACATTACCTCAATAAATGAGAAAGGCAATTGGCTTCACTCAGTAAATATTGTGGTATATGTGTAAGTAGTGTATTAGGGAACCACTATTGTAGCACCCTAAATGAAAGCATACAAACAATGCTGAAAGAAAAATGAGATTCTACATAGAGGTCAAAAAAGATACCCTCCTATCTACAGAACATGTCACATCTACACAGTGCATACAAAAAGCTTTGGAATCTATCTGGCGTTGTAGTGAGGGCTGCAATTTATATACGTACATTGCTAAGTTAGCATAACCGCGTTAGATGTTAGAAAGCCGTCTTGCCACTTTTTGCTGCTTATGCACACGACATTGCAGTTACATGTTATTATTTGAGAAATGCTTGCTCACCTTTTCTTCACATGAGAACTGTCTGTTGTTCACATCCCTAGCCGTGAGCTGCGACCTTGGTCTGAACATTGTGTAAAGAAACAGTCTGGGTCGCTAGACGGTGCATGTTTCTGGGTTCAGGTTGATCGGCCCACTATTTAGCCATAACACGCACACAGCTGCAAATATCTGAGAGTCGAGCGCGTTTAATATTGCAGGCTGCATGCTTAACACATTCATTCGGAAGAAGAGCTTTCCCAGGAGCAGAGTACACCTGATCCTGTGATGTGATTCCACTAAGCCGATCTTTACGGTATGGGGTTCCCCATTCAAGCCTAGAGACCTTCTACTAGTCTAATAATATTAGTTTACTAGCGAAAGGAAGGTGGCTGTATTCCACTGTCATTATATTATGATTTCTCCTTTTATTTTCTATGGTATTGTAACTATGCTGATGGTTTTGATTTTAATCATTTGTCTGCTTATGTTAGCCAAAGTACTGCATCTTAGGACACAAGGTTTATACAATAAACTCATTTAACTTTACTGTGTCTTTGTTTACTCTTGTTGTGGACTGATATGAGAATAATAACGAACAGGTATTTCTGATTCCCACTATTCCTGAGAATACACTAAGTCGCTTGTTCTGGGTTGTCTATACATTGGGACCGCCGAGATAAATACGGATAATGAATGGGACACTGATGCTGGTCGGATAGGGGTTCTGGGTTCTGAGGTGAGTTTTTGGTACACCACAATTCACTGAGGTCCTGGTTTCCTGCGCATAGTTCTGTGCATGAGCAGAATCCCTGCAACAGCATCCGGTTTCTCATCAAAACTCCACAAAGCTTCATGGGCGAAAGGTGTACAATGTACTGAAGGAAAGTTGCCCCCAGACAAAGTGGAGTGTCAGTGTAAAACTTAAATTGTCCTGTCACACAAGAGACTGGCGTAAAACATAGATTATTTCTCAAACTCTCTCCAGTTACATGTACACATGAATATCGTACCTATTGATATAAAGATAAACTCCCTCCTCTATCCTGATGATTTAAAACTTCTATCACCTTCAACAGAGAGAAGGTTTACAACAAACCCTAGACGTCCAAGAATATTATTTCAATAAGTGGTCCCTAAAATCCCCAAAAACTGAAATAAATATATTTTAGAAAAAAAAGTTAAGAACTTTTATAAGCAGTAAAGATTGTATGTCAAGGTTGAAGCCGTGGAACATATCTTTTGAATAATCCACTTAACAAGACCTTGTTAAGTGGGACATGGCACCAACAGAAACAATACGATACATATGCTAATTTGTTAACAGATTTCTGAAGTGCTCGGAAATGCCCGCAACAATGCAAGCAGGACTGATCTTGGCAGATACTCCTCACTGATTCAATAGGAAAACAATACAGAAATGTCAGGATTCACCGAAGCAACAGTGACAGCAAAGTCTGCCACTCAAAATTCCTAAATACACAGCAGAACAAACAGATAATTAACACCATATTGCCGTAAAAGGTGGGGAAAAAAGGACGCAACATACAGATGACATGTTACAAATCATTTAAGAGACATTATAACCTTGCAAAATACATAATCAGATTAAATAGCACTAAATACAACCAATGAGCAACTACTGAGTTTGTGACAGCGTGTTGAAAATCTTATAGATGGATATACACCTATCGAAAAAGAAAAGTAAACTATGATATCACAACAAGATATCATGGAACTTGTAGAAGATGAAACTCATGTTGGTATGCACTATACCAATCTTGAAATAATTAGAAGATTCTATTTTCGAGAGTTCGTAAATGGAATCAAGGACTTTTAATTGCCAATTGATGAAAAAAGCTATTATACTGAGAAAGTGAAATGCGTGCCATGGCAGAAAAAGCTGCCCATTAATAGGAACGGAGCAACAGCACAAGGCACCCAAAAGTCGAGACAGGTATATAACTGCAGATTCTCCTAGCCAGTTGATAAAGGAGAGTCCTGATTTTACTAAAAATAAAGCAGGTGAGTCACGCAAACTTTTCAAAATTGTTAAAAATGTCCTTTCCCCTACGACTAAAGAAAATGTTCTTGCTCCCTCGTTTGTCAAGACCTCTCTAATTTCTTTTAAGAGAAAGTTTAAAACCTGTACGACCATTTTCGGCTCCAACCTTATCTGACAGGGTCTCCCCTGTTCTCACACATGAGGGCCTGCTGCTTACTAGGTTTAGCCCCATTTCCTTGATGGATTCAGTGCCTGAATTGGTGAGGTGAAAATCTGGATCAGCGCTAGACTCCTGACCTCCATCTTTCCTAAATCGTAATCGTCAATGCGGTTAATCCTATCCATAAATATGTTGATGAATAAATCCCTGGAATTGGGCGTGGTTCCGCCTTGCTGGAAACAAGCATTATTGATTCCTTAGCTAAAAAAATAAACTTTGGCAGACCCTATGGTTCTCAGCAACTTCGAACCCATTTCTCTTCTCCTCACGGTTGCTAAACTTTTAGATAAAAGGGTCAATAAGCAAATGTCTCATTTCTTAGCTCTAATTTTCTTTTACATGACTCTCAAGCAGGTTTCCGTTCGGGCTATAACACCAAGTCCACCCTATTTGAGGTATCTGAATTTATCAAGGAAAAACTTGATCAGAGCTCTCCTGTGTTGCTTATGCTTCTGGATTTCTCTTCAGCCTTTGATATTGTCTCTCATGTCATCGTACTTGACAGAATCAAAAGAATTGGTGTCAGAGGCCAGGCTCTGTGTTAGCTGAAATCCTTCTTTTCTGATCGCTCCCTAGCAGTTTTCCTTCTTCCTTTCACCTTCTCTTCTAAACCCCTGGTTTGCGGCATACCCCAGGGCTCTGCAATTAGCCCCACTCTTTTTAATACCAATTGTGAGCCTCTTGCTAACTGGTGGAGTCCTGGGGGTGCGGGTGGTCTCTTACATGGATGACACCATGGTCTTTTTAGCCTTCTATGAAAACATGCCTGCAGCTTTGAGTTCTTTCAAAATGTGCCTGAAAGTTATGGTGGATTGGATGGATGGAGAGCTATCTTTGCTGAACTGAGAAATTCTATTTTTTGGCACTTAGGTGCCGATTCCGATCTCGTTGAAAAAGTCCTCCAACCGAGTCGGATCCGGAGTGCCTTCCGACCGACTCGCAGTCTGGGGCTCCGAACGCCCGAGTACGATGCGAACACACGCTTACGGACACAGGTCGCTCGGAGCCCCATTGAAGTCAATGGGACCCTGTTGTATGACGCGTACATAGGCTCCCATTGACGAAAAAGGTACATTGCGCAATAGGGTGCCACCTGTAGTGGGAATGCGTCTGTGCCACCCGCACCGTACATGCACATGTTAGGGGGGCCCTTGGATCCCCTGTGACCGACTCGTAGGGCTACAGGTGAAGGGGGGTCTGACGCAAACCCCCGAAGTTCACTATCCGGACCTTTTACGAGTCGGAAACTCCGTCTCGATCTGGCTGTCCGAATCGTGCATCGTACTGGCTCGGTCGAAAATTGTCTCTATTGCACGACATGGTTCACTTATGGCCGACAGGTACGGAGTGATTCGGACCCGGAAACGTCTCAGTCAGCGATTTCACGTTTCCCGCATCGTACTTGCTTGCTCGTACTGTTGTACGAGTCGGTCCGAAAACACGCATCCGGCTCGTACTTTTCCCGGCCGGATTGCGTTCGGAGCTATTCCGAGCGAGATCGGAATCGGTCCCTAAGGGCTTCTCTGATGCCAGTATCTGGTGGCCACCTGAACTGAGGACTGCCCACCCCCGACTCTAATGGCTAGAAACCTTGGGGTAAAATGTTTTTCTCATTTGTCCTTTGAGCCCCAAATTAGGTCCTTTTCTGCTACTTGCTTCGCCACTCTCAGATCCCTCAGAAGGATGATCCACCTCATCCCGCTGGACTGTGGAAAACTGTTGTCCATGCTCTGGTTATGGCAGAACAGAACCATGCTAATAGTCTATACTTATGCCTTCTGGCTTCCCTTATCCAGCGGCTCCAAATTATCCAGAATTCTGCTGCACGGCTCAATTTGAAGATCCCTCTATGTTCACTAGTTTCTCCACATCTTCACTTGCAACATCTTCACTGGCTTCTGGTCATTAAGAGAATCAAATTTAAGGCACTTACTCTGGTTTTCAGAGCCTCCACGCATAACGGCCATGAATACCAACCTTAGGAGAAGACTTAAGCCCTATATGCAGACCAGAGTTGCTAGACCCTTCCTAAAAGCCGTGTATCGGCTAGATGTTTCAGATCAGATTATATTTTGATAAATTGATAAACAGTCAGCATTTCAGAAAATATCAAAAAGAAAGAGCATACATAGTCATTTACCCAAATACCACGTAATAACGAAAAATCTATAGCATTAGGAAGGGTCTAGCAACCGTTTATTTTCTCGGTTGCTAACTGCCGATCCACGGCGATATGATCTACAAACATGGGTTAATGTGCTTTAAGCATAACAAATTGATCGTTTTATTTGTGTTTAATCTGACTCTCTTGCCTTCGATTTTTGTATATAACATCAATGATAAGCGAGGATTTGGCGATATTGTCGGAGGAGCGACATATTGTTAAGCGCGGGCACCGCTTTGGACTTAACCTTTGCATAACCACGACCTGTGAGATAAAGGAGGACCGGCACACGTACGGCAAGCCACAGAATAGATACGGTAAGCCGGCAATATGCAATTGCTGTGTCGCATTCCTTAGTTTGAAGCTAGGCGAAGGGTGAGTATGGGAGCAGCGTTTAAAAGGAGCTTTGAAACACGCAATGGATATGTTCAATATCGCAGATCGGAGGGAGGCGGCAATAGATATTTTTAAAAAGAAAGCGCCGGATACCCCAAATCCACGGATATCGGAGACACACAGTATCCCTAATACTCTACAGACGCAGTATATTAGACTGGAAAGATTATATGAAAGAGAAATGCGGAAGTGGTGGGAGGCTACCTCTCTACAAAACTACATCGAAGTGGAGAGAGTACCTAGGGGACTACGTGTTTATACGGTGCCATCATATGAGAACCCCGACCCACTTCTCCTAGAAGAATGGGCACTACACACGGCCTCATTCTGCAAAGGAACACTGGAGCTGCTGGTGAAGTTTGTCTGGAGTGATAGAGACAAAGCCTTGAAGGATATTGAAAATTTAGAAGCAGAGCTAACAAAGGAAACTGACAAAAGTCAGCAAGACCTATTAAGATTAGCGATGAAAAAAAGACTCTCTGCATACGAAATTAAGATCAAACAGCGCAAGCAAGAAAAATCTGAATGAGACGAGAGGGATTACGCCTTAGGGAGAGTGCTGACCTTCGCCAAAAAATTCGATCAATCAAGAAAAGAAGTGCAACAAAGAAAAACTTTTCCCTTAGTGACACCGGTTCGAGTTGATACCTCAGAGTCGGATGTAACGGAAAATTAATATTCTGAGGATGATATAGCAGGCCCTTCTGGAGGACAACAGAAGACCCCTTTTCAAAGGAAATTCAATATTATCCGCCAGACTTGGCTGAGGGGAGGCAAGAGCAAGCCCCCAGAAAAAGAAAACAAACAAGAAGGGGCGGCTGGAAGAGGAAAAGCCAGAAACAACCAAACCCCTCGAGTCACACGGAGCAAGAGGGGAGGCAGATGGTAGAGGAAACTGATCAGTTGACAATAATAAATCTGACCCCCAGAATCCCAACTCCCATAGAGGAATCAGTATTGAAATTGGGACTTTCATTTTGTCCACAGAATCGTCTAGAATACACTGAAACGAGAATTGACATGTTCAAACTGGTGCGAAAACTTAAATTGCACAAATATTTCAAGTTAAAACCTACAACTCAAGAGGCGAGATTCCTTAGAGCTCAGAACAAGGAAACAGATCTGCTCGCAGTAAATGATCTGACAACCCTAGAAATCCTGGAAGATCTACGAAAAGAAGGAACTCTGGAAGAAATACGAACGTGTACAACCTTGACACAAAGAATTGAGGAATCCAATGTGGCACAAGAAGCTCCGGCTAGTGGATTTAAACAATCTTCCCAATTTCTACCTTAGATGCCCATAGATGCCATTGACGTCTTTTCCGAAGGAGTGATCAAGGATCTAATTAAGTTTCGCGAAGAGTCAGGAAACCGCAAAGTAAACCAGAACCTAACTCATCAACAGAAAGGTGCAGTAAAAAACCTTCAAGAAGATATCTCAATGATCATTAAACCCTCAGACAAAGGGGGAAATATTGTTCTGATGCCCCGTGAACAATATGTGAACGAAGCTTTGCGGCAACTGCAAGACTCTGACTGTTATGAATCAACTACAAAAGAAATATATCTAGAAAGCATTGTGCAGTTGCATTCCCTAATCAAAAAATGGCATGAGAAAACAATGTTAGACCTTGAAGAATATCTGTTTTTAAGAACGACAAATCCTATCACACCTACATTCTATCATTTACCGAAAATACATAAAAACGCGGTAACACCTCCAGGAAGACCAATCGTTTCTTCCATGGGTAGCTTAAATGAGAATTTGTTGAGATTCTTGGATCACTTTTCATTTGAATATGTATTCAAACTGACATCTTACATAAAAGACACTACCGACTTTATCCACAACATTGAAAAAATCGAATGTTATCCGTCATATTGTATGATTGTATTGGATATTACTAGCCTTTACACGTGTATTAATCACTCTCAAGGCTTAAGTGCGATTGAATATTTTCTTAAAAAAAGAGCTTTGAAATTTGCAATCCATAACAGAATGCTGTTGGAATTAATCGAATTCTGTCTATTTAATAACATTTTTCTCTTCCAGGGAGAGTATTTTAGACAAATCTCAGGCACTGCGATGGGCACCTGCTTCGCCCCCAACTACGCGAACTGGTTCGTGGGCTGGTGGGAGGAGCAGGTGGTCTGGACCACTGATAACCATGAATGGACCAAGGAAATAGTGTTCTGGCATCGATACATCGATGACCTTTTTCTAATTTGGAAGGGATCAATAGACAAAGCTAAGGAATATATTCAACATCTTAACAGCAATGATGTTAACCTACACTTCTCAGGAGAGATTAGTTTAGTGGCAGTAAACTATCTCGACCTGAGAATAGAAGTGAAGGAAGGGAAATTAACAACCGCCCATTATCGAAAACCGACGGCAGGAAATAGCATCCTCCATGCCTCCAGTGGCCATCCTGGGAGGTTGAAAAATAGCATACCATACGGCGAATTCCTTAGATTAAAACGGAACTGCTCAAGACAATGTGATTTTGAACAGGCAGCGAAGAGCAGTTTCAGTCGGTTTGAAACCAGAGGTTACGACAAAAATCTCTTGGAGAAGACCCCACAACGAGTCAGACAGCTACCCAGGGAACAAATCTTAAAACAAAAAACAAACTAATAAATCTACGGAAGGTCAATTCCGGCTGATTACGACTTTCTCTAATGATGCATCTAGTCTAAGAACAATCTTGAGAAAACACTGGCATGTGTTAACATCAGATCCAGTAATTGGATCGGATGTTCCGCTGGCCCCCATGATTACGTTCAGAAAAGCACGATCTTTTAAAGATAATTTGGTTCATAGTCATCTAGATGCAATTCCCTGCAAAAAGGGTACCTTGAAAGAGATGAAAGGGTTCTATCCATGTGGAAAATGCAAGGCCTGTGCCTTTAGTAAGAGAGTATTAAGTTACAATGTAAAAGGCTTAAAAAGAGGGAGGACCATCACTAAATTCTTGACTTGCCAAACCTCACATGTCGTTTATTGTTTGAAATGTCCATATGGACTTATGTATGTTGGTAGTACCATACACAGTGCCAAGATTAGAATTTTAGAACACATGCGAGCTATAGCGAAGAAAGATTTTAATTACCGTGTAGCACCGCATTTTGCCATAAAACATAAGAGCAATAGGGATCTTTTGCAGTTCTTTGCTATTGATTGTGTTCCAGTACATGCCAGAGGAGGGGACAGAGTGTCAAGATTAAGACGACTGGAATCGAGATATATAATCGATCTCCAGACAAAAACCCCAAATGGGTTAAATTCTGGAGAGGAATTGACAGTACATCTAGGGATCTAGAAGTATGTATTCCAGTAGCCATTATTGTACAGTAATGCAATAGATTTTTCGTTATTACGTGGTATTTGGGTAAATGACTATGTATCTTCTTTCTTTTTGATATTTTCTGAAATGCTGACTGTTTATCAATTTATTAAAATATAATCTGATCTGAAACATCTAGCCGATACACGGCTTTTAGGAAGGGTCTAGCAACCGTTTATTTTCTCGGTTGCTAACTGCCGATCCACGGCGATATGATCTACAAACATGGGTTAATGTACTTTAAGCATAACGAATTGATCATTTTATTTGTGTTTAATCTGACTCTCTTGCCTTCGTTTTTGTATATAACATCAATGATAAGCGAGGATTTGGCGATATTGTCAAAAACATGGGCCAGTGTGCTTTAAGCAGTACGAATTGATCATTTTATTCGTGTCTAACCCGACTCTTTTGCTTGTGTTTTTGTATATAACATTTAACGATAAGCAAACATTTGACCCTTCCAAGATGGCGCTTATGATCTATTAGCCGCCATTCCTTCCGACTACCTTTATGTTTACAAAGCGATCACATGTTTATAAACGAGTACCTTGTGATGAATTATGTAACAACACTGATGAAGGACTAGCTCCGAAACGCGTTTGTTGTTTTTGCCGTAATAAACGAAGCTGCTAAACTACTCTCTCGTGAGTGCTCGAGATTCCTTTTTTCAATCTGGGAGGAACCTGGGAGCGATTATATATATATATATATATATATTCACTGAAAAAACCATAGGTTTCACACACGTTATAGTTAGGAATTAGCATTTAAAAAACCTTGCAAATTCACTGAAAAAACCATAGGTTTCAGACATGTTATAGATAGCGGAAATTTTACTGATAAAAAACCAATGAAATTCCCCCGTTATAGTTAGTGCAGGCAACTATAACTCACGCGACCGCAATCCTCTGCTGATGCTAATACTGTATTTAGACACTTATTTGCCCATGTCTTCTTCCATAAATTTTTAGCTATACATATATTACAAATATTTTTTTTTCATAAAGACACATATGTCATCAGCAGAAGATTGCGGTCGCGTGAGTTATAGTTGCCTGCACTAACTATAACGGGGGAATTTCATTGGTTTTTTATCAGTAAAATTTCCGCTAACTATAACATGTCTGAAACCTATGGTTTTTTCAGTGAATTTGCAAGGTTTTTTAAATGCTAATTCCTAACTATAACGTGTGTGAAACCTATGGTTTTTTCAGTGAATTTGTACGGTTTTTTAAATGCTAAGTTACTTTACGCCATTCGTGGCGTGCACGCCCACTTAACGCAGTTCGTTCCGTGCGCGCACGGTGAGCACGCGGTGCGCTTCGCGCATCGCGCGCCCACTTTACGCAGTTAGTGCCGTACACGCAAGGTGGGCACGCAGTGCGCTACGCGCACCGCGTGCCCACGTTACGCACCGTGCGCACATGGAGGACATATTATGCGCTTCCTTGTGATAGGTAATCTGTTAAATTTAATTTGTAAGTGATGACAATAATATGCCATGCACAGAGAGTGTTTTTTTTTTTTTATTAAAATTTTTAGCGTAAGCGCACCGTACGCGTACGGTAAGCGTAATCGGCGAAATTTTCAAAAAATAAAAATTTACCGTTTTTGGCCTTGGGGGATCTTTGAGGACTCAACTAACATGGCTATGTGCATGGGCGCTGTCTAAACAGCCCCTTTATATGTTTTTTGCCTTTGTTTACAGCCCCCCCTCAGAGTGCGAGAGAGAAAATGGCGGCCGCCGCTTCCTGGTTTCGACCGATTCGAATGTTTACTTAGATGTAACAGCCAATCAGAATCGCGCTCGCACACGCCACCGTACGCGTACGGTAAGCTTACGGTAAGCGCACCGTAAGCGCACCGTAAGCTGCCACAGATATATATATTGATTTAAAGGCTATTTTCTCAGAATCTACTGAACAGATTTACACCAAACCTACAAAAGGCACTTCCTTGACCTGAGGACTACCTCTCTGCCAAATTTCTAGTAATTCTGTTCAGCCGTTCGGGCTGTAGCCCTGTCTAAATGTCCTATGGAAAAATGCATGGGAAAAATGCGTTTTGGGACCCCCCTTTTATCTCAGCCCCCGCTTGACGAATCCCCCCGAGACTTTCAGGGTCGGAGCGGAGCGTAGCGCCCCACCTATTTTGAGAAATTTGCGAGGATTCGTCGACCGGCGCCAAAGTTATTCAAAATAGAATGTTGCGGATTTCCTATGGAAACAGGGTCCTAACTATAACTACCTACTGGCGACCGCCAGTAGGTAATATATATATATATATATATATATATATATATATATATATATATATACATAAATATATTGCTCCCAAGTTACACCAAAAGCCAGGTCACTCGCATGCGGGTGCTGTCTCGTGGCGGTGTCCCACGTATAAATACTCCAGCTTCCCAACTTCGTCGTTGTGTACAAAGTCAAGCACTCACGGAGGGGGTTTTGTATAGGCTCTTATTTAATTAGCAGAAGAATCAAAACAGAGAGACAGACGCGTTTCAGAGATTCCTTCATCAGTGTCTGATTTCAGACGCCGCGCACCAACATTATATATATATATTAGGTAGTCATAGTTAGGACCTAATTTCCACAGGTAATGCGTTTTTTGTTTTCCCAATAAATTTGGCGCCGTTTGACGAATCCTTGCGAAACTAGTTTGACACTCACTTTAGCTAGTACCTTGAAAGTCTTGTCAAGCGGGGGCTGAGAAAAAGGGGGGTCCCAAAACATGTTTTCCCCATGTTAATTCCTATAGGAACTTCAGACACAGGTCTGCTGAACAGAATTACACCAGATTTGTCCAGGGAAGTGCCTTTTTGTGATTTAGTGTAAATTCATTCAATAGTTGCGGTGTTATTAAAAGAAATTCAAATTTGTATATATAGGGGAGCAAAGGCTCCGCAAACCCTCTCAATCTGGTGCTGAGATCAGATTGGCTGCCAACACTTCAAACCAGGAAGGGTTGGCAGCCATTTTGAGAATTGGTTTGAGCTAAGTCCTACAAAAAAATGCAAAAAAAGAGAAGGGGAGGGTAGGAATACCCTGACCCCCTAGGCCTCTTGGGGAGGTTCAACAGGGAACCCACTGGGCAAAAAAATGCATTATTTGTATCCGCAGCTCCTGCCAAAATATTTTTTTAAAAGAAGCCTTGGATCCCACACTTCTGAAATCTTTTGCCTCTGGGTTGTCAAGTTCCTGGGGAATTAATACATATAAATATGCAGAGGTGTCGGCGCGGCACTCCCCAAAACCCTGGGACCAACACCTCCTTAGGGCAAGTCATAATAATTTACAGTCCGGAGACCGCCACCTCCCAGGGAATGAACTAAATGAATGTAGGGCGTCTGTCATGGACCCCTGCCCCCGGGGATTGCCGCTTCCCCGGGACAAAGTTTTATAATGCAGAGGACCACGGGCCCCCCTCATGGAGCCATATATGGGTCTGGGAATTGCCATCTCCCAGGGCCTGCACCTGCTATGTCCGAGTGTGCCCTCCCCTGGGACATAGCTGCTTGTTGTGGCTTGGCAGGAGCTTTAACTGCTTCTGTCAAGCTACACCAAACACTCTGCTTCCAGCAAGCAAGAGCTGTGAAGATCCTCTTGCTTTTGTCTGTTTCCCTGCCTGCTATCATGAGAGCAGGGAAACAGACAAATTTCTTTCAGACACAGGGAACTGCATGATTCCCTATGTCAGCAATGCCAGCTCTCATAGTAGGCGGGGAGTTGGCAGGGTCCGCATCGGACTTCAGGCTCCTCCCCAAGTCCCAGTGTAGACTGGTTTCCCTGGGAACACCCAGAACAAATGGCCGGACCCCGGGGGGTGGGGTCCCAGTGGCCAAAATTGTTCTGGGGGGCCGCATGATTCCCACCCTATTTATAAAAAAGGCCAGTCCCCTGGGGAATCGAAACTCCTCTAATATTTTGTATTTAAAAGGCCGGCCCCGGGGAAGTTGTGGGAGGCCCCGGCCATTTTCTCAAACACTCTGCAAAGGGGTCTCCTGGCACACAACTTGTTGGGGGATGAAGTCCTCTTGGCTGGTGAGTGTCCTTGGAGATCAACAACCCCTCCTGTTACCTTCCGTAAGTCCCACACAGCGGGATCCACTTCCAGATCTAGACCAACCCCAGGACCACACTATGCGGCACCCTCGCCTACAAACCCTTGTCGCACCCCACGCCATCACCTCAACAGACTACATCCTTCTCGGAGACCTTAACTTCCACCTCGACAACCGCAGCGATCCCGACTCCATCACCATCCTCGACATCCTCTCCAACCTTGAACTGAAGCAGCTCATCACCACCCCCACCCACAGAGCAGGACACACCCTTGACCCCCATCTTCGCAGGCGGGTCGAGCATCCACTTCAGCCACACCTCGCAGACCCTCTGGACGGACCACCACTGTGTACACTTCACCTGCAACACCACCACCGGACCCAAACCCACCCCGCGACCGCCACGAAGAAACTGGGGTAGGATCACAGAGGAGCACCTAAACACCACCCTCCGCCTAAACCCTCCCTGCGCCAAGACTGACGCCAACTCCACAGCCAAGGAATTACACCACTGGATCTCCAGATGCTCTGACTGTTACAGGCACCTGCTTCGAGCACACTGCAACAGCGGGAGTGTTTAAATCGCTGCACGACGCTATAGGCCCACAAAAAACTACAGTACCCAGAATCCTGGCGCACACGTCACGTTGTCGAGACTTCCATAAAGGCAGAAGTACAATCCAGCAACGCGTCGGAAATTCTCATCGGCCGGCGTGAGTGTGTTCGTGCTTCGTGATTCCTGGGAGGTCCGGTAAGGGTGCTATGCACTGGTTCCTACAGTTGCTCTATTGTTTCTCTGTTCCCATCTTCCGTTGGTGCACATGAACTGTGCTTGTGCGAAGGAAGGGAGGTCATGCCGGCATTGCTACTAACTCGATAGCTTCCCGGGCTGGTTCCCATTTATTGGCTACTTTTCTCCTTGGTTTGCCTCAGCACTTTTGACACTTGCTTACTGTTCAGGAGTGCTCTGCAGAGCTCCGTACCGCTGGTGCTCTCTCAAGGTCATAACATTTACCATGCCCTGACTGCCACAGTATCAATACTATTGGTCTTTTAATATCCCTGCATATAGGGGGATGCTAGAACTGGGTTTTTGATTACTTTAGACATACGTATCATTATATATATATGTGTGTACCAATTGGAATTCAAGGTGAATTAACCTGGATATAAAAGACAAGATTACTTTGGCTTATGATTTTGAACCTATACCATTCATTGGGACAAGATTAATTGTTTTTGTGTTCTTATGGCTCTATTTCAACAGGGGTACGCTGGAGTGGTATAGGACTACGCTCTATCCCTGTGAGGCATAGTGGAGTCTATTAAGGGTAGGTTATTGGTAGAACATTTGCTTTCAATGTGTAATGTACTAGTGAGATCATTGTTCTTTGCATTTTCAGGTCTCCCTCCCTGCTGTTCCCTTCCTTTCCTTCCCTCGCTTGATCCTCCCACTGACCTGTGCCATTACGGCTATTAAGGCTTGGGTATATCAAGAGGTGGACCCCTATAAGCAGCAAACCAATCCTGAGGACTGAACAGTGTGACACTGACAATCTCGCATCCCTCCGCCACCCCAGTAAACAACGCCTCCTGAAAGCCACCTGGTTCACCACCAAACTCCAAGAAGCCAGGCGATCCTGCAGACGCCTCAAGAAAGCCTGGCAAAACCAGAAAGCCATGGAAGACCTCAACATCTACCGTAGCACCCTGAAAGAATACCACCAGCGCATAAGAGACACCATGCAAAAAGAACTATTGATGGACAGAATGCAGAACAATGTCATACATTCACCCCAGTACAGAAATCTGGGCCTAAATCCATTGTTATTTTGCTCACCATGCCATTCCAGTTTGGACACAGCCATATGCAAATCAGTCTTGACCCTGTGCCCTATGGGAACAGTCCAGCCCGAACTGCCAGGTCAGGTCCTCCCTGGACTGGAAACAAGCATCCTAGGACCGGTTTCGGGGTTTCACCCCTCTTCAGCCAGGATAGCTTGATCCCAGTGGCATGGAGAGCACGGGACTCACGTCTGAGCATACCCGTCCCACTCAGGGTGACAAATGCAAAAAAAACTATTGATGGACAGAATGCAGGACAATGTCATACATTCACCCCAGTACAGAGATCTGGGCCTAAATCCATCGTTATTTTGCTCACCATGCCATTCCAGTTTGGACCCAGACATATGCAAATCAGTCTTGACCCTGTGCCCTATGGGAACAGTCCAGCCCGAACTGCCAGGTCAGGTCCTCCATGGACTGGAAACAAGCAACCTAGGACCGGTTTCGGGGTTTCACCCCTCTTCAGCCAGGATAGCTTGATCCCAGTGGCATGGAGAGCACGGGACTCACGAAGTAGAAGTTAAACCCCTCCTCAAGAAGCCCACGGCCGACCCAACAGACCTGAAGAACTACCAGCCCATCTCTCTCCTCCCCTTTGCAGCCAAAGTCACTGAGAGACTCGTAAACACTCAGCTGACTGTCTTCATCGAAGAGAACTCCATCCTAGACACCTCCCAGTCTGGGTTCCGCAGCAACCATAACACCGCCACCGCCACCGCCACCAACAACATCCACATGCTACTCGACCAGGGACACACCGAGGCCCTCATTCTACTAGACCTCTCCGCAGCTTTTGACGCCATCTCACACCGTACTCTTGCTGCCAGACTCCACAACGCTGGGATAAGAAAAACTGCCCTCACCTGGATCTGCTACTATCTCTCCAGCAGAACCCAAAGGATCAGACTCCCCCCTTTCCTCTCTGAACCCACAGAGATCACCTGCGGACTACCCCAAGGATCATCACTAAGCCCCACGCTCTTCAACATCTACATTGTCACCCTCGCCGGCATCGCCACACAGCACGGACTCAGCATCGTATCTTACGCAGACGACACCCAGCTCATCCTCTCCCTCACGAAGAACCCCGACGACACCAGACTATGTTCCCAGCAAGGAATGAAGGACATCGCCGCATGGATGAAAAACAGCTGCCTGAAGCTCAACACAGAGAAGACAGAGGTCCTCATCCTCGGACCCTCCACCTCTGCCTGGGACAACACCTGGTGGCTCTCCACCCTCGGGAGCCCGCCCACTCCGACAGACCATGCACGGAACCTCGGTATCATCCTAGACTCTTCCCTCCCCCTGACCCGCCAGATCAACTCCATCGCCTCCACCAGTTTCAAATGCCTTCGGATCCTCTGCAAGGCCTTCAAATGTCTTCAAATGGATACCCCCCAAATGCAGAAAAAACGTCACCCACACACTCATAACCAGCAGACTGGACTACGGCAACGCCCTCTACACCGGAATCAACAGAACTCTCCTACACAAGCTCTAAACCATCCAGAACACCGCGGCCAGACTCGTCCTCGGGACCCCATGGCACAAACTCATGATGCAACACCTACGAGACCTCCACTGGCTCCCCGTCGAGAAGAGAGTAACCTTCAAACTGCTCACCCATGCCTACAAATCCCTCCACAACATTGGACCCAAGTACCTCAACGATCGAGTCTCCTTCCACGTACCCAAGAGGAACCTCCGCTCCTTCGACCTCGCCCTCGCAAAGACCCCCCCATCTGCAGAACCAGAGCAGGAGATAGAGCCTTCTCCTACATTGCAGCCAAAGCCTGGAATGAGCTACCAATCAACATCAGACGGTCACCCACCCTACACACCTTCAGGAAGAACCTCAAGACCTGGCTCTTCGCCTGAACCGGAGCTGCACTCACCCCCTCCCCAGCACCTTGAGACCCCATGGGTGAGTAGCGCACTTTATAAACCCTCTTATTGATTGACTGATTGATTGCTAAGAGGTTGTCAGAGGCCCCACCCCCTTTGTCCACTACTCTGCAAACGCACCTCCTGGTGTACTACTTATTGGGGAATGAACTTCTCTTATAGGCTGAGTATCCTTGGTGATCAAGAACCCCTCCTGTTACCTCTAGTAAGTCCCACACAGCAGTTATGCTAAGGTCATCAGAGGCCTGCCCCCTTTCTCCACCACTCTACAAATGCGCCTCCTGGTGCACTAATAGTTAAGGGATGTAGTCCCCTTGGCTGATGAGGGTCCTTGGGGGCCAATACCCCTCCTGTTACCTTCAGTAAGTCCCACACAGTGGGATTTCTGAGAACTCATGGGAGGCCTGCCCCTTTTCCTCACCACTCTGCAAACATGCTGGTGCACTACTGGTTGGGGAATGAAGTGTCCTTGGCTGCTGAGGGTCCTTGAGGGCCAACAGCCTCTCCTGTTACCCCATTAAGTCCCACACAGCAGGATTGATGAAAGCTTGTGGGAGAACGCACCCCCTTTTTCCCCAACTCTGCAAACGTGCCTCGTGCTGCACTACTGGTTGGGGGATGAAGTGCCCTCGAATGCTGAGGGTCCTTGGGGACCAACAACCTCTCCTGTTACCTCCAGTAAGTCCCACACAGCAGGATTGCTGAAACCTTGTGGGAGGCCCCATCCCCTTTCTCCACCACATAGAAATTTGCTTAAAAAGCCAAAGGTTACAAGGACGTCATATTTAAAAAATGTATTTTTTTTAAACATGGAAATTCAGTGAAAAAACAAAGGTTACAGATACATTATAGTTAGGAAATAGAATACCAAAAACTTTAAAATGTACGGAAAAAAACAAAGGTTACATTGACATTATAGTTAGGCTCAGATTTTACTTGTACAAAACCATTGAAATTCAGCAGTTACAGTTACCTGAGCTAACTATAACTTATGCCCCCGCAATGCACTGCTTATGACCTCACATATCACATCACTCATGGCATGGTCTGTGACCTGATGAGGTAGTCTGACCTCATGTTTGAGAAATGGGGGTGTTAGTGACATGAGTTATGTGTCCAAAATTGATGTTTTTTCAATTGCGCGTGATATTCACCATGACAGCATGCTTCTGTGTACTGTCGCAGGATGTTGTGACTATTGCGACGTCTTCATAAATGTTGATGGCAATATAAAACATAAAGTATCTATAGCTATATACACACCCATGCTGGTCACAGTCACAGACTCAAGTACCCACTCACATATTCACTCAGACACTCATACACCCATCCAAATAGTCAGGTAGACACTATTGCACCCACTCACAGACTCACTCAGAGATCCATGTGCATACTCACATACCCACTCAAAGACTCATAAAATCAGTCACAGACTCACTCAGACACTCAGGCACTGACTCACAGACCCACTGAGAGATGTATGCTTCCACTCACACACTCACTGATAGACAGACCCACTCAGGCACTTTTGCACCCACTCATAGACCCAGTCACAGACCCAGGGGCCCATTTACATACCCACTCAGACACTCACACACCCATTTACATACCCACTCAGACACTCACACATCCACTCACATATCCACTCATAGACGTATGCATCCACTTACAGACTTAGTGAAGGACTCAGGCAGCCAGTCCCAGACCCACTTGGAGACTTATGCACCCACTCACATAACCATAATACACACTGTTATAGAGATATTGAGAGACTTATAAATGTTTTTATAGAGTTAGTTTGATAGTGATTTATCTAGTAGTGTGATGGTTAGAATCAATTATATAGTTATATATTTTTAATGTGGTAGTGGCTATTGAAGTCTTGCTTTTACTTTGCATTATCACGATGTATCGGCAGTTGGCGCGGGGGCCGACGTCATTGCGACTCCTGACATCACAGCAATAACGGAAAATAGGTTTTAGAGATGGTTTTTATAGAAACTTACTATAAAAACATGACTTTAGACAATACAATAGTAATCCCTAGTGTGTTAAATACTGTAATATGTATGCATATATGTGTTTTACACTTTATGAGAAAGGGGTGATCGTGATGGTTAACGATGCCGTTGCGAAACCCTGAATAACCTCGAAAATGTTTACAAATGGTTTTTATGCAAACATAGTATAAAACCATGATTTGAAACATTTTTTTAAAGAAGTATGTATATCGTAATGTGTAGTGCAATGGTTAGAATGGATTTTTAAAAATCATTTTTGCATGTGCTGGTGGCCGTTGAATGTCTGCTTTTGTTTTGCAGTTTCGCAACTTATTTGCAACCATCGCTACGTCATCACAAAGATTCCCAAAAACAAAAAAAAGGATACATATTAAAAAGATTAAAATATTTCAGGTACTAGGGCAGCTCTGACAAGAGCCTTTGTGTTGATTGTGTGTATATGACAGCTACACATAAGACGAGATGCAGAGTTCCAGGTGAATTACAAACACCCCGTTGCCTTTATCTGTAAAGTGCACTCCATCATTTCTATAAATTCCATGCATGTGAAAATGCAGATTGTTGTTATAGATATAGCCCTTGCAATGTTAGCTCCAGTCAGTCTGACACAGCAGGATTCCTGAGAGCTGGTTGGAGGCCCTGCCCCCTTTCTCCACCACTCTGCAAACGCGACTACGAGTTAAAAAACCATATAAATTCTCTAAAGAAAGCAAAGGTTACAGGGCCATTATAGTTAGGAAATAGAAATAAAAAAACCTTAGAAATTCACAGAAAAAAATAAAGGTTACAGGGACGTTATTGTTAGGCTGATATTTCACTCGTACAAAACCAGAGAAATTCAGCATTTATATTTACCTGAGCTAACTATAACTCACGGCCCCATACTACACTGCTAATGACCTCACATATTACATCACTCATGACATGGTCAGTGACATCACTGATAACATCTCAAATGACATCACTCACAGAATCATTAACGCACCCACTCACACCCCTATAGAACCTTGCATGCACCCACTCCCACGGCTTTACTTACCCCTCACAGGTTCTATACCACCAGAAATAGCAGAAAATCCTTTTCCTACTTAGCTCCCCTTTTCTGGAATGCAGCTTCAAACCATTACAGATCACAGACTGTTCAGAAAGATGCTCAAAACCTGGCTTTTTAAGACATTGTTTCCTCTCTCCTATGCTGTGAAAGATTCCTTTCCATCGAACCCAATACAGTTCCATGAGACCCATGTGGGTGATATGTGCACTTAACAAATGTAAATAACATAACAAACACCCATTCAATCACTCATGCGCCCTCTGATTCACCATTTACAACCGCTGATACACCAACTCAGTCAACTATACAGATACTCACTTAGCCACTCACTCATACACCCACTGATACTTCTACTCACTTACCTATACAAAAACTCACACACCCACTATCTCATGTATATAGTCTCTTATATACCCAGTCACTCTTCTATGCACTACTTACATATCCACTCACTTACCCATACAGGCACTTCCACAGCGAGTTACCTTAGTAAATATGTTTAACACTTAGAAACTTTTAGAGAACACTCACAATCACTGGATGATATTATCAGTGATGTCATGAGTGATGTCATTTCAGATGTCATCAGTGATGTCACTGACCATATTAGCAGTGCATTCCAGGGGTGTCAGTTATAGTTAGCTCAGGTAACTATAACTGCGGAATTTATTTGGTTTGTAGTGAAATGTCAGCCTAACTATAACGTTCCTGTAACCTTTGTTTTTTCAGAGAATATATATATCTACATCTATGTATATTACCTACTGACGGTCGCTAGTAGGTAGTTATAGTTAGGACCTATGATCCATAGGAAAATTAGAACATTCTATTCCCAATAACTTTGGTGCCGGTTGACGAATCTTCACAAAATTCACAACTGGTGGGGCGCTCCCGGCAGCTCCTATCCTGAAAGTCTGGGGGTGATTCGTCATGCGGAGGCCGAGAAAAAAGGGGGGGTCTCAAAACACATTATCCCCATGTTATTTCCCATAGGAAATTTTAGACACGGCTACAGCCCGAACTGCTGAATGTAATTACACCAAATTTGGCAAAAGGGTACTGCTTGGCTCAGAAAGCGACTTTTTAAAAAAATGGTGTAAATCCATTCAGTAGTTTTTGAGAAATTAAGAAATAAAGATAGTGATATCTATGGCCTCGGTGGATCCGTGCACCCTGCGAGCACCCTGTGCGCACCCTCCCGATCACGAGCTTCATGTTAATTGGCTGTCAACACTCCAAACCAGGAAGTGCTGGCAGCCATTTTGTGCCTCTGTAGAACAGAGGCAGAAGAAAACCGAAAAACAAATGTGGAAATCAGGAAAAGGGGGCAGAGTAGAAATATCCTGACCCCCTAGGTGTGCTTAGGGGGTCCCACAAGGACCCCCAGGGCAAAAAAAGCATTTTTTTAAAAACAAATCTGCCGAATACGCGCTGGGTGCGCTGATTCAGCCGCGAAAATGAAAAAAATGAAGCGCGGACTCCTGCGCTTTGTTATTAATTAGCCCCCGGGTGGGCAAGTCCCGGGGGCATGTGTAAATAATATTTGCGGGGGCCCAGGGGACCGCCACCACCGGGGCTTCTTTTTTGTTAAAAAAAAAATGACCGCCACCCCTGGGGCACTGAGATGTAAATATGGGGGTTTAAGGACCCCCGAGCCCCGGGGACCACCACCTCCCCGGGGCTTTCTACAGATTTTGAGGGGGGGCCGCGTGGCCCCCCTCCTGGAGCCTGTGGTGGCCCTGGGGACCACCACCCCCCAGGGCCGGCTCCTGCAGTGTCCCGGGGTGGGCACCCCCGGGACACTGTTGCTCGCGGCTCCCGACCAGTCATTGCAAACTGCTTTGCTTCATTGAAGCGAGAGCAGGTTGCTTTTCCTCATTGAGAGCTGCATGTTAGCAGCTCCCCATGTGGAAAAGCAATGCCGGCTCCCGTAGGATGTGGGGAGCCAGCGGGACCGTGGGGGCATTGGGGCTTCCCCCACGGTCCTCAGCGTGTATTATGGGCCCCGGGGGATGGGGTCCCAGGGGCGAATAGAAATTAATGGTAAAAGCCGTTATTTTTTTATGGGAAAATAGAGTTGCGCACCTAGCGCGGCGCTCAGCGCGGCCCCTAGTGTGCACGCGAGGGGTACGCGACTCCTAGCGCGAAAAGCTATGCCGGCTCCCGAAGGTCATGGGGAGCTGCCGGGACCATGGGGGCATTGGTGCTCCCCTCACGGTCCCCAACGTGTTATATGGGCCCGGGGGATGGGGTCCCCGGGGCAAATAGAAATTAATGGTAAGAGACATGTTTTTTTTTATGGGAAAATACGGAGTCGTGTACCTAGTGCGGCCCCTAGTGTGCACGTGAGGGGTACGCGACTCCAATTCGCGCTGGGTGCGCGACTCGAGGCAAAACATTTTTTTAAAAAAATTCAATAAAAACCTAGGTTATATGTTAGGATATTGGGTGGCTATAAAAAGAACCCTTGTGTTTATTGGGCGATTTTTGTAGCTACATGTAAGTGCCAATGCAGAGTCCTAAGTTTTTGACAAAGACTCTGTTTCCCTCATCTATGAAATGTACACCATCTCTTCTGTATATGCATCCATATTAAAATGCAGATTGTTGTTGTATATGGACCCCATACTATGGTCGCTGAGATAAGCAGAGACAGCTTTATTGACATTTTTCTAGCTTTTTCAATCTGTGGACAAAATTGATTGGACCTGTTCCATTTTTGTCTTTCGCATATGTTAGAGTATACAAAGGCAGTCTGGGGGCAAAACAACATCAATTCTGCAAAGGTGTCCTTCATTAGCATTTCCAGAGCTAACCCAGTCAATGTGCCTAGGTCATGTGCCTAGGTCATTGCCACCACAGTGCACAATCATGAGGTCAGGTGGTTGGAGATGCAAAAAGGATTTAACCAATGGCATCAATTGGTGCCACTTTAATCTTCTCTGTCCAATCCATTTAATGTGTACATTTTGCAAAGCTACGTCTTTGTCAATACCTCTGCTTTTAGCATACCTTTTGCACCAGAAATTGCTGTGTCCAATAATCCACAAAGAAATCATCTTGAAGGGATTTATGTAGGTAATCAGAAGATGTCTGCAGTTAAGGTAGGCAGGTGGAAGAAGAAAATGTATCTAAAATGGTGGACAAGTTGCTGTTTTTAAGAAAGTAGAGATGTGATTGGCTGTTTAACAACACTCTACATTCAAATATAGGGTGCATTTTACTTTGTTTAGAAAGCATGATTCTTATTGCCTATTAACAAATGTTGGAAAGCTACAGCAGAAAGGATAAGGTCAAGCATTGCAAAGCCAACCACACCTGCTATTGTCATTTGCAACATTGTGTGGTGAACTTGTGACCTGGCAGCTAAGTTGAATGTTGCATGACCTGTTGCTATGGAAACTGACATTAAGGACTCTGGGTGAAGATGTCAGTTGAAAAGCTTTATTCTCTATGACCAATGGAAATTTGTTTTTCAATTTGAAGAACACTGGGAAGCAATGCCATTTGTTGTTTATGTCTATATGTATGGAAAAATAGAGGGACAGTTTGCCAATACTGTTTCACCCTTGCAGAGTGTGTTGATCTACATTCTCTGTGTGAAAAAGAAATTCCTGAGTGAGTGTGTGAGATTTTACATTCAACAGATTTATTTTAAGGTGAGTTACATATTTTTGACGTTAATTTAAAAAAGATTTTACGTTTTTATGAAACTGTGCTGTTTGAAATATATTATAAAATGCAGAGATGTATATAGGGATTATTTTTATTGTACTTGAAGTTTTCTTAAAAAACAATATGTACAGTGAAATATATATTTAAGTGTGTTGAGAGATATAGTTAAATGAAGGCTCTTATTTACTATTAATTGGTTAAATATGTAGTAAGAAGGTGTACTTTCTAAAATATTCATATAAGGTGTAGTTTATTAGGCATGCTTATTTCTTCTGTGTAAAAAGGTATAGCTTAAAATTTTGCATTATTATAGATAGTGTGGTAAAATGAGGTACACTTGTGCTGTTTGTAAAATTATCATATAAGCTGTTAATAATTATGAATCTGTTATTAGTTGGTGCAGTGTGTGCAGTTTAAAAAATCCTTATAAAAAAAGTGTTCTTTATTATTCTTATTCATTAAGTCTGTTGAGAGGTACAGTTTGATGAAGTTGCATATTTGTAGATTTAAAGGACAATATGTAGCTGCAAAGAAAGTCAGTACATTTTATTATTTCTGGTATGTAGTAGTTGGTATGTCATGAGTCAGGTATTTGTTTACATTATATTTATATTTGTATGAATTAATGGGAGGTATCTGATACATTAGAGGATTGCACACATGGTGAAAATGTGATTTTATAAGTGTATGACAAGTGATTTTGTGGTTCTATAATGTCTAATTTCGTAGTTAGTATATAACTAAATGTGCACAATCTATGTGGTACCTTTACCTCCAGCACACCAGTGATTCACTCCTGTAAAAATCCATACAGTAGCCATGTACATAAGCAATCACACTGTCAGTCCCTGTCCACTGCTCCTATCATCCTGGCAGCACTATGTCTGTATCTACTCTGTGTGCTGAAACACTAGCTCTTGAAAACTCACTCTCCTGTCAACTACCAGCACTGTCACTATCTAGTCGGTTTCCATACACCTGTAGAATGCCTCAGGCATTAAGACACATAGTGCTACAGTGAAATGTGCGCAATGTATGCAGGCCTGTAACCCCCAGCAGACTTCTGATTCACCCTTTCAATAACCAGGTAGTATTTATGCGGTGCCCCAATCAGCCTATCAGTCTCTGTCCACTCCTGCAATTATCCTGACAGAAGCATGTCCTTATCTAATCGCTGTGCCAACACGCAAGCACTTAAAAACGTACTCTCCTGTCACCTACCAGCACTCTCACTTTCTAGTCACTCTCCATACCCCCGTAGAATGCCTCAGGCATTAAGACACACAGTGCTACAATCAAATGTGCACAATCTATGCAGGTCTCTAACCCCCAGCAGAGTACTCATTCACCCTTGCTATAAGCCAGGTAGTATTCATGCAGTGCCCAAATTAGACTGCCAGTCTCTGTCTATTCCTGCAATCATACTGTCAGAAAGATGTCCTTATCTATCTCTGTGCCAACACAGAAGCATTTATAAACTGTCTCTCCAGTCAACTACCAGCAGTGTAAGTACCCAGCCACTATGAATGCATTTGTAGAATGACTCAGGTATTAAGACACACACTGCTACAATCAAATGTGCACAATCTATGCAGGCATATAAGCCCCAGTGGAGTACTAATTCACCCTTGCTATAAGCCAGGTAGCATTCATGCAGTGCCCCAATTAGATTGTCAGTCTCTATCTAGTCCTGCAATCATACTGTCAGAAGGATGTCCTTATCTAATCTCTGTGCTTACAATATAGCACTTATAAAGTCTCCCTGCAGTCAACTACCAGCAGTTTAAGTATCCAGCCACTATGCATGCACTTGTAGAATGACTCAGGTATTAAGACACCCAGTGCTACAATCAAATGTGCACAATCTATGCAGGCCTCTATCCCCCAGTAGAGTACTGATTCACCCTTGCTATAAGCCAGGTAGTATTCATGCAGTGCCCCAATTAGATTGTAAGTCTCTTTCCACTCCAGCAATCATACTGTCAGACGGATGTCCTTATCTAATCTCTGTGCCAACACAGAAGCACTTAAAAAGTCTCCCTGCAGTCAACTACCAGCAGTGTAAGTATCCAGACACTATGCATGCATTTGTAGAATGACTCAGCTATTAAGACACGCAGTGCTACAATCAAATGTGCACAATCTATGCAGGCCTCTAACCCCCAGCGGAGTACTGATTCACCCTTGCTATAACCCAGGTAGTATTCATGCAGTGCCCCAATTAGATTGTCAGTCTTTGTCCACTCCTGCAATCATACTATCAGAAGGATGTCCTTATCTAATCTCTGTGCCAACACAGAAGCACTTATAAAGTCTCTGTGCAGTCAACTACCAGCATTGGAAGTATCCAGACACTATGCATGCATTTGTAGAATGACTCAGGGATTAAGACACCCAGTGCTACAATCAAATGTGCACAATCTATGCAAGCCTCTAACCCTCAGCAGACTACTGATTCACCCTTGCTATAAGCCAGGTAGTATTCATGCAGTTCCCCAATTAGATTGTCAGTCTCTGTCTACTCCTGCAATCATACTGTCAGAAGGATGTCCTTATCTAATCTATATGCCAACACAGAAGCATTTATAAACTGTCCCTGCAGTCACCTACCATCAGTGTTAGTATCCAGCCACTATGCATGCATTTGTAGAATGACTCAGGTATTAAGACACGCACTGCTACAATCAAATGTGCACAATCTATGCAGGCCTCTAAGCCCCAGCGGAGTACTAATTCACCCTTGCTATAAGCCAGGTAGTATTCATGCAGTGCCCCAATTAGATTCTCAGTCTCTGTCCAGTCCTGCAATCATACTGTCAGAAGTATGTCCTTATCTAATCTCTGTGCCAACAAAGAAACACTTATAAAGTATCCCTACAGTCAACTACCAGCAGTGTAAGTATCCAGCCACTATACATGCACTTGTAGAATGACTCAGGTATTAATACACACAATGCTACAATCAGATGTGCACAATCTATGCAGGCCTCTAACCCCCAGTGGAGTACTGATTCACCCTTGCTATAACCCAGGTAGTATTCATGCAGTGCCCCAATTAGATTATAAGTCTCTTTCCACTCCAGCAATCATACTGTCAGACGGATGTCCTTATCTAATCTCTGTGCCAACACAGAAGCACTTAAAAAGTCTCCCTGCAGTCAACTACCAGCAGTGTAAGCATCCAGACACTATGCATGCATTTGTAGAATGACTCAGCTATTAAAACATGCAGTGCTACAATCAAATGTGCACAATCTATGCAAGCCTCTAACCCCCAGCAGAGTACTGATCCACCCTTGCTATAAGCCTGGTAGTATTCATTTAGTGCCCCAATTAGATTGTCAGTCTCTATCTAGTCCTGCAATCATACTGTCAGAAGGATGTCCTTATCTAATCTCTGTGCCAACAATATAGCACTTATAAAGTCTCCCTGCAGTCAACTACCAGCAGTGTAAGTATCCAGCCACTATACATGCACTTGTAGAATGACTCAGGTATTAATACACACAGTGCTACAATCAAATGTGCACAATCTATGCAGGCCTCTATCCCCCAGTAGAGTACTGATTCACCCGTGCTATAAGCCAGGTAGTATTCATGCAGTGCCCCAATTAGATTATAAGTCTCTTTCCACTCCAGCAATCATACTGTCAGACGGATGTCCTTATCTAATCTCTGTGCCAACACAGAAGCACTTAAAAAGTCTCCCTGCAGTCAACTACCAGCAGTGTAAGCATCCAGACACTATGCATGCATTTGTAGAATGACTCAGCTATTAAAACATGCAGTGCTACAATCAAATGTGCACAATCTATGCAAGCCTCTAACCCCCAGCAGAGTACTGATCCACCCTTGCTATAAGCCTGGTAGTATTCATTTAGTGCCCCAATTAGATTGTCAGTCTCTGTCTACTCCTGCAATCATACTGTCAGAAGGATGTCCTTATCTAATCTCTGTGCCAACACAGATGCATTTATAAACTGTCCCTGCATTGAACTACCAGCAGTGTAAGTATCCAGCTACTATGCATGCATTTGTAGAATGACTCAGTTATTAAGACACGCACTGCTACAATCAAATGTGCAGAATCTATGCAGGCCTCTAACCCCCAGCGGAGTACTGATTCACCCTTGCTATAACCCAGGTAGTATTCATGCAGTGCCCCAATTAGATTGTCAGTCTTTGTCCACTCCTGCAATCATACTGTCAGAAGGATGTCCTTATCTAATCTCTGTGCCAACACAGAAGCACTTATAAAGTCTCTCTGCGGCCAACTACCAGCAAGGTAAGTATCCAGCCACTATGCATGCATTTGTAGAATGACTCAGGTATTAATACACGCAGTGCTACAATCAAATGTGCACAATCTAAGCAGGCCTCCAACCCCCAGCGGTGTACTGATTCACCCTTGCTATAACCCAGGTAGTATTCATGCAATGCCCCAATTAGATTGTCAGTCTCTGTCCACTCCTGCAATCATACTATCAGAAGGATGTCCTTATCTAATCTCTGTGCCAACACAGAAGCACTTATAAAGTCTCTGTGCAGTCAACTACCAGCAGTGTAAGTATCCAGACACTATGCATGCATTTGTAGAATGACTCAGGTATTAAGACACGCAGTGCTACAATCAAATGTGCACAATCTATGCAAGGATCTAACCCTCAGCAGAGTACTGATTGACCCTTGCTATAAGCCAGGTAGTATTCATGCAGTGCCCCAATTAGATTGTCAGTCTCTGTCTACTCCTGCAATCATACTGTCAGAAGGATGTCCTTATCTAATCCATGTGCCAACACAGAAGCATTTATAAACTGTCCCTGCAGTCACCTACCAGCAGTGTAAGTATCCAGCCACTATGCATGCATTTGTAGAATGACTCAGGTATTAAGAGACGCACTGCTACAATCAAATGTGCACAATCTATGCAGGCCTCTAAGCCCCAGCGGAGTACTAATTCACCCTTGCTATAAGCCAGGTAGTATTCATGCAGTGCCCCAATTAGATTCTCAGTCTCTGTCCAGTCCTGCAATCATACTGTCAGAAGTATGTCCTTATCTAATCTCTGTGCCAACAAAGAAACACTTATAAAGTCTCCCTACAGTCAACTACCAGCAGTGTAAGTATCCAACCACTATACATGCACTGGTAGAATGACTCAGGTATTAATACACGCAGTGCTACAATCAGATGTGCACAATCTATGCAGGCCTCTAACCCCCAGTGGAGTACTGATTGACCCTTGCTATAACCCAGGTAGTATTCATGCAGTGCCCCAATTAGATTGTCAGTCTTTGTCCACTCCTGCAATCATACTGTCAGAAGGATGTCCTTATCGAATCTCTGTGCCAACACAGAAGCACTTATAAAGTCTCGGTGTGGCCAACTACCAGCAGTGTAATTATCCAGCCACTATGCATGCATTTGTAGAATGACTCAGGTATTAAGACACACAGTGCTACAATCAAATGTGCACAATCTATGCAGGCCTCCAACCCCCAGCAGAGTACTGATTCACCCTTGCTATAAGCCAGGTAGTATTCATGCAGTGTCCCAATCAGCCTATCAAATTCTGTCCACTCCTGCAATCATCCTTCCAGAATCATGTCATTATCTAATCTCTGTGCCAACACACAAGCACTTAAAAACTTACCTTCCTGTCAACTACCAGCACTCTCACTATCTACTCACTGCATACACCTGTAGAATGTCTCAGGCATTTAGACACTTACTGCTACAGTGAAATGTGTGCAATCTATGCAGTCCCTTAACTCCCAGCAGACTACTGATTCACCCTTCCAATAAGCCAAGTAGTATTCATGTAGTGCCCCAATCAGACTGTCATTCTCTGTCCACTCTGCAATAATGCTCACAGAATCATGTATTTATCTAATCTCTGTGCCAACACAGAAGCACTTAAAAACTCACCTTCCTGTCAACTACCAGCACTCTCATTATCTACTCAGTATCCATACACCTGTAGAATGCCTCAGGCATAAAGACACATAGTGTTACAGTGAAATGTGTGCAATGTATGCAGGCCCCTAACCCCCAGCAGAGTACTGGTTTACCCTTGCTATAAGCCAGGTAGTATTCATGCAATGCCCCAATTAGATTGTCAGTCTCTGTCCACTCCTGCAATCATACTGTCAGAAGGATGTCCTTATCTAATCTCTGTGCAACACAGAAGCATTTGTAAACTGTCCCTGCAGTCAGCTACCAGCAGTTTAAGTATCCAGCCACTATGCATGCATTTGTAGAATGACTCAGGTATTAAGACACGCACTGCTACAATTAAATGTGCACAATCTATGCAGGCCTCTAAGCCCCAGCGGAGTACTAATTCACCCTTGCTATAAACCAGGTAGTATTCATGCAGTGCCCCAATTAGATTGTCAGTCTCTGTCCAGTCCTGCAATCATACTGTCAGAAGGATGTCCTTATCTAATTTCTGTGCCAACAAAGAAGCACTTATAAAGTCTCCCTGCAGTCAACTACCAGCAGTGTGAGTTTCCAGCCACTATACATGAGCTTGTGAGCTTGTAGAATGACTCAGGTATTAATACAAGCAGTGCTACAATCAAATATGCACAATCTATGCAAGACTCTTACCCCCAGCAGAGTACTGATTCACCCTTGCTATAATCCAGGTAGTATTCAAAGACTGCCCCAATCAGACTGTCAGTCTCTGTCCACTCCTGCAATTATCCTGACAGAACCATATCTTTCTTTAATCTCTGTGCCAACATACAACAACTTATAAACTTACCCTACCAGCACTCTAACTATACAGTCTAGGTATCCTCATGTCTATTCCATATACTTCTCCATCACTTATCCACCACTATACATATCCTTTTACTCTGTCAATACCAACAGTATCTTCTTATCCTATCACTCCTCCAAAACCTCAGCATTCATAAATTGACCATGTGCTACTAATACAAGTACACCTCTTTTTTCATCTTTCAATCCATGCTGCATTCCACAGCACACATTGAAAGACAAAAATGCCTTTAGTGATTATTTTTGTGCAGGAAGGTGTCCCTTCCTACACAAAAACAATCTCTGCACGACACAAATATCCTTGCACCATGATGCAGGGGTGCCTGTAGTAGCACTTGGCAGCTGTTTGTGCGCCAGTGCAGGAAGAAGCACAGAGTTGCGACATATTTATGTAAATATGTCACATCCCTGTGCTTCGGAAGTGCAGCAGTGCGGTGCGGCTAAAGCGCTTGCAGTGTCATGCTGCAGTACTTCCTTATAGATCGGCACTTATATATTCACCATACACTACTAATGCATTCGTTCACTCAATCATGCTCTACACGTATATTCAACCAAACTTTTACACATTACCATGCAATTATAGTTCTTTCTTTAACCAGATAAGGTAGTTCAGTACAGTTTTGTATTTTTGTTGTGTTTTTTCAAAAAATGAACAAAAAAAAGAACAAATAAAACAGGAAACTTTTGGAATTATGTATCATTCCCAAAAAATGTTTTTAAAAATTAACAATGATGATTCCGTTGCGCAGCACAAACTGCATTTACTGACCGCTCACCGAAGCATATTAGTTTCTTGCGCTTCACACAATGTTGTTGAAGAAAAGCAAATTCTGGCCTAATGTCCGGTGCAGGTGTTGCTGAGGATGCTCCAGATGTAGTTGCTTCAGCAGGTGAGGGGTTCATAGCTGCTCGCCTCGTTTCCTCCCGAGCCATGTTCAGAGGATGTATGGTCCTTAGATGTTTATACTTTGAGGCAGTGCCACAAGAATACTTCTTGTCACTACCTCTAGATAGGAATCGGTCACAAATTTTGCATGTGACCTTTGTTGCATTCACTTTCTTCTGTCCTGGTAGATAAGTGAAGAATTTCCATACAATAGATACCGGCCTCTGTGGACGTGGTGCCTCTTCCAAAAATTCTTCTTCGGAAGAAACTTCCTTCTCCTGCTGCTGCTGTCCAGAAGCCATTTTTTTCTTTTTTTTAAAAAAAACACCAAAAAAACAAGCAAAAAAGGGTTCTTGAAGGAAAATAGATGTCTCTCTAAACAGGCTCCAACAAGAATGATTGAAATGGGTGAGGTCCTTCAATAGTTACAATGGGAAATGTTATGAACCAATCAAATCTGTTTTTTTTTAACTTCACATGGGATCCACGCACCCTGTGCTTACAAAGCATGCGCCCTACACGACTTCACAAAAATATATTTAAAAGTAATATAACTTTATTACAAATAGAAAATATTATTTTTATGAATACCTTAGATAATCTCTAGGCCTTATATGTATATTAAAGACACATACATATCATTTTAGAACATAACATTTTTTGCGGGATTCCCGCACCTAGCACGCCCACATATGACATCACGCGGGGCCCGCTACCGCGCAAGCGTCGCGTACTGTAATACGCATGTGTCGCAAATTAGCGGGAGCAGAAGTTGCGCATCAGTCGCATACCTATCGTGCACAACACGTAATATTATACTTATATCACGTAAGTGGAAAACACGCACCCATCGCACACCATACGCGGATCCTTCACAACTTTTCCAATATGGCGGCTGTAATACGCACACCCGTTGCGTTAGGTACGCTTAGGGTGCGTGGCTCCAAATTTTTTTTTTCTTTTTAGAGAAAAATAATATAAATATATTAAAATAAAAAAATAATTACAGTATATTTCAGTTTAATTTACAAAAAAGTTCAACAATTTTCAGAAAAGTATATAATATTGTTTAATAAATAATATATTTACAAATTAACAGTTTAAAAAAATCTTCAAATTCTGTACAAAAAACATAGGTATAGCTACTTTAATAATAAAAAATTAGCATTTAAAAAAACCTTTGAAATTCACTGAAAAAAACATAGGTTTCAGACACGTTATAGTTAGGAATTAGCATTTAAAAACCTTAGACATTCACTGAAAAAACCATAGGTTTCAGACACGTTATAGTTAGGAATTAGCATTTAAAAAACCTTAGAAATTCACTGAAAAAATCATAGGTTTTAGGGAAATTTATAGTTAGTTGGACATTTCACTCATATAAAACTATACAAATTACCCCGTTATAGTTAGTTCAGCTAACTATAACTCGCGCCCCCGCAATGCACTGCTTATGACGTCACATATTACATCACTCATGACATGGTCAGTGACTTCACTGATGACATCTCAAATTACATCACTGATGACATCACTAATGACATCATCCAGTGACTGTGTGTTTCTGTAAAGTTTAAATATGTTTAATATATATAGGTAAAGGCGTATTGAAGAATGAGTGGGTGTATAAGTGTCTGAATGGATGATTTAGTAGGTACATGACTGACTAAACGTATCTTACTGAATGCATGGGTTAGTGATTAAACTGTGTGAATGTCTGTATCCATCTGTCTGTTGGTGTGTAAGCGGCTGCATGGGTTTGCAAATAGCTACATGAATGTCTATATGGGTCATTGATTGGTTGTCTGAGTATCTGTATGGGTGCCTGAGTGTTTGTGTGGGTGAGGTGTGTGTGACTCTGTGCATAGATGTGTCAGTGGGTGATTCACTGGGTGCATGGTTTCAAGAGTGCATCTGTGATGGACTGTATGGGTGGGTGAGTGTTTGTATGGGTGTGTTAGTGAGTGAATGTATATCACAGTGGTACATGTGTGAGTAACTACATATGTGAAAAGCAGTATATATGTGCTTTGGAGTATATAAATGGCTATAAGTGAGAGTGTGTGATTGTGATAGTGGCTGTATGGATGAGTGTGTGCCTGTATCAGTGATTGTATAAGAACGTAAGAATGTGCTAGTATTTGTATGAGTAATTGAGCTGGTGTGCGTATAACTGTATAGGTGAGTAAATGGGAGTGTGATTAATTATTTGTCCTGCAATCATACTGTCAGAAGTATGTCCTTATCTAATCTCTGTGCCAACAAAGAAACACTTATAAAGTCTCCCTTCAGTCAACTACCAGCAGTGTAAGTATCCAACCACTATACATGCACTGGTAGAATGACTCAGGAATTAATACACGCAGTGCTACAATCAGATGTGCACAATCTATGCAGGCCTCTAACCCCCAGTGGAGTACTGATTGACCCTTGCTATAACCCAGGTAGTATTCATGCAGTGCCCCAATTAGATTGTCCGTCTTTGTCCACTCCTGCAATCATACTGTCAGAAGGATGTCCTTATCTAATCTCTGTGCCAACACAGAAGCACTTATAAAGTCTCTGTGTGGCCAACTACCAGCAGTGTAATTATCCAGCCACTATGCATGCATTTGTAGAATGACTCAGGTATTAAGACACACAGTGCTACAATCAAATGTGCACAATCTATGCAGGCCTCCAACCCCCAGCAGAGTACTGATTCACCCTTGCTATAAGCCAGGTAGTATTCATGCAGTGTCCCAATCAGCCTATCAAATTCTGTCCACTCCTGCAATCATCCTGCCAGAATCATGTCATTATCTAATCTCCGTGCCAACACACAAGCACTTAAAAACTTACCTTCCTGTCAACTACCAGCACTCTCACTATCTACTCACTGCATACACCTGTAGAATGTCTCAGGCATTTAGACACTTACTGCTACAGTGAAATGTGTGCAATCTATGCAGTCCCTTAACTCCCAGCAGACTACTGATTCACCCTTCCAATAAGCCAAGTAGTATTCATGTAGTGCCCCAATCAGACTGTCATTCTCTGTCCACTCTGCAATAATGCTCACAGAATCATGTATTTATCTAATCTCTGTGCCAACACAGAAGCACTTAAAAACTCACCTTCCTGTCAACTACCAGCACTCTCATTATCTACTCAGTATCCATACACCTGTAGAATGCCTCAGGCATAAAGACACATAGTGTTACAGTGAAATGTGTGCAATGTATGCAGGCCCCTAACCCCCAGCAGAGTACTGGTTTACCCTTGCTATAAGCCAGAAGCCAGGTAGTATAGCCTGGAGTGGTGTGGCTCACTGGTTAGAGGCGGCAGACCCGTAAGCAGAGGACGGCCTGGGACCAGGGTTTGATTCCCAACGCGGCAGGGTCGTGGACCAGGGTCAGCGGGCTCGATAATTCTCGCCTCGGTGCCTACTCCAGTCAGGGACCACACTCGGCAACTCTGGGCATTAGCTTGCCTCATCTTCACAACGGCCCCCCAGACCGCCGGGGATGCTTGGTCGCACCTTAGAGATACCCATTAGGGACCATCTCTCAGGGTGAGCCAGGACGGGTTTCCCAGCGGTCGAAGCGCAGAGATACTCCTCCGGGAGTCGATTCTAGCGCTATATAAACCCACAATTAAATTAAATTAAATTAAATTCATGCAATGCCCCAATTAGATTGTCAGTCTCTGTCCACTCCTGCAATCATACTGTCAGAAGGATGTCCTTATCTAATCTCTGTGCCAACACAGAAGCATTTGTAAACTGTCCCTGCAGTCAGCTACCAGCAGTGTAAGTATCCAGCCACTATGCATGCATTTGTAGAATGACTCAGGCATTAAGACACGCACTGCTACAATTAAATGTGCACAATCTATGCAGGCCTCTAAGCCCCAGCGGAGTACTAATTCACCCTTGCTATAAACCAGGTAGTATTCATGCAGTGCCCCAATTAGATTGTCAGTCTCTGTCCAGTCCTGCAATCATACTGTCAGAAGGATGTCCTTATCTAATCTCTGTGCCAACAAAGAAGCACTTATAAAGTCTCCCTGCAGTCAACTACCAGCAGTGTGAGTTTCCAGCCACTATACATGAGCTTGTAGAATGACTCAGGTATTAATACAAGCAGTGCTACAATCAAATATGCACAATCTATGCAAGACTCTTACCCCCAGCAGAGTACTGATTCACCCTTGTTATAATCCATGTAGTATTCAAAGACTGCCCCAATCAGACTGTCAGTCTCTGTCCACTCCTGCAATTATCCTGACAGAACCATATCTTTCTTTAATCTCTGTGCCAACATACAACAACTTATAAACTTACCCTACCAGCACTCTAACTATACAGTCTAGGTATCCTCATGTCTATTCCATATACTTCTCCATCACTTATCCACCACTATACATATCCTTTTACTCTGTCAATACCAACAGTATCTTTTTATCCTATCACTCCTCCAAAACCTCAGCATTCATAAATTGACCATGTGCTACTAATACAAGTACACCTCTTTTTTCATCTTTCAATCCATGCTGCATTCCACAGCACACATTGAAAGACAAAAATGCCTTTAGTGATTATTTTTGTGCAGGAAGGTGTCCCTTCCTACACAAAAACAATCTCTCCACGACACAAATATCCTTGCACCATGATGCAGGGGTGCCTGTAGTAGCACTTGGCAGCTGTTTGTGCGCCAGTGCAGGAAGAAGCACAGAGTTGCGACATATTTATGTAAATATGTCACATCCCTGTGCTTCGGAAGTGCAGCAGTGCGGTGCGGCTAAAGCGCTTGCAGTGTCATGCTGCAGTACTTCCTTATAGATCGGCACTTATATATTCACCATACACTACTAATGCATTCGTTCACTCAATCATGCTCTACACGTATATTCAACCAAACTTTCACACATTACCATGCAATTATAGTTCTTTCTTTAACCAGATAAGGTAGTTCAGTACAGTTTTGTATTTTTTTTGTGTTTTTTCAAAAAATGAACAAAAAAAAGAACAAATAAAACAGGAAACTTTTGGAATTATGTATCATTCCAAAAAAAAAATTAAAAAAATTAACAATGATGATTCCGTTGCGCAGCACAAACTGCATTTACTGACCGCTCACCGAAGCATATTAGTTTCTTGCGCTTCACACAATGTTGTTGAAGAAAAGCAAATTCTGGCCTAATGTCCGGTGCAGGTGTTGCTGAGGATGCTCCAGATGTAGTTGCTTCAGCAGGTGAGGGGTTCATAGCTGCTCGCCTCGTTTCCTCCCGAGCCATGTTCAGAGGATGTATGGTCCTTAGATGTTTATACTTTGAGGCAGTGCCACAAGAATACTTCTTGTCACTACCTCTAGATAGGAATCGGTCACAAATTTTGCATGTGACCTTTGTTGCATTCACTTTCTTCTGTCCTGGTAGATCAGTGAAGAATTTCCATACAATAGATACCGGCCTCTGTGGACGTGGTGCCTCTTCCAAAAATTCTTCTTCGGAAGAAACTTCCTTCCCCTGCTGCTGCTGTCCAGAAGCCATTTTTTCTTTTTTTTTTAAAAAACACCAAAAAAACAAGCAAAAAAGGGTTCTTGAAGGAAAATAGATGTCTCTCTAAACAGGCTCCAACAAGAATGATTGAAATGGGTGAGGGCCTTCAATAGTTACAATGGGATATGTTATGAACCAATCAAATCTGTTTTTTTTTAACTTCACATGGGATCCACGCACCCTGTGCTTACAAAGCATGCGCCCTACACGACTTCACAAAAATATATTTAAAAGTAATATAACTTTATTACAAATAGAAAATATTGTTTTTATGAATACCTTAGATAATCTCTAGCCCTTATATGTATATTAAAGACACATACATATCATTTTAGAACATAACATTTTTTGCGGGATTCCCGCACCTAGCACGCCCCACATATGACATCACGCGGGGCCCGCTACCGCGCAAGCGTCGCGTACTGTAATACGCATGTGTCGCAAATTAGCGGGAGCAGGAGTTGCGCATCAGTCGCATACCTATCGTGCACAACACGTAATATTATACTTATATCACGTAAGTGGAAAACACGCACCCGTCGCACACCATACGCGGATCCTTCACAACTTTTCCAATATGGCGGCTGTAATACGCACACCCTTAGGTACGCTTAGGGTGCGCGGCTCCAATTTTTTTTTTCTTTTTAGAGAAAAATAATATAAATATATTAAAATAAAAAAATAATTACAGTATATTTCAGTTTAATTTACAAAAAAGTTCAACAATTTTCAGAAAAGTATATAATATTGTTTAATAAATAATATATTTACAAATTAACAGTTTAAAAAAATCTTCTGTTGGTGTGTAAGCGGCTGCATGGGTTTGCGAATAGCTACATGAATGTCTATATGGGTCATTGATTGGTTGTCTGAGTATCTGTATGGGTGCCTGAGTGTTTGTGTGGGTGAGGTGTGTGTGACTCTGTGCATAGATGTGTCAGTGGGTGATTCACTGGGTGCATGGTTTCAAGAGTGCATCTGTGATGGACTGTATGGGTGGGTGAGTGTTTGTATGGGTGTGTTAGTGAGTGAATGTATATCACAGTGGTACATGTGTGAGTAACTACATATGTGAAAAGCAGTATATATGTGCTTTGGAGTATATAAATGGCTATAAGTGAGAGTGTGTGATTGTGAGAGTGGCTGTATGGATGAGTGTGTGCTTGTATCAGTGATTGTATAAGAACGTAAGAATGTGCTAGTATTTGTATGAGTAATTGAGCTGGTGTGCGTATAACTGTATAGGTGAGTAAATGGGAGTGTGATTAATTATTTGCATGACTGACTAGGTGTGTGAGTACCTCTATGGATGAGTGGCGGTGTGTGAGTGTCTATATAGGTGTATGAGTGCATATGATAGTCCTGTACTGAGTGACCATAACTATGAGTGACTGTACGGGTGAGTGAGTGGATATGTGTGTAGACCTAAGAATCAGTGAGTGGGTATGCAGTTATTGGTGTTGGAGTGTCTATGGTTTTGAGAATGGCACTCTATAATTTAGAGTGGGTTTATCTAAAGTTATATTAGGGTGTGAGAAGATGCATGAAATTATCCATCAGTGATGTCATTTGAGATGTCATCAGTGATGTCATCAGTGATGTCACTGACCATTTCATGAGTGAAGTAATATGTGACGTCATCAGCAGAGCATTGCGGGGGCGCGAGTTATAGTTAACTGAACTAACTATAACGGGGTAATTTCACAGGTTTTGTACGAGTGAAATGTCCAACTAACTATAACTTTCCCTAAAACCTATGGTTTTTTGAGTAAATTTCTAAGGTTTTTGAAATGCTAATTTCTAACTATAACGTGCCTGAAACCTATGGTTTTTTCAGTGAATATATATATAGATACATATATATCTCTCTATATATATTATTAATAATCATTTGTATATATATATATCAAGGTGATCAAGGTAACGGCTGTTACCGAAACGTGTTATGACTGCCTGAACATGTAAAATAAAGAATATTGCGTACCTGAAGTGGAGTTTGTGCCCTTCTATTGCAACCGCAGTGAGGAGAAGGCAAAGGCAAAGGAGGGGCAAACTTTGGTGTTGTGGATCTATATATATATATATATATATATATATATGTATATATTACCTACTGGCGGTCGCCAGTAGGTAGTTATAGTTAGGACCACGTTTCCATAGGAAAACCTCAACATTCTATTTTGAATAACTTTGGCGCCGGTCGACGAATCCTCGCGAATTTCTCAAAATAGGTGGGGCGCTACGCTCCGCTCCTACCCTGAAAGTCTCGGGGGGATTCGTCAAGCGGGGGCTGAGATAAAAGGGGGGTCCCAAAACGCGTTTTTCCCATGCATTTTTCCATAGGACCTTTAGAACGAGCTACAGCCCGAACGGCTGAACAGAATTACTAGAAATTTGGCAGAGAGGTAGTCCCTAGGTCAAGGAAGTGCCTTTTGTAGGTTTGGTGTAAATCTGTTCAGTAGATTCTGAGAAAATAGCCTTTAAATCAATATATATATCTGAGCCCGCTTACGGTACGCTTACCGTACGCTTACCGTACGCTTACCGTAAGCTTACGGTGGCGTGCGCGAGCGCGATTCTGATTGGCTCTTAGATCTTAGTAAACATTCGAATCGGCCGAAACCAGGAAGCGGCGTCCGCCATTTTGTCTCTCGCACTGAGTGTTGTTTATCAAACATGATGGCCAAAAACATGTTACGGGGCTGTTTTGACAACTCCCTCCCACATAGTCATGTTGAGGGAGTCCCCAAACATCCCCCAAGAGCAAAAACGTTTTTATTTTTTTTTCGGCAATTTCGCGGGGTACGCTTACCGTACGCTTACCGTACGCTTACCGTAAGCTTACCGTACGCTTACGGTAAAAAAATAAAAATAAAAAAAACACTATCCACACTTACCCCACCCCCTGTGCTTTTGGTGGCCGCAGGCCACCAAATGTGCAGGGCTTATTAATAGAGAAAAAAAACGTAATTTTGGCAACATGAAATTATAAAATCGAAATAAAAAAAACACTATCCACATTGACCTCACCCTCTGTGCTTTTGGTGGCCGAAGGCCACCAAATGTACAGGGCTTATTAAAGTTGATAAAAACCGTGCACGGAACGAACTGCGTTAAGTGGGCGCGCACGCCACAAATGGCGTAAAGTAACTTAGCATTTAAAAAAACGTACAAATTCACTGAAAAAACCATAGGTTTCACACACGTTATAGTTAGGAAATAGCATTTAAAAAACCTTGCTAATTCACTGAAAAAACCATAGGTTTCACACATGTTATAGTTAGCTGGACATTTTACTGATAAAAAACCAATGAAATTCCCCCGTTATAGTTACTGTAGGCAACTATAACTCACGCAACCGTAATCCTCTGCTGATGACATATGTGTCTTTATGAAAAAAAAATATTTGAAATATATGTATAGCTAAAATTTAATGGAAGAAGATATGGGCAAATAAGTGTCTAAATACAGTATTAGCATCAGCAGAGGATTGCGGTCGCGTGAGTTATAGTTGCCTACAGTAACTATAACGGGGGAATTTCATTGGTTTTTTATCAGTAAAATGTCCAGCTAACTATAACATGTGTGAAACCTATGGTTTTTTCAGTGAATATATATATATATATTATCTACTGGCGGTCGCCAGTAGATAGTTATAGTTAGGATCGTGTTTCCATAGGAAATCTCAAAATTCTATTTTGAATAACTTTGGCGCCGGTTGACGAATCCTCGAGAAATTTTCAAAAGAAATGGGGCGCTCCACTCAGCTCCCACCCTGAAAGTCTCGGGGTGATTCGTCAAGTGGGGGCTGAGAAAAAAGGGGGGTCCCAAAACGTGTTTTCCCGATGCATTTTTCCATAGGACCTTTAGTCGAAGGTACAGCCCGAACGGCTGAACAGAATTACTTGAAATTTGGCAGAGAGGTAGTCCTCAGGTCAGGGAAGTGCCTTTTGCAGGTCTGGTGTCAATCTGTTCAGTATTTCCTGAGAAAATAGCATTTAAAAGCATATAAATATCTATACGCTCGCACCGTGCCGTGCGCGAGCGTAATTCTGATTGGTTGTTAGATGTCAGTCAACATTCGAATCGGTCGAAATCAGGAAGTGTCGGCCGCCATTTTGTCTCTCACACTGAAAAGGAAAGGGGGAAAAAAGGTGGAAAACATGAAAAGGGGGCAGGGAAGAAAGTTCCTGACCCCCTAGCCTTTCTCAGGGGGTCACAGAAGGACCCCCAGAGGGAAAAAAACATTTTATTTTTTGTGAAAAAAAATCGTGGGGTGCGCGCACGGCGCACCGTGTGCCCAAAGCACGTGCACGGCGCACCGTGTGCCAAAAGCGCGCGCACGGTGCGCGTAGCGCACCGTGCGTGCACGGTGCGCGCACGGTGAAAAACCTTGAAAAAAATATATATTAATAAATACATAACTTAGCATTTAAAAAAACGTACAAATTCACTTAAAAAACCATAGGTTTCACACACATTATAGGAATTAGCATTTAAAAAACCTTGCAAATTCAATTAAAAAACCATAGGTTTCACACAGGTTATAGTTAGGTGGATATTTCTCTCGTAAAAAACCAATGAAATTCCCCCGTTATAGTTAGTTCAGATAACTGTAACTCACGCGACCGCCACTCTATCACAAGGATGATGTCATCAGTGATGTCATGAGTGATGCTACTGACCATGTCATGAGTGATGTAATATGTGACGTCATCAGCAGTGGATTGTGGGCGCGCGAGTTATAGTTATCTGAACTAACTATAACGGGGGAATTTCATTGTTTTTTTAGGAGAGAAATATCCACCTAAGTATAACCTGTGTGAAACCTATGGTTTTTTAATTGAATTTGCAAGGTTTTTTAAATGCTAATTCCTAACTATAACGTGTGCGAAACCTATGGTTTTTTAAGTGAATATATATATATTATCTACTGGCGGTCGCCAGTAGATAGTTATAGTTAGGACCGTGTTTCCATAGGAAATCCGCAACATTCTATTTGGAATAACTTTGGCGCCGGTTGAGGAATCCTCGCGAAATTTTCAAAATAGGTGGGGCGCTCCGCTCCGCTCCTACCCTGAAAGTCTCGGGGGGATTCGTCAAGCGGGGGCTGAGAAAAAAGGGGGGTCCCAAAACATGTTTTCCCCATGCAAGTTTCCTTAGGGACCTTTATTCCAAGGTACAGCCGGAACGGCTGAACAGAATTACATGAAATTTGGCAGAGTGGTAGTCCTCAGCTCAGGGTGTCAATCTGTTCAGTAGTTCCTGAGAAAATCAAAAGTAAAATCATATATATATGTGGGCGGAGCCTAACCACACATCTCATCCTGAGATCTGACTGGCTGTCAGCACTTCATCCAAGAAGTGTTGGCAGCCATCTTGGGACCAATATACATGATAGCACCTCATTAAAAAACCTTGTAGTTAATAGAAGGTTTTAAGACTTTAGTTACATTATAAATCATTTGTTGATGGTACCATACTCATTTTAGGAATTGTGGTATGTTCTAAGGTGATTTCACCATGTGAAAAAGCCTTCTGCTGGGATATCATGATTGAGAGAAAAATATTTTCTCATGCTTTTCCCACAGAGGTTTGGAAGGTGATCTATAAGCTAAACTTAGAGCTTATTTTCTGTAAATTCACATTATCTTTCTCAGTCATGTGAGAATGAAATCTGACATTCTCAGTAAAACATGCACATCCAAGGGCAGAGACTGTCAGTTGATTCCTTTGTGTTCTACTGCAGCTTCCCAGAGTGTTCCAAAGAACAACTAGAGCGCTAACAGTCCTACTTATGATAAACGTATGGCACACCTGAAGCCATCTTACTTGGATGAAAGTGGTAACTCTTAAAACATCTAATTTAAAAAGGAACAAAATGAGGGGGTTCATTTTTCCATAACAAGTATGATTAGTGCTGCAGAAAGAAATACTAGGGCACATTTTGACTTCTGAAATCCTCTTTTATTTCATAAAAAAATTCTGACATGCAGACTGAAACATGCACTTTTAATACCAGGAGCAGACTTCCATGGTGAACAGTAGTTTTACTACAGTGATCTAATGAGCAACTAGAGTGCTAACTTTCAGAATTTATGGCAAATGTGTGACATATCTGAATACCTTCATGATGGAATCAAAGTAAAAAACTGAAAGCATTTCCTACTGAGGAGACTGCAGTACATGAGGAAATTAGGAAACTTCATAACAAATAAATCTCCCAAGATGGCCACCGGAGACAAAATAGCCCAAATGTAGCCCAAAATCACCCAGATGTAGCCCAAATATAGCCCAATGACAGAAGTGTGCAAAACACTTATTATTTTGTGTTTTTGCAGTGTTATATAGTGCAGACTTGTCAGGTATTGGAGTGCTTTACATGAGCATTGGTTACATCACACAAGAACAAATTCATTTTGGTTGTAGACATGGGGAGACTAAGTGATTTGACCAGAATCACACAATGTCGAGCTGAAGCAGAAACTCCAACCTGGTTCCCCAGTTGCATAGTCTGCAGTTCTGGAAGTAACACCACATCCTCTCCCCTAAGTGCAACATTTAATCAAGTGGTCAACTGGATAAAAAAACATAAAGATAACAAATAATTTAAAAGTGCTTTGTCGCTATTTGAAAACTCAGAAAATATGTCCTTATTTTAGTCTTTTAGAGCACTAACCATAATTTTGATGCCAATAAGACCCTCTCATATATGTAATTTCTAAAGGAAATGCTCTAGGTATTACAGTTTTGATTACATCAAGATGACGTCAGGCGGTCCACACTTTTGTAATAAATATAGAATGTTAGCAATCTAGTTGGTCATTAGGATACTGTTGAGAGGCAGAGGCCAAGGGCACGGACTCTGAAAATTGAAGGCAGGTAGGAGGGTGCAAATGCAACAATTTAACCACACTGAGCAGGCAGGGAGGGCCGTGGCAGCACAACAGACTATGGAGGGCAGTGGAAAGGGGGGCAGGGGCAACAAACCAACAATACAGTACTTGCAAGAGAGGCTGTGGCAATGTAATAGACCATTGTGGGCAGAAGGAAGAGGCAATGGTAGTACAACCATACATGCCAACAGACCTGATTCAGCCAGGAAACGTCCAATGTTTTTAAGCTCAAATTGGCTTTATTTGATCTGTCTCCTGTCTACAATCGCCTCTTTTTCAATGTAACTCAAAGGGGAAAATCAATACCCAATTTTTTTTTCAAAATCTCCCTCTTACCAAGTTCAAAATGTTCGCAAGTATGGTACATTGGATCATGGAAGGAAATGGGGTAGGGACATGGACTTGGATAACAGAGGACAGAAGGGACATGGAGAGGTGCACCAAACTGACCCTGCAGGGCAGGCATCAGGGATAGCAGCAGCACAATACACCACACAGGGCATGCGGGACGGGAGTGCAGCACAACAATCCATAGAAAACAAGAGGGAGGGGACAGGACCATGCACATGGACAACAGAGAACAGAGGGGCAAGAGGCAATGGTAGCTGGCTGACCATAATGGACAGACAGGAGAGAAAGCTGCAGCATAACAGACCATAAAGGGCAGGAGGGACGGATCAGGGGCATTACAATGGAACAGACAAGCCAGGAGGGAGGGAGTGGGGGTCTGCACATGTAAACAGAGGGCTGAGGGCAAGGGGGCAGGGCAGGAGCAGCAAGATAGCCATGGAGGTCAGGCAGGATGGGCACTAGAAGCAAGACACACCATGAAGAGCAACAGTGAGACTGTGATGGCATACACACAGACCATGGAGGGAAGGTGGGAGGGGGTCAGGGGCAGCTAACTGACCACACAGGGAAGGTGGTAGGGGCCATGGCAGCACAGAAGACCATGCATGGCAAGTGGGAGGGTTAGTGGCAGCACAATGGCTATGATGGGCAAGAAGGAGGGTGCAGGGGCATGCACAAAGGACGATGGAGGATAGAAGGGAGGGTCAGGACCTGTGCACAGACAAGAAAGTTCAGGGGAAGGGGCCTCACAACAGACCGCACGGGGCAGGCAGGAGGAGCAGTTGCAGCACAACAGACCAGGGAGGGCAGAAGGGTGTGGCAGTACAATGGACCATGTAGGACAGGAGGAAGAGGATAGGGGCATGGCATGTGGACAGGCAGGGTGGAGGTGGCAGGGACAGGTTACAGTCATCTGACAATGCTAGGCAGGTGGGAGGGGAGTGGCAGCTCAACAGAACACTCAGAGTAGATAGGAGTGGCAGGTCCATGGAACATGGTGGGCAAAAAGGATGGAGCAGGGGCATGCACAAAGACATCGGATGGCAGGGGGAAGGAGAATAGGGGCAGCAAGCTAAGCACAGAGTTTAAGCAGGAGGTCAATGATGGGGCATAGAATTGGGCAATGGAGGGCAGGAGGAGGGGACTGGTACATCATACTAAATTGAGGGCAGTGGCAGCACATCAGACCATGCATGGAAGGAGGGAGGAGGCTAGTCCATGGATTCACACAACAGAGGATAGGGAGGAGGGGGATGGGGCAGCAAGCTAACTGTTCAGTGAAGGCGGGTATTAGGAACTTTATTGTTTTTAAAACGTGTGTCTGTGCGAACTCCTTAAAATATGAACAAGTATGCAGCATAATGTCACTTTTATTCAGGAAGAAGAGGACATTTGTGACTGTGACTCCGGGCTCACTTGGCAGAAACACCCCCTGACCCTCCACCCCCTATCGCAAAATGTAATGCCCGTGAAAAGGGTAGGTGAACACAGTGTTATATAGAACATAGTCCTGAGAGCACGATTGAAAATGAAAACTAGATATAGTGTATGGTATAAACTATGCACCAAAAAGTGTGATATAAGATGAACCGGGCGTGAAATATAATATGCAATACAATGTGCGCAATGACAGATTCATTGGAGAGCGCGAGATAGCACAGGCACTAGCGCGTGCTATGCGATGTGCGCCTTGGAGTGTAATATGCACAGGGCAGTGTTGTGTAACCTAACTAGTCTCTAAACTTGTAATATAAAATATGTGCTGGGGAGTGTAACGTTGCATATGCACTGTGACAAAGATATGGATCCCAGATTGTAATATGTATGGCATAGCACTGTGCGTTATAACATAGGCATCGAGGAAGGCACGTTAGATGGGGCAATATAACCCGTGCGAAGACAAGTGTGGCATGACATATTCACGGGGTGGTGTTACAGTGCACATGGGCTAGAGAGTGTCATAGCATTTGCACTAGCTGGTGGAATACAACACAGAGGTGTGTGGCACTCGGCAGGCAATGGTGGGTGTAACACACCATTGTGCTCTGCCAGGAGCACGCTGTGACTCTCAAGTGATGTTCGTCCCCTTTCCAGAGAGTAAAATAAAAAGTAGTACACATCCGGCAGTGGATATGTGTTTTATTAACCATGAGGGGGGTTTCTTACATAGTTTTGGTCGAATTTTTGTCGAATCCCCTTTGAATGGCTTGGTGTGCATGTGTATTAAATGTGCCCGTCAATAGCTACCCATGTTTGTATAAATAAACGACAAGGGTGTCTACCGGGATTAGGCACCGTAGGGCATCAGACATGTCAGAGCTTCACTAGTGGTGTAAATACATTCCACGTGGATTCATTGTATGCATAGTCGCCTTTTAATGAATATCACTCAAATCGTCATGGTGATAGGTACGTAAGGTTTGTCCAGCATGTCCTAGGTGTGTCTATAAATATATATTTTTTTAAAATAATAAAAAACAGTGGCCGGCCCTGGGGATTGGGGTCAAAAAAATATAATTAGGAGACAGGCCCTGGGGGATGGGGTCATCAGGGCCAATAAATTAGAATAAGAAGGGGAACCACACAGCCCCCCTTCTTAAAAAATTAAAATAAATAAAAGACTGGCATCGTGCCGGAGGCCACGCCCCCTCCTTGCAGTACTCTGCAAACGCGCCCCCTGGCGAGTTGTAAGTTGGGGAATTAATTCCTCTTCAATACTGAGGGTCCCTGAGGGCCAACTAGCCCAACAGGCATCTCCAGTATGCGCCAGGGAGCTGTGCTGCAGACAGGTGTTCTGAGGCCAAGCCCCTTTTTACACCTCTCTGCAACGCAGCTCTGTGGCGCTTACTGGCGGTACCTAGTGGTCTAGTTTGACACTAGGGACCCTTAGGATTCAAGGGGACTTAATCTCTCAACTTAGAACAGCCACAGGGCGCGTTTACACAGTGGTGAAGGGAGGGGACGGGGCCTGAGGTGACGTGTGCAAACACGCACTATGGCACGTTTTAAATTGGGGATATAATTTCCCTTCAATACTGAGGGCCCCTGGGGGCTAACTAGCCCACCAAGTGCTTCCAGTAAGCGCCACTGAGCTGCATTGCAGAGAGGTGGTCCAGGCTGTGCCACTTTTTACACCTCTCCGCAACGCAGCTCTGTGGCACTTACTGGAGGTACCTAGTGGGCTAGTTGGACCCTAGGGACCCTCAGGATTCAAATGAACTTAATCTCCCAAATAAAAACGGACACAGGGCGTGTTTACACAGTGGTGAAGGGAGGGGACGAGCCTGAGTTAACGTGTGCAAAAACGCCCTGTGGCCTGTTTTAAGAGGTAATTTTAATCCCCCTGCCCTATTATATACTAGGGGCTTACAGAGGAGGTCATGCTAATCACAGGGGGACCCCAACGCATAATGTTCCCTAGTGTATGTAGATGTTTTCACTGTATTCTAAGTGTCTTTTAACATAGCACTGCGTCTAGGACTGGTTAGTCAGACTCAGTTACCACCAGTATCCGTCTGAAAAAGTTGAGGGTACAGGATGATTTTGCAACAAGGATTCTTTCTGCTCTTCTTTTTGTTCTTTCTGCACGTTATCCTTCTTCCTGCACTTTTCTTCGTCTTTGAGGACTTCTGTTGCTTCTTTCTGCATTTCTTTTTTTTCTTTCTGTGCGTTTTTTCTTCTTTCTTCACATGTCCTATCTCTGTAGGCATAGTTAGAAATTAGCATTTAAAAAACCTTTGAAATTCACTGAAAAAACCAAAGGTTTCAGGCACGTTATAGACGTCAGAGAATAGTGTGGCTCACTGGTTAGAGTAGGCAGACCTGGAAGCAGAGGTCAGCCCGGGACCAGGGTTCAATTCCCGGCTCGGCTGGGTCTTGAGTCCATAAATTGTCCATGGACTCGATAATTCTCGCTCCAGTGCATACTCGATTCATGGGTTCACACTCTGCGACTCTGGGCAATAGCTTGCTTAATATCCACAATGGCCCCTCGCGGCGGGATGCCTGGCTTTCAACTTGTGGATGCCCTGCTGGGTTATCTCACAGGTTCCCTAAGCAAGCGCTTAGAGACCGGTTGATGATTTGTGCTATATAAATATCTGTACATTTACATTTACATTTACTTCTTTTTTTTTCTTTCTGTGCATTTTTTCTTCTTTCTTCACATGTCCTATCTCTGTAGGCATAGTTAGAAATTAGCATTTAAAAAACCTTTGAAATTCACAGAAAAAACCATAGGTTTCAGGCACGTTATAGTTAGGAATTAGCATTTAAAAAACCTCTGAAATTCACTGAAAAAACCATAGGTTTTATAGTTAGCTGGACTTTTCACTTGTACAAAACCATTGAAATTCCCCCGTTATAGTTAGTTCAGCTAACTATAACTCGCGCGCCCGCAATGCACTGCTGATGACGTCACATATGACATCACTCATGACATCACTGATGACATCTCAAATGACATCACTGATGACATCATCCAGTGAATGTGTGTTTTTCTGAAAATTACATATGTTTTATATATGTATATCTCAAGGTCGATGGAAGAATAAATGGGTATATATGTGTCTAAATGGATGATTTGTTTTTGAAAAATTGATTGTGTAACTGACTGATTAAGTGTATCATAGTGAATACATGGCTTAGTGAGTAATGTTTAAATATGTAAATATCTGTATCAGTCTCTCACTTTGTGTATAAGTGGCTGCATGGATCAGTGAGTAGCTACATGGGTGTCTATATAGGTTATTAGTTGTTTTTTTGAGTATCAGTCTGAGTGTCTGCATGGTTCGGTGGGGGTATTATGTAGTGCATAGGTGCATGAATGAGTGACTCACTCTTTGTATGTGTTGAAGACACCATGTGTGCAGGACTGTATGGGTGGATGAGTGTGTGTATGGGTGTGTTAGTGAGTGAATGACTGTCTCAATAGTGTCTTTATGAGTAACTACATATGTTTTAAACTAGTATATGTGACTATTGGTGTATATAAGTGAGTATATGTGAGAGTGAGAGATTGAAAGAGTTCCTGTATGAATAAGTATGTGTTTCTATAAGTGATTGTTTAAAAGACTAAGTATGTGTAAGTTTCCATAGAAGTAAGTGTGGTGGTGTGTTTAGAACTGTATATGCAAGTAAATGTATGTTTGATTCTTTATTAGCATGAGTGACTACGTGTGTGAGTAACTCTATGGATGAGTGGCATTGTGTAACAGGATGTATAGGTGTATGAGTACATATGATGAGTGAGTACATGTATGAGTGACTGTATAGGACTGTTGGTGAATGAGTGGATGTGTATGTGGATCTTAGAATTACTGAAGAGGTTGTTGTAACTGGTATTGGTATGTCCATTGTTTTGAAAAGTTTAGTCTCTATTTTTGAATGTGTGTATCAAAGGTTATATTAGGGTGAGAGGAGGTCTGCCACTCTATCACAAGGATGATGTCATCAGTGATGTCATTTGAGATGTCATCAGTGATGTCATGAGTGATGTCACTGACCATGTCATGAGTGATGTAATATGTGACGTCATCAGCAGTGCATTGCGGGCGCGCGAGTTATAGTTAGCTGAACTAACTATAACGGGGGAATTTCAATGGTTTTGTACAAGTGAAAAGTCCAGCTAACTATAACACCCCTGAAACCTATGTTTTTTTCAGTGAATATATATATATATATTCACTGAAAAAACCATAGGTTTCACACATGTTATAGTTAGCTGGACATTTTACTCATAAAAAACCAATGAAATTCCCCCGTTATAGTTAGTGCAGGCAACTATAACTCACGCGACCGCAATCCTCTGCTGATGCTAATACTGTATTTAGACACTTATTTGCCCATGTCTTCTTCCATTAAATTTTAGCTATACATATATTACAAATATTTTTTTTTCATAAAGACACATATGTCATCAGCAGAGGATTGCGGTCGCGTGAGTTATAGTTGCCTGCACTAACTATAACGGGGGAATTTCATTGGTTTTTTATGAGTAAAATGTCCAGCTAACTATAACATGTGTGAAACCTATGGTTTTTTCAGTGAATTTGCAAGGTTTTTTAAATGCTAATTCCTAACTATAACGTGTGTGAAACCTATGGTTTTTTCAGTGAATTTGTATGGTTTTTTAAATGCTAAGTTACTTTATGCCATTCGTGGCGTGCGCGCCCACTTAACGCAGTTCGTTCCGTGCGCGCACGGTGCGCTTTGCGCACCGTGCGCGCACAGTGAGCACGCGGTGTGTGCACAGTGAGCACGCGGTGCGCGCACAGTGAGCACGCACGGTGGGCACGCGGAGCGCTACGTGCCCACGTTACGCTCAATGGGCCATGTACGCACGATGTGCTTCGCGCACCGTCCGCACACGGAGGACATATTATGCGCTTCGTTGTGAAAGGTTAATTATTAAATGTTCAATTTAAGGATATACCATGCACAATAGGTGCCCTGCGGGCACTTTTTGCACACGGGGGGGGGGGAAATGTGGATAATTTTTTTCTTATACTTAATTTTTACCGTACGCGTACGGTAAGCGTAATCGGCGTTTTTTAAAAAAAATATCAAATTTAATTTTTTGCCTTGGGGGTTCTTTTGGGACACCTTAATCAAGGCTAGGTGGTTAGGAGCTGTCTAACCTGCCCCTTTACATGTTTTCAACCTTTGTTTTTCCTCCCCCCCTCGGAGTGCGAGAGAGAAAATGGCGGCCGCCGCTTCCTGGTTTCGACCGATTAGAATGTTTACTAAGATCTAACAGCCAATCAGAATCGCGCTCGCGCACGGCACCGTACGCGTACGGTAAGCTTACCGTAAGCGCACGGTAAGCGCACCGTAAGCTGGCTCAGATATATCAGGAACTACTGAACAGATTTACACCAAACCTACAAAAGGCACTTCCTTGACCTGTAGACTACCTCTCTGCCAAATTTCAAGTAATTCTGTTCAGCCGTTCGGGCTGTAGCCCTGTCTAAAGGTCCTATGGAAAAATGCATGGGAAAAACGCGTTTTGGGACCCCCCCTTTTATCTCAGCCCCTGCTTGACGAATCCCCCCGTGACTTTCAGGATAGGAGCGGAGCGTAGCGCCCCACCTATTTTGAAAAATTCGCGAGGATTCGTCGACCGGCGCCAAAGTTATTCAAAATAGAATGTTGCGGATTTCCCATGGAAACGTGGTCCTAACTATAACTACCTACTGGCGACCGCCAGTAGGTAATATAGATAGATATATATATATATATATATCGCGCTCAGAATTCCATCTTGCTTTTCCCTTACACTCACGACCAGGTGCTTTGTAGCGTGGTGACGGACAACGCGTGGATTCAAAATCCAAGGCTCGCGGTAAAGAAAATACCAGCACTCACAGGAATGTACTTTCCCAGATTTTATTGGGATCTCTAACACGACCAGACGCGTTTCGGCTGCCGCCTTTTTCAATAGTGGACGGCGCCGACATAAAGCAGGCTTAAATATCCACAACTATTAGACAAAAACAAAGGACACCAGACTTGCTTCAGTCGAAGGTGTCGGCCATTTGTAAATATGCATTCTGGTTCGTAAATAACATAAGAACATTTCAATATCATCGGTTCATGCAACAAAAATCACGCCCTGATGGGCCTTTCTGTTATGTTACATTTCACCTGCATTAATTATTTAAATCACAAAAATATCTTGCCCTGGATGGGCTTAGGTTCTCATCATTGTCAATCCATCCTGTATGGAAATTGCATCCCAACCAAAATTAATTAACAAAACAGCATTATAAAAATCAAATTGTCAATAGCAGTCAAAATCGGATTCATACACAGCAAGCAAGTATACATTTATGATATTAAAGATGTTATAAATGGACAGTCATCTCTTCACCACTGTTTAACCCTCCTGGTATTTTAGTTTGGTTGTCGATAATATGTCTCGACTCCAATCTATGCAATTGCAGTTGTCTATCACCACCTCTCACATTGGTGGGAACCTGGTCAATACAGAAAAAACTACAAGTCTCTATTTCTTTGGTGTAATATCTCAAAATGCCTAGCCACAGGGTAGGTAACATCTTTGTTTTGAATGGCTCTAAGATGTTCCAGAATTCGTATTTTGGTTGGATGGATTGTGCTACTGATGTAACGCAAGCCACACGGACACACTAAACAATCTACCGTGTGGCTTGTGTTACAGTTCATGAACCTCTTGATTTTCTTGGGTTCCTTCAACCCGGGCACTGTGTACTCCAAAACTTTTTTGCTGTTTTTACATGCCCTGCATTTAAGACATGGATAGAACCCCACTAACCTTCCAAAGGGCGGTAATTTTTTCTTGTTAGCGCAGTGGATTTGGACTAGACTGCTGCGTAGTGATTGATCTCTCCTAAATGTCATGAGATGTACTTTTGGCAATTCTTTCCCTATTATTGGGTCAGATTTTAGAATATGCCAGTTCTTGGCAAAAATACTTCTGATATCCGAAGCATCTCTAGAATACTCCGTTATCATCCTCAAACTGTTTGACTTCTCTTCTTTCTCTTTGCTTGGATTAGGATCACTACTGATTATCAAATCTATTCTGGGCTTTCTGTTTACCTTGGATCTGGCTTCCTCTAGGGTCTTCTTTCGATAACCTCTGACCTCAAACCTCTTTATACTTTCTTTCGCTTCTGCTTCATAATCACAGGTGCGTGAGGAGTTTCTTTTTATTCTCAATAATTCGCCATATGGGATACTTGTTATTGCTTTCCCAGGATGGCAGCTGCTCGCGTGTAGCACAGAATTCCCTGCAGTGGGTTTTCTGTGCAAAGAAGTGCACAGTCTGCCCTCCGCAGGGAAAACCTTAAGGTCCAAAAAATTGACAGATACCTTGCTTACTTCTCCTGTGAATGTTAGATTGAGGTCATTCATGTTGAGCACATTGATATATTCTCTGGCTGATTGCTCTGTGCCTCTGTAGATGATAAACAAGTCATCTATGTATCTGTTCCAGCTAAGTACCCTGCAGGTCCAATTTTCATTGTTTTCTGCCCAGGCCACCTGCTTCTCCCACCAGCCAACGAAAAGATTTGCGTAGCTGGTGGCGAAGCAGGTGCCCATCGCAGTACCGCGTATTTGTTTGAACAGTTGTTCCTGGAATAGAAATATGTTATTACAAAGACAGAAATTCAAGAATTCAACCAGCATCTTATTGTGCTCAGCCAAGTTAATCGTTCTTGTCCCTAGAAAGAATCTGACAGCTTCGATTCCCTGCAAGTGATCAATACTTGTGTACAGACTCGAGATGTCTAATGTTATCATTACCAGTTCCTCATCCCAAACAAAGTTCTCCACTCGTGTCAAAAAATCCTTAGTGTCTCTGATATACGAGACCAGTTTTGTCACAAATTCAAACAGAAAATAGTCCACAAACCTGGACATATGTTCCCTCAGGCTTCCCAAGGATGAAACAATAGGACGGCCAGGAGGACAAGTCACGTTTTTGTGCAGTTTTGGAAGGTGCTAAAACGTGGGTAGACAAGGATGTTTAGACTCCAAAAAGGCATATTCTTCCTTACTTAACATGCCTTTGTGGTACCATTTATTGAGGAGAGCTCGGTATGCACTGGTACTGTCATCAAATACCTTCTTTGTAACTCTCTTATAGCTCAACTAATCGTTGAGCTGTGCCAAGGCTTCTTTCTTGTAATAGTCACTTGTCATTAACACTACATTTCCGCCTTTATCAGATGGCTTGCAGACAATAGTCTTGTCTTCTTGTAGATCACCAATTGCCTTCCTCTGCATCTCCGTCATATTGCCACCACCTTTTCTTCTGTTGTTGACACTGCGAAGTTTTAACAATTCCTTGGTTACTACTTCAGTGAAGACGTCTATGGAGTCAGATGGCATAAGGGGAATGAACTTTGATGTGGGCTTGAAAGAGCTACCAGGATTAACTTGTACAATCCCTGTTCGATCTTTCTTTAACAGAGATGATGGAATTAATGATATCGGGTCCCCTTCATTTGCCAGATCCTCCAATACTGTCAGAGTTTCCAAGTCTTCAGCTATGAGGCTATCCGTGTCACTGACATCAGTTATTGTTCGTCCTTGATTCTTATGTTTCTTGCCTTTAAAATACTTGAACAACTTAACTTTTCTAGAAAACTTAAAAAGATCGATCTTTGGTTGCGTGTATTCAGACACTTTCGAAGGGCAGAAGCTCAATCCAAGTTGTAACACTTCCTCCTCTGCCTTATTCAGTTTTCTCGAAGTTAGGTCCACAATCGTGAGTGTCTCAGTCTCTAACGCTTGCTTCCCCGTTTGCTTCGGGTTACTCACGGTGAGGCGCTGGTGCCGCCTGTGCCAGTCGCCTCTCCTCGTCCGGCGTTTGTTTTTTTCATTTGTTGGTCTGGTGGTTTCCCTCTCTCCCCTTTCCCCCATGTTTCCCTGATGACCTGAAACTCCTCGAAAAAAGGGGTCGATGCGGGGCTGCAGTTCTCGCAGTTACAGATGTGCCGGGTTCTCTTTCGTCCTCACTTTGTTCTATATCGGTAACTTCCAATTCAGACGTATCTTTATACTCCGCTGAGACTTTATTTTTACCGCTCAGTACTTGTTTCCTGGGTTGATCGTATCTTTTAGCAAGGGTCAAAATACGCCCCACCCACCATGGAAAGGCTCTTCTCCACCCGCATTATAATATGGATGGCGGTGTCTTGCAGACGCCCCCACCATATAGTTCAAGTTTTCCGCCCGGTCAACGAGTCGACTGGCGGAAAAGTGGTGGACGGTCTTTCTGTCCGCCACAGACCCCCCAGCCATCCTAATATGGCGGGGGGTCTTTTAGCTATGGATGGCGGGCAGAACGCCCCCACCAGGCCAGCTGCGGCTACCGCCGGCCCGGTGGGGGCGATCCGCCCGCCATTCTAATGGGTCCCTAAGCGCCTTAGAACCTGCACCTGATTGCCTCCCTGTTCAAGCACTCCAATAGTGTCCAATACACAAAAGCTCAATAAATTGCCATTTTGATTATGGTGAGTTTGGAAATGCCTTGCAGTTGGATATTGCTTATACCCATTCTTAATGGCTCAGAGGTGTTCCAAGATACGTTTCTTGGCTATGTGTATTGAGCTGCCAATGTATGATTTTTTACACAGGCAGCACAATGCATACACTACATAAATATATATAAATATATATATTCACTGAAAAAACCATAGGTTTGAGGCATGTTATAGTTAGAAATTAGCATTTGAAAAACCTTAGAAATTCACTGAAAAACCATAGGTTTCAGGGATGTTATAGTTAGTTGGACATTTCACTCGTACTAACCAGAGAAATTCCCCCGTTGTAGTTAGTTCAGCTAACTATAACTCGCGCCCCTGCAATGCACTGCTGATGACGTCACATATTACATCATTCATGACAAGTCAGTGACATCACTGATGACATCTCAAATGACATCACTGATGACATCATCCACATGAAAATCTGATCCACCTCCTCACGCTCTAATATAACCTTTGATACACCCACTGTAAAATACAGACTACCATTTTTGAAACCATCAACACACCAATACCAGTTACTACATACGCACTCACTGATTCCCAGGTCTCCAAACATATCCACTCATTCACCCATACAATCACTCATGCATGCAGTCACTTATCAATACAACACTATCATATGCACTCATAAACCTATACAGACACTCACACGCCTCCACTCATCCGTAGATAATCACACACCTAGTCAGTCATGCAAAGAATCAATCACACTTCCATTTACTCACCTATACAGTTACACACACACTACATCACTTATTTAAACAGAAACAAATGCATACTTACTCTCTTCTACAATCACTGATACAAGTACACACTCATCCATACAGCCACTCAAACAATCACTGACTCTCACGTATAGTCATTTATATACTTCAACTTTCACATACACTGCTGTTTACATGTGTAGTTACTTGGACATGTACCATTGAGACATCCATTCACTCACCAACACAACCATACACATACTTATCCACCCATACAGTTGTTTCCACATGCACTCTTGAACCCATACACACAGTGAATCAACCACTCAAACATCTATGCATGCACCTCCCAAGCACACACACACCCAGGCACCCATACGAATACTCAGGCAACCAATCGATAACCCATGTAGACACTACTAAATCCTCCATTCAGACACTTAAACACCTACTCATTCTTCAATACACTTTGGCATATATAATATATACATAAAGAAAAACACAGTCACTGGATGATGTCATCAGTGATGTCGTATGTGTATATATATATATATATTTTTTGCTCCTCCACACTCAGGTAACTGCCGCCACACACCAAACCAGAGGGTGCGTCGTCTGCCGCGGGCTACCCCAGCAAAGCCCGCTTCATATCACCAAGTCCTCTGTACAGATTCAAAGGATGACGACGCCGTGTCCAGGTTCAAAAAAAGATTTATTGCTTACACAGCCGGATTGGACGCGTTTCGCCTGCCCAGCAGGCTTGTTCACCAACTGTTCGTACACATTTTGAAACCTTATTTACATGTTTTCGTGCTCATACCAAGTCACGTGACGTTACTACAACCACAATAAAATGGAAGACAGACTCGTATTCTCTACGAGAGAATCATTTACACTTGGTAAAAACAAACGTAATTCATTATGAATAGAAACAGATCTTGTTTCATGGAAAATCATATGTTGGCACATCCATTGTCGTGATTGAAAGTTACGTGCAACTGCACAGAATATTACTATTGATATCACTGCATCTGGTGGATTATCGACCACATTCAAATTGCATTATGCCCGATTTTACCAAACCTTTCCAAATGTTACCCAATTTTCACCACATTTGTTACCACGTTTTTTACCACGTTTTTTACCAAATACCGCCCAAGGGGCCTAGGTTCATTTATATTCTTAAAGGTCTACCCATTTGTTGTGTCAGACAAAATAAATTCAACATATCATATACCGTGCAAAAGAAAACCACCATAAAGAAATTACATTAAAAACAGTAACGAGGGAGGTTTTTGGCTGCTAATCTTCATTTATGCACTACAGAGATATTTATAAGTGCGTGATAAGGTCTTCTTCCATATTAAGACCAATGGGGGTGCCTGGACACGGCGTCGTCATCCTTTGAATCTGTACAGAGGACTTGGTGATATATATATATATATATATATATATATATATATATATATATATATATATATATATATATATATATATATATTCACTGAAAAAAACATAGGTTTCAGGGGCGTTATAGTTAGCTGGACTTTTCACTCATACAAAACCATTGAAATCCCCCCGTTATAGTTAGTTCAGCTAACTATAACTCGCGCGCCCGCAATGCACTGCTGATGACGTCACATATTACATCACTCATGACATGGTCAGTGACATCACTCATGACATCACTGATGACATCTCAAATGACATCACTGATGACATCACTGATGACATCATCCAGTGAATGTGTGTTTTTCTGAAAATTACATATGTTTTATATATGTATAGCTCAAGGTCGATGGAAGAATAAATGGGTATATAAGTGTCTAAATGGATGATTTGTTTTTGAAAAATTGATTGTATAACTGACTGATTAAGTGTATCTTAGTGAATACATGGCTTAGTGAGTAATGTATAAATATGTAAATATCTGTATCAGTCTCTCAATTGTGTATAAGTGGCTGCATGGGTTGGTGAATAGCTACATGAGTGTCTATATAGGTTATTAGTTGGTTTTTTGAGTATCAGTATGAGTGTCTGAGTGTGAGTATGATTCGGTGGGGGTATTACGTAGTGCATAGGTGCATGAATGAGTGACTCACTGTTTGTATGTGTTGAAGACAGCATGTGTGCAGGACTGTATGGGTGGATGAGTGTGTGCATGGGTGTGTTAGTGAGTGAATGACTGTCTCAATAGTGTCTTTATGAGTAACTACATATTTTTTAAACTAGTATATGTGACTATTGGTGTATATAAGTGAGTATATGTGAGAGTGAGAGATTGAAAGAGTTCCTGTATGAATAAGTATGTGTTTCTATAAGTGATTGTTTAAAAGTCTAAGTATGTGTAATTTTCTGTAGAAGTAAGTGTGGTGGTGTGTGTATAACTGTATATGCAAGTAAATGGATGTTTGATTCTTTATTAGCATGAGTGACTATGTGTGTGAGTAGCTCTATGGATGAGTGGCATTGTGTAACAGGATGTATAGGTGTATGAGTACATATGATGAGTGAGTACATGTATGAGTGCCTGTATAGGACTGTTGGTGAATGAGTGGATGTGTATGTGGATCTTAGAATTACTGAATAGGTTGTTGTAACTGGTATTGGTATGTTCATTGTTTTGAAAATTTTAGTTTCTATTTCTGAATGTGTGTATCAAAGGTTATTAGGGGGAGATGAGGTCTGCCACTCTGTCACAAGGATGATGTCATCAGTGATGTAATCAGTGATGTCATTTGAGATGTCATCAGTGATGTCATTTGAGATGTCATTAGTGATGTCACTGACCATGTCACGAGTGATGTAATATGTGACGTCATCAGCAGTGCATTTCGGGCGCGTGAGTTATAGTTAGCTGAACTAAATATAACGGGGGAATTTCAATGGTTTTGTATGAGTGAAAAGTCCAGCTAACTATAACCCCCCTGAAACCTATGGTTTTTTCAGTGAATTTCTAAGGTTTTTTAAATGCTTATTCCTAACTATAATGTGCCTGAAACCTATGGTTTTTTCAGTGAATTTCACAGGTTTTTTAAATGCTAATTTCTAACTATGCCTACAGAGATAGGACATGTGAAGAAAGAAGAAAAAACGCACAGAAAGAAAAAAAGAAATGCAGAAAGAAGCAACAGAAGTCCTCAAAGACGAAGAAAAGTGCAGGAAGAAGGATAACGTGCAGACAGAACAAACAGAAGAGCAGAAAGAAGCCTTGTTGCAAAATTATCCTGTACCCTCAACTTTTTCAGACGGATACTGGTGGTAACTGAGTCTGACTAACCAGTCCTAGAGCCAGTGCACTGTTAAAAGACACTCAGAATACAGTGAAAACACCAACATGCACTAGGGAACACTATGCGTCGGGGTCCCCCTGTGAATAGCATGACCTCCTCTGTAAGCCCCTAGTATATAATAGGGCAGGGGATTAAAACTACCTCTTAAAACGCGCCACAGGGCGTGTTTGCACATGTGGTAAATAAAATCTTCTTTACCGGACTGAATTTCATACGGGATCTTGAAATAAAATAAAATAGCTCAGAATAACAAGAGGCAGAATCCGTGGTATAAGAGGTTTTCTAAATGGGCTTTATTCCATCAAAAATGGCCGACTCGAGTCGCGGCCTTCAGGTTCCGTCACCACGAGGGTTCAGGAAGTGAAGTACAATACTTTATTGACAGACATGCATTTTTATAATAAGTACATTACAATGAAACGAATGTAGAAGGCGTAACATTTGATAAGAAAAGTGACATAACAGGTACGTAATCGAAACTAGGCGTAATAAGGAATAAAAGAAACATGATTGGTTAGGATTATCAGACATAGGTGGATCTATAAGATAATACTTGGCATAGATGCGCGCGCAGCAGCATGACGTGTGAGTGACGTGCAACTAGGGGGTGAAGGGACTTGACATTTAGCTCTACATGTGGAGACGAGAAGTCTGGGGGGTCAAGTCAACCTAATCCCAAATCATATCTAACATCCTATGTTTAAAGAACTATGTTATCCACAAGGAAGGACTCTCGGACAGAATCTAGTCTATACTGACTGTGTGCGTGCACAAACGCCTAAGTGTCTATATGAGATGCGAGGGGCAGAAAACTTTCCATGGCAGCAGGGCTATGAATCACTTGCAGGAGGACGGAAAGGCTGAGTCCTTTGCTTGTGAGCTAAAGGAAATGTTTACCTAAATCACTAGACAGGAATGCATCGGCTGAAGAGCAAGATAGATAATTCGAAGGTGAAATACAGCTTCTTGGCAGGCAGGCGAAAACTGGCCGAGGCAGGCCCCGTTAGCTGCACAGGGAGTAGGACAAAGTTCATGGATACAGATGCGAGCTCAAGCTGAAGCTGTCAAAAGACAGAGAGCAGGGAAAGGCTTTGAGGACAGAATCGGGCCTACTTGCCTGAACTGTAAAAATGTAGTAACTTAGCCATATAAAGTCGGTGGCCTTTCATACTTAGGAATCGAATATCCAGCCCATTGATGGCGGATCTGACAGAGAACATGTCGACGGTAGACACACATATATTTGCGTTCTTAGAAACTGGAACTGGAGGGAACATACATGTATTTGTAACATGCATATAGAACCGTTGGGGTCCAAGATAGGGGACATAACTGATCAGGAAAATCCACATTTCCACATTCCCTCCTTGTCCCCTACTTGCCCTTCAAGAGATATCAATCTTCATCATTCCATCGATTTGCTCATGGAGCATCATTTCTTCTTCCTTCTTCTTCCGGCATTTTGAACGAGAACTGTGATATGGAATGCATGATGTGGCACACAGACCACAAATCGCTGGTCCACATTGCAGGCATAAACAACAACTGAAGAGCATAAGAAGGCCAATACCTAGGAAGGATAGAACTCTCCATCCCCAGGCTGATATCACACTCCAAAACCACCCGGACCACGTCCAAGTGCCTGGATTTTCGTGTATCTGGCTTACAATCTTATGAAGGCGTGTTATAGCTTTATATACAGATGGCGAATTTTCTGGTATGAATATGCAGCAGCTGGATCCGATGACCCTGCAAGCTCCGCCCCTATCGGCCAGGATGACGTCAAGGACAAGACGATTCTGGAGAACAACAATTCTCATCACTGATTGTTCCTCTGTCAGATTGCCTAGGGCGGCTATAGTCTCGTTTACTACAGCTTCAAGAGTCTTGGTGAGTCTGCGTATCAGCTTACTATTTGATATGGTACCTATATAGGGAAAGATACCTTTATTGAAATCTACATACTTGTCCCATGCCGTCTCAGTATAATCGACAACTGGGAGATCTCTTCGCTCTCTATTGTGTACTAAATGAACATTTCGATAATAATCAGGGGGGGCTAGGAAAACAGGTGGCAAAAGGAATGCTATGTAACAGGTACCATCCCAATCTCGAGGCAGACGCATATATGCCGTCTGACCACATATAAAGTAAGAATGGCGAGAAGCTCTAAATGAAGATTTACCTTGATCACGATATTCTACTGTAGTAACGCATTGGCTATGGCCCATATGTATGGAACCAACTTTTCTTACACATAATTCACCCTTAACTGGAAATACTGACATAGTGGGCAGAATTAGTTCAACTTCGGTTTTGACATTCAAAATCATAAGATTTAGGCGTAAAATTACCTAATTTATACACTTCATTTTCTAAATCAGTTCCTGTTCTACTGGGGTGACCCTCCTTATTGGGGTGACAGACTTTGAATAAAACTAGATTCAGATTTCCCCATATCCAATGTTGTTGATAAACTGCTGTGTCTGGGTCTATGGAATTTAATAAACTAAACCATGCTTCACAGGAGCCATTGTGTGTGAACGGATGTGGAAAGAAAGGCAGAACTCCTTTGTTATTCTGATAGGGAGGGAGTCGGCCACACACCCAACAATTGGTGGCATTACTAGTCTGATGGGAATGATGTAACATACTAATGAATGTGTTATTGCGCAGCGCAAGTCTATAGGACAACTCATGTGGGGGTAATTCACTAAAAGAATGTTCATCAGTTATATTGAAAGCATGTTTAGAAACAGGATAATACATATGCAACAATATGCTTGCAGTAACTATTAAAAAACTCAAGGAAAACAAAATTAATAAAGTCACAATACAGTGGCTACGCAGTAATTTACAATAAGCATGTCGTTTCATTATGATTCTGGACTCTACATCATTCAGACCTAAGGGATACATGTCGGGACAGATTCAACCGCTTCACCTTGGAGAGGACTTAAACAATCAAATCGTCCGACAGTTTGGATCTGGACCTGAGTTTCTGCTTATAGAGTTCGGTGCTACTGGCCTCAGCCAAAGGTAGCTTTGAGTCAATGGGGGAAGACACACGGGGAGTACTGTTTGTGTCAGGAGGAAGTCCATGAAATTTCTTGATATGGCTGGAATGCACCCAGCCTTTTCTCCCTTCGATCTTCACAGCTGTTCTGGTCGTCAGCAGGACCAACTTAGGAAGCCTCCACCTTGGCTCCAGTTGGGTTTTCCGATCGAAATTCCTGACGAGAACATAATCGCCGGGAATTACATCATGAGGTTTCACCTCGGTGTTGTCGGGAAAAGCTGCGACTACCTGTGAACGACAAGATTGTAGTGCAGACATCAAGGAAGCCAGGTAATCTGTCAGCATATTACAGTCAACATCAGTTATTTTACGGGGTATAGGCGTCCCCCACATATTCGGTGGTCTACCAAAGATCACCTCATAAGGGGATAGCCCTGTTCGAGAGTGTGCTACCATCCTCATGTAAAATAGCGCAACTGGTAAGGCTACTATCCAGTCCACACCTTTTTCCTGACATATTTTAGACAGTCTGATTTTTAAAAGTTGATTATGTCGTTCCACGAGACCTGCTGCCTCGGGGTGTCGGACACAGTGGAATTTCCACTGATATCCCAACAAAAGTGAGACATGTTTCATTAATTCGGATGAGAAAGGCTGGCCGTTATCTGAATATACAACACGTGGTAAACCGTACCGTGGGAAGAATTCTCGAACTAGCTGCTTGGCAGTAGTCGGGGCAGTGTAATCTGATACGGGATACGCCTCTGTCCAACGGGAGAGAGCGCAGACAACTACGAGAACATATTTGAATCCTCGACAACGTTCCATCTGAATATAATCCATCTGGAGGACTTCAAAAGGATGGTCAGGAGGCTGAAATCCACCCTGCTCTACGGGAACACTCTTTCCTGGATTAAACTGACAACATATCATACAGGTACGAACTTTTTGTTTAGCTGCTGCTCGTAAATGTTTGTTGAACCAAATGTGCTGAATGCTGTCTAGCATAGCCTTCTCTCCTAAATGTGCTGGACTGTGAACTGTAGCTATAATGGCTTGAACCATGGAATCAGGGAGAAACCATACAGATTTCTCTTTCGTCATCCATCCTTGATCTGTCTGGATCCCTCCTAGTTCAGTCCACTTCTTTATTTCTTCTGCTGTGGCATGTGTCTGTATGTCAATTACGTCAAGTGCGGGATCCTTAATTGTCATACACTGTGTTGGTGTCTGAACTATTGGCTTTGTCATGTCTAATGTGCGATTCTGAGCAGTCTGTTTAGCTGTTCTGTCAGCTAAATCATTGCCTTGAGAAATGATATCAGTAACCTTCGTGTGTGCTTTACATTTCATAATCGATATAGCAGTGGGTAGATGTATTGCGTCTAACAAAGCATGAATGAGGGGTCCGTGCTGAATGTGGGCACCATGGGAGGTTAAATAACCTCTCTCTCGCCACAGCACGCCGAAGTCGTGTACAACTCCGAATGCATAACGTGAGTCAGTGTATACATTAACTTTCTTATTTGTGGCTTGAATACAGGCTTGTGTTAGAGCAATAAGTTCTGCTGCTTGGGCTGACAAAGTATCTATACAATTTGTCTCAATAACTTCAGTGTCTGTTGTGACTGCATACGCGGCCACTAAATCTCCTGTACTTGTTCTCATGCACGATCCGTCTACATACAACGTCAGGTCTGGATCTAACAATGGAACGTCTGTCAAGTCTTGTCTAGGTTTCGTCTTTATTTCAATGATTTCAACACAATCATGAGCTAGTGGGTCTGTTCCAACTACAGGTAATAGTGTAGCAGGATTCAATGTATTACACCGTCGGATCTCTATGTGTGGTTGAAACAATGTCAGTTCATAACCGGTAAGTCTTGCTATGGTCAAGTGTTGTGTTTGTGTTCGGTTCACAAGAACCTCTACTGCATGTGGTACTTGTACTGTCAATGGGTGTCCTAATACTATGGCATCGCTTTGTCTGATTGCTAAAGCTGTCGCTGCCACTGATTTCAGGCATGCAGGCAAAGCCTGAGCTACGGGATCTAATGTACTGGAAAAATAAGCACATGGCTTGCGTGATCCTGCTTGATCCTGAGTGAGTACTGACAAGGCAGTACCTTCGCGTTCTGTAACAAAGAGTGTAAAATGTTTGCTATAACATGGTGTTGCTAAAACAGGTGCTTGACATAAAGCTTCCTTTAGGCTTTCAAAAGCTTGTGTATGTTCCTGAGTCCAAGGGAGAACAGTCGATGTGGCTGCCTCCTGTGTGGTTAACTGAATGAGTGGTTTTGCTAGAAATGCGTACTGAGGGATCCACTGCCTACAATATGAAGTGAGGCCTATGAAAGCTCGCACCTCCTTTTGTGTCTGGGGTATTGACATGTTAGCAATTAACTGGATGCGATCTGGTGTAAGCTGCCTTCCCTCCTTGGACAGCGAGTGACCAAGATAAATAACTCGCTGGACACAGAATTGCAGCTTAGAAGGAGACACCTTGTGCCCCTTGTCGGCTAGAAAATGTAAAACTGTCAGAGAAGCCTTTTCACATTCTGGCTCGCTTCTTGCGGTGATCAGCAGATCATCGACATATTGAAGCAGTGCAGTATTGACTGGCATGTGGATACTGTCAAGTTCTCGTTTCAGTGCTTGGCTGTAGATGCTGGGGCTTTCTGTGAATCCTTGGGGAGCGCGTGAGAATTTAAAGCTGCGCCCATTTAAACTGAATCCGAACAAGTATTGGCTTTCCGGATCTATTGGGACGCTGAAAAAGGCATTCTTGAGATCGATTACAGTAAAGAACGTTGCTTCGGAATCAATTGCTGTCAACAATGATGATATATCAGGGACCACAGGGAATTGTGGTACAATGCACTTGTTTAGTTCACGCAAATCAATAACCAATCGGTACACTGGTGGGGCAGTAGGGTCAGTTCGTTTAAGAATCGGAATTATCGGTGAATTACATACATTGGAGTCTGTTTCTACAACTACTCCCTGGGCAATCAGATCATCAATGATTTTCAGCAAAGCCACTACAGCATCATGCGGTAACTTGTATTGTCGCATTCGTGGTAGTACCACTCCTGCTTTCAGTGTGACTCGATAGGGTGTAATGTTCATGCAGCCAACATCCGTAGGGCCTTGTGCCCATAGATGTACTGGTAAAGTCTGTAGTCGGGGATCCATGTCTCTAGACACATAGTGACCTTTAAAATCACGTAAAAACAACCTTACTCCTTCCGGAGAACAACATATTATGGCTCCTAGTGCTTTCAGAGTTTTAATTCCTAACAGATTTTCTGGGCATGATTTAGTAAGCAATAAATCTGTAGTTCGTGTCAAAGGTCCTATCGTAAGTGGTAGAGGCTGTGATACTTCATTAACAATAGGTTTTCCTGAAAAACCAAGGGAAACATTTTGAGAGCCTGAGAGGGGTGCCCCTGGAACTTCACTACGTTTTATAGTTGTTCGACTTGCCCCTGTATCGAGTAAGAATTTTCTATCTTGACCTAATAACTCACTATGTACATAAGGTCCTTCTTGATCTACAGGAATCTCGATAAGCGGTAAGTCAACTTCCCTCTCTAGGCTTGTTCATGCGTAACGCTGATACTCAGGATATTCATACTGTGCAGTCTGATACATTTGTCGTGTTGTGGTTTGTGTGGCAGTAGCAGGCAACGGTGGTGCAGCTGGCACAAACTGTATGGGTTGCTGTGAGGCTGGCATGGACTGTTGTTGAACTGGCATGGACTGTCCATGCTGCATAGCTCCTTGTTCATTCTGATCTTGTCTAACTAATCGTGGTCTCTCCTTTGCAATACCTGTAGCTATATTACGTTTCAGGACTGGACAATCGTGTACATAATGGCCTAGTTGTTTACAGTAATTGCAGGTTCCCTTTACAGGAACTGCAGAATCACCAGAATGTGTCACACCCTTTTTGTGACCATCTGCTGGTACTGTCTGAGAAACTAGCATTTTCATTTTTGTATCCTTCATGCGTCTATGCTCGTGTTCTTGTTCATCCCTAATTCTATTGTGATGATACTGTAACATTTGTAGCATTTGCGACGGAGTGTTACTTTGCCAGGTACTCTCGAATTTCAATATTCTATTCTTTACTGGAGGCAATGCATTTTCCACTAATTTTGTCACAAATAAATGTGGATATGAGTCACTACTTGCTTTTATACCACTATTTATACCAAAACATTTTTCAAATCGAGCATAATAATCGCTTGTGTCTTCATCTTGCTTTTGTTTGCAGGCTGTGATTGCACCCCAATCTTCCTTTTTTGTAGTTAATAAACGTGGCAGTACCTGTACTAGTAAACCTGGTAACAGTTTAACTTTATCCCCGAGCCCTGAACCTGCAGTTCGGCCCCTTTCTTCCTCTGCTAATGCTGTCCAGTCTATCTTTTGGTCACCCACTTCCCACTCTTTTTCTTTCAGTTTTTCATAAATGCCAGCAGGCAAAAGCACCTTTAATATCGTCATAATATCAGGAAAGGTGTACTCTCCCATCAGTAACATGTCTTTAATTTCTCGGTGGAAACCCGCTGGGTCTTTGTCATGACTAGGTACTACTTTTTTCATTTCTAATAATTCCATTTTTGATATGGGTGTGTAAACAAATACACGGTGAAACTCATTGTCTTCGCCTTTTATTGGGTGCACTTCTCGTAGGGGATTTTGTCTATCCATATAGTACGGCGCTCTTTCTCTGCGGGGCAGCGAGAGAGAATCCGGACTTACAAAAAGGACATACTGCTTACGTGACACTAATATCTCTTCAATTAGCTTGTTACTAGAACCTCTCCATCTGTTCGTGAGTAGTTCCGTTAATATATCAGGTAAAGGACCAGGGTCAGCATGTTGGCTCTTATATAATATGAGGAGTTGCTGAATCATATAGATTCCAGCTAAACGTTGTTCATCTGTACTGAGATTAAAAAACGTGTGTGCTACGGTCTCATCACCGTATTTTTCAGGACTGTCAATCCAGTGAACGGCTGATCTGGCTAATTCTTGCTCATCCATGGAATCGAGGAGGTGGTAACCCCTTCGTTCTCGTAGTATTTTATCTGCGGCTTGAAACGAATGTTCAGGAGACTTCAGATTTATTACAGGCGTCGGATACGTTCTGCTATTATTTGGACATACAGAGTGTATGGGATCAGAAAAACATCTAGTATTTTCACAGGATCTTCCTCTGCCTACATAGGCTATGGTTTCTGACTGTCTTGCGGAATTCCCTGATTCGGACGCTTCATCTTGCTCAAACTCGTCTGTTCCCAATCTCTCTTCATGAATACGCTCTATTTCTTTACGGATTTTTCGGCACATGGCTATTATACAATTTTGCTTATCGTGTCTCCCTTCTGATATATTCTGACTCCATCTTGTAAGAATAAGCATTGCATTCGGGTCTACCCCCGGACGGTCTTGATTTCTGATCACACAGTTTATGAGGAAACGTAACAGTTCCCCCTGTATCTCTACTTTCTGGAATTCCATAGCTCTGTTAATACATCCTGGATCTCGTCCTGTTTGAACAAAATGATATATGTTATCTAGATGCGTAATCATCCCTGGTAACCTCGCTAAATACTCTGCGGCTCGCCTGATACGTAATGATGCCAGGACCATTTCATCCTCTTTACCAACCACCGGGTCATATCTACAATTTACAAGGAGTTCTTTAAGCGTACGTTCACTTACGAATTTAGGTGTACGAGAATGCGCTGACTCTTGAAAAACAAGTTTATTTATTCTGGGTGGTGTAAAGGTACTGCTAGCACCTCCCGTGGCCCCATCTGGGGCGTCGGGTGTGAATGGGTTCGTTGAACGTGACACAGCAACTATGGGCGTCGACACCCCTGTAGAATCGACTGCGGAGACAGATGCGGAAACAGATGTGCTTGCCGACGCTTGCGTCGGGACTTGCTGTTGCACGGGTACAGATACCTGATCCTGACGTTGAACCCCTCCGCCAGACGGTCTATGTGGTGTGGCGTTAGCATACTCGGGAGCTGCGTCGTCTAGATATGAGGAAAGAAAAACATCTTCTGCGGTTCTGGGATGCCCTTTAGGATGTACCTTAATTGGAAATAATGGGGGTGGCAAGTCTTTTGGCATCTCTGGAGCAGCCTTAGGTAGTCCTTCGGCTAGGAGGGGATACATACCATTCATAAGAGCATTTCTTTGTCTATTTACTTGTTCTGATTTCACTCGGATACCTTCCTTAATTAATAGATTTTCTTGAACTTTATTTGAACTTTCTTTACTCCTCTCTTCTTGTCTACGTGCTTTTTCTGTACGTCTATGAGATTCTTTACGCCATAACTCAACAGCGTCTTTCTGTGATTGTCTGACCTTTCTTTTCCATAACTCTTCCTCCACTTTCATGATGCACTCTGCATCCCAGGTTCCCGCTACGGGCCACCTTTGACTTTCCGGCAATCCCTTGGTATAATCTACCCATAGATCAAGAAACAATATGGCATCTAAGCCATGCTTATGGTACATAAAATGCCCTGGAGTGTCCCTAGGAGGAATAGGAACTGCTTCTTCAAGCACCCCTTTTCTGGTAGTAATCTGTCTTAACTTCCAGAAAAGCGGCATATTGACAACTGATCTGATACTTACTCTTGAATTCACTTAATACGAAAAACACAATAATGAACAGTGAACAATGAACAATCATTCATACTACAATATGCAAGACATTTAAACACTTTAAATATTGAACATTAAATATTTTAACAATGACCGACAATGATGACAGTCTGCCTAACTAATCACCACGCTGAATTCTTGACAGTAACTGAATACTTCGGAATACTTGATATACTGCTAAACAGTACATATACACTGCTAAACAGTGCAGACCGGATTTGTGTACCCAAATCCGTCTTGACCGGCACAACCTATGTGCGCGTCAACACGCCTCCCCGGCGATGGTACTCACCGAGTAGCTCCTTGAAACGGAAGGCCTCAGAGAATGGACAGGACTCGATGACTGCGGACAGCGGACCCTCTGGACATCGGGATTTCGAGAAACCTGGTGGGCCTCTGTATACCTCGGATCCTGCTCTCTCAGCTAGGCTCTGGTCGGGATACTTCGCACTTCTCACCGCCTCGTCTGGGTTGATCGCAGCCTCAGTCGCCCCCGCTTGACCGGAGGGAGCTTACAGGAAATCCTGCTGGTACGCGTTTATGGTCCGTCCAGTTGTGGCAGGAGACCGGGCCTGCAACGCACCGCCGGCGCGTGAGATGAGAAAGTGTCCCTATTCGGGCGCCATTATGTGGTAAATAAAATCTTCTTTACCGGACTGAATTTCATACGGGATCTTGAAATAAAATAAAATAGCTCAGAATAACAAGAGGCAGAATCCGTGGTATAAGAGGTTTTCTAAATGGGCTTTATTCCATCAAAAATGGCCGACTCGAGTCGCGGCCTTCAGGTTCCGTCACCACGAGGGTTCAGGAAGTGAAGTACAATACTTTATTGACAGACATGCATTTTTATAATAAGTACATTACAATGAAACGAATGTAGAAGGCGTAACATTTGATAAGAAAAGTGACATAACAGGTACGTAATCGAAACTAGGCGTAATAAGGAATAAAAGAAACATGATTGGTTAGGATTATCAGACATAGGTGGATCTATAAGATAATACTTGGCATAGATGCGCGCGCAGCAGCATGACGTGTGAGTGACGTGCAACTAGGGGGTGAAGGGACTTGACATTTAGCTCTACATGTGGAGACGAGAAGTCTGGGGGGTCAAGTCAACCTAATCCCAAATCATATCTAACATCCTATGTTTAAAGAACTATGTTATCCACAAGGAAGGACTCTCGGACAGAATCTAGTCTATACTGACTGTGTGCGTGCACAAACGCCTAAGTGTCTATATGAGATGCGAGGGGCAGAAAACTTTCCATGGCAGCAGGGCTATGAATCACTTGCAGGAGGACGGAAAGGCTGAGTCCTTTGCTTGTGAGCTAAAGGAAATGTTTACCTAAATCACTAGACAGGAATGCATCGGCTGAAGAGCAAGATAGATAATTCGAAGGTGAAATACAGCTTCTTGGCAGGCAGGCGAAAACTGGCCGAGGCAGGCCCCGTTAGCTGCACAGGGAGTAGGACAAAGTTCATGGATACAGATGCGAGCTCAAGCTGAAGCTGTCAAAAGACAGAGAGCAGGGAAAGGCTTTGAGGACAGAATCGGGCCTACTTGCCTGAACTGTAAAAATGTAGTAACTTAGCCATATAAAGTCGGTGGCCTTTCATACTTAGGAATCGAATATCCAGCCCATTGATGGCGGATCTGACAGAGAACATGTCGACGGTAGACACACATATATTTGCGTTCTTAGAAACTGGAACTGGAGGGAACATACATGTATTTGTAACATGCATATAGAACCGTTGGGGTCCAAGATAGGGGACATAACTGATCAGGAAAATCCACATTTCCACAACAAGTCAGTGACATCACTGATGACATCTCAAATGACATCACTGATGACATCATCCACATGAAAATCTGATCCACCTCCTCACGCTCTAATATAACCTTTGATACACCCACTGTAAAATACAGACTACCATTTTTGAAACCATCAACACACCAATACCAGTTACTACATACGCACTCACTGATTCCCAGGTCTCCAAACATATCCACTCATTCACCCATACAATCACTCATGCATGCAGTCACTTATCAATACAACACTATCATATGCACTCATAAACCTATACAGACACTCACACGCCTCCACTCATCCGTAGATAATCACACACCTAGTCAGTCATGCAAAGAATCAATCACACTTCCATTTACTCACCTATACAGTTACACACACACTACATCACTTATTTAAACAGAAACAAATGCATACTTACTCTCTTCTACAATCACTGATACAAGTACACACTCATCCATACAGCCACTCAAACAATCACTGACTCTCACGTATAGTCATTTATATACTTCAACTTTCACATACACTGCTGTTTACATGTGTAGTTACTTGGACATGTACCATTGAGACATCCATTCACTCACCAACACAACCATACACATACTTATCCACCCATACAGTTGTTTCCACATGCACTCTTGAACCCATACACACAGTGAATCAACCACTCAAACATCTATGCATGCACCTCCCAAGCACACACACACCCAGGCACCCATACGAATACTCAGGCAACCAATCGATAACCCATGTAGACACTACTAAATCCTCCATTCAGACACTTAAACACCTACTCATTCTTCAATACACTTTGGCATATATAATATATACATAAAGAAAAACACAGTCACTGGATGATGTCATCAGTGATGTCGTATGTGTATATATATATATATATTTTTTGCTCCTCCACACTCAGGTAACTGCCGCCACACACCAAACCAGAGGGTGCGTCGTCTGCCGCGGGCTACCCCAGCAAAGCCCGCTTCATATCACCAAGTCCTCTGTACAGATTCAAAGGATGACGACGCCGTGTCCAGGTTCAAAAAAAGATTTATTGCTTACACAGCCGGATTGGACGCGTTTCGCCTGCCCAGCAGGCTTGTTCACCAACTGTTCGTACACATTTTGAAACCTTATTTACATGTTTTCGTGCTCATACCAAGTCACGTGACGTTACTACAACCACAATAAAATGGAAGACAGACTCGTATTCTCTACGAGAGAATCATTTACACTTGGTAAAAACAAACGTAATTCATTATGAATAGAAACAGATCTTGTTTCATGGAAAATCATATGTTGGCACATCCATTGTCGTGATTGAAAGTTACGTGCAACTGCACAGAATATTACTATTGATATCACTGCATCTGGTGGATTATCGACCACATTCAAATTGCATTATGCCCGATTTTACCAAACCTTTCCAAATGTTACCCAATTTTCACCACATTTGTTACCACGTTTTTTACCACGTTTTTTACCAAATACCGCCCAAGGGGCCTAGGTTCATTTATATTCTTAAAGGTCTACCCATTTGTTGTGTCAGACAAAATAAATTCAACATATCATATACCGTGCAAAAGAAAACCACCATAAAGAAATTACATTAAAAACAGTAACGAGGGAGGTTTTTGGCTGCTAATCTTCATTTATGCACTACAGAGATATTTATAAGTGCGTGATAAGGTCTTCTTCCATATTAAGACCAATGGGGGTGCCTGGACACGGCGTCGTCATCCTTTGAATCTGTACAGAGGACTTGGTGATATATATATATATATATATATATATATATATATATATATATATATATATTCACTGAAAAAAACATAGGTTTCAGGGGCGTTATAGTTAGCTGGACTTTTCACTCATACAAAACCATTGAAATCCCCCCGTTATAGTTAGTTCAGCTAACTATAACTCGCGCGCCCGCAATGCACTGCTGATGACGTCACATATTACATCACTCATGACATGGTCAGTGACATCACTCATGACATCACTGATGACATCTCAAATGACATCACTGATGACATCACTGATGACATCATCCAGTGAATGTGTGTTTTTCTGAAAATTACATATGTTTTATATATGTATAGCTCAAGGTCGATGGAAGAATAAATGGGTATATAAGTGTCTAAATGGATGATTTGTTTTTGAAAAATTGATTGTATAACTGACTGATTAAGTGTATCTTAGTGAATACATGGCTTAGTGAGTAATGTATAAATATGTAAATATCTGTATCAGTCTCTCAATTGTGTATAAGTGGCTGCATGGGTTGGTGAATAGCTACATGAGTGTCTATATAGGTTATTAGTTGGTTTTTTGAGTATCAGTATGAGTGTCTGAGTGTGAGTATGATTCGGTGGGGGTATTACGTAGTGCATAGGTGCATGAATGAGTGACTCACTGTTTGTATGTGTTGAAGACAGCATGTGTGCAGGACTGTATGGGTGGATGAGTGTGTGCATGGGTGTGTTAGTGAGTGAATGACTGTCTCAATAGTGTCTTTATGAGTAACTACATATTTTTTAAACTAGTATATGTGACTATTGGTGTATATAAGTGAGTATATGTGAGAGTGAGAGATTGAAAGAGTTCCTGTATGAATAAGTATGTGTTTCTATAAGTGATTGTTTAAAAGTCTAAGTATGTGTAATTTTCTGTAGAAGTAAGTGTGGTGGTGTGTGTATAACTGTATATGCAAGTAAATGGATGTTTGATTCTTTATTAGCATGAGTGACTATGTGTGTGAGTAGCTCTATGGATGAGTGGCATTGTGTAACAGGATGTATAGGTGTATGAGTACATATGATGAGTGAGTACATGTATGAGTGCCTGTATAGGACTGTTGGTGAATGAGTGGATGTGTATGTGGATCTTAGAATTACTGAATAGGTTGTTGTAACTGGTATTGGTATGTTCATTGTTTTGAAAATTTTAGTTTCTATTTCTGAATGTGTGTATCAAAGGTTATTAGGGGGAGATGAGGTCTGCCACTCTGTCACAAGGATGATGTCATCAGTGATGTAATCAGTGATGTCATTTGAGATGTCATCAGTGATGTCATTTGAGATGTCATTAGTGATGTCACTGACCATGTCACGAGTGATGTAATATGTGACGTCATCAGCAGTGCATTTCGGGCGCGTGAGTTATAGTTAGCTGAACTAAATATAACGGGGGAATTTCAATGGTTTTGTATGAGTGAAAAGTCCAGCTAACTATAACCCCCCTGAAACCTATGGTTTTTTCAGTGAATTTCTAAGGTTTTTTAAATGCTTATTCCTAACTATAATGTGCCTGAAACCTATGGTTTTTTCAGTGAATTTCACAGGTTTTTTAAATGCTAATTTCTAACTATGCCTACAGAGATAGGACATGTGAAGAAAGAAGAAAAAACGCACAGAAAGAAAAAAAGAAATGCAGAAAGAAGCAACAGAAGTCCTCAAAGACGAAGAAAAGTGCAGGAAGAAGGATAATGTGCAGACAGAACAAACAGAAGAGCAGAAAGAAGCCTTGTTGCAAAATTATCCTGTACCCTCAACTTTTTCAGACGGATACTGGTGGTAACTGAGTCTGACTAACCAGTCCTAGAGCCAGTGCACTGTTAAAAGACACTCAGAATACAGTGAAAACACCAACATGCACTAGGGAACACTATGCGTCGGGGTCCCCCTGTGAATAGCATGACCTCCTCTGTAAGCCCCTAGTATATAATAGGGCAGGGGATTAAAACTACCTCTTAAAACGCGCCACAGGGCGTGTTTGCACATGTCACCTCAGGCCCCGTCCCCTCCCTTCCCCACTGTGTAAACACGCCCCCTGTGGCTGTTTTAAGTTGGTAGATTAAGTCCCCTTGAATCCTGAGGGTCCCTAGGGTCCAACTAGACCACTAGGTACCTCCAGAAAGTGCCACAGAGCTGAGTTGCAGAGAGATGTAAAAAGGAGCACGGCCTAGACCACCTCTCTGCAACGCAGCGCAGTGACGCTTACTGGAAGCACCTGTGGGCTAGTTGGCCCCCAGGGTCCCTCAGGATTAAAGGGGAATTATTTCCCCAACTTAAAACGCGCCACAGGGCGTGTTTGCACACGTTAACTCAGGCCCCGTCCCCTCCCTTCACCACTGTGTAAACACGCCCTGTGGCTGTTTTTAGTTGGGAGATTAAGTTCATTTGAATCCTGAGGGTCCCTAGGGTCCAACTTGCCCACTAGGTACCTCCAGTAAGCGCCACAGACCTGCCTTGCAGAGAGGTGTAAAAAGTGGCACGGCCTGGACCACCTCTCTGCAATGCAGCTCCGTGGCGCTTACTGGAAGCACCTGGTGGGCTAGTTAGCCCCCAGGGGCCTCAGGATTGAAGGGGAATTATTTCCCCAACTTAAAACGGGCCATGTGGCCACTCTAAGTTGGGAGATTAAGTCCCCTTGAATCCCGAGGGTCCCTAGGGGCAAAATAGGCCACAAGGTACGTCCAGAAAGCGCCATTGCAGAGAGGTGTAAAAAGTGGTACGGCCTGCACCACCTCTCTGCAACGCAGAGCAGTGGCGCTTACTGGAAGCACCTGGTGGGCTAGTTGGCCCCCAGGGTCCCTCAGGGTTGAAAGGGAATTATTTCCCCAACTTAAAACGCAACCGCAGTGTTTGCACACGTCACCTCAGGCCCCGTCCCCTCCCTTCACCACTGTGTAAACGCGCCCTGTGGCCATTCTAAGTTGAGAGATTAAGTCCCCTTGAATACTAAGGGTCCCTAGGATCAAACTAGCCCACTAGGTACCTCCAGTAAGCACCACAGAGCTGCGTTGCATAGAGGTGTAAAAAGGGGCGTGGCCTCAGAACACCTGTCTGCAACGCAGCTCCCTGGCACATACTGGAGATACCTGTTGGGCTAGTTGGCCCTCAGGGACCCTCAGTATTGAAGGGGAATTAATTCCCCAACTTACAACTGGCCAGGGGGCACGTTTGCATTTCTTTTATTTTATTTTATTTTTTTAAGAAGGAGGGCTGTGTGCCCCCCTCCTTTTTCTAATTTATTGGCCCTGGGGACCCCATCCCCCAGGGCCTGCACCCTAATTTTTTTTGTTAAAAAAAATAAATTTGGCTTTCCCAAGGCCTTAATCGGCCCCGGGGACCCCAACCCCCGGGTCATGGCCTTTTTTTTTTTTTTTTATTCTTTAGGAGGGGGGCTGCGTTGCCCCCCTCCTCAGGCCACTTATGGCCCCAGGGACCCCATCCCCCGGGGCCGGCCTTTGTTTTTTATTATTTAAAAAATATATATATTTATAGAAACACCTAGGACATGCTGGACAAACTGTATGTACCTATCACCATGACGATTTGCGTGATATTCATTAAAAGGCGACTATGCATACAATGAATCCACGTGGAATGTATTTACACCGCTAGTGAAGCTCTGACGTGTCTGATGCCCTACCGTGCCTAATCCCGGCGCCCCCGCCGGTGGGTATTCTCCAAGTAGACACCCTTGTCGTTTATTTATACAAACATAGGTAGCTATTGACGGGCACATTTAATATACACGCACACCAAGCCATTCAAAGGGGATTCAACAAAAATTCAACCAAACTATGCAAGAAACCCCCCCTCACGGTTAATAAAACACACATCCACCGCCAGATGTGTAATACTTTTTATTTTACTCTTTGAAAAGGAGACGAACCTCACTTGAGAGTCACAGCGTGCTCCTGGCTGAGCCCAATGTTGTGTTACACCCACCAGTGCCCGCCGAGTGCCACACACCTCTGTGTTGTATTCCACCAGCTAGTGCGTATGCTATGGCACTCTCTAGCCCATGTGCACTATAACACCACCACGTGAATATGTCATGCCACACTTGCCTTCGCACAGGTTATATTGCCCCATCTAACGTGCCTTCCTCGATGCCTATGTTATAACCCACAGCGCTATGCCATACATATTACAATCTGGGATCCATATCTTTGTCACAGTGCATATGCAATGTTACACTCCCCAGCACATATTTTATATTACAAGTTTAGAGACTAGTTAGGTTACACAACACTGCCCTGTGCATATTACACTCCAAGGCGCATATATCGCATAGCACTCGCTAGTGCCTGTGCTATCTCGCGCTCTCCAATGAATATGTCATTGCGCACAATGTATTGCATATTATATTTCACGCCCGGTTCATCTTATATCACACTTTTTGGTGCATAGTTTATACCATACACTATATCTAGTTTTCCATTTTCAATCGTGCTCTCAGGACTATGTTCTATATAACACTGTGTTCACCTACCCTTTTCACGGGCATTACATTTTGCGATAGGGGGTGGAGGGTCAAGGGGTGTTTCTGCCAAGTGAGCCCGGAGTCACAGTCACAAACGTCCTCTTCTTCCTGAATAAAAGTGAGATTATGCTGCATACTTGTTCATATTTTATGTAGTTCGCACAGACACACGTTTTAAAAATAATAAAGTTCCTAATACCCACCTTCTCTGAACAGTTAGCTTGCTGCCCCATCCACCTCCTCCCTATCCTCTGTTGTCTGAATCCATGGACTAGCCTCCTCCCTCCTGCCATGCATGGTCTGATGTGCTGCCACTGCCCTCCATTTAGCATGGTGTACCAGTCAACTCCTCCTGCCCTCCATTGCCCATTCTATATTTATTACAAAAGTGTGTAACGCCTGACGTCATCTTGATGTAATCAAAACTGTAATACGTAGAGAATTTCCTTTAGAAATTACATATATGAGAGGGTCTTATTTGCATCAAAATTATGGGTAGTGCTCTAAAAAACTAAAATGAGGACATATTTTCTGAGTTTTCAAATAGCGACAAAGCACTTTTAAATTATTTGTTATCTTTATGTTTTTTTATCCAGTTGACCACTTGATTAAATGTTGCACCTAGGGGAGAGGATGTGGTGTTACTTCCAGAGCTGCAGACTTTGCAACTGGGGAACCAGGTTGGAGTTTCTGCTTCAGCTCAACGTTCTGTGATTCTGGTCAAATCACTTAATCTCCCCATGTCTATAACCAAAATGAATTTGATCTTGTGTGATGTAACCAATGCTCATGTAAAGCACTCCAATACCTGACAAGTCTGCACTATATAAAACTGCAAATACACAAGAAATAAGTGTTTTGCACACTTCTGTCATTGGGCTACATGTGGGCTACATCTGGGTGATATTTGGGCTACATTTGGGCTCTTTTGTCTCTGGTGGCCATTTTGGGAGACTTATTTGTTATGAAGTTTCCTAATTTCCTCATTTACTACAGTTTCCTCTGTAGGAAATACTTTCAGTTTTTTATTTTGATTCCATCAAGAAGGCATTCAGATGTGTCACACATTTGCCATAAATTCAGAATGTTAGCACTCTAGTTGCTTATTAGATCACTGTAGTAAAGCTACTGCTCACCAGGGTAGTCTGCTGCTGGCATTGAAAGTGCATGTTTCAGTCTGCATGTCAGAAATTTTTAATGAAATAAAAGATTTGAGAAGTCACTCAAAATGTGCCCTAATTTTTCTTTCTGCAGCACTAATCATATTTTCTATGGCAAAATAAACCCCCTCATTTTGTTCCTTTTTAAATTAAATGTTTTGATTGATAGGCTTTATTTTGATACATAAAATATCTTAAAAGCAATTCAACAGTTAAGAAAAACAGCAGAAAAAACACTTTTCCAACAAGACAATAAAAACAATACTTAATAAATACAATTAGTACAGTAAGATCAGAATTAAATTGATACAGAAAGCCTTTTTGCACGAATCAACCAGGACCACTTTAAAAATTTAGACACAGCACAAACCACCAGAGTGGATGTGTCGGACAGTAAAATACGCAGGGCGACTGTGTGATTGCGAGTTCCCAACTGTCTACAAAGTGGTCTGAGCCAATACCTCCTGGGAGAACAATAGTCAGGGCATTCAAAAAGAATATGTGCCACAGTCTCGACCCGCGTGGAGCAGAGGGCACAAAAGGGGGAGGGCTGGGGGGACAATTTCCACCGGGATATCAAATCACCAACAGGTAGGATCCCTACTCTGAATTTAAAATATAAGGCCCTATCAAAAGGAATAGAAATCATATCGAGATATGGTTCGTAAGCTACCACATCTTTAATCCTCAAAAAGGCTACAGTTGACTTACATTGGCGTGGATCAACAGTAAGTTTAAACGAAACCCAATCCCAATACAATTTCTTTAGAGTGGCTTTGGGAGGGGCAGATCGAGTAACCCAAGCTTCACCTAGGCCCAACTCCCCCAAAAGATGTTTAACGTCCCTCAACCAATTAATCTTACACCAGCCCCCCATAGACATCACTTCGGACAGTCCCTCCGCATAGGAGGCTAGTTCAGGGACCCTCCACAAGCGGGCCAACAAGAGCAAGGGACGTAGTCGAGCTTGGTCCGCAATTGATCTACAGCCTAAGTCCAACAAAACTGGAACTGTGGGTGTACTCGAAGGGAGAGCCATCAGATCTTTCAAAAATTTGCTCTCTGATTTTGCAAGCACGTCAAGATTGCCTATGCCCCACAACTCTGCCCCATATAAAGCAGCACTAACCCCTCTAGCTTTATAAATCTCCACAACTGGGGCAATAAATTGTTTTGTGGAAATACGATGTTCCCTGAGCAAAGCACCACCCACCCTTTTGTGGTTAAGGAGCATCTTATTGATGTGCGGAGTCCAACACATAGAATCACTAAGGCGGATTCCCAGGTAATCAAACTCTGATACCCTCTCCAGGTAAGCAGAGTTCAACACGGGAGGGCGCCCCAGTTTCCCAGGTGGATTCATGATCAAATATTTGGTCTTATCGACATTGATCACCAATCCCCTAAGGGGACAAAACTCCTGGAAGTGTTTAAGAAGTTTTTGGAGGCCCTGGGGGGACTTTGCAATAAGGAGGGTATCATCTGCAAAAAGCAGTGTAGGGATCCGAGTGCCCGCCAGGGACGGTGCATCAGCAGGTTCTTGTAGCAAATACTCAACCACCCCATTCACATAAAGAGAGAATAGGGTGGGAGCTAACACACATCCCTGGCGGACACCCCTACTTACTGGAATTCTATCTGTTTTCTCCCCATTCTTACCCCACCGCACCTGTGCATAATTGTCCGTATGTAGTTTTATCAGAAGTGATAGGATATAGGACGGCACCCCCAAACCCTGCAAGACCCTCCACAGTTCCTCCCTAGGTACCAGGTCAAAGGCAGTCTTGAGGTCAATAAAGGCCAAATAGAGACTGCCCTTGCCCAGCACCACCACCTTCCAATACAAGAGGGCCAGTCTGAAGACTTGCTCGATAGTCCCAGTTCCAGAGCGAAAACCAACCTGGAAATCAGATAAAATCTTATTGTCATCTACCCATTGGAGGATTCTCCCCAGAATCACCTTCCCTACCACCTTTTGGGATGAATCAATAAGGCTTATGGGCCTGTAGTTGGCGGGGTTGTCCCGGCATCCCTTCTTGAATATCGGGACAACCTCCGCCCCTTTCCAAGATTCCGGTGCAGATGCTCCCCCCATAATTGCATTCAATAGGGTGGAAACCAACTTCCCCCATTGCTTAGGATTAGCACGTAACAAATCACCAGGTAACCCATCAGGCCCAGCAGCTTTTAGGGGGACCAGGGACTTGATTACGAGCTCCACTTCTCTGTCGGTGAAGGGATACGCCTCAGTGTCCACTGCCTCAACCATCAGGGTAAAGGAGTCATTAGGAACCCCCTCGACAGGGGTATAAAGGGACAGGAAGTGGCTAAACCAATTCTGGGCTGGGATATTACATGTCAGCAAAGTGTCAACAGGCCTATCCCTAGATCTTACCAAACTCCAAAATCCCCTTGCATTCCTTTCCAGGCTTGCAGCCAGGAGGTCCGCCCAGAACTTCTCCTCCCCCTCTCTTTTTGCTGCCTTTAAAGTCTGGGAGTAATCTTTCCTTGCAAGCCTGATAGCTACCTGGGATTTAGATTTAACAGCCCCTACCAGCGCTTTTTTCTTGACTCTACATTTTTTTGTAAACCAACCCTGCGATTTCGGCAGCAACTTCCTGTTGTTAACACGGGAGGCCATGCTAGGGAGAATAAATAGGTTACTCAATGCCCTAGTTAAGTCGCAGAAAATCTGCGTAGTCTCCTCGGGCGATCGGGTCAGCGACTCCGACTTGCACAGTGCTGCAGCCAGGAGTGCCCCTATATCCGCCACTTTCTCTTCGGACATAATAAGCTTTGCCCACTTCAGCCGTCTACCACAATTAGATGGGAGAACTTTGTGGGAAATAGGTGCTGTATAGGATGATAATCCTCCTGTCACCGACCACAGAAGCAGAGGACAAGGTTAGGTGGTAGAGAGGCTTTATTAAACCCAATACAAGGCAGTGGCCGCAGGTTCTTTGTCTTCCCGTAGGTCAGGGATGTCCCTTCTTGACGTTGGTTGCTCCTCTGGGTCCTCGGGGCTTCTAACGGCTGTCCGGGCTCTTCGTGGGGCTGGAGTCACCGGGCGTCGCCTCGGCAAGAGAAAAGGACAGGCGGTTAGGTTATCCGCTTCACGGGCTACTCTCACCCTATGGTTCTACACAGGGATACCTCTCCCTAGGTAAGGTTGGGTTCTTGTGCCTCCAGGGGTTCACTCCCCTTCTTTACCTCCCTGGGCCCTCCCTTCAGGGACCTCCCAACGGGGTTTCTTTTAGGGTGAGTTCTTCCTCCCCCTTGTTTCTTGTCTTTCTTGCTTTCTCTCTCTATTCTGGGCGGGTGATGTGGGTGCTAGGCTGTCGCTCCCCCTCGTGTGTCCTGTCTGCCGTAACCCACCCCGCTAAAGACCAGAGAAGCCCGCCTCCCTTGTCCACCACCCGACCAAAGACCTCCCTGTACTCCCCACCACTCGCCTGAAACCGGAGCCCGCTGACAGGGACCCGGTTGCCTCGTCCAGCGCGTCCTCCTCGGGGTTCGCCTGGGCCCTCGTTTCCGCCTCCTCGCTGCTTCCACCCGACGTCCTGCTGCCAGACGCCTCCGCGCTCGTCTCCGTAGTCACTCTCCTACTTCCTTCGTCCTCTTCACGGTTCTCCGTCGCGTCGCCTCCTGTGGGTCTCTCCGTCTCCTCGCTTCCACGCCGTCCTTCGCCCTCTTCCGGGTTCTCATACTCTCATTGGCTCCACCCCCCTGCTGGCGGCAGTGTCAGCACCAGTCGGGACGCTGGAGTGCCCCCGGGGCACTCTGGCTGTGGATCCGCTGCTGGGCTGTCACAGTGCCTCTCCGCCCGGCATGGCCGATCGGGCCATGAAGAGGCCAGGCAGCGGGAGAGGAAGTCCACGTTGGTCTGCTGGCTCCCCGGACGATGAACCACTTGGAAGGAGAAAGGTTGCAGGGCTAAGAACCATCGCAGTACACGGGGGTTGGTGTCTTTATGTTTTGCCAGCCACACCAGAGGGGCATGAACAGTCAACAGGGTAAAGGAACGACCCAGGAGGTAGTACTGCAGGGCTTGTACCGCCCACCGGATCGCCAAGCACTCCTTCTCCATCGTAGAGTAGTGGGCTTCCCGGGGTAGGAGTTTGCGGCTCAGGTAGACAACGGGGTGAGAATCCCCGGAGGGGGCTGCCTGGGAAAGGACCGCTCCCAAGCCCCTGTCCGAGGCATCCGTTTGGAGTGTGAACGGGTGGGTGAAATCTGGACAGATCAAGAGGAGGTCGTTACACAATCGGGCCTTGAGGGTGTTGAAGCTGTGGGTTTGTTCGGGGGTCCACGCACGGATCACGTTTGGCTGTGATTTCTTCAACATGTCCGTGAGTGGGGCCGCCTCTTCGGAAAACCTGGGGATAAAGCGGCAATAATACCCCACGAGCCCCAAGAACGCCCTGATACCCCGTTTTGTGCTTGGTTTGGTTAGGGCTCGGATGGCGTGCACTTTGTCCACCTGTGGTTTAATGTGTCCATGTTGTACGTGGTAACCCAATAATTTAATGTTGTCTGTGGCTAACATGCATTTATCTGGGTTAGCAGTGAGTCCGGCGTCCCGAAGACCAAGGAGGACAGCCCCTAGATGCACCAAGTGGCTCTCCCAGGTTGTGCTAAAGATGACTATGTCGTCTAAATATGCGGCTGCATACTCGTGGTGAGGTTTTAGCACAACGTCCATCAGGCGCTGAAAGGTGGCAGGGGCCCCGTGTAACCCAAAGGGAAGGACGCGAAAGTGGTATAGTCCCGAAGGGGTGGCGAAGGCTGTCTTTTCACGGGCGTCCGGTGATAGAGCTATTTGCCAGTATCCCTTCGTCAGGTCTAGTGTTGTCATGTACCGGGCTGTCCCTAAGCGGTCGAGCATCTCGTCGACCCGAGGCATCGGATAGGAGTCGAACCGTGATACGGCATTGAGGCGCCTATAATCAACACAAAAGCGCACAGTGCCGTTCGGTTTGGGTACCAGTACGATGGGTGAGCACCAGGGACTACATGAGGGCTGTATGATACCAGCCGCGAGCATGTCATGCACTTCGTTTTCCACGACCTGTCGTCTTGTCTCTGGGATGCGATAGGGTCGTTGTCTTATCGGTGTTGCCCCCTCAGTTCGGATATCATGGTGTACAAGGGTTGTTCTCCCGGGTTTAGTGGAGAACACGTCCTGATAGTGTTGAAGGAGGTGTAGGAGGGTACGGTTCTGTTCAGGGCTTAAGTGGGTTCCCTTGGGTATGGTCTCCAGAACGGTAGCACTGCCCTTGGAAGGAAAGGGTATGGCAAGAGGTTTGCTGTCTGTGACGAGTAGGGCAGGGGCTGGTTTGCGTGGGCCGTCTGCGTCGTCTACCCACAGTTTCAACAGGTTGACATGGTATATCTGCCCTTTCGTGCCGCTGTGCGGGACGGCTACTCTGTAGGTGACAGGCGTGATTTGGGCAAGGACCACGTAAGGACCTTGCCAGCGGGCCAGTAGTTCATTATCGGAGGAGGGCAGAAGGAGCAGTACTTTGTCTCCCACGCTGAAGTGTCTAAGGGTGGTATGTCCGTCATATACTTTTTTTTGTTTGTGTTGGGCCACATCGAGGTTGTCCCTTACTTGGTCCCAGAGAGTCGACAAGCGGGCTTTCAACTGGGCGCTGTATGCGAGAAGGGGTTTTCCCTCATCCTCCTCCTCCTCCCACTGTTCGGCTGCCATATCTACCAGAGTCCTAGGCTTTCTACCGAACACCAGTTCAAAGGGGCTGAACCCGGTAGAGGATTATGTATGTGTTCTTATTGCAAAAAGGGTTAAGGGCAGCTGTCTATCTCAATCCAAAAGGTCTCGGATATGGTTTTCCTCAGGATGAGCTTCACTGTTTGGTTATATCTTTCAACGAGGCCATCCGTCTGGGGGTGATAAACGGAAGTGCGGATCTGTCGTACCCCTAGTACAGAACATATCTGGGCCATTAGGCGGGACATGAAGGGTGTTCCCTGGTCGGTGAGGAGTTCCTTGGGAAACCCCACTCGGCTAAAGAACGTGATCATGGCTTGGGCTACGCTACTGGTGGTCATGCTGGTGAGGGGGATGGCCTCGGGGTAGCGGGTCGCATAGTCAACTAGTACGAGTATATACCTATAGCCCCGTGACGAAGCGAGCAAGGGGCCTACCAGGTCCATACCGACTCGGGAGAATGGTATGTCAATAATAGGAAGGGGTTGTAGTTGAGCTTTGGGGACATGAGGGGGATTGGTTACTTGACATGTGGGGCAAGCCGTGCAGTATCTCCTGATGTCGGAAAATACCCCTGGCCAGTAGAACCGTCGCAAGAGGTATTCCTCGGTTTTTTCCCTCCCATAGTGGCCCCCTCCAGCTTGATTGTGGGCCAAATAGAGTACCTGCTCCTGAAACGAGGCAGGGACTAGGAGCTGTCTTATGGTGTCTCCGGACTTTGTAATCGTCCTATATAACAGTCCCTTTCTGATAAGAAAACAAGGGCCTACCTGACTATCGTCGCCGGCTGCTGCTCTAGCCCAGGCTTGTCCCAAAGCCGGATCTTCTCTTTGCGCAGCCCTGAAGCTGAGTGGTGGCGTAGGTGGCGTATCCGTACCTAGGGAGGAGGAAGAGGCTGTGTTAGACAGACCATTTAATACCATAAGCCTACCCTGTTCTCTTTTCTCCTTCCGGGTTTTCTTCGTTTTACACCCACCCGGATGTATCTCTGTGTTATACAGGGGTGCGTCCTGTAGCCATTCCCGGGTGTTTTTCTCTTTGATGGCCCTAGAGAGCAGGGAGGGGAAGTGAACATAGTCAGTCCCGATAATCATGTCCTCCACCATTCGGGGAATGCCCCCTACCTTGATCCACTCTTTGGTTTCGCCGTTGCTGAGACATACCACAGCGACAGGGTAGTTTTCTGATCCCCGTGGACACACGTGATGTATACAGTCTCCCCCTCCCGCCACTGGCGGGGTTGTATCCGCTCATGAGAGATGACCGAATGCCTACACCCCGAGTCTATTAGGACCTTTGTGTCTACGTCATTTATCTGTAGGGTCAGGTGGTATGCCTCTTTCCCTTCTCCCGCCCAGAGTATCCTCCCCTTTGTGTACCCGATGTTCATGGGTTCAGTGCTACCCTGCTTCTGTGGGCAATAGCGGGAGATGTGACCCCATTCTGCACAGTGGAAGCACTGGGGTCCTTGTACTCCTTCTTTATGGGGTGGTGGACGGGGTGAGAACCGGAGGTCAATAAGGGGGCGAGGGGCAGGAGAGGAAGGACTTGGGGTGGTTGCTCTCCACCGATGGACGAGAGTGGTCGGGAGCCGGGGTGTGAAAGGTTTTGTTTCAGGGTTCCGCTGATGTGCACACGCAAGCTCGATGGCATAGGGCGCCGTAAGGTTTGGGTGTTGTCGGACCCAGAGTCGGGTGGTCGTCGGGAGTCCCTCTATGAACTGTTCCAGCAGTACTTTATCCATGACGTCGTCCATACTGGAGAAGTGTGGCTGTAGCCACCTAGTCCCGAGGTCCTGGATGCGATAATAGAAAGCCCAGGGATTGTCCTGGGCTTGCCACTTCTCTCTCCGAAACCGGGCACGGTAGTGTTCCGGGTCACACCCTAGTCTCTCCAGGATTGTTTTCTTTATTGTTTCGTAGGGTGTCATACCACCGGGGTTTGCAGCTTGATACGCCGTCCGTAGGTCCCCAGACAGTAAGGGGGCGATGTACTGGCCCCACCTCTCCATAGGCCATTGGGCTGTGCTTGCCACTCGCTCAAAGTTGGTAAAAAAGAAGTCCGGGTCTTCTCCGGCCCTATATTTCTGTAGGACAGAGCTCGGGACATTGGGATGCACTTTGGTACTCGCGATGGTCTCTGTCAATTTCTGGATGGCCGTGTCCTGGACTACTTGATTTTGCACCATGAGACCGGCCTGGGTTTGGAGTGCCTCCTGTAGGTGTTCTCTGTCACGTTTGGCTTCCGTGGACTGTGCCTCCAGTACCAGTTGTAGGTGTCGCTGTCCCTCTGCTAATTGCGTCAGCATGTCGTTTAATCCGATGGGCTGTGACATGGCGTTTGGGTATGAGCAATCCCACTTCTGACACCACTGTCACCGACCACAGAAGCAGAGGACAAGGTTAGGTGGTAGAGAGGCTTTATTAAACCCAATACAAGGCAGTGGCCGCAGGTTCTTTGTCTTCCCGTAGGTCAGGGATGTCCCTTCTTGATGTTGGTTGCTCCTCTGGGTCCTCGGGGCTTCTAACGGCTGTCCGGGCTCTTCGTGGGGCTGGTGTCGCCGGGCGTCCCCTCGGAAAGAGAAAAGGACAGGCGGTTAGGTTATCCGCTTCACGGGCTACTCTCACCCTATGCTGCCTGGTTCTACACAGGGATACTGTAGTGACGTGAAGACAGAGAGAATGAAGTAAGCAACCAGCTTTATTAAGATTACAGATCGGAATGCCCGTTGGAATAACGGCTTACGCACAAACACTTCCAACATTCCAAACGCGCGCCGGGGACACGCACACAGACACACAAGGCAGGACGGGGGCGGGGAAGGGACATGACAGGGAAGGATCACAGCATGTTACATCTTCTCCCGTTTTTCATAAGTAACTCTGGAATACATAGTTTCAAAACAAGCAAAGGAAACACATACTTATATGCTTTCCCTAGAAGAGCTAATACATTGCGTAATCCTTGAATCTTACAGGCGGAACAATTGTTCTCCTATCACGAATGGTATCAACAGGACCAGTGGCCATACCGGGAAGAGATACTCTGGGAATATCATCTATTGACACAGGAGTAGTTTTCCCCCCATATGCTCCACCCAGGCACGACTCAGCAGAGGACACCAGACCAGCATCCTGCGAGCCACTGGGCCTGCTCACAGGCTCAGTTATCCTGCTTCTTGCAACTTTCGACCCATTCCACCATTGACCATTGTCTAGGAGAACGGCAGTACCCTTTGTTTTTACCACGCGCCTGGGTTCACTATACTTGCTCATGTTGGCCCCCTTCCTGGGATACTTCACTCTCACCACGTCACCTTCTTTCACGGACATCTTTCGTACAGCATTTCTTGTGTCATAATTAGTGCGCATGCGCTTCTGGCGTTCATCTACCAGACTTCTCATCTGACTCTCTTTTCCTTTATGGTTTTCATTTTCCCATTTTTTCCAAGCCAATGACCAATGTGGTTGCAAACGTGTGATTGCTGCCCTGCCCCTGATGAGTTCAAATGGGATTCTATCAGTGGTACTGTGGGGGGTGGTACGGTATGACCACAACCTGGTGCGTAGTGCTGCCTCAACAGGAATATGAGACTTCAAAGCCATTTGGATGGTTTCTTTAATCAGGCGATTGGCCCGTTCTACTTGATCATTGCCCTGTGGATGATATAAAGAGGATTTTACGTGCTCTATGCCATTTTTTTTAAAGAATGAGACTAACTCAGAGGATACAAACTGCACTCCATTGTCGGAGACCAGTTGATGAGGAAAACCTTCTCTGCAAAATAACTCCTTCAGGAAGTTAATTACCTCACATGTAGTGGGTTGAGACACAAACTTGACTTCTACCCACTTGCTGAAATAATCAATCAGCACTATGGCATAACGCAATTCTAGACTCAGGGCATTCATGGGACCTATGAAGTCAATGCCAACTTTGATCCAGGGACCTTCTGGCAGTTCAACGGAGGTCATGGGGCAATGGCGTGTCGTCAAAGTTTTGTCAGCTTCATTGCACATTGAGCAGTGAGTAACAAACATATCGACGTCACGATCCATGGAGGGCCACTAGTACCCTTCCCTCAACCTCTGTTTGGTGCCTGTCATTCCTACATGCCCTTCGTGGGATAAAGCCACCAACCTGCTTCTCATGGACATTGGTGCTATTAAAGTTCCACCCCGGAGAATGACATCTTCAACAACACTAATATCATCCTTAATTTTCCAGTAGGGTCTGAGTGCTTCATCAAGTACCCTCTCGCGTGGCCAACCTTTGATCACATATTTTTTAAGTGTTTCTAACACTGTGTCATCTTTTATAGCTTCTAACCATTCTGATTTAGTAATGGTACCATTTGAATCATGACCTTCAAATAAGCACGCAACAAGTACATTATCATCATCCATTTCGCATTCAGAATCATCCTCGCACGGGGCACGTGATAAATAATCTGCCGATATATTCACACGGCCGGGAATGTATTCCATCTTAACTTGATGCTCCTGCAATTTGCATGCCAACTTCGTAATTCTTGGCGAAGGCTGGCTAGAACCTTTTCCCTCAAGTATACTGACCAACGGTTTGTGGTCGGTGCGGATAGTAAATTCCTTGCCCCATAGGAAACTTTTAAACTTTGTTACAGCCCAAACACAAGCCAATAATTCACGTTCAATTACTGAGTACTTTGTCTCCGGGCCCCTTAGCTTCCTGGACGCAAATGCGATGATTTTCTCCCCGTTCTCAGTCATTTACAATACCTCTCCCTAGGTAAGGTTGAGTTCTTGTGCCTCCAGGGGTTCACTCCCCTTCTTTACCTCCCTGGGCCCTTCCTTCAGGGACCTCCCAACGGGGTTTCTTTTAGGGTGAGTTCTTCCTCCCCCTTGTTTCTTGTCTTTCTCGCTTTCTCTCTCTATTCTGGGCGGGTGATGTGGGTGCTAGGCTGTCGCTCCCCCTCGTGTGTCCTGTCTGCCGTAACCCACCCCGCTAAAGACCAGAGAAGCCCGCCTCCCTCGTCCACCACCCGACCAAAGACCTCCCTGTACTCCCCACCACTCGCCTGAAACCGGAGCCCGCTGACAGGGACCCGGTCGCCTCGTCCAGCACGTCCTCCTCGGGGTTCGCCTGGGCCCTCGTTTCCGCCTCCTCGCTGCTTCCACCTGACGTCCTGCTGCCAGACGCCTCCGCGCTCGTCTCCGTCGTCACTCTCCTACTTCCTTCATCCTCTTCACGGTTCTCCGTCGCGTCGCCTCCTGTGGGTCTCTCCGTCTCCTCGCTTCCACGCCGTCCTTCTCCCTCTTCCGGGTTCTCATACTCTCGTTGGCTCCGCCCCCCTGCTGGCGGCAGCGTCAGCACCAGTCGGGACGCTGGAGTGCCCACGGGGCACTCTGGCTGTGGATCCGCTGCTGGGCTGTCACACCCCCCCTTAACAGTTAACCACTGGGAAAAAAGGGTGAGTGAGAGGAGATTATGGTCACTCTCAATGGTAGGTATGATCTCCATATCCTTCAGAGTGCTCCATAGACTAGCGTCAAGAAGAATGTAATCAATTCTGGACGTATGATTTGGCCTATTATAAGTATGGGCACCCACTAGGTCAGACTTGGACCTCCCATTGACAGCCCTAAGATCAAATTCCATGTTAAGTGAGTTGATCTGTACCGCCACTTGGGTCCACCTCTTGATGGGAGGCAGCGCAAGGGCAGGAATACCCCTCCTGGAGTCCTCCTCACCACTTCCCAATATATCGTCCAGGTCCAGGGGCTCAAACGTGCAATTCAGATCTCCTGCCACCAAGATGCGAGATTTATTGGGGCGCTGCCTAAGCAGACCTTCTAGTAAGGATATTGTGGCCGATAGTATACCACCCTTCGTGCCTCTGGCATAGACGTTAAAAATGTCCAAGAAGAGGCCACCCCGTGCATTATAGTAATGTTGAGGAGGTCGGGAGAATTGGTAGGATGCTGAACCACCTGACAGTCAAGAGCAATATCAACCCATATGAGGAGACGTCATCAGCAGTGGATTGCGGTCGCGCGAGTTATAGTTAGCTGAACTAACCATAACAGGGGAATTTCAATGGTTTTTTACGAGTGAAATGTCCAGCTAACTATAACATGTGTGAAACCTATGTTTTTTTCAGTGAATATATATATATATATATATATATATATATATATATATATATATATATATATATATATATATATATATATATATATATATATACATATATTATCTACTGGCGGTCGCCAGTAGATAGTTATAGTTAGGACCGTGTTTCCATAGGAAATCTGAAAATTCTTTTTTGAATAACTTTGGCGCCGGTTGATGAATCCTCGCAAAACTAATGGGGCGCTCCGCTCAGCTCCTACCATGAAAGTCTCGGGGCGATTCGTCAAGTGGGGGCCGAGAAAAAAGGGGGGTCCCAAAACGCGTTTTCCCCATGCATTTTCCCATAGGACCTTTAGTCGAGGGTACAGCCCAAACGGCTGAACAGAATTACTTGAAATTTGGCAGAGAGGTAGTCCTCGGGTCAGGGAAGTGCCTTTTGCAGGTCTGGTGTCAATCTGTTCAGTAGTTCCTGAGAAAATCAAAAGTAAAATCATATATATATGTAGGCGGAGCCTAACCACACATCTCATCCTGAGATCTGATTGGCTGTCAGCACTTCATCCAAGAAGTGTTGGCAGCCATCTTGGGACCAATATACATGATAGCACCTCATTAAAAAGCATTGCAGTTAATAGAAGGTTTTAAGACTTTAGTTACATTATAAATCATTTGTTGATGGTACCATACTCATTTTAGGAATTGTGGTATGTTCTAAGGTGATTTCCCCATGTGAAAAAGCCTTCTGCTGGGATATCATGATTGACAGAAAAATATGTTCTCATGCTTTTCCCACAGAGGTTTGGAAGGTGATCTATAAGCTAAACTGAGAGCTTATTTTCTGTAAATTCACATTATCTTTCTCAGTCATGTGAGAATGAAGTCTGACATTCTCAGTAAAACATGTACATCCAACAAGGACAGAGACTGTCAGTTGATTCCTTTGTGTTCTACTGCAGCTTCCCAGAGTGTTCCAAAGAACAACTAGAGCGCTAACAGTCCTACTTATGATAAATGTATGGCACACCTGAAGCCATCTTGCTTGGATTAAAGTGGTAACTCTTAAAACATTTAATTTAAAAAGGAACAAAATGAGGGGGTTCATTTTTCCATAAAAAGTATGATTAGTGCTGCAGAAAGAAAAATTAGGGCACATTTTGAGTGACTTCTCAAATCCTCTTCTATTTCATTAAAAAATTCTGACATGCAGACTGAAACATGCACTTTCAATACCAGCAGCAGTTTTCCCTGGTGAGCAGTAGCTTTACTACAGTGATCTAATGAGCAAAAAGAGTGCTAACATTCTGAATTTATGGCAAATGTGTGACACATCTGAATGCCTTCTTGATGGAATCAAAGTAAAAAACTGAAAGTATTTCCTTCTGAGGAGACTGCAGTAAATGGGGAAATTAGGAAACTTCATAACAAATAAGTCTCCCAAGATGGCCACCAGAGACAAAAGAGCCCAAATGTAGCCCAAATATCACCAAGATGTAGCCCAAGTATAGCCCAATGACAGAATGTCCCAGAGTGTTCTTAAAAACAACTAGAGCGCTTACTGTCTTCATTATGACAAAAGTATGGCACACCTGAAGCCATCTTGATTGGAATAAACTGGTAACACTTAAAACATTTAAGTTAAAAAGGAACACAATGAGGGGGTTCATTTTGGCATAGAAATTATGATTAATGCTGAAGAAAGAAAATGAGGGCACATTTTGAGTGACTTCTCAAATCCTCTTCTATTTCATTAAAAAATTCTGACATGCAGACTGAAACATGCACTTTTAATACCAGGAGCAGACTTCCATGGTGAACAGTAGTTTTACTACAGTGATCTAATGAGCAACTAGAGTGCTAACATTCAGAATTCATGGCAAATGTGTGACATATCTGAATACCTTCATGATGGAATCAAAGTAAAAAACTGAAAGCATTTCCTACTGAGGAGACTGCAGTACATGAGGAAATTAGGAAACTTCATAACAAATAAATCTCCCAAGATGGCCACCGGAGACAAAAGAGCCCAAATGTAGCCCAAAATCACCCAGATGTAGCCCAAATATAGCCCAATGACAGAAGTGTGCAAAACACTTATTATTTTGTGTTTTTGCAGTGTTATATAGTGCAGACTTGTCAGGTATTGGAGTGCTTTACATGAGCATTGGTTACATCACACAAGAACAAATTCATTTTGGTTGTAGACATGGGGAGACTAAGTGATTTGACCAGAATCACAGAATGTCGAGCTGAAGCAGAAACTCCAACCTGGTTCCCCAGTTGCAAAGTCTGCAGTTCTGGAAGTAACACCACATCCTCTCCCCTAAGTGCAACATTTAATCAAGTGGTCAACTGGATAAAAAAACATAAAGATAACAAATAATTTAAAAGTGCTTTGTCGCTATTTGAAAACTCAGAAAATATGTCCTTATTTTAGTCTTTTAGAGCACTAACCATAATTTTGATGCCAATCAGACGCTCTCATATATGTAATTTCTAAAGGAAATGCTCTAGGTATTACAGTTTTGATTACATCAAAATGACGTCAGGCGTTCCACACTTTTGTAATAAATATAGAATGTTAGCAATCTAGTTGTTCATTAGGATACTGTTGAGAGGCAGAGGCCAGGGGCACGGACTCTGAAAATTGAAGGCAGGTAGGAGGGTGCAAAGGCAACAATTTAACCACACTGAGCAGGCAGGAAGGGCCGTGGCAGCACAACAGACTATGGAGGGCAGTGGAAAGGGGGGCAGGGGCAACAAACCAACAATACAGGACTTGCAAGAGAGGCTGTGGCAATGTAATAGACCATTGTGGGCAGAAGGAAGAGGCAATGGTAGTACAACCATACATGCCAACAGACCCGATTCAGCCAGGAAACGTCCAATGTTGTTAAGCTCAAATGGGCTTTATTTGATCTGTCTCCTGTCTACAATCTCCTCTTTTTCAATGTGACTCAAAGGGGAAAATCAATACCCCAGTTTTTTTTCAAAATCTCCCTCTTACCAAGTTCAAAATGTTCGCAAGTATGGTACATTGGATCATGGAAGGAAATGGGGTAGGGACATGGACTTGGATAACAGAGGACAGGAGGGACATGGAGAGGTGCACCAAACTGACCATGCAGGGCAGGCATCAGGGTTTGCAGCAGCACAATACACCACACAGGGCATGCGGGACGGGAGTGCAGCACAACAATCCATAGAAAGCAAGAGGGAGGGGACAGGACCATGCACATGGACAACAGAGAACAGAGGGGCAAGAGGCAATGGTAGCTAGCTGACCATAATGGACAGACAGGAGAGAAAGCTGCAGCATAACAGACTATAAAGGGCAGGAGGGACGGATCAGGGGCATTACAATGGAACAGACAAGCCAAGAGGGAGGGAGTAGGGGTCTGCACATGTAAACAGAGGGCTGGGGGCAAGGGGACAGGGCAGGAGCAGCAAGATAGCCATGGAGGTCAGGCAGGATGGGCACTAGAAGCAAGACACACCATGAAGAGCAACAGTGAGACTGTGATGGAATACACACAGACCATGGAGGGAAGGTGGGAGGGGGTCAGGGGCAGCTAACTGACCACACAGGGAAGGTGGGAGGGGCCATGGCAGCACAGAAGACCATGCATGGCAAGTGGGAGGGTTAGTGGCAGCACAATGGCTATGATGGGCAAGAAGGAGGGTGCAGGGGCATGCACAAAGGACGATGGAGGATAGAAGGGAGGGTCAGGACCTGTGCACAGACAAGAACGTTCAGGGGAAGGGGCCTCACAACAGACCGCACAGGGCAGGCAGGAGGAGCAGTTGCAGCACAACAGACCAGGGAGGGCAGAAGGGTGTGGCAGTACAATGGACCATGTAGGACAGGAGGAAGACGATAGGGGCATGGCAGGTGGACAGGCAGGGTGGAGGTGGCAGGGACAGGTTACAGTCATCTGACAATGCTAGGCAGGTGGGAGGGGAGTGGCAGCTCAACAGAACACTCAGAGTAGATAGGAGTGGCAGGTCCATGGAACATGGTGGGCAAAAAGGATGGAGCAGGGGCATGCACAAAGACATCGGAGGGCAGGGGGAAGGAGAATAGGGGCAGCAAGCTAAGCACAGAGTTTAAGCAGGAGGTCAATGATGGGGCACAGAATTGGGCAATGGAGGGCAGGAGGAGTGGACTGGTACATCATACTAAATTGAGGGCAGTGGCAGCACATCAGACCATGCATGGCAGGAGGGAGGAGGCTAGTCCATGGATTCACACAACAGAGGATAGGGAGGAGGGGGATATGGCAGCTAGCTAACTGTTCAGAGAAGGCGGGTATTAGGAACTTTATTGTTTTTAAAACGTGTGTCTGTGCGAACTACTTAAAATATGAACAAGTATGCAGCATAATCTCACTTTTATTCTGGAAGAAGAGAACGTTTGTGACTGTGACTCTGGGCTCACTTGGCAGAAACACCCCCTGACCCTCTACCCCCTATCGCAAAATGTAATGCCCGTGAAAAGGGTAGGTGAACACAGTGTTATATAGAACATAGTCCTGAGAGCACGATTGAAAATGAAAACTAGATATAGTGTATGGTATAAACTATGCCCCAAAAAGTGTGATATAAGATGAACCAGGCATGAAATATAATATGCAATACATTGTGCGCAATGACAGATTCATTGGAGAGCACGAGATAGCACAGGCACTAGCGCGTGCTATGCGATATGCGCCTTGGAGTGTAATATGCACAGGGCAGTGTTGTGTAACCTAACTAGTCTCTAAAGTTGTAATATAAAATATGTGCTGGGGAGTGTAACGTTGCATATGCACTGTGACAAAGATATGGATCCCAGATTGTAATATGTATGGCATAGCACTGTGCGTTATAACATAGGCATCGAGGAAGGCACGTTAGATGGGGCAATATAACCCGTGCAAAGACAAGTGTGGCATGACATATTCACGGGGTGGTGTTACAGTGCACATGGGCTAGAGAGTGTCATAGCATCTGCACTAGCTGGTGGAATACAACACAGAGGTGTATGGCACTCAGCAGGCAATGGTGGGTGTAACACAGCATTGGGCTCTGCCAGGAGCGCGCTGTGACTCTCAAGAGATGTTCGTCCCCTTTCCAGAGAGTAAAATAAAAAGTATTACACATCCGGCAGTGGATGTGTGTTTTATTAACCGTGAGGGGGGTTTCTTGCATAGTTTTGGTCGAATTTTTGTCGAATCCCCTTTGAATGGCTTGGTGTGCATGTGTATTAAATGTGCCCGTCAATAGCTACCCATGTTTGTATAAATAAACGACAAGGGTGTCTACCGGGATTAGGCACGGTAGGGCATCAGACATGTCAGAGCTTCACTAGTGGTGTAAATACATTCCACGTGGATTCATTGTATGCATAGTCGCCTTTTAATGAATATCACGCAAATCGTCATGGTGATAGGTACGTACGGTTTGTCCAGCATGTCCTAGGTGTGTCTATAAATATATATATTTTTTTAAATAATAAAAAACAGTGGCCGGCCCTGGGGATTGGGGTCAAAAAAATATAATTAGGAGACAGACCCTGGGGGATGGGGTCATCAGGGCCAATAAATTAGAATAAGAAGGGGAACCACACAGCCCCCCGTCTTAAAAAATTAAAATAAATAAAAGACTGGCATCGTGCCGGAGGCCACGCCCCCTCCTTGCAGCACTCTGCAAACGCGCCCCCTGTCGAGTTGTACATTGGGGAATTAATTCCTCTTCAATACTGAGGGCCCCTGAGGGCCAACTAGCCCAACAGGCATCTCCAGTATGCGCCAGGGAGCTGCGCTGCAGACAGGTGTTTTGAGGCCAAGCCCCTTTTTACACCTCTCTGCAACGCAGCTCTGTGGCGCTTACTGGAGGTACCTAGTGGTCTAGTTTGACCCTAGGGACCCTTAGGATTCAAGGGGACATAATCTCCCAACTAAAAACGGACACAGGGCGTGTTTACACAGTGGTGAAAGGAGGGGAGTGGGCCTGAGATAACGTGTGCAAAAACGCCCTGTGGCCTGTTTTAAGAGGTAGTTTTAATCTCCCTGCCCTATTATATACTAGTGGCTTACAGAGGAGGTCATGCTAATCACAGGGGGACCCCAACTCATAATGTTCCCTAGTGTAGGTAGGTGTTTTCACTGTATTCTAAGTGTCTTTTAACATAGCACTGGCTCTAGGACTGGTTAGTCAGACTGAGTTACCACCAGTATCCGTCTGAAAAAGTTGAGGGTACAGGATGATTTTGCAACAAGGCTTCTTTCTGCTCTTCTTTTTGTTCTTTCTGCACGTTATCCTTCTTCCTGCACTTTTCTTCGTCTTTGAGGACTTCTGTTGCTTCTTTCTGCACTTCTTTTTTTCTTTCTGTGCATTTTTTCTTCTTCCTTCACATGTCCTATCTCTGTAGGCATAGTTAGAAATTAACATTTAAAAAAACCTTTGAAATTCACAGAAAAAACCATAGGTTTCAGGCACGTTATAGTTAGGAATTAGCATTTAAAAAACCTCAGAAATTCACTGAAAAAACCATAGGTTTCAGGGGTGTTATAGTTAGCTGGACTTTTCACTTGTACAAAACCATTGAAATTCCCCCGTTATAGTTAGTTCAGCTAACTATAACTCGCGCGCCCGCAATGCACTGCTGATGACGTCACATATTACATCACTCATGACATGGTCAGTGACATCATTCATGACATCACTGATGACATCTCAAATGACATCACTGATGACATCACTGATGACATCATCCTTGTGATAGAGTGGCAGACCTCCTCTCACCCTAATATAACCTTTGATACACACATTCAAAAATAGAGACTAAAATTTTCAAAACAATGGACATACCAATACCAGTTACAACAACCTCTTCAGTAATTCTAAGATCCACATACACATCCACTCATTCACCAACAGTCCTATACAGTCACTCATACATGTACTCACTCATCATATGTACTCATACACCTATACATCCTGTTACACAATGCCACTCATCCATAGAGTTACTCACACACATAGTCACTCATGCTAATAAAGAATCAAACATACATTTACTTGCATATACAGTTATACACACACTACCACACTTACTTCTACGGAAACTTACACATACTTAGTCTTTTAAACAATCACTTATAGAAACACATACTTATTCATACAGGAACTCTTTCAATCTCTCACTCTCACATATACTCACTTATATACACCAATAGTCACATATACTAGTTTAAAACATATGTAGTTACTCATAAAGACACTATTGAGACAGTCATTCACTCACTAACACACCCATACACACACTCATCCACCCATACAGTCCTGCACACATGCTGTCTTCAACACATACAAACAGTGAGTCACTCATTCATGCACCTATGCACTACGTAATACCCCCCACCAAACCATGCAGACACTCAGACTGATACTCAAAAACCCAACTAATAACCTATATAGACACCCATGTAGCTACTCACCAACCCATGCAGCCACTTATACACAAAGTGAGAGACTGATACAGATATTTACATATTTAAACATTACTCACTAAGCCATGTATTCACTATGATATACTTAATCAGTCAGTTACACAATCAATTTTTCAAAAACAAATCATCCATTTAGACACTTATATACCCATTTATTCTTCCATCGACCTTGAGATATACATATATAAAACATATTTAATTTTCAGAAAAACACACATTCACTGGATGATGTCATCAGTGATGTCATCAGTGATGTCATTTGAGATGTCATCAGTGATGTCATGAGTGATGTCACTGACCATGTCATGAGTGATGTAATATGTGACGTCATCAGCAGTGCATTGCGGGCGTGCGAGTTATAGTTAGCTGAACTAACTATAACGGGGGAATTTCAATGGTTTTGTACAAGTGAAAAGTCCAGCTAACTATAACACCCCTGAAACCTATGGTTTTTTCAGTGAATTTCTGAGGTTTTTTAAATGCTAATTCCCAACTATAACGTGCCTGCAACCTATGGTTTTTTCTGTGAATATATATATATATATATATATATATATATATATATATATATATATATATATATATATATATATATATATATATTCACTGCAAAACCATAGGTTTCAGGGGCGTTATAGTTAGGAATTGGCATTTACAAAACCTTAGAAATTCACTGAAAAAACCAAAGGTTTCAGGGGCGTTATAGTTAGCTGGACATTTCCCTCGTACAAAACCCTAGAAATTCCCCTGTTATAGTTTGTTCAGCTAACTATAACTCGCGCCCCCTCAATGCACTGCTGATGACGTCACTTATTACATCACTCATGACATGGTCAGTGACATCACTGATGACACCACTGATGACATCTCAAATGACATCACTGATGACATCACTGATGACATCATCCAGTAGGTATATGTTTCTGTACAGTTTTAATATGTTAAATATATATAGGGAAAGGTCTATTGAAGAATGAGTGGGTGTACAAGTGTGTGAATGGATGATTTTGTAGGTGCGTAACTGACTCTTTAAGTGAGTCATTAAATGTATCTTACTGCAGACTAGTGACTAAACTGAGTGAATGTCTGTATGTGTCTGTGTGTAGGTGTATAAGTGGCTGCATGGTTTTTTGAATAGCTATATGAGTGTCTATATGGGTTATTTTTATTGGTTGTCTGAGTATCTGTATGTGTGCCTGAGTGTTTGTGTGGGTAGGGTGTGTGTGACTCTATGCATAGATGTGTGAGTGGGTGATACTATGGGTGCATGGTTTTAAGAGTGCATCTGTGATGGACTGTATGGTTGGGTGAGTGTATGTATGGGTGTGTTAGGGATTGAATGTATATCTCAGTGGTACTCAGTATCTCAGTGGTACATGTGTGACTAACTACATATGTGAAAGGCAGTATATATGTGTATAAGAGTATATAAGTGGGTGTATGTGAGAGTGTGTGATTGTGAGAGTGGCTGTATGGATGAGTGTGTGCTTGTATCAATGATTCTATTAGAGCGTAAGAATGTGGTACTATTTTATGTGTAAGTGAACTTGAGTGTGTTTAACTGCATAGGTGAGTAAATTGAACTGTGTTTAATTACTTGCACGACTGACTAGGTGTGTCAGTATCTCAATGGATGATTGGCGGTGTGTCTATATAGGTGTATAAATGCATATGATAGTCTTGTACGGAGTGACTGTAAGTATGAGTGACTGTACAGGTGAGTGAGTGGAGGTGTATGTAGACCTAAGAGTTAATGAGTGGGTATGTAGTTATTGGTATTGGAGTATCTATGATTTTCAAAATGGCCGTCTGAAATTTTGAGTCGGTGTATCAAAGGTTATATTAGGGTGTGAGAAGATGCACTAATTTATCACATGGATGATGTCATCAGTGATGTCATGAGTGATGTCATTTGAGATGTGATCAGTGATGTCATCAGTGATGTCACTAACCATGTCATGAGTGATGTAATATGTGACGTCATCAGCAGTGCATTGCGGGGGCGCGAGTTATAGTTAGCTGAACTAACTATAACAGGGGAATTTCTAGGGTTTTGTACGAGGGAAATGTCCAGCTAACTATAACGCCCCTGAAACCTTTGGTTTTTTCAGTGAATTTCTAAGGTTTTTTAAATGCCAATTCCTAACTATAACGCCCCTGAAACCTATGGTTTTTTCAGTGAATTTCAAAGGTTTTTTAAATGCTAATTCCTATCTATAACTTATCTCTGAAGATATCATGAAAAGCATTCTTTTTTAAAAGTAGGGTGCACATTAGTTTTGTGGAAAAGCATCTTTGTGATTGGTTAAGAAAAAGCAGTTTCAACGTGGAGTACATATCAAAGGATAAAATTTGCTCAGATCAACCACACCTGCTACTTGCATTTGAAAGGCACTGTTCGAACTTAAAACAATCGTCAACTTTTAACCTGCACGTGTCGTTAAATATTCAAGAAAATGTTACAAAAAAATATCGTTAAGTTTTAAAAAATTGATGAACTTTTAACCTGCACGTGTTGTAGAATGTTCTAGAAAGTGTGTTGATAGAATACGTTGCACTTCTGACTTCTATGTGTTGTTCAATATTAAAAAACGGTTCATATGGAAAATTCAAAAGAAACCAATAGAGAAGTTTTGAAACCTAAAAGAATCAAATAACTATTCTAATTTATTCTTTACATGTATTTATGTGTGCAGCAACAAAATTATAGACACAACAGCGGTAGGAAGTTGAAGAAGCAGGGAGGTGGGGGAGGGGGGGAGATGGGCAGAATGGCACACATGCACAATTAAGTACAACACACATATAGACTAACAATGGCCAAAATGAAACACACCAACAAGCAGCACAAGTCACACAACCCGCCAACATCACACCACTGAACAAGCATAGAAGTGAAAACGATGCTGCATTCATACAGGATGTGTACAAAGGCCAGTCATTGGTGTTGTGGGATGTCTGCGACCGTGGTCATCATGGATGAGATGCCCAGCATGTGGCACATGGTCAAGTTCACTGTGTGTTATGTTGCCAAACGGCTGCACCTCCCTCCCACGAGCCCCCACACTTTTGTACGGTGCGCTGTTGTATCTCGTGCACTCGTACAGCACACCATTGTAATGCCTATTTGCGCATGTCATGCTACATTCCAACTACAACATCACAGTGCCGTTTGGAGGTGGAGCATGCCAGTTTACAACATCAACTGCTGCGGCTCTTGTAGCAGGCCACACCAGAACACAGAGACACACTTACCGCACTTCCTGTACACGGACATGTCCGAGACACCCCGTTCCCCTTGCCGGATAGGCACACCCCTGCACTGACCTGTGAACCCCAGACCAGCACACGCCACTTGTGCATGCAGGAGGGTGCGTGCGTAGCTACACATCCAGGCTCACTGCCAACGCTGAGGTGACAGCACACTGTGATGTTGCAGGGCTCGTGCCTATCATGCTAAGACAATTACCACAGGGACACACCTACTAAGATGTGGGTTTGGGGGGCATTGGCGGTCCTGGAGTTGTTGAGATGAGTCGTCTGTCCCTCATGGGTATCCCTGTATCATGCTCATTGACTCTATGGTACCTGTGGTTGTTCTGGTGTGGCTCTTGACTGTGTTCCCTTTCATGGTGCAGGTAGTTGTCCTGCTTAACACCAGCAGAAAGCAGATGTAAAATCCCTGGTGCTAACGTGTCTTATCGTCGGAATTTGTTTCGCATTGCAATTGGTGTGAAAGTTGTGATGGGATTTTTTTTGTGTGCAGAACAATATACGAACTGAGCAGTTTATCTCATCAAGATCCAGCACCTGACGCACTATTCCCAATCAATATAAATACAATGAGATTTCTTAACCTCTTCGGTGCCTGTGACGAGCTGGACTCGTCATGGGCCGCGGTGGCGCTGTGCCCATGACGAGTCCAGCTCGTCACAAACCCCGCCCGCTAATGTAACGGCCGGCACAGGGCGGGGAAAGGGGCGGGCACCGAAGGGGTTAATAGATTTTGTGTGTACACTGTAACTGCAGCCAATACCTCAGTGCAATTCAATACAGGATTTTAGTATTTAGAATAAATCGGAAAGGTGCACCTCGTGTCTTTTTGCACGGGAATGGCTACTCTCCATTTCATTATCAGCACTTTAACGGAAGTAAAGTTGAGATAAATCTAACACACTATTCAGAAGTTAGTGCCAACTGCAGATATCACCAGTATTCCAGCGATAAGTACCCCAAAATTTAACACCATGGTGGACTCCATCAAATAACAGTAATAAGAACAAGAAAGAGTCACACAGCAGTTAAGAGAACAACCAAAAACGTTATTAATTTTTCAAACTTTCTTTTTTATAATAATAAATATATAAACGAAAAACTATTTTCAAACTTTATATTTTTATTAACATAAATATAAACAATAAACTAAGAAACAAAATGTAACAACAATAATACAAAACAACAAAGCAGAACACTCCTATGGGAACCACGGATGTCGACGACAGACCTGGAAAATCAAAAAGATTGTTAAAAAAAAAACAACATGGTATTCTTAACAAAATACCACAAGAAATCAATCACAGATATATAAAATGTATACAGCTAACAAAACTTTATAAGTTTAACTTACAAAAACTGTAAATGTTGCCGCTTTAAAATATATACCGAATCTAAGGAATTTTTTTTGCAGAAGGCACCACGCCCACAACGTTTCTCTTCAGTGGTGAGGACATTTTTTACTTTTTCCAAGGAGCAAACAAATACCAATGCCACCTTCGTCACTCCCAAGATTTGCCAAAGAGTTCTGTTACGAGGAGATCCTAACAAAAAATACTCGTGCGGCACAGCAAGTATGATGAAACACCTAAGGACCCTTCATCCAAACAATCTTGCACGAGAAGAGTGCAAACAGATGAGAAACCCTCCTGTTCTGTATCTGTAAAAAAGAATCACAAATAAATGTATATTAATAACTTTAAAATTTATACTATTCCATTACTGTACAAACACATTTTATATAAAAACTGACTATGAAACTATAGCCCTGAACCACAAGTGTGACGATCATTAAAACACTACATGCATAGTGCATACTACTTTGAAGCAGTTCATGCCCTAAAGCCTACCTCACTAAAACACTACATGCTAACTGACTAAATGATTACAGTAGTATAAGGAGACACACTTGGTGACTCACAGGGTGTTTGCTAGAAGAGTATGAATACTAACTAGGGAATAGAAGGTGTGAAACACAACTGTGTAGGTGATTAGAGGACTGCATCCATACTGCATAGGCATTTAAAGCAGTCCATGTGCTAAGGCCTGGCTCACTGCATGACTACTTGGGTACTGACTGAATGATTATCGTACAGCAAGGAGAGTGCCTAGGTGAATTTATAAGTGCTAGGCTTTTCGCACAGAGAATAGATTAGTACTTGGTACTGAATGGGTCACTAGAGGAGTGCAAAAGCAGTGACAAGTGCTGGACTGTATGGATACTGACTAGGAAATTGAAAGTGTGAAAGACAAGTGTCTAGGTGGTTAGAAGACTGCATGCATAGTGCATAGGGGTTTGAAGCAGTCCATGTGCTAAGGCCTGGCTCAGTGTATGAAATACTTAGGCACTGACTGAATGATTAGAGTACTGCAAAGATAGTATCTTGGTGAATTTATAAGTGTTTGGGTTTTAGCACAGTGAATGGATTAGTACATGGTGCTGAATGGGTCACTAGAGGACTGCAAAGAGAGTCACAGGGTGTTTCCTGGAATTGTATGGATACTGACTAGGGAATTGAAGGTGTGAAAGACAATTGTGTAGGTGGTTAGAGGACTGCATACATAGAGGATAAGGGTTTGAAGCAGTCCATATACTAAGGCCTGGGTCACTGGATGAGTACTTGGGTACTGACTGAATGATTAGAGTACTGCAAGGAGAGTGCCTGGGTGAATTTATTAGGATTTGGCGCTGTGAATGGATTAGTACATGATGCTGAATGGGTCACTAGAGGAGTGCAACGGCAGTGACAGGGTGTTTGCTGGAAGTGAACGGATACTGACTGGGGAATTGAAGGTGTGAAAGACAAGTGTGTAGGTGGTTAGAGGACTGCATGCATAGTGGATATGGGTTTGACGTAGTCCATGTGCTAAGAACCGGCTCAGTGCATGAATACTTAGGCAGTGACTGAATCATTAGAGTACTGGAAAGAGAGTGTCTAGGTGAATTTATAAGTGTTTGAGTTTTGGCACAGTCAATGGATTAGTACATGCTGTTGAATGGGTCTCTAGAGGACTGCAAAGGAAGTGACAGGATGTTTCCTGGAAGTGTATGGATACTGACTAGGGAATTGAAGGTGTAAAAGACAAGTGTATAGTATGTCAGAACACTTTTATTTGAAGCAATCTATTTGGTACTTAGAAACTGACTAAATAATCAGCCTACTTCTGGGACAGTGCTTAGGTAAAACTTTTAAATTTTCAGTTCTGCCACAGTGAACAGAATAGTACATGGTACTGCACCTTAGTGTCAAACCCTGACTCATTTTATCAATGCATAAGCAAAGACTAGCTTCTAATGCTACTAAAACTTGACAACATGAGAGGTTTTAAATTAGTTATCTGTCAGCAAATACACGATGTTACCAAATGCTTCTCTCACAGTGGTTCTCAAATGCACACAGACTCAGAGTGTAATTCTAGACAACAACGACTATACCTAGGAGTCATTCACTACTGTGGAAGTGGTAAGCGAACTGCACACAATCTTCATATTTCATGACTGCACTTTTGTGTCAATGCCTGACTCATATAATGAAAGCATTAGCCATAACTGTCTTCTAATGCTACTAAAACTTGACAACATGACAGGTTTTAAAACAGTTATCTGTCAGCAAATACACGATGTTACCAAATGCTTCTCTCACAACCCTTACCCAAATGCACACAGACTCACAGTGTGATTTTAGACAAGCAACACTATCCTAGGAGTTTACCAAAACTCATTCACTAGTCTAGAAGAGTTAATGGTACTGCACACAATCTACATATTTATGTACAGCACATCAGTGTCAAAGCATGACTCATTTAATCAACATATAAGCAAAGACTGGATTCTAATGCTACTAAAACTTCTCAACATGACAGATTCTAAAACAGTTATCTGTCAGCATATACATGATGTTACCAAACACTTCTCTCACAGTGGTTCCCAAATACACACAGACTCACAGTGTGATTCTAGACAAACAACACTATCCCTAGCAGCTTACCAACACTCATTCACTACAGTGGAAGTGGTAAGGGAACTGCAAACAATCTACATATTTCACGACTGCACTTTAGTGTCAATGCCTGACTCATTTAATCAACGCATAAGCAATGACTGGCTTCTAATGCTACTAAAACTTGACAACATGACAAGTTTTAAAACAGTTTTCTGTCAGCAAATACACAATGTTACCAAACGCTTCTTTCCCAGTGGTTCCCAAATGTACAAAGACTCACAGTGTGATTCTAGACAAGCACCAGTATCCCTAGGAGTTTACCAAAACTCATTCACAACACTGGAAGTGATAAGGGAACTGCACACAATCTACATATTTCACGACTGCTCTTTAGTGTCAATGCCTGACTCATTTAATCAACACATAAGCAAAGACTGGCTTCTAATGCTACTAAAACTTGACAACATGACAGGTTTTAAAACAGTTTTCTTTCAGCAAATACACGATGTTACCAAACGCTTCTCTCACAGTGGTTCCCAAATGCACAAAGACTCACAGTGTGATTCTAGACAAGCACCAGTATTCCTAGGAGTTTACCAAAACTCATTCACTACACTGGAAGTGATAAGGGAACTGAACACAATCTACATATTTCACGACTGCACTTTAGTGTCAATGCCTGACTCATTTAATCAACACATAATCAACGCATAAGCAATGACTGGCTTCTAATGCTACTAAAACTTGACAACATGACAAGTTTTAAAACAGTTTTCTGTCAGCAAATACACAATGTTACCAAACTCTTCTTTAACAGTGGTTCCCAAATGCACAAAGACTCACAGTGTGATTCTAGACAAGCACCAGTATCCCTAGGAGTTTACCAAAACTCATTCTGAACACTGGAAGTGATAAGGGAACTGCACACAATCTACATATTTCACGACTGCTCTTTAGTGTTAATGCCTGACTCATTTAATCAACAGATAATCAACGCATAAGCAATGACTGGCTTCTAATGCTACTAAAACTTGACAACATGACAGGTTTTAAAACAGTTTTCTCTCAGCAAATACACGATGTTACCAAACGCTTCTCTCCCAGTGGTTCCCAAATGTACAAAGACTCACAGTTGATTCTAGACAAGCACCAGTATTCCTAGGAGTTTACCAAAACTCATTCACTACACTGGAAGTGATAAGGGAACTGCACACAATCTACATATTTCACGACTGCTCTTTAGTGTCAATGCCTGACTCATTTAATCAACACATAAGCAAAGACTGGCTTCTAATGCTACTAAAACTTGACAACATGACAGGTTTTAAAACAGTTTTCTCTCAGCAAATACACGATGTTACCAAACGCTTCTCTCACAGTGGTTCCCAAATGCACAAAGACTCACAGTGTGATTCTAGACAAGCACCAGTATTCCTAGGAGTTTACCAAAACTCATTCACTACACTGGAAGTGATAAGGGAACTGCACACAATCTACATATTTCACGACTGCACTTTAGTGTCAATGCCTGACTCATTTAATCAACACATAAGCAAAGACTGGCTTCTAATGCTACTAAAACTTGACAACATGACAGGTTTTAAACCAGTTTTCTCTCAGCAAATACGCAATGTTACCAAACGCTTCTTTCACAGTGGTTCCCAAATGCACAAAGACTCACAGTGTGATTCTAGACAAGCACCAGTATCCCTAGGAGTTTACCAAAACTCATTCACTACACTGGAAGTGATAAGGGAACTGCACACAATCTACATATTTCATGACTGCACTTTAGTGTTAATGCCTGACTCATTTTATCAATGCATAAGCAAAGACTAGCTTCTAATGCTACTCAAACTTGACAACATGAGAGGTTTTAAATTAGTAATCTGTCAGCAAATACATGATGTTACCAAATGCTTCTCTCATAGTAGTTCTCAAATGCACACAGACTCACAGTGTAATTCTAGACAACAACGACTTGTAACGCCCTGAACGTCTCAGGATCGTTTAACAGACACGATAATGAGAACGCAACCACTTGTGAAGGTTTAGTTATTTTAATGAAGGCAAAAATAATACAAGGAATAAACAAAGGTTATAGTCACTGGAATCCTCCAGGCTACGTACGTTACCAGCCCACAGCACGGATGGTCCTAACCGTCCTCTGCATATACGCCGATCCCGGCGTATGCCAACAGAGGGCAGAAATGAAATGGCCGACAATGCCAATCGGTAGGCTGTGAGGGGCACGAAGAGTGTTGGGGAGAATCGAGGAGTCAGGGAAACACCCAGCCGGGGTCTCTACCTGAAGGGAGCAGCCGCTCAACCTCTTCCTCAGACTGCACCGGGACGCGGAGTCACCTCCTGGTGATGCGTCACCGATACCCCAATCACAAGCAAAGAAGACTGAACCGAGAGCAGCCGCTCGATCGATCGATCCTGTGGACTTCCGAGTCTGTAACGCGGCAAACACCTCCTGGTGTGCGTTACAGCTGGCAGTCTCTGTATCTCTGGTCGGGCTGGGAGTTACGACTCCCACCAGCAAAAGCGCCACTGCGCTTTGACTCAGCCGAGTCAAAACGCGAAGCTCAATGGTTATCCGGTAGAGCTTCCGGGTCCTTCACAGGTGACGATGGGGCAAGACACGGCCCAGGGAGTAACGACTCGACCTACCTCCGTTCTTGCCTTACTGGAGCACCACTCCGGAACACTGCTCTTCACTAAGCAGGTACGTCGGTGTAAACACAATATCCGACAGCGTTGTACCTCCCGGTTCCTCCCTTTATAGGGCGTGTTTTCCTTGAGTTATGTAACAGCTCTCCTGTTTACATAAGGGCGTGTTTTCCTTGAGTTATGTAACAGCTCTCCTGTTTACATAAGGGCGTGTTTTCCTTGAGTTATGTAACAGCTCTCCTGTTTACATAACCTCTCAACCGCTAAGCATCCTGGGAGATGTAGTCCGTTTTCGCTGGTTACCGTTTTCCTCCCCTCGCATGACAGGAATTCTTGACACGACTATACCTAGGAGTTTAACAAAAATCATTCACTACTGTGGAAGTGGTAAGCGAACTGCACACAATCTTCATATTTCATGACTGCACTTTTGTGTCAATGCCTGACTCATATAATGAAAGCACAAGCCATAGCTGTCTTCTAATGCTACTAAAACTTGACAACATGACAGGTTTTAAAACAGTCATCTGTCAGCAAATACACGATGTTACCAAATGCTTCTCTCACAACCCTTACCCAAATGCACACAGACTCACAGTGTGATTTTAGACAAGCAACACTATCCTAGGAGTTTACCAAAACTCATTCACTAGTCTGGAGGAGTTAATGGTACTGCACACAATCTACATATTTAAGTACAGAAAATCAGTGTCAAAGCACGACTCATTTAATCAAAATATAAGGCAAGACTGGATTCGAATGCTACTAAAACTTCTCAACATGACAGATTCTAAAACAGTTATCTGTCAGCAAATACATGATGTTACCAAACACTTCCCTCACAGTGGTTCCCAAATACACACAGACTCACAGTGTGATGCTAGACAAACAACACTATCCCTAGGAGCTTACCAAAACTCATTCACTACAGTGGAAGTGGTAAGGGAACTGCACACAATCTACATATTTCACGACTGCACTTTAGTGTCAATGCCTGACTCATTTAATCAACGCATAAGCAATGACTGGCTTCTAATGCTACTAAAACTTGACAACATGACAAGTTTAAAAACAGTTTTCTGTCAGCAAATACACAATATTACCAAACGCTTCTTTCACAGTGATTCCCAAATGTACAAAGACTCACAGTGTGATTCTAGACAAGCACCAGTATCCCTAGGAGTTTACCAAAACTCATTCACAACACTGGAAGTGATAAGGGAACTGCACACAATCTACATATTTCACGACTGCTCTTTAGTGTCAATGCCTGACTCATTGAATCAACACATAAGCAAAGACTGGCTTCTAATGCTACTAAACCTTGACGACATGACAGGTTTTAAAACAGTTTTCTCTCAGCAAATACACGATGTTACCAAACGCTTCTCTCACAGTGGTTCACAAATGCACAAAGACTCACAGTGTGCTTCTAGACAAGCACCAGTATTCCTAGGAGTTTACCAAAACTCATACATTACACTGGAAGTGATAAGGGAACTGCACACAATCTACATATTTCACGACTGCACTTTAGTGTCAATGCCTGACTCATTTAATCAACGCATAAGCAAAGACTGGCTTCTAATGCTACTAAAACTTGACAACATGACAGGTTTTAAAACAGTTTTCTCTCAGGAAATACACAATGTTACCAAACGCTTCTCTCACAGTGGTTCCCGAATGCACAAAGACTCACAGTGTGATTCTAGACAAGCACCAGTATTCCTAGGAGTTTACCAAAAACTCATTCACTACACTGGAAGTGATAAGGGAACTGCACACAATCTACATATTTCACGACTGCTCTTTAGTGTCAATGCCTGACTCATTTAATCAACACATAAGCAAAGACTGGCTTCTAATGCTACTAAAACTTGACAACATGACAGGTTTTAAAACAGTTTTCTCTCAGCAAATACATGATGTTACCAAACGCTTCTTTCACAGTGGTTCCCAAATGCACAAAGACTCACAGCGTGATTCTAGACAAGCACAAGTATCCCTAGGAGTTTACCAAAACTAATTCACAACACTGGAAGTGATTAGGGAACTGCACACAATCTACATATTTCATGACTGCTCTTTAGTGTCAATGCCTGACTCATTTAATCAACACATAAGCAAAGACTGGCTTCTAATGCTACTAAAACTTGACAACATGACAGGTTTTAAAACAGTTTTCTCTCAGCAAATACACAATGTTACCAAACGCTTCTCTCACAGTGGTTCCCAAATGCACAAAGACTCACAGTGTGATTCTAGACAAGCACCAGTATCCCTAGGAGTTTACCAAAACTCATTCACTACACTGGAAGTGATAAGGGAACTGCACACAATCTACATATTTCACGACTCCACTTTAGTGTCAATGCCTGACTCATTTTATCAATGCATAAGCAAAGACTAGCTTCTAATGCTACTAAAACTTGACAACATGAGAGGTTTTAAATTAGTTATCTGTCAGCAAATACACGATGTTACCAAATGCTTCTCTCACAGTGGTTCTCAAATGCACACAGACTCACAGTGTAATTCTAGACAACAACGACTATACCTAGGAGTTTAACAAAAATCATTCACTACTGTGGAAGTGGTAAGCGAACTGCACACAATCTTCATATTTCATGACTGCACTTTTGTGTCAATGCCTGACTCATATAATGAAAGCATAAGCCGTAACTGTCTTCTAATGCTACTAAAACTTGACAACATGACAGGTTTTAAAACAGTTATCTGTCAGCAAATACACGATGTTACCAAATGCTTCTCTCACAACCCTTACCCAAATGCACACAGACTCACAGTGTGATTTTAGACAAGCAACACTATCCTAGGAGTTTACCAAAACTCATTCACTAGTCTGGAAGAGTTAATGGTACTGCACACAATCTACATATTTAAGTACAGCACATCAGTGTCAAAGCATGACTCATTTAATCAACATATAAGCAAAGACTGGATTCTAATGCTACTAAAACTTCTCAACATGACAGATTCTAAAACAGTTATCTGTCAAATACATGATGTTACCAAACACTTCTCTCACAGTGGTTCCCAAATACACACAGACTCACAGTGCGATGCTAGACAAACAACTCCATCCCTAGCAGCTTACCAAACCTCATTCACTACAGTGGAATTGGTAAGGGAACTGCACACAATCTACATATTTCACGACTGCACTTTAGTGTCAATGCCTGACTCATTTAATCAACGCATAAGCAATGACTGGCTTCTAATGCTACTAAAACTTGACAACATGACAAGTTTAAAAACAGTTTTCTGTCAGCAAATACACAATGTTAACAAACGCTTCTTTCACAGTGGTTCCCAAATGTACAAAGACTCACAGTGTGATTCTAGACAAGCACCAGTATCCCTAGGAGTTTACCAAAACTAATTCACAACACTGGAAGTGATAAGGGAACTGCACACAATCTACATATTTCACGACTGCTCTTTAGTGTCAATGCCTGACTCATTGAATCAACACATAAGCAAAGACTGGCTTCTAATGCTACTAAAACTTGACAACATGACAGGTTTTAAAACAGTTTTCTCTCAGCAAATACACGATGTTACCAAACGCTTCTCTCACAGTGGTTCCCAAATGCACAAAGACTCACAGTGTGATTCTAGACAAGCATCAGTATTCCTAGGAGTTTACCAAAACTCATTCACTACACTGGAAGTGATAAGGGAACTGCACACAATCTACATATTTCACGACTGCACTTTAGTGTCAATGCCTGACTCATTTTATCAATGCATAAGCAAAGACTAGCTTCTAATGCTACTAAAACTTGACAACATGAGAGGTTTTAAATTAGTTATCTGTCAGCAAATACACGATGTTACCAAATGCTTCTCTCACAGTGGTTCTCAAATGCACACAGACTCACAGTGTAATTCTAGACAACAACGACTATACCTAGGAGTTTAACAAAAATCATTCACTACTGTGGAAGTGGTAAGCGAACTGCACACAATCTTCATATTTCATGACTGCACTTTTGTGTCAATGCCTGACTCATATAATGAAAGCATAAGCCGTAACTGTCTACTAATGCTACTAAAACTTGACAACATGACAGGTTTTAAAACAGTTATCTGTCAGCAAATACACGATGTTACCAAATGCTTCTCTCACAACCCTTACCCAAATGCACACAGACTCACAGTGTGATTTTAGACAAGCAACACTATCCTAGGAGTTTACCAAAACTCATTCACTAGTCTGGAAGAGTTAATGGTACTGCACACAATCTACATATTTAAGTACAGCACATCAGTGTCAAAGCATGACTCATTTAATCAACATATAAGCAAAGACTGGATTCTAATGCTACTAAAACTTCTCAACATGACAGATTCTAAAACAGTTATCTGTCAAATACATGATGTTACCAAACACTTCTCTCACAGTGGTTCCCAAATACACACAGACTCACAGTGTGATGCTAGACAAACAACTCTATCCCTAGCAGCTTACCAAAACTCATTCACTACAGTGGAATTGGTAAGGGAACTGCACACAATCTACATATTTCACGACTGCACTTTAGTGTCAATGCCTGACTCATTTAATCAACGCATAAGCAATGACTGGCTTCTAATGCTACTAAAACTTGACAACATGACAGGTTTTAAAACAGTTTTCTGTCAGCAAATACACAATGTTACCAAACGCTTCTTTCCCAGTGGTTCCCAAATGTACAAAGACTCACAGTGTGATTCTAGACAAGCACCAGTATCCCTAGGAGTTTACCAAAACTCATTCACAACACTGGAAGTGATAAGGGAACTGCAAACAATCTACATATTTCACGACTGCTCTTTAGTGTCAATGCCTGACTCATTGAATCAACACATAAGCAAAGACTGGCTTCTAATGCTACTAAAACTTGACAACATGACAGGTTTTAAAACAGTTTTCTCTCAGCAAATACACGATGTTACCAAACGCTTCTCTCACAGTGGTTCCCAAATGCACAAAGACTCACAGTGTGATTCTAGACAAGCATCAGTATTCCTAGGAGTTTACCAAAACTCATTCACTACACTGGAAGTGATAAGGGAACTGCACACAATCTACATATTTCACGACTGCACTTTAGTGTCAATGCCTGACTCATTTAATCAACACATAATCAACGCATAAGCAATGACTAGCTTCTAATGCTACTAAAACTTGACAACATGACAAGTTTTAAAACAGTTTTCTGTCAGCAAATACACAATGTTACCAAACGCTTCTTTCACAGTGGTTCCCAAATGCACAAAGACTCACAGTGTGATTCTAGACAAGCACCAGTATCCCTAGGAGTTTACCAAAACTCATTCACAACACTGGAAGTGATAAGGGAACTGCACACAATCTACATATTTCACGACTGCTCTTTAGTGTCAATGCCTGACTCATTTAATCAACACATAAGCAAAGACTGGCTTCTAATGCTACTAAAACTTGACAACATGACAGGTTTTAAAACAGTTTTCTCTCAGCAAATACACGATGTTACCAAACGCTTCTCTCACAGTGGTTCCCGAATGCACAAAGACTCACAGTGTGATTCTAGACAAGCACCAGTATTCCTAGGAGTTTACCAAAACTCATTCACTACCCTGGAAGTGATAAGGGAACTGCAAAACAATCTACATATTTCACGACTCCTCTTTAGTGTCAATGCCTGACTCATTTAATCAACACGTAAGCAAAGACTGGCTTCTAATGCTACTAAAACTTGACAACATGACAGGTTTTAAAACAGTTTTCTCTCAGCAAATACACAATGTTACCAAACGCTTCTTTCACAGTGGTTCCCAAATGCACAAAGACTCACAGTGTGATTCTAGACAAGCACCAGTATCCCTAGGAGTTTACCAAAACTCATTCACAACACTGGAAGTGATTAGGGAACTGCACACGATCTACATATTTCACGACTGCTCTTTAGTGTCAATGCCTGACTCATTCAATCAACACATAAGCAAAGACTGACTTCTAATGCTACTAAAACTTGACAACCTGACTGGTTTTAAAACACTTATCTGTCTGCAAATACACAATATTACCAAATGCTTCTCTCACAGTGGTTCCCAAATGCACACAGACTTACTGTGTGATTCTTGACAAACAACACTATCCCTTGCACTACACGAAAACACATTTCTTCATCTAGAAGTAGTACTACATTTTAGTATAGGAACATAACACAACTCATTTCACAAATTCATAAACAATGTTTCTAATTCTACCAAAATATTAAAACTGCACAGGTATCTCTCTACAAACACATGAAAAACACAAATGCCAATCACAGAATGGTTTCTACATGCACACACATTGTAGAGAAAAAAAGTACTCCCTACACTTTAGCAGGAAAAATACATTAGTCTGATTAAAATCAAAATAGTCCACATACATCCCCTCACAATTAAATAACTCATCTTTCAATTTCTTTTGTAGATTAAGAAGTATATCAATCACTCACCATATTTTCTTTTACAGAGTCTCTGCACTGTGCACCTCTCAGCAAAAGCAAAGAATGGAAAAGTTTCCCTTTCATTTTCCACACATATACATGTAAACATCAAATCACAATCCTTCGCACATAAACTCAAAAGCAAACACACATTTCTATTGGTTAAACATTTCAACCCTTTCCAACTGAAATACATTTCAACCCTTCCCCCAATCTGCCTTCTGCCTGTTACCATAGAAACAGGTCATGGAACACTGCACTGAGCTCACAGGTCACAAGTTCAGCACACAATGTTCCTACACAAGACAGGAAGTGTGCTTGACTTTTCAACATATCAACTTATTATATATAATGTTCCTTACAATCTGTTTTTGCTAACCAATAACAGTCATACCTTTAAAAAACAAAAATATACACCCTACCTTTCAGTGTAGAAAGTTGTTATACAACCAATGATTTCTTGTCGTTTTTCAAAAAACGTTGCCGTGGATCCGCGCACCCACCGCGAGAGAATCCGTGCATCCAACGCGATAGGATGCGCGCACCGTGCGCATTTCGCCGCTTTTTTTAAAAAAAAAAAGGGGGGGCCCCAGAGGGTCCTTCTGGGACCCCCTAAGCAGCTCTAGAGGGTCAGAGTATTCCCACTCTGCCCCCTTTAAATGTTTTACGCACTTATTCCCCTTGCTTCTTCAGCCTCGCTTCTACCGAGGCAGAAAATGGCCGCCAACAGTTCCTGGTTTCGAATGTAGAGAGACGCTCGACAGCCAATTAGCATTCAGCGCGCGATCGGGAGGGTGCGTGCTCGGTTCGGGGAGGGTTCGCGTACGGTGCGGGTACGGTCCGCGGATCCTCCGTGGCCATAGATATCACTAACTTTTTTACCCTATTTTCTCAGGAACTACTGAACAGATTCACACCGAATATGCAAAAGGCACGAGTCCGAACTGAGGACTACCTCTTTGCCAAATTTGGTGTCATTCCGTTCAGCGGTTCGGGCTGTAGCTGCGACAACAGATCCTATGGGAAATTGCATGGGGAAAACGTGTTTTGGGACCACCCTTTTTTCTCGGCCCCCGCTTGACGAATCACCACGAAACTTTCAGGGTAGGAGCGGAACGGAGCTGGTCAAAAGTTTGGAGAATTTCGCGAAGATTCGTCAATCGGCGCCAAAGAAATTCCCAATAGAATGTTGCGGATTTCCTATGGAAAATAGGTCCTAACTATAACTATCTACTGGCGACCGCCAGTAGATAATATATATATATATATATATATTCATTGAAAAAATTAAAGGTTATAGGGACATTATAGCTAGGATATGGAGTAACACAATACCTTAGAAATTGACTGAAAAAACAAAGGTTGCAGGGACATTACAGTTAAGCTCAGGTTTCACTCATACAAAACTAGTAAAATTCAGCAGTTAAAGTTATCTGAGCTAACTATAAATCGCACACCTGCAATGCACTGCTTATGACCTCACATAGTACATCGCTCATTACATGGTCAGTGACCTCACTGATGACATCTCAAATAGCATCACTGATGACATCACCCACAGAATCACTAACACACCTACTGACACCCCATAGAACCTTTCATGCACCCACTCCCACACAACCACGCTCAAGGATTATAACATGATTTGCTTGACAGGAGCTCCTGGATGATTACGGAAGATGGAATTGCTGTGATTAACAATTGCTGTAAAAGTTGATTTTGGTGTGTTCCGTCTGGTTAATGCACAGACTTTTAGACTTCTTCATTATAGCTGAGGACTTGAACTAGATTGTTGTCCAGATTTTATATGTGTTAATAAGAAGCATAATGGGACTTGGGAACTAAACAGAGTTTTTCTTGAACAGCACTCAGTGGCACTGGCTGAATAATATTTTAAAAATGAACTCACAAAGAGTATCATATTTGTTGGCATTAGTACTGAAAAGCTACAGCAAGATTTTAATGCTTTAAAGCCAATTTGTGTAATGAGTGTTCTCACGTGCTTACTACTCAGCTGCTAAGAGAAGTGCATTTTGTATGTTGATTGCTTTTATTTGTTTAATAGAGTACCAGTATGGTGCACTTTAGATTGATAAAGGCAGTGTTACTGCCAAAAAGCACTTCTCTTTTGTGTTCTATTGCCCAAGGTGACCTGAACCAATAAACAGGTCTATTTTCCCTGATCTTGAGTGCCGGCTCCCTTTCTCGCATTGGAGTATGGGGAGACTTTTTTGATATTTCTAGCACCACCGTTGTGTTGCATGTCTATGTATATATATATATATATATATATATATATTCAAGCTCCAAGTTTTCCAACAGTTTGGGGAGCACTCCAGGACCAGCAATGCCGCGTAGACTTGAACTGCTTACGAGGTGCGGCCTGACGCGTTTCGCTGTTTAGCTTTCTCAAAGGCCGGTCTCCTCTAATGTCCAGCAAAATGCACAACCATTTGTTTCAAAGAAGCTGCCTCCTGATAGGCTCATTCTTCTCCCACCGCATTGTGGTACGTGTAGTCTCGGTTGTTGCATGAATTGACCTTGTATAGGTGCCAGGCAAGAGGGGATTCCTGATGCTAACTCGTGATGAGTCTCGTGAGCTGGTAAGTCTTGATTCCGGTACCAGTACTCCCAAAATGTGCTGGGCAGATTCCCAACTTCTTGGCCCGCTTTGATTGTCGCGGTGGTGCTGCCCCCGCGGCTGGAAATGCCGCGTATAAATTCAAGCTCCAAGTTTTCCAACAGTTTGGGGAGCACTCCAGGACCAGCAATGCCGCGTAGACTTGAACTGCTTACGAGGTGCGGCCTGACGCGTTTCGCTGTTTAGCTTTCTCGAAGGCCGGTCTCCTCTAATGTCCAGCAAAATGCACAACCATTTGTTTCAAAGAAGCTGCCTCCTGATAGGCTCATTCTTCTCCCACCGCATTGTGGTACGTGTAGTCTCGGTTGTTGCATGAATTGACCTTGTATAGGTGCCAGGCAAGAGGGGATTCCTGATGCTAACTCGTGATGAGTCTCATGAGCTGGTAAGTCTTGATTCCGGTACCAGTCCTCCCAAAATGTGCTGGGCAGATTCCCAACTTCTTGGCCCTCTTTGATTGTCGCGGTGGTGCTGCCCCCGCGGCTGGAAATGCCGCGTATAAATTCAAGCTCCAAGTTTTCCAACAGTTTGGGGAGCACTCCAGGACCAGCAATGCCGCGTAGACTTGAACTGCTTCCGAGGTGCGGCGTGACGCGTTTCGCTGTTTAGCTTTCTCGAAGGCCGGTCTCCTCTAATGTCCAGCAAAATGCACAACCATTTGTGTCAAAGAAGCTGCCTCCTGAAAGGCTCATTCTTCTCCCACCGCATTGTGGTACGTGTAGTCTCGGTTGTTGCATGAATTGACCTTGTATAGGTGCCAGGCAAGAGGGGATTCCTGATGCTAACTCGTGATGAGTCTCGTGAGCTGGTAAGTCTTGATTCCGGTACCAGTCCTCCCAAAATGTGCTGGGCAGATTCCCAACTTCTTGGCCCGCTTTGATTGTCGCGGTGGTGCTGCCCCCGCGGCTGGAAATGCCGCGTATAAATTCAAGCTCCAAGTTTTCCAACAGTTTGGGGAGCACTCCAGGACCAGCAATGCCGCGTAGACTTGAACTGCTTACGAGGTGCGGCCTGACGCGTTTCGCTATTTAGCTTTCTCGAAGGCCGGTCTCTTCTAATGTCCAGCAAAATGCACAACCATTTGTTTCAAAGAAGCTGCCTCCTGATAGGCTCATTCTTCTCCCACCGCATTGTGGTACGTGTAGTCTCGGTTGTTGCATGAATTGACCTTGTATAGGTGCCAGGGAAGAGGGGATTCCTGATGCTAACTCGTGATGAGTCTCGTGAGCTGGTAAGTCTTGATTCCGGTACCAGTCCTCCCAAAATGTGCTGGGCAGATTCCCAACTTCTTGGCCCGCTTTGATTGTCGCGGTGGTGCTGCCCCCGCGGCTGGAAATGCCGCGTATAAATTCAAGCTCCAAGTTTTCCAACAGTTTGGGGAGCACTCCAGGACCAGCAATGCCGCGTAGACTTGAACTACTTACGAGGTGCGGCCTGACGCGTTTCGCTGTTTAGCTTTCTCGAAGGCCGGTCTCCTCTAATGTCCAGCAAAATGCACAACCATTTGTTTCAAAGAAGCTGCCTCCTGATAGGCTCATTCTTCTCCCACCGCATTGTGGTACGTGTAGTCTCGGTTGTTGCATGAATTGACCTTGTATAGGTGCCAGGCAAGAGGGGATTCCTGATGCTAACTCGTGATGAGTCTCGTGAGCTGGTAAGTCTTGAATCCGGTACCAGTCCTCCCAAAATGTGCTGGGCAGATTCCCAACTTCTTGGCCCGCTTTGATTGTCGCGGTGGTGCTGCCCCCGCGGCTGGAAATGCCACGCATAAATTCAAGCTCCAAGTTTTCCAACAGTTTGGGGAGCACTCCAGGACCAGCAATGCCGCGTAGACTTGAACTGCTTACGAGGTGCGGCCTGACGCGTTTCGCTGTTTAGCTTTCTCGAAGGCCGGTCTCCTCTAATGTCCAGCAAAATGCACAACCATTTGTTTCAAAGAAGCTGCCTCCTGATAGGCTCATTCTTCTCCCACCGCATTGTGGTACGTGTAGTCTCGGTTGTTGCATGAATTGACCTTGTATAGGTGCCAGGCAAGAGGGGATTCCTGATGCTAACTCGTGATGAGTCTCGTGAGCTGGTAAGTCTTGATTCCGGTACCAGTCCTCCCAAAATGTGCTGGGCAGATTCCCAACTTCTTGGCCCGCTTTGATTGTCGCGGTGGTGCTGCCCCCGCGGCTGGAAATGCCGCGTATAAATTCAAGCTCCAAGTTTTCCAACAGTTTGGGGAGCACTCCAGGACCAGCAATGCCGCGTAGACTTGAACTGCTTACGAGGTGCGGCCTGACGCGTTTCGCTGTTTAGCTTTCTCGAAGGCCGGTCTCCTCTAATGTCCAGCAAAATGCACAACCATTTGTTTCAAAGAAGCTGCCTCCTGATAGGCTCATTCTTCTCCCACCGCATTGTGGTATGTGTAGTCTCAGTTGTTGCATGAATTGACCTTGTATAGGTACCAGGCAAGAGGGGATTCCTGATGCTAACTCGTGATGAGTCTCGTGAGCTGGTAAGTCTTGATTCCGGTACCAGTCCTCCCAAAATGTGCTGGGCAGATTCCCAACTTCTTGGCCCGCTTTGATTGTCGCGGTGGTGCTGCCCCCGCGGCTGGAAATGCCGCGTATAAATTCAAGCTCCAAGTTTTCCAACAGTTTGGGGAGCACTCCAGGACCAGCAATGCCGCGTAGACTTGAACTGCTTACGAGGTGCGGCCTGACGCGTTTCGCTGTTTAGCTTTCTCGAAGGCCGGTCTCCTCTAATGTCCAGCAAAATGCACAACCATTTGTTTCAAAGAAGCTGCCTCCTGATAGGCTCATTCTTCTCCCACCGCATTGTGGTACGTGTAGTCTCGGTTGTTGCATGGATTGACCTTGTATAGGTGCCAGGCAAGAGGGGATTCCTGATGCTAACTCGTGATGAGTCTCGTGAGCTGGTAAGTCTTGATTCCGGTACCAGTCCTCCCAAAATGTGCTGGGCAGATTCCCAACTTCTTGGCTCGCTTTGATTGTCGCGGTGGTGCTGCCCCCGCGGCTGGAAATGCCGCGTATAAATTCAAGCTCCAAGTTTTCCAACAGTTTGGGGAGCACTCCAGGACCAGCAATGCCGCGTAGACTTGAACTGCTTACGAGGTGCGGCCTGACGCGTTTCGCTGTTTAGCTTTCTCGAAGGCCGGTCTCCTCTAATGTCCAGCAAAATGCACAACCATTTGTTTCAAAGAAGCTGCCTCCTGATAGGCTCATTCTTCTCCCACCGCATTGTGGTACGTGTAGTCTCGGTTGTCGCATGAATTGACCTTGTATAGGTGCCAGGCAAGAGGGGATTCCTGATGCTAACTCGTGATGAGTCTCGTGAACTGGTAAGTCTTGATTCCGGTACCAGTCCTCCCAAAATGTGCTGGGCAGATTCCCAACTTCTTGGCCCGCTTTGATTGTCGCGGTGGTGCTGCCCCCGCGGCTGGAAATGCCGCGTATAAATTCAAGCTCCAAGTTTTCCAACAGTTTGGGGAGCACTCCAGGACCAGCAATGCCGCGTAGACTTGAACTGCTTACGAGGTGCGGCCTGACGCGTTTCGCTGTTTAGCTTTCTCGAAGGCCGGTCTCCTCTAATGTCCAGCAAAATGCACAACCATTTGTTTCAAAGAAGCTGCCTCCTGATAGGCTCATTCTTCTCCCACCGCATTGTGGTACGTGTAGTCTCGGTTGTTGCATGAATTGACCTTGTATAGGTGCCAGGCAAGAGGGGATTCCTGATGCTAACTCGTGATGAGTCTCGTGAGCTGGTAAGTCTTGATTCCGGTACCAGTCCTCCCAAAATGTGCTGGGCAGATTCCCAACTTCTTGGCCCGCTTTGATTGTCGCGGTGGTGCTGCCCCCGCGGCTGGAAATGCCGCGTATAAATTCAAGCTCCAAGTATTCCAACAGTTTGGGGAGCACTCCAGGACCAGCAATGCCGCGTAGACTTGAACTGCTTACGAGGTGCGGCCTGACGCGTTTCGCTGTTTAGCTTTCTCGAAGGCCGGTCTCCTCTAATGTCCAGCAAAATGCACAACCATTTGTTTCAAAGAAGCTGCCTCCTGATAGGCTCATTCTTCTCCCACCGCATTGTGGTACGTGTAGTCTCGGTTGTTGCATGAATTGACCTTGTATAGGTGCCAGGCAAGAGGGGATTCCTGATGCTAACTCGTGATGAGTCTCGTGAGCTGGTAAGTCTTGATTCCGGTACCAGTCCTCCCAAAATGTGCTGGGCAAATTCCCAACTTCTTGGCCCGCTTTGATTGTCGCGGTGGTGCTGCCCCCGCGGCTGGAAATGCCGCGTATAAATTCAAGCTCCAAGTTTTCCAACAGTTTGGGGAGCACTCCAGGACCAGCAATGCCGCGTAGACTTGAACTGCTTACGAGGTGCGGCCTGACGCGTTTCGCTGTTTAGCTTTCTCGAAGGCCGGTCTCCTCTAATGTCCAGCAAAATGCACAACCATTTGTTTCAAAGAAGCTGCCTCCTGATAGGCTCATTCTTCTCCCACCGCATTGTGGTACGTGTAGTCTCGGTTGTTGCATGAATTGACCTTGTATAGGTGCCAGGCAAGAGGGGATTCCTGATGCTAACTCGTGATGAGTCTCGTGAGCTGGTAAGTCTTGATTCCGGTACCAGTCCTCCCAAAATGTGCTGGGCTGATTCCCAACTTCTTGGCCCGCTTTGATTGTCGCGGTGTGCTGCCCCCGCGGCTGGAAATGCCGCGTATAAATTCAAGCTCCAAGTTTTCCAACAGTTTGGGGAGCACTCCAGGACCAGCAATGCTGCGTAGACTTGAACTGCTTACGAGGTGCGGCCTGACGCGTTTCGCTGTTTCGCTTTCTCGAAGGAGTTCAAGTCTACGCGGCATTGCTGGTCCTGGAGTGCTCCCCAAACTGTTGGAAAACTTGGAGCTTGAATTTATACGTGGCATTTCCAGCTGCGGGGGCAGCACCACCGCGACAATCAAAGCGGGCTAAGAAGTTGGGAATCTGCCCAGCACATTTTGGGAGGACTGGTACCGGAATCAAGACTTACCAGCTCACGAGACTCATCACGAGTTAGCATTAGGAATCCCCTCTTGCCTGGCACCTATACAAGGTCAATTCATGCAACAACCGAGACTACATGTACCACAATGCGGTGGGAGAAGAATGAGCCTATCAGGAGGCAGCTTCTTTGAAACAAATTGTTGTGCATTTTGCTGGACATTAGAGGAGACCGGCCTTCGAGAAAGCTAAACAGCGAAACGCGTCAGGCCGCACCTCGTAAGCAGTTCAAGTCTACGCGGCATTGCTGGTCCTGGAGTGCTCCCCAAAATGTTGGAAAACTTGGAGCTTGAATTTATACGCGGCATTTCCAGCCGCGGGGGCAGCACCACCGCGACAATCAAAGCGGGCCAAGAAGTTGGGAATCTGGCCAGCACATTTTGGGAGGACTGGTACCGGAATCAAGACTTACCAGCTCACGAGACTCATCACGAGTTAGCATTAGGAATCCCCTCTTGCCTGGCACCTATACAAGGTCAATTCATGCAACAACCGAGACTACACGTACCACAATGCGGTGGGAGAAGAATGAGCTTATCAGGAGGCAGCTTCTTTGAAACAAATGGTTGTGCATTTTGCTGGACATTAGAGGAGACCGGCCTTCGAGAAAGCTAAACAGCGAAACGCGTCAGGCCGCACCTCGTAAGCAGTTCAAGTCTACGCGGCATTGCTGGTCCTGGAGTGCTCCCCAAACTGTTGGAAAACTTGGAGCTTGAATTTATACGCGGCATTTCCAGCCGCGGGGGCAGCACCACCGCGACAATCAAAGCGGGCCAAGAAGTTGGGAATCTGCCCAGCACATTTTGGGAGGACTGGTACCGGAATCAAGACTTACCAGCTCACGAGACTCATCACGAGTTAGCATTAGGAATCCCCTCTTGCCTGGCACCTATACAAGGTCAATTCATGCAACAACCGAGACTACACGTACCACAATGCGGTGGGAGAAGAATGAGCCTATCAGGAGGCAGCTTCTTTGAAACAAATGGTTGTGCATTTTGCTGGACATTAGAGGAGACCGGCCTTCGAGAAAGCTAAACAGCGAAACGCGTCAGGCCGCACCTCGTAAGCAGTTCAAGTCTACGCGGCATTGCTGGTCCTGGAGTGCTCCCCAAACTGTTGGAAAACTTGGAGCTTGAATTTATACGCGGCATTTCCAGCCGCGGGGGCAGCACCACCGCGACAATCAAAGCGGGCCAAGAAGTTGGGAATCTGCCCAGCACATTTTGGGAGGACTGGTACCGGAATCAAGACTTACCTGCTCACGAGACTCATCACGAGTTAGCATTAGGAATCCCCTCTTGCCTGGCACCTATACAAGGTCAATTCATGCAACAACCGAGACTACACGTACCACAATGCGGTGGGAGAAGAATGAGCCTATCAGGAGGCAGCTTCTTTGAAACAAATGGTTGTGCATTTTGCTGGACATTAGAGGAGACCGGCCTTCGAGAAAGCTAAACAGCGAAACGCGTCAGGCCGCACCTCGTAAGCAGTTCAAGTCTACGCGGCATTGCTGGTCCTGGAGTGCTCCCCAAACTGTTGGAAAACTTGGAGCTTGAATTTATACGCGGCATTTCCAGCCGCGGGGGCAGCACCACCGCGACAATCAAAGCGGGCCAAGAAGTTGGGAATCTGCCCAGCACATTTTGGGAGGACTGGTACCGGAATCAAGACTTACCAGCTCACGAGACTCATCACGAGTTAGCATTAGGAATCCCCTCTTGCCTGGCACCTATACAAGGTCAATTCATGCAACAACCGAGACTACACGTACCACAATGCGGTGGGAGAAGAATGAGCCTATCAGGAGGCAGCTTCTTTGAAACAAATGGTTGTGCATTTTGCTGGACATTAGAGGAGACCGGCATTCGAGAAAGCTAAACAGCGAAACGCGTCAGGCCGCACCTCGTAAGCAGTTCAAGTCTACGCGGCATTGCTGGTCCTGGAGTGCTCCCCAAACTGTTGGAAAACTTGGAGCTTGAATTTATACGCGGCATTTCCAGCCCCGGGGGCAGCACCACTGCGACAATCAAAGCGGGCCAAGAAGTTGGGAATCTGCCCAGCACATTTTGGGAGGACTGGTACCGGAATCAAGACTTACCAGCTCACGAGACTCATCACGAGTTAGCATTAGGAATCCCCTCTTGCCTGGCACCTATACAAGGTCAATTCATGCAACAACCGAGACTACACGTACCACAATGCGGAGGGAGAAGAATGAGCCTATCAGGAGGCAGCTTCTTTGAAACAAATGGTTGTGCATTTTGCTGGACATTAGAGGAGACCGGCCTTCGAGAAAGCTAAACAGCGAAACGCGTCAGGCCGCACCCCGTAAGCAGTTCAAGTCTACGCGGCATTGCTGGTCCTGGAGTGCTCCCCAAACTGTTGGAAAACTTGGAGCTTGAATTTATACGCGGCATTTCCAGCCGCGGGGGCAGCACCACCGCGACAATCAAAGCGGGCCAAGAAGTTGGGAATCTGCCCAGCACATTTTGGGAGGACTGGTACCGGAATCAAGACTTACCAGCTCACGAGACTCATCACGAGTTAGCATTAGGAATCCCCTCTTGCCTGGCACCTATACAAGGTCAATTCATGCAACAACCGAGACTACACGTACCACAATGCGGTGGGAGAAGAATGAGCCTATCAGGAGGCAGCTTCTTTGAAACAAATGGTTGTGCATTTTGCTGGACATTAGAGGAGACCGGCCTTCGAGAAAGCTAAACAGCGAAACGCGTCAGGCCGCACCTCGTAAGCAGTTCAAGTCTACGCGGCATTGCTGGTCCTGGAGTGCTCCCCAAACTGTTGGAAAACTTGGAGCTTGAATTTATACGCGGCATTTCCAGCCGCGGGGGCAGCACCACCGCGACAATCAAAGCGGGCCAAGAAGTTGGGAATCTGCCCAGCACATTTTGGGAGGACTGGTACCGGAATCAAGACTTACCAGCTCACGAGACTCATCACGAGTTAGCATTAGGAATCCCCTCTTGCCTGGCACCTATACAAGGTCAATTCATGCAACAACCGAGACTACACGTACCACAATGCGGTGGGAGAAGAATGAGCCTATCAGGAGGCAGCTTCTTTGAAACAAATGGTTGTGCATTTTGCTGGACATTAGAGGAGACCGGCATTCGAGAAAGCTAAACAGCGAAACGCGTCAGGCCGCACCTCGTAAGCAGTTCAAGTCTACACGGCATTGCTGGTCCTGGAGTGCTCCCCAAACTGTTGGAAAACTTGGAGCTTGAATTTATACGCGGCATTTCCAGCCCCGGGGGCAGCACCACTGCGACAATCAAAGCGGGCCAAGAAGTTGGGAATCTGCCCAGCACATTTTGGGAGGACTGGTACCGGAATCAAGACTTACCAGCTCACGAGACTCATCACGAGTTAGCATTAGGAATCCCCTCTTGCCTGGCACCTATACAAGGTCAATTCATGCAACAACCGAGACTACACGTACCACAATGCGGTGGGAGAAGAATGAGCCTATCAGGAGGCAGCTTCTTTGAAACAAATGGTTGTGCATTTTGCTGGACATTAGAGGAGACCGGCCTTCGAGAAAGCTAAACAGCGAAACGCGTCAGGCCGCACCTCGTAAGCAGTTCAAGTCTACGCGGCATTGCTGGTCCTGGAGTGCTCCCCAAACTGTTGGAAAACTTGGAGCTTGAATTTATACGCGGCATTTCCAGCCGCGGGGGCAGCACCACCGCGACAATCAAAGCGGGCCAAGAAGTTGGGAATCTGCCCAGCACATTTTGGGAGGACTGGTACCGGAATCAAGACTTACCAGCTCACGAGACTCATCACGAGTTAGCATTAGGAATCCCCTCTTGCCTGGCACCTATACAAGGTCAATTCATGCAACAACCGAGACTACACGTACCACAATGCGGTGGGAGAAGAATGAGCCTATCAGGAGGCAGCTTCTTTGAAACAAATGGTTGTGCATTTTGCTGGACATTAGAGGAGACCGGCCTTCGAGAAAGCTAAACTGCGAAACGCGTCAGGCCGCACCTCGTAAGCAGTTCAAGTCTACGCGGCATTGCTGGTCCTGGAGTGCTCCCCAAACTGTTGGAAAACTTGGAGCTTGAATTTATACGCGGCATTTCCAGCCGCGGGGGCAGCACCACCGCGACAATCAAAGCGGGCCAAGAAGTTGGGAATCTGCCCAGCACATTTTGGGAGGACTGGTACCGGAATCAAGACTTACCAGCTCACGAGACTCATCACGAGTTAGCATTAGGCATCCCCTCTTGCCTGGCACCTATACAAGGTCAATTCATGCAACAACCGAGACTACACGTACCACAATGCGGTGGGAGGAGAATGAGCCTATCAGGAGGCAGCTTCTTTGAAACAAATGGTTGTGCATTTTGCTGGACATTAGAGGAGACCGGCCTTCGAGAAAGCTAAACAGCGAAACGCGTCAGGCCGCACCTCGTAAGCAGTTCAAGTCTACGCGGCATTGCTGGTCTTGGAGTGCTCCCCAAACTGTTGGAAAACTTGGAGCTTGAATTTATACGCGGCATTTCCAGCCGCGGGGGCAGCACCACCGCGACAATCAAAGCGGGCCAAGAAGTTGGGAATCTGCCCAGCACATTTTGGGAGGACTGGTACCGGAATCAAGACTTACCAGCTCACAAGACTCATCACGAGTTAGCATTAGGAATCCCCTCTTGCCTGGCACCTATACAAGGTCAATTCATGCAACAACCGAGACTACACGTACCACAATGCGGTGGGAGAAGAATGAGCCTATCAGGAGGCAGCTTCTTTGAAACAAATGGTTGTGCATTTTGCTGGACATTAGAGGAGACCGGCCTTCGAGAAAGCTAAACAGCGAAACGCGTCAGGCCGCACCTCGTAAGCAGTTCAAGTCTACGCGGCATTGCTGGTCCTGGAGTGCTCCCCAAACTGTTGGAAAACTTGGAGCTTGAATTTATACGCGGCATTTCCAGCCGCGGGGGCAGCACCACCGCGACAATCAAAGCGGGCCAAGAAGTTGGGAATCTGCCCAGCACATTTTGGGAGGACTGGTACCGGAATCAAGACTTACCAGCTCACGAGACTCATCACGAGTTAGCATTAGGAATCCCCTCTTGCCTGGCACCTATACAAGGTCAATTCATGCAACAACCGAGACTACACGTACCACAATGCGGTGGGAGAAGAATGAGCCTATCAGGAGGCAGCTTCTTTGAAACAAATGGTTGTGCATTTTGCTGGACATTAGAGGAGACCGGCCTTCGAGAAAGCTAAACAGCGAAACGCGTCAGGCCGCACCTCGTAAGCAGTTCAAGTCTACGCGGCATTGCTGGTCCTGGAGTGCTCCCCAAACTGTTGGAAAACTTGGAGCTTGAATTTATACGCGGCATTTCCAGCCGCGGGGGCAGCACCACCGCGACAATCAAAGCGGGCCAAGAAGTTGGGAATCTGCCCAGCACATTTTGGGAGGACTGGTACCGGAATCAAGACTTACCAGCTCACGAGACTCATCACGAGTTAGCATTAGGAATCCCCTCTTGCCTGGCACCTATACAAGGTCAATTCATGCAACAACCGAGACTACACGTACCACAATGCGGTGGGAGAAGAATGAGCCTATCAGGAGGCAGCTTCTTTGAAACAAATGGTTGTGCATTTTGCTGGACATTAGAGGAGACCGGCCTTCGAGAAAGCTAAACAGCGAAACGCGTCAGGCCGCACCTCGTAAGCAGTTCAAGTCTACGCGGCATTGCTGGTCCTGGAGTGCTCCCCAAACTGTTGGAAAACTTGGAGCTTGAATTTATACGCGGCATTTCCAGCCGCGGGGGCAGCACCACCGCGACAATCAAAGCGGGCCAAGAAGTTGGGAATCTGCCCAGCACATTTTGGGAGGACTGGTACCGGAATCAAGACATACCAGCTCACGAGACTCATCACGAGTTAGCATTAGGAATCCCCTCTTGCCTGGCACCTATACAAGGTCAATTCATGCAACAACCGAGACTACACGTACCACAATGCGGTGGGAGAAGAATGAGCCTATCAGGAGGCAGCTTCTTTGAAACAAATGGTTGTGCATTTTGCTGGACATTAGAGGAGACCGGCCTTCGAGAAAGCTAAACAGCGAAACGCGTCAGGCCGCACCTCGTAAGCAGTTCAAGTCTACGCGGCATTGCTGGTCCTGGAGTGCTCCCCAAACTGTTGGAAAACTTGGAGCTTGAATTTATACGCGGCATTTCCAGCCGCGGGGGCAGCACCACCGCGACAATCAAAGCGGGCCAAGAAGTTGGGAATCTGCCCAGCACATTTTGGGAGGACTGGTACCGGAATCAAGACTTACCAGCTCACGAGACTCATCACGAGTTAGCATTAGGAATCCCCTCTTGCCTGGCACTTATACAAGGTCAATTCATGCAACAACCGAGACTACACGTACCACAATGCGGTGGGAGAAGAATGAGCCTATCAGGAGGCAGCTTCTTTGAAACAAATGGTTGTGTATTTTGCTGGACATTAGAGGAGACCGGCCTTCGAGAAAGCTAAACAGCGAAACGCGTCAGGCCGCACCTCGTAAGCAGTTCAAGTCTACGCGGCATTGCTGGTCCTGGAGTGCTCCCCAAACTGTTGGAAAACTTGGAGCTTGAATTTATACGCGGCATTTCCAGCCGCGGGGGCAGCACCACCGCGACAATCAAAGCGGGCCAAGAAGTTGGGAATCTGCCCAGCACATTTTGGGAGGACTGGTACCGGAATCAAGACTTACCAGCTCACGAGACTCATCACGAGTTAGCATTAGGAATCCCCTCTTGCCTGGCACCTATACAAGGTCAATTCATGCAACAACCGAGACTACACATACCACAATGCGGTGGGAGAAGAATGAGCCTATCAGGAGGCAGCTTCTTTGAAACAAATGGTTGTGCATTTTGCTGGACATTAGAGGAGACCGGCCTTCGAGAAAGCTAAACAGCGAAACGCGTCAGGCCGCACCTCGTAAGCAGTTCAAGTCTACGCGGCATTGCTGGTCCTGGAGTGCTCCCCAAACTGTTGGAAAACTTGGAGCTTGAATTTATACGCGGCATTTCCAGCCACGGGGGCAGCACCACCGCGACAATCAAAGCGGGCCAAGAAGTTGGGAATCTGCCCAGCACATTTTGGGAGGACTGGTACCGGAATCAAGACTTACCAGCTCACGAGACTCATCACGAGTTAGCATTAGGAATCCCCTCTTGCCTGGCACCTATACAAGGTCAATTCATGCAACAACCGAGACTACACGTACCACAATGCGGTGGGAGAAGAATGAGCCTATCAGGAGGCAGCTTCTTTGAAACAAATGGTTGTGCATTTTGCTGGACATTAGAGGAGACCGGCCTTCGAGAAAGCTAAACAGCGAAACGCGTCAGGCCGCACCTCGTAAGCAGTTCAAGTCTACGCGGCATTGCTGGTCCTGGAGTGCTCCCCAAACTGTTGGAAAACTTGGAGCTTGAATATATATATATATATATATATATATATTACCTACTGGCGGTCGCCAGTAGGTAGTTATAGTTAGGACCTATTTTCCAAAGGGAAATCCGCATCATTCTATTTTGAATAACGGTGGCGCCGATTGACGAATCTTCGGGAAATTTTCCAAACTTTTAGCCAGCTCCATTCCACTCCTATCTTGAAAATTTCACGGTGATTCGTCAAGCGGGGGCCGAGAAAAAAGGGGGGTCCCAAAACACGTTTTCCCCATGCATTTTCCCATAGGACCTGTTGACGCAGCTACAGCCCGAACTGCAGAACGGAATTACGCCAAATTTGGCGAAGAGGTAGTCCTCAGTTCAGACTCATGCCTTTTGCTTAAATGGTGTAAATCCGTTCAGTAGTTCCTGAGAAAATTAGAGTTAAAAAGATAGATATATCTGGGCGGAGCCTAACCACACATCTCATCGTGAGATCGGATTGGCTGTCAGCACTTCATCCAAGAAGTGTTGGCAGCCATCTTGGGACCAATATACATGATAGCACCTCATTAAAAAGCATTGCAGTTAATAGAACGTTTTAAGACTATAGTTACATTATAAATCATTTGTTGATGGTACCATACTCATTTTAGGAATTGTGATGTTTTCTAAGGTGATTTTACCATGTGAAAAAGCCTTCTGCTGTGATATCATTACTCATGTTTGAGAGAAAACTATTTTCTCATGCTTTCCCCACAGAGGTTTGGAAGATGATCTATAAGCTAAACTGAGAGCATATTTTCTGTAAATTCACATTATCTTTCTCAGTCATGTGAGAATGAAGTCTGACATTCTCAGTAAGACATGTACATCCAACAAGGGCAGAGACTGTCAGATGATTCCTTTGTGTTCTACTGCAGCTTCCCAGAGTGTTCTAAAGAACAACTAGAGCGCTAACAGTCCTACTTATGACAAACGTATTGCACACCTGAAGCCATCTTGATTGGAATAAAGTGGTAACTCTTAAAACATCTAATTTAAAAAGGAACAAAATGAGGGGGTTCATTTTGCCATAGAAAGTATGATTAGTGCTGCAGAAAGAAAAATTAGGGCACATTTTGAGTGACTTCTCGGATCCTCTTCTATTTCATTAAAAAATTCAGACATGCAGACTGAAACATGCACTTTCAATACCAGCAGCAGACTTCCCTGGTGAGCAGCAGCTTTACTACAGTGATCTAATGAGCAACTAGAGTGCTAACATTCTGAATTTATGGCAAATATGTGACACATCTGAATGCCTTCTTGATGGAATCAAAGTAAAAAACTGAAAGTATTTCCTACTGAGGAGACTGTAGTAAATGAGGAAATTAGGAAACTTCATAACAAATCAGTCTCCCAAAATGGCCACCAGAGACAAAAGAGCCCACATAAAGCACAAATATCACCCAGATGTAGCCCAAGTATAGCCCAATGACAGAATGTCCCAGAGTGTTCTAACAAACAACTAAAGCACTAACAGTCTTACTTATGACAAAAGTATGGCACACCTGAAGCCATCTTGATTGGAATAAAGTGGTAACACTTAAAACATTTAATTTACAAAGCAACAAAATGAGGGGGTTCATTTTGCCATAGAAATTATGATTAGTGCTGCAGAAAGAAAAATTAGGGCTCATGTTGACTTCTCAAATCCTCTTCTATTTCATTAAAAAATTCTGATATGCAGACTGAAACATGCACTTTTAATACCAGCAGCAGACTTCCGTGGTGAGCAGTAGCTTTACTACAGTGATCTAATGAGCAACTAGTGTGCTAACATTCAGAATTTATGGCAAATGTGTGACATATCTGAATACCTTCTTGATGGAATCAAAGTAAAATACTGAAAGCATTTCCTACTGAGGAGACTGCAGTAAATGAGGAAATTAGGAAACTTCATAACAAATAAATCTCCCAAGATGGCCACCAGAGACAAAAGAGCCCAAATGCAGCACAAATATCACCCAGATGTAGCCCACATGTAGCTCAATGACAGAAGTGTGCAAAACACTTATTTTTTGTGTTTTTGCAGTTTTATATAGTGCAGACTTGTCAGGTATTGGAGTGCTTTATATGAGCATTGGTTACATCACACAAGATCAAATTCATTTTGGTTGGAGACATGGGGAGATTAAGTGATTTGACTAGAATCACAGAATGTTGAGCTGAAGCAGAAACTCCAACCTGGTTCCCCAGTTGCAAAGTCTGCAGCTCTGGAAGTAACACCACATCCTCCCCCCTAAGTGCAACATTTAATCAAGTGGTCAACTGGATAAAAAAAACATAAAGATTACAAATAATTTAAAAGTTCTTTGTTGCTATTTGAAAACTCAGAAAATATGTCCTCATTTTAGTTTTTTAGAGCACTAACCATAATTTTGATGCAAATAAGACCCTCTCATATATGTAATTTCTAAAGGAAATGCTCTAGGTATTACAGTTTTGATTACATCAAGATGATGTCAGGCGTTCCACACTTTTGTAATAAATATAGAATGTTAGCAATCTAGTTATTCATTGGGATACTGTTGAGAGGCAGAGTCCAGGGGCACGGACTCTGAAAATTGAAGGCAGGTAGGAGAGTGCAGAGGAAACAATTTGACCACACTGGGCAGGCAGGAAGGGCAGTGGCAGCACAACAGACTATGGAGGGCAGTGGAAAGGGGGGCAGGGGCAACAAACCAACAATACAGGACTGGCAAGAGAGGCTGTGGCAATATAAAAGACCATTGTGGGCAGAAGGAAGAGGCAGTGGTAGTACAACCATACATGCCAACAGACCCGTTTCAGCCAGGAAACGTCCAATGTTTTTAAGCTCAAATGGGCTTTATTTGATCTGTCTCCTGTCTACAATCTCCTCTTTTCCAATGTAACTCAAAGGTGAAAGTCAATACCCCAGTTTTTTTCAAAATTTCCCTCTTACCAAGTTCAAAATGTTCGCAAGTATGGTACGTTGGATCATGGTAGGCAGGAGGAATTGGGGTAGGGACATGGACTCGGATAACAGAGGACAGGAGGGACATGGAGAGGTGCACCAAGCTGACCCTACAGGGCAGGCATCAGTGTTTGCAGAAGCAAAATACACCACACAGGGCATGCAGGACGGGAGTGCAGCACAACAATCCATAGAAAGCAATAGGGAGGGGACAGGACCGTGCACGTGTACAACAGAGAACAGAGGGGAAAGAGGCAATGGTAGTTAGCTGACCATAATGGACAGACAGGAGAGAAAGCTGCAGCATAACAGACCATAAAGGGCAGGAGGCACGAATCAGAGGCATTACAATGGAACAGACAAGCCAGGAGGGAGGGAATAGAGGTCTGCACATGGAAACAGAGGGCTGGGGGCAAGGGGGCAGGGCAGGAGCAGCAAGATGACCATGGAGGTCATGCAGGATGGGCACTAGAAACAAGACACACCATGGAGAGCAACAGTGAGACTATGATGGCATACACACAGACCATGGAGGGAAGGTGGGAGGGGGTCAGGGGCAGCTAGCTGACCACACAGGGAAGGTGGGAGGGGCCATGGCAGCACAGAAGACCATGCATGGCAAGCGGGAGGGTTAGTGGTAGCACAATGGCTATGATGGGCAAGAAGGAGGGTGCAGGGGCGTGCACAAAAGACCATGGAGGATAGAAGGGAGGGGCAGGACCTGGGCACAGACAAGAGAGTTCAGGTGAAGGGGCCTCACAACAGACCACGCGGGGCAGGCAGGAGGAGCAGTTGCAGCACAACAGACCAGGGAGGGCAGAAGGGTGTGGCAGTAAAATGGACCATGGAGGACAGGAGGAAGGGGACAGGGGCATGGCATGTGGACAGGCAGGGTGGAGGTGGCAGGGACAGGTTACAGTCATCTGACAATGCTAGGCAGGTGGGAGGGGAGTGGCAGCTCAACAGAAAACTCAGAGTAGATAAGAGTGGCAGGTCCATGGAACATGGTGGGCAAAAAGGATGGAGCAGGGGCATGCACACAGACATCAGAGGGCAGGGGGAAGGAGAATAGGGGCAGCAAGCTAAGCGCAGGAGGTCAATGATGGGCCATAGAATTGGGCAATGGAAGGCAGGAGGAGTGGACTGGTACACCATGCTAAATGGATGGCAGTGGCAGCACATCAGACCATGCATGTCAGGAGGGAGGAGGCTAGTCCATGGATTCAGACAACAGAGGATAGGGAGGAGGTGGATGGGGCAGCAAGCTAACTGTTCAGAGAAGGTGGGTATTAGGAACTTTATTTTTTTTTAAATGTGTGTCTGTGCGAACTACTTAAAATATGAACAAGTATGCAGCATAATCTCACTTTTATTCAGGAAGAAGAGGACGTTTGTGACTGTGACTCCGGGCTCACTTGGCAGAAACACCCCCTGACCCTCCACCCCCCATCGCAAAATGTAATGCCCGTGAAAAGGGTAGGTGGACGCAGTGTTATATAGAACATAGTCCTGAGAGCACGAATGAAAATGAAAACTAGATATAGTGTATGGTATAAACTATGCACCAAAAAGTGTGATATAAGATGAACCAGGCATGAAATATAATATGCAATACATTGTGCGCAATGACAGATTCATTGGAGAGCACGAGATAGCACAGGCACTAGCGTGTGCTATGCGATATGCGCCTTGGAGTGTAATATGCACAGGGCAGTGTTGTGTAACCTAACTAGTCTCTAAAGTTGTAATATAAAATATGTGCTGGGAAGTGTAACGTTGCATATGCACTGTGACAAAGATATGGATCCCAGATTGTAATATGTATGGCATAGCGCTGTGCGTTATAACATAGGCATCGAGGAAGGCACGTTAGATGGGGCAATATACCCTGTGCGAAGGCAAGTGTTGCATGAAATATTCACGGGTGGTGTTACAGTGCACATGGGTTAGAGAGTGTCATAGCATACGCACTAGCTGGTGGAATACAACACAGAGGTGTGTGGCACTCGGCGGGCACTGGTGGGTGTAACACAGCATTGGGCTCAGCCAGGAGCACGCTGTGACTCTCAAGTGAGGTTCGTCTCCTTTCCAGAGAGTAAAATAAAAAGTATTACACATCCGGCAGTGGATGTGTGTTTTATTAACCGTGAGGGGGGTTTCTTGCATAGTTTGGTCGAATTCTTGTTGAATCCCCTTTGAATGGCTTGGTGTGCGTGTGTATTAAATGTGCCCGTCAATAGCTAACCATGTTTGTATAAATAAACAACAAGGGTGTCTACTTGGAGAGTACCCACCGGCAGGGGCGTCGGGATTAGGCACGGTAGGGCGTCAGACACGTCAGAGCTTTACTAGCGTTGTAAATACATTCCACGTGGACTAATTGTATGCATAGTCGCCTTTTAATGAATATCACGCAAATCGTCATGGTGATAGGTACATACGGTTTGTCCATCATGTCCTAGGTGCTTCTATAAATATATTTGAAAAAAATATTTAAAAAACAAAGGCCGACCCCGGGGGATGGGGTCCCCGGGGACATAAGTGGCCTGAGGAAGGGGGCAGCGCAGCCCCCCTCCTAAAGAATTTTTTTTTAAAAAGGCCATGACTCGGGGGTGGGGTCCTTGGGGCCAATAAATTAGAAAATGAAGGGGGGCACACAGCCCTCCTTCTTAAAAAAATAAAATAAATAAAAGACCGGCATCGCGCCGGAGGCCACACCCCCTCCTTGCAGCACTCTGCAAACGCGCCCCCTGGCCAGTTGTAAGTTGGGGAATTAATTCCCCTTCAATACTAAGGGTCCCTGAGGGCCAACTAGCCCAACAGGTATCTCCAGTATGCGCCAGGAAGCTGCGTTGCAGACAGGTGTTCTGAGGCCACACCCCTTTATACACCTCTATGCAACGCAGCTCTGTGGCGCTTACTGGAGGTACCTAGAGGGCTAGTTTGACCATAGGGACCCTTAGGATTCAAGGGGACTTAATCTCTCAACTTAGAACGGCCACAGGGTGCCTTTACACAGTGGTGAAGGGAGGGGACGGGGCCTGAGATGACGTGTGCAAAAATGCCCTGTGGCGCATTTTAAGTTGGGGAAATATTTCCCTTTCAATCCTGAGGGATCCTGGGGGCCAACTAGCCCACTAGGTGCTTCCAGTAAGCGCCACTGCTCTGCTTTGCAGAGAGGTGGTACAGGCCGTGCCCCTTTTTACACCTCACTGCAATGGTGCTTACTGGACGTACCTAGTGGCCTATTTTGCCCCTAGGGACCCTCAGGATTCAAGGGGACTTAATCTCCCAACTTAAAATGGCCACGGGCGTGTTTACAAAGTGGGGAAGGGAGGCGACAGGGCCTGAGGTGACGTGTGCAAACACGCCCTGTGGCACGTTTTAAGAGGTAGTTTTAATCCCCTGCCCTAATATATACTAGGGGCTTACAGAGGAGGTCATGCTAATCACAGGGGAACCCCAATGCATAGTGTTCCCTAGTGTATGTAGGTGTTTTCACTGTATTCTGAGTGTCTTTTAACATAGCACTGGCTCTAGGACTGGTTAGTCAGACTCAGTTACCACCAGTATCCGTCTGAAAAAGTTGAGGGTACAGGATGATTTTGCAACAAGGCATCTTTCTGCTCTTCTGTTTGTTCTTTCTGCATGTTATCCTTCTTCCTGCACTTTTCTTCGTCTTTGAGGACTTCTGTTGCTTCTTTCTGCATTTCTTCTTTTTCTTTCTGTGCGTTTTTTCTTCTTTCTTCACATGTCCTATCTCTGTAGGCATAGTTAGAAATTAGCATTTAAAAAACCTTTGAAATTCACTGAAAAAACCATAGGTTTCAGGCACGTTATAGTTAGGAATTAGCATTTAAAAAACCTTAGAAATTCACTGAAAAAAACATAGGTTTGAGGGGCGTTATAGATAGCTGGACTTTTCACTCGTACAAAACCATTGAAATTCCCCCGTTATAGTTAGTTCAGCTAACTATAACTCGCGCGCCCGCAATGCACTGCTGATGACGTCACATATTACATCACTCGTGACATGGTCAGTGACATCACTGATGACATCTCAAATGACATCACTGATGACATCTCAAATTACATCACTGATTACATCACTGATGACATCATCCTTGTGACAGAGTGGCAGACCTCATCTCCCCCTAATAACCTTTGATACACACATTCAAAAATAGAAACTAAAATTTTCAAAACAATGAACATACCAATACCAGTTACAACAACCTATTCAGTAATTCTAAGATCCACATACACATCCACTCATTCACCAACAGTCCTATACAGGCACTCATACATGTACTCACTCATCATATGTACTCATACACCTATACATCCTGTTACACAATGCCACTCATCCATAGAGCTACTCACACACATAGTCACTCATGCTAATAAAGAATCAAACATCCATTTACTTGCATATACAGTTATACACACACCACCACACTTACTTCTACAGAAACGTACACATACGTAGCCTTTTAAACAATCACGTATAGAAACACATACTTATTCATACAGGAACTCTTCAAATCTCTCACTCTCACATATACTCACTTATATACACCAATAGTCACATATACTAGTTTAAAACATATGTAGTTACTCATAAAGACACTATTGAGACAGTCATTCACTCACTAACACACCCATGCACACACTCATCCACCCATACAGTCCTGCACACATGCTGTCTTCAACACATACAAACAGTGAGTCACTCATTCATGCACCTATGCACTACGTAATTCCCCCTACCGAACCATACAGACACTCATACTGATACTCAAAAAACCAACTAATAACCTATATAGACACTCATTTAGCTACTCACCAACCCATGCAGCCACTTATACACAAAGTGAGAGACTGATACAGATATTTACATATTTAAACATTACTCACTAAGCCATGTATACACTAAGATACACTTAATCAGTCAGTTATACAATCAATTTTTCAAAAACAAATCATCCATTTAGACACTTATATACCCATTTATTCTTCCATCGACCTTGAGATATACATATATAAAACATATGTAATTTTCAGAAAAACACACATTCACTGGATGATGTCATCAGTAGGCCTGGGCTAAATTTCCGTTCCGCTCGCAGAAATTGCGATAATTTGACATTTTCGCGTTCCGCGGAGAGCGCGAAAATGTCAAAATTTCCGCAGCTTAGCGATAATTTGGTTGTTGCTCACGCTGTAAAATAATACATTCTCGCGTGCGCGCGATCGCCTTACCTGAATCCCCACGTTCGCAACAGTTTGCGCCCGCAGTAACATCATTCGTCGCGCGATCACATCTTTCTTCTCGTGATCATGCACCGCGAGAAAAGTGAAAACAAGATGGCTACGCCTGCGAGCAACGGCATGGGTAAGTTGGCGAGCCGCGACCACGCAGAAAATACCGCGAACGGGCGGGAAAAAATCTTCCGCATCTTCGCGATATTTCCGCGTGTTTGCGGAGATTTGTAACATTTTCGCGATAATTTGCGAAAGTCACTTTCGCAAATTCCGCCCACCCCTAGTCATCAGTGATGTCATTTGAGATGTCATCAGTGATGTCACTGACCATGTCATGAGTGATGTAATATGTGACGTCATCAGCAGTGGATTGCGGGCACGCGAGTTATAGTTAGCTGAACTAACTATAACGGGGGAATATCAATGGTTTTGTAGGAGTGAAAAGTCCAGGTAACTATAACGCCCCTGAAACCTATGGTTTTTTCAGTGAATATATATAGAACTAAATGTTGGTACTGGTCAAAGTAGTGCCAACATTTAGTTCTATTTCTGTGCCAATGGCCGTACCGTTTTTTTTAACTAAAAATCTGGTTGCCCTCCCTTTGGCCATATCAAAGGAAGATGTGTTATGGAGCTAGGACTTCGGTATGGTCTTAAGCACCTATGGGCATTGGGGGCCCTGTCTGTATGGCCATCTGCAGCAGGTGGGGTGCATCCAAACATTTCACACCCAGCCTTCAGCCTTTCTCACCTACTCTGCATTGAATGCACCCTCGAACCACTTTAAAAGCTGCAGAAAATCTTAATTTGTGTCACAATGCCCCAAAGCAGAAGTGGCACCTCTACAATCTAAAACACGTTGATGTTGGGTTTGTGATTCAGCATAATATTTTGAGTGTGGAGGGTTCAAGTTTTTCAACATAGATGTCCCAGCGCACCCTAAGCATTTGCCTAACCCCTTTCCAATCCGTTTTCATCATGGTTTTCTTAAAGTAGTCACCAGGTACACAATCCATAAACATTCTATTTTCTTAAGACAGTCATCAGGTGCGATTGAGCGCCGATTGAGCGCCGAAGGTGCGCCAAAGGTAAGCCCGTCTGCGCCCGTCCGCGCCTGGACCGCGCCCAGCGCCAGACCCCCTGGCCCCCGCGCCCGCCAGCCCCCTCGCAGGACCTACGACTTCGCTATGCTCATCGCACTCAAAACCGCCCGAGCCCCCGGATGCTACCGAGCGTCCCCGCGACGCACCCATGGACCCTTCGCCTGCCGATCCTGCAACTTCTCCTGCCTCCAAACAAGCACCACGCCCACCAAGACGGACAACAGCAACCACCTCAAGTGCATCCTGCTCAACACCCGCTCCGTCCACAGACACGCCGTGGAACTCTGGAACCTCCTCGACACAGCATCTCCAGACGTCGCCTTCCTCACGGAAACCTGGATGAACGACTCTTCAGCCCCCGACATCGCCATAGCCATCCCGGACGGCTACAAGATCATCAGGAAGGATCGCGTCAACCAGACCGGAGGAGGCATCGCCATCGTACACAAGAGCACCATTCGCATCTCGACTGACTCCATCGACGTATTCAACGCCGCCGAATACCTGCACTTCCAGATCCACACCGACCCCAAGACTACCCTCAGAGGCACCCTCGTCTACAGACCCCCGGGACCACGCGCACAATTCTGCGAGGACATCGCAGACTTCATCAGCCCTCACGCCCTCCCCTCCGCCGACTACATCCTCCTCGGGGACCTCAACTTCCACCTGGAGAACAACAATGACCGCAACACCACCGCCCTGCTGGATAACCTCGCCAACCTCGGACTTCAGCAACTGGTCAACACCCCCACCCACTACGCCGGCCACACGCTCGACCCACTCTTCTCGTCCAGCAAGCACGTCACCTTCAGCCACTCCACCGGACTTCACTGGACCGACCACAGCTGCGTCCACTTCAGCTTCAGAAAGAACACGGTCCACCATCACCCGAAGCAGGCTCCCCACAGAAACTGGAGCAAGATCACCGCCGACCAGCTCGCCACCTCCCTCAGCCAGAGCCCACCTGTCAGGACTACGGACCCTAACACAGCTGCCCTCGACCTCACGCAGTGGCTGACCTCCTGTGCCGATGACCTCGCCCCACTGAAGAACCCCCTCACCAGGCCCAGAAGCAAGAAGGCCCCCTGGTTCACCGACGAACTTAAGGACTCCAAGAAGGCCTGCCGCACCCTCGAGAAGGCCTGGCTCCTCAACAAGACCGCCGACAACAGAACAGCACTCAAACTCGCCACTCGCAGACATCACCAGCTCATCCGCACCACCAAGAAGAAATCTCTGCGGGAACGACTGGACAAGAACGCCCATGACAGCAAGGAGCTCTTCAACATCGTCAAGGAGTTCTCCAACCCCAGCACCGGCAACAACGACATCACTCCCTCACAGGACCTCTGCGACTCCCTCGCCTCGTACTTCCACCGCAAGATCGCCGACATCCACAACAGCTTCGACATTTCACCCCCGCACCCATCGGTCGAACCTTCGCACCCCGCCGCCACCCTTCAGACATGGACCGAGGTGACCCCCGAAGACACGTCACGCATGATGAACACCATCCACTCCGGATCTCCGACCGACCCGTGCCCCCATCATGTCTTCAACAAGGCAGCCTCTACCATCGCACCCCACCTCCGAGACATCATCAACACCTCCTTCAACACAGCAACCTTCCCGAAAAGCTGGAAGCACGCCGAACTCAGCGCTCTGCTGAAGAAACCAACAGCGGACCCGACCGACCTCAAGAACTTCCGCCCCATCTCACTCCTTCCTTTCCCCGCCAAAGTCATCGAGAAGGTCGTCAACAAGCAACTGGCAGCCTTCCTCGAGGCGAACGGATCCCTCGACCCATCACAGTCCGGATTCACAGCCAACCACAGCACCGAGACCGCCCTCATCGCAGCCACCGACGACATCCGAGCCCTGCTCGACAACGGCGAAACAGCGGCACTCATCCTCCTAGACCTCTCCGCAGCATTTGACACTGTCTGCCACCGCACACTAGTCCAACGCCTCAACGACACCGGCATCCAAGGGAAGGCTCTGGAATGGATCATCTCATACCTCTCCGGCAGAACACAGAGAGTACGCCTCCCTCCGTTCCGCTCCGAGGCCATCTAAGTCATCTGCGGTGTCCCGCAAGGATCGTCGCTCAGCCCCACTCTCTTCAACATCTACATGAAACCCCTCGCTGCCATCGCACGCCAACACAACCTCAACATCATCTCCTACGCCGATGACACCCAGCTGATTCTCTCCCTCTCCAGAGACCCCGACACCGCCAAAGCCAGCCTGCACGAAGGGATGACAGACGTCGCTGAATGGATGAACATCAGCCGCCTGAAACTGAACACGGACAAGACAGAAGTCCTCATCCTGGGACCATCACCCTCCGCATGGGACGACTCCTGGTGGCCCCCGGCACTAGGCACCGCACCTGAACCGACGGACCACGCACGCAACTTGGGCGTCATACTGGACTCCTCCCTATCGATGACCAGACAAGTCAACGCCGTCTCCTCAGCTTGCTTCCACAACCTCCGCATGCTCCGAAAGATCTTCCGATGGATCCCGACCGAGACCAGGAAGACGGTCACCCAGGCTCTCATCACCAGCAGACTAGACTACGGAAACACCCTCTACACCGGTACTACAGCCAAGCTTCAGAAAAGACTTCAGCGTATCCAGAACGCCTCCGCCCGACTCATCCTGGACGTCCCCCGACGCAGCCACATCTCGTGCCACCTGAGAGACCTGCACTGGCTCCCTGTCAACAAGAGGATCACGTTCAGACTCCTCACCCACGCACACAAGTCCCTCCACAACCTAGGCCCAGGGTACCTCAACAGCCGCCTCACCTTCTACACGCCCACCCGCCAGCTACGTTCCGCTAACCTCGCCCTCGCCGTCGTCCCTCGAATCCAGAGAGCCACCGCTGGAGGAAGGTCATTCTCCTACCTGGCAGCTAAGACTTGGAACTCCCTACCCGTCCACCTGCGGATGACACAGGACCACCTGGCCTTCAGGAAACAGCTCAAGACCTGGCTGTTCGAGCAGTAGCAGACCCCCTTCCCCAAGCGCCTTGAGAACCTTACGGGTGAGTAGTGCGCGATATAAGTTCCATGATTGATTGATTGATTGAGCATGACCTGACTCATTTTTCAAAAGGTTAAGTACGGAGCTCTGTACTCAGCATCGTAATTATTCTTGTGTGAATCCCATCTGCACTCGGGAGCTATATCTTTTGCTGCTATGGACAACGTTAGTTGCTGGAAGGTTGTGACACGCTTAATGAAAGCAGCAAGAAAGAGCCAGAGCACATCAATGTACAAGCGCTCTTCAATCTAATTTTAGTCTGCGTTTCCATATTCTGGTTATAGAAGGATTACATTTTGCAGCCTGTTGCAGGATACCGATTTTGAAACAGCCTCCCTGTAGAACTAACACTTAAATGTTTTTACATTTACGAAAAACAGATAATATATGTTATTAAATTCCATATTGTTCCTGTACCTTAAATAAGATTGAATCACAACTGCAGCTGTCGATCAGACACTGTAGAAATATTTAAAACAAATAATGTAATATAAGACATATTTATTTCAAGCTATTTTATGCTTTCTACAAAGTGAAACAAATATAATTTAGAATAGCTCAATGAGTTAAATCTAAAGTTGCTCTATCAGAGATTGCAGATTAGTTACGTGCTAATGAGATTATATGTACTTTATGCACAACTAGCCCTGACCAAACTGTTGCTACTCAAATGTACTTGTAATTGTATTTATATAATGCGCTTTTACCCCTGACGAGGCGTTGAAGCGCTTTTTGGTTAGTAACACTCCATTCCAGAAGCCAAACTGAATTAGTAGTGGATTAGTAGAGGAAAATCTAAATTGTTAATTCGAGCTGTGTACACATGAGTCTGTTAGTTGGACTAAACAGGATAAAGGCGGGACAGAGGAAGCAAGAGTCTAGAAAGTGTTATTTGAGAAGAAATTGTAGTAAAATGAGGCTTAGGATGAGTCAATGGAGGGATAGAGTCTAGAAAGGGTTTTTAGTGAGGTCAAAGTAATTCAATGAGGTTTGGGAAAAATCAGAGAGTGGAGGTAGAGGATATATTAAAAGAGGTATAGGATGAGACAAAGAGTAGTGAATTGGAGAGAGTTGAAGGTAAGTTTTTAAATTTTTATTTTCTTCGTACTGTAGAAGTAAAGTGATAAATATATAGATGCATAACTACATAGAAAGGTATACATGTATATGGAAAAATAAAGAGATATAAAGTTGAATTATATAACGGTCCATATGTACATGTGTGAAAATAGTTAGAAACTCCAACCTTCCAATGTTGTTGTACATGAACCTAATTTACTTATGGAACTTTTTATTGTTCTTTTAAGTTAAGTTTTTTTTTTATTGATTAATTAATTAATGTATTTATACTTATTTATTTTAATTTTATATTTTCCCTAATATTTCAGTAGAGAAGCACTTAAAGATGCTATTGGTATGATCATATTTACACATTGCGATATATAAAATCAAATAAAAGACCCATAAGCAAATAGTCAAATAATAACAGACATAACTTATTACATATCATGATAGATAAAATAAAACAGAGACCCATAAGCATAAAATCAAATAACTTAGATGTAAATAATGCAGTCACCTATATACCAGCATAAATTAATATATACATATAGATAGATAGATAGATAGATAGATAGATAGATAGATAGATAGATAGATAGATAGATAGATAGATAGATAGATAGATAGATAGATAGATAGATAGATAGATTATATATAGATATATATATCTATCTATATATATATATATATGGGCTCAGAGAACACACCAGTTCTCTTTGAATTCAGGTGAGATCCACCCAGATTTTGACAGTTAAGGTCCGCTGGATCTGTTGCCTTCCATCATACTTTAAAGCCTGTTCCCCAAATAAAAAACAGGGCTGACACAGCTTCAGAATCCCGTTGTGCACCTTTATTCACATGCGGTTTGCCATAATGCACGCATTTCGGCTGCGGAACCAGCTTTTTTCAACATAGCAAATGCCGTATTGGTTACACCTTAAACACAAGTGCAGTCCACGGGATGCACAGACATGCAAGTTTGCTCCCAACATCGCTGTAGTTCACATTGTACAAGGTTCCTGATTGATTCCACTACTTTAGTGAACATATATTAACCATGAGTAATATATACATTTGTTAAGCAGACCTACAAGAATATCTATATTTCTTTTAAGCATTAGAAGTATATATGTCTGTACAAAGAAATGCACATACCTAAATACATACATATAATCAAAATATACATGTGTATATACAACTCTACAACTTGGTAAGAACACGAAGTTTGTGCTGTGTAGTTTGAAACTTTAAAATTGCTCTTTTCTTCTACCCATGACAGTTTAAATTTATCTCTTGGTTTCAGTGCAATTTGTACTTTTAAAACTACTCTTTCCCTCTACCCGTAATTGTTTAAATGTATCTCTTGGTTTCCGTGCAATTTATACTTTTAAAACTGCTTTTTACTTCTACACGTGCCTATTTAAATTTTTCGCCTTGTTTTCCCCCAAACTGTGCTAAGGCTACCAGAAGACAATACCCCCCACTTTCCTTTCTACAAGCTAAAAAGGCAAAATATAGGCCTAAGCAGAGTGTCTTTAAGTGATTGCTTAATCTGTTTTGTGGTTTAAATTGTGTTTGGAAAGTGTATTTAGAACTCATTTGTGGCTAGAAAACGTTTCTTTTTAAGTGTGAGAAAAGCAGCACTTTAGTTTATTTAGATTTGGGCATTACCTGCATGGTCAAACAGGAACTACAAAGTGTGTATTGAGCCTTTCTGTATCCAAGGAGATTCTGACTTCAAGAGCACTTCCTTGACCCCTGTACACCAATTAGTACTTTAGGAGGTGTATTGATAGTGCGCCTTTTGTGGCTCACTTTCAGTGTGCCTCCTAAGAGCATGTCTGTCTCTGTGCCTGTGTCCCTTATGCAAGGTAGGCACAGAGGCATAGTGATTCCTATCATTTGCATAAGGTCACGCCCCTATGCGAATGCGAGAACGCTCTCTCATGATAGCGCTATCAGCATTACAGAAAGGGATGCACAATTGTCTGCGAGCCCTTCTGCAATACCACTGTGCCCCAGGGGCACACAAAGTAGAGGCACATACCAGTTGCACCCCTGGAGCGCAGTGTATAATATGGCTCTAGGAGTGGTACGTTTTTGGGGTCGATCTCATCAGAAATAATAGATTGATATTTAAAGGAAATAATGTAGCCAGTCCTTAATGGCTTCTTACATTAAGGGGATATGACCAGGTAGCACAGTTAACCCTAAGTTTGAGGGTCCTCAACACTGACACGATTGGCTAAGAAAGCCTGTTTTCCGTATAAGGTAGCTGTGACTCCTGGATATCTGCCCTGTAAAAGGAAGGCATATGGAGTTCTTCAAACTCTTTCCATTCTAGTGCTTTGAGAGAACATGATAGCCAGCAGTCTTAGCTGCAGAGAACAGCACCTGGGCAGAGGAGGGCAGGTGACAATGCTTGTGGCTGGGTCGCACAGCACCGCTGTGATTTCTTCTCAGCTGCATAGAGGCAGTGCAGCAGTGCAATTATTCCCTCCATATTGATTCTTGACATGCAATTCTCCGACTCTCATATGGTGGTGCCTTGGCAGTGGCATGCTAAAGTCTTGAAGTGTTGCCCAGTTCTGATAGCATTCAATGTTCTCAGCCAAATATAGGCAGCTTAAGAACAATACAACGGGTTACACAAAGTTCTGGTTGATTATCTTAATGGAGCTTTTTGGCTTCTTTGCCTGGAGCAGTACCAGCCTTCCTAAGTCCAGGAGTCCTCTCCACTCTTCTGCCTGTCTATGTTGCCCGAATTCTGCTCTTTTCTACTCGAGCAATTGTTTCTCTTGATTACTTTAGTCCCATTGCTTTTTCTGCTGATTGTGGTTCAACATTAATTAATTTATAATTTTGGTTCACATTTATATCTTAGTGGTCTGGGTACTCCATCGCAATGGTAATGGAGTATATAAACTGCAAAGACAGTGGTCCGCACACCCGATTTAAGTGTGGCCCGACTTTTAGGTTAATCATGCCATGATTAAACCCCTGCGATGAAGTAAAGGCCGTCAGGGGTTGACCTCTCATTCCACTCACCTAATTTAGATTTAGATTTCTTTTCAAAGAAAAAATCCTGCTTCTTTAATTTTCAAAAATAAAATACAGCTTTGGGGCTTTCTTTTTGAAAATAAAAAAGAGAACTGTTTTCTATGCCTCAAGCTGCAAAAAGCATTGACAGGAACTGCTGTGACAGCCAGTTTGGCGGTAATTTCATAACTTGGCAGGCAGAGGTGTAGTCAAGGCAATGGAGCAAATTACTCCATCGCCCTGACTGCCGAACATCCGTCTGCCAAATTATAATTCGGCATTTAAATTATGATTATTGTTGAACATGATGATTCGTGGCAGGTCGCAGATATTAGTTATGAATTTCCTTGGTAGACATCGATCGGCTAAGATCCAAGAACGCTGCATTTTGGTAGCTTGAAGATGTCTTATTTAAAATGCCAATAACCACTGACTGCCCAAGGATTCAAAGAAAATAGGTCAAACTTCCCATAATGACCGAGATTTGAGTTATGCGATGAGTTGAATACTGTACTACACAGACAGTGCTTGATCTCACTGAGGTTTCTGACCAAATGCTTTACTTTACAGTATCTGATCAGTGCCCTACTTTCATCATGTTTAATATGCTGTAGCACTGAGCCCATTTGCACGGCCAGAGATGGGCAGTAGTCGCTGTCATAATGCAGGCAGGATTGTTATTTCCTTGGTGACTGAGACAATGTTATTTCTGTTACATATTTTATATTGCACAATCAGTACTGGTCCGCTAGGAGGCAATTATGTTTAAATACAATCAATCAGATCAATCAGATGTACTATTATAAATATCAACAGATAAAGGAGCTATACACACTGTTAAATATTGCTGCACTGGTTTCTGTTACACTCACTGGAAGTAAAAGTTTTGTTTAGAAATGTGTCTAACACTAGTTTCATCCCCACGTTTATTAGAGCACTTCTCTTCATTCATATTGCAGCCTTCTTAGTTACACTTCTAAGGGCCCTCCCTTGAATCAAATATTCTTGTATGGAGCTTTACGATCTCCCCACCCATGTCTTTCTTTGCTCTCAAAGTGCTGTAGCCAATTGAATTGAAACAAGCTCTGGCTCAATATAGTCTTAAAGCAAGCTGCAGAGGGCTTTAACAGTTGTTAAAGGCCCTGAACCCAAGTTAGAGGGCCTATAACAAGGGAGAGGGCCTTTAACAACTCGTATAGCCCTCGGCAGAAGGGCTATAACGCTATTAGAACATTCCACCTACTAAGGGTAGAATGTTCTTAGTTAGGAAGGGGGAAATATAAAGACAAACATTAGAATGTTGGAGCTCCAGGCTTATCAGGGGCTGCTCCTTCGTTATGGCTGAGGAGTGTCGCCCCACTACGTGGTAGCAGATTTAAACACATGAAAAATCAAATGATAATAAACCCATTTTATTATCATTTTATTTTTCTTCTTACCAGCAGGCTGCCAGCGAGCCGCGTCATAGAGCAGGGTGGGCCATACAATCAATCTCAACAATTGGGAGGAGCGGCGAGGAGCACTACTAAGTGCGCATGATGGTTTGGCCAGCCATCTTAGGCCAGCCAAACCCTCATAGGCACTAAGCATTTCTCCACCTGGCTGTGTTGTACAGCCGGGTGGAGAAAAGCCACAGACTCCCAGGCACTGTCTGAGCACTAAACCAGGCTGCTCAGACCAATCCCCGTGCTTCTTTCATGCTGAGAATAGTATTCCCAGTATTAGAGCAGTATCAGGATTGGCATCTGGAAGCCTGTGCAGTGTGCTCCATCCCTGGAGTCAAGTATCGGGAGAGGAGCAATGCGGCGACCGCAGCAGCAGGTAAATAGAGTTTTATATTTTTTATTTCTTTTTTTGTCTATGTGTCGGTGCTTATTTTTGTATTGTCCCTCCCCCACTGCCCACCACTTTGGATCCCGAGCAGCCACCACTGGGGCTTATACCAACCATCATAAGAATGAAGCCTTACAGCTGAAGCGGTCGACCTCGACACTTAACAACCTGTGATTCTGAGCAAATCACTTAATCTCCCTGTGCCTAACAAAAATGAATGAGTCCTTGTGTAACAAAACTGGTGCTCATGTACAGTGCTCTGATACCCAATATATTTGGGTCTAGTTAACACTATCAAAAACTCTAAAACAAATTTACATTTAAAAAAAATTGAGCTTTCAACATTCAAATGTTCAAATATAGCCTTAGAGCCTTCCGTAGTGGGCTCTACTGGCCATTAAAGGCCCGCTCTATTGTTAAAGGGAGCAGGCCTTTAATGGCCTGGTAGAGCCTCCTACGGATGGCTCTAAGGCTATTAGAACATTCCGACCGTAGAGGGCAGAATGTTTTAATTTATAAAAAACAAAGGCCTCTCGGAGCCCGAGGGGGTTTAAATCCCTTCGGGCTCCGAGAGGCTTTTGTTCACAGCAACAGCTGTGAAATAAAAATAATATTGGAATGTTGCTCTCCGAGCTTCAACCAGCCAGTAGAAGCCCAGAGCACTCCATTGTCTTTAATGGAGCATACATCCTTCAAATGTTCTAATATAATTTAAAAGACTGACTTTAATGATGTAAATGGTAGAGAGGGTTCTCAAACACCATCAACTACTCTGTCCATATAGGACCGGATAGCGGAAAGTTGTGATTCTGATACCTTGCACTCTGGGAGAGTATTACATTGCCTTTCTTACCTAAAGTGAAAACTAATGACTATTGATTGCAAGCAAACTCTTCCTGAGATGAAAGCATAATTGTCACACTCATTCATCTACTGAGTGGACCTGTCATTAGTCCCAGTCTTCCCATCGCCCTATCTAGAGTTATGTAGCAACAGTCAGGCCAGACTTGGGAAAACTGGGGTGAGGGATAGAGAGAAACAGACACTGGAATCATCTTGGTATTAGGTACGGTGCTCTGCCTTGTTGGTTAGAGTTTAAAAACATTATTCTGGAATTAATTTGCAATTAAGGTGGAATGACTCACCATACTTGAGGCAATAGTATTGTATGACAAGAGCCTCAACTGACCAAGATACAGACATAGAACCCAGGAGGCCCAGGAGACTGAAGGCAACTGTTATGCAAAAGGCAAGCAGAGAACACCAAAACAAGGTACAACAGTACTGACAAAACAACTGACTTGGGAACTAGAAACAAGGGGATTGATAGGGAAGAAAACGATTAAGATGTAGGCACGTAGGGCTAAGTGAAAAACAGTGTGGAGGTAAAATGCCGACTGCAGCTGACAAACTGTTGTCAGGCAAAGGTGCCTTTCATGAATTCCTTTTTGTGCTAACTCTGATCAATCTGCCCCTACAGTGAACCTGTTGACCAAAAACGGACCGACCTATAGTCTCTGGTGGGCCAGCTGGCACTTCCATTCTCCAATAGTCTTTATGCATCTGCCCTATTATTTTTACTAGCAATGTGCTCACTGTGTCACTGGATTCCAGCTAGCCTGGCTAATGAGGGGTAATATCCCGAAACCGGTCCCAGGATGCTTGTTTCCGGTCCAGGGAGGACCTGGCTTGGCAGTTCGGGCTGGACTGTTCCCATGAGGAACAGGGCCAAGACTGATTTGCATATGGCTGGGTCCAACCTGGGGTGGTGTAGTAAGCAAAAGAACAATGGATTTAACCCAGATCCCTTGACTGGGGGGGAATGTATGATTTATTCAGCATTCGTCCATCATTTGTTTGCGTAGCACCTATAGAGAGTCAGTCATTCTTAGCATAATTTGTCATCTTATGTCCACTCAGCATTTTGCTGGTGACTCTTGCACAAACAAGCACAGGCAAAGCCAATAGGTTTGACTTTTGTACACTTTTATTTCTAACCATTTTATTGCATTTTCATAACAACATTGTCCAATGTCACATGGACATAGTGCATTGACAGTATGTGTATATTCATCACTGAAACAGGGCAAGTTTGACATTGTACAAAAATGAAGGAATTAATGGTTCTTATCATCAACTTATACAACCAGCCAAACTGTTGAGAACATGGGGCAACACTACTACTACTATTCAGGACAATTAGAGGTGAAAGCTGGAATCCTTTCCAGTCAGAATCTATGACAAGTTTATTGGAGTTGAAGAGTAAGACCCAAAGTGCCATAAATTACCAGTAGATTTTTAAGCAGAATCATCTAGACTTGAATTAATCTAACAGCACTTGGGTATTTTAGGCAGGTAACAAGAAAAGGCAAGAAAAATCATAAGCACGGGCCCATCAGCGAATACATGCTGGCAAATAGTAAACCACTGCCTTACAGGTATGATAAAATATATGTTAACTAGCAAAATATACAGTAGCACTAGACTGGGCAGCCTTCGCTATAAGTTTGTAAGTTTGCTAATAGAGTGTCCCACTCCGCAGCTATAGGGTATTCCCACAGCCCATGAGCTTCTTCCCGCCTGAGCGCGACTGCCTATGCCCGTCCCCACTTAAGATTTGCTCTGCACCAGTGAGCTTTCCAATACCCGACCAGAAGCTTGCATGTAATTAATAAAGCCAAATCAATTAATCTATGTGTAGCTTTTGATGTGTTAGGGTGCTTAAATAAACCTAGTAAGAAGCCCTCCAAGGTGCACACACCTGCGTGACCAGTCACCTCTGTCAGTGCCGCAGAAACAGCATACTGGTGGCCAGACAGTTTTAAAACATGAACCCCATATCAGCCCCCAGATGTAGACAGCATGGACACCCAGAAGAAGTCCCAAACCTACAATGCAGTGTCGCTGGAGTAAAGTAAGCCCTATAAAGGGTGTTCTGTTGGATATATTGGAGCTCAGAATTCCGTGATACTTTCCTGGGGTAAAGAAGTGCTCTGTCCCGCTCTTTGTGCATTAGGGCTTTTCCCACATCTCCCTCCCAGCATCTGTAGGTTCTGCCAAGCAGATCATGTGTAGTAAAGGCTAGGGCACATACAAAGCACAATATGAGTCTGCATCCGCTACACTTTATATACAGTGTGTGCAGCAGTGGGTGTTGATCAGGTTCCATATCCGTTAAACACCACAGACTCTCCAGCACAGCTAATAGACTTCCATAAGCCGAAAATTGACCAGCCGGAAGCCTGTACTCCTCATGTAAGCTATCATAGGGCATGAACACTCTATCCTGAAATAGTGCACCAAGTGTAGTGACTCCGGCTGCCAAACAAGCCTCCATCCCCGCCCTACCTAACTTATCGCTAAATGGAGCAATAGAATTCAGGGGTATCTCCGGGGAGTACTGGGGCACATGTGGCATAAGTCGCAGACTACGGTTAAGGCTACTATGCACTATCTTTATTAACCCATTAGCATTGTGTGGGAGTGTGGCCTGAGGTAGGACAAGCTGATGAATCAACCTGTGTGGTTGGTCAGATGCAGAAAGGCCAAGTTCCTCTGTGAGGTGGCCTGCCAGCCAACGCGCAGGCCACTACTTGACGTTAGCACACTTAATGCATAAAAAGGTATAAACCTAGGAGTGGGACGCTCTTATCCTGTTTACAGAGGAAGAGATTTGAAAGGTGAATACAGGGACTGCAGGTTTCACACCCAAACTAGAGAAAAAGGATGGCAGGTAGTAAACCACTGCAAGACTGATGTTTCACTGAACCTTTCGTGGAATATTCATAATGAGTTTGCTAGGCTGGCACTTGACATTCTGATTGATGATGGTTCAGAGACCTATGGGCAGGGTTTTACCAGAAATACTAATACTGACTACTTAAGTACAGTCAATCCAAACCCGCTGAACCTCAACAGGGCTGGGTAAAGTCACAAGTTCAGGCCGACTGTGATCAAGCGCGGGTCAGATACAGGGACCAGAATAGTGCTGCTGTAGAGTTACTGTCCAAAGTCTGACTCAAAGAGTGCCGATCTCATTGGGGGTGCCATTAGGGAGAGTATGTCAGTGCAAGAAGTAGGTTGGTCGTAGCTGACAGTCACTACTATAGTGCGATTACCTTGATGTGTGTTGTCAGTCGGGCAGTCTCACTGCAGTTAAACATTGACAGTCGTTGCAAATGATCACTGTTAGAACAACTAGGCCACTTTGCAGTTGCGAGAAGCCCAAAACTTCTTTATTTTAAATTTTCATCAGGTGGAGTACACTCTGATGCCAGTCAAGGGTCCAGGGCCTGGGGAGATCCTCTTGGGGATCAGGACTCACTCCATCAGAGGCCAGCAGCAATAGGACTCAGATAAATCCAGGCAGGACAGCTGGGCAGTTGCAGGGAGGCCTCTGGAAGCTTGTTCTGTCCCTGTGGCTCAAACAGGAGGTAAGCCAACTGATACCTGGGGTAACTTCTGGAGAGCTTGGTTCAAGGCAAGCAGGTTCAATCTTCCTTATTCAGACAGAAGAAGCGCAGTCCTTCTGCTGAATTGTCCACAGGTCCAGGAGCATTCTGATGTATGGTCCTGAAGGTCCCATTTTGATACCTAGTGCCAGCCTTTTTGTGGGGGAATTCCCTGGTCTATCTCCAAAACTAGTTCTGGTTAGTTCTTCCCCTTCATTTGGTCCGGGCTCCAAACTGTCTAGAGTGACAAAGCCAAGGACAGGCCTGGTGTCAGCTTTTTTTGTGTGTGCTGCAGGCAGGGTCCTTTGAAGTGTAATCAGGGCAAGGTACAGCTTTTCCCAGCCATCCTGCAAGGAAGACCCACTCCCCTCACACCTTGTGCTTCTTTGTTCCCATGTCAGGAAATAATACACAACCCACAGCAGGAGACCATTCACAGTCATGTGACACAGGACAATGACAGAAAAGCACAGGGGATTTGGGCAGAAAATTACCAACTTTTTTAAAGTGGCATTTTCAAAATTGTAACTTAAAATTCGACTTTGCAATTAAAGGAGAGTTTAGATTGCAATTTATTTGAGTGGAAACAGCATTGCTCCATCTGGTTCCAAACTGAAGTTATCACTTATTAAGTGTAATAAGATAACCCAGTGTTAGTCTATGTGAGAGATGCCCTTACAGCAGCGAAAATCAACTTTAGAAGGTTTTACTGCTAGGACATGTAATACTTAAATCCACAAGTCCTAGTGATTATGTACCACGCACGCTGCCCTAGGGGTGGTTAACACCTGCTTCAAGGGTGACTTGTTAGTATTAAAAATGAAGGTTTAGGCCAGGGCCAATTTATTTTCGCTATGTCGAAATGGTAGTTAAAAACTGCACTATAGGCTGTAGAGGCAGAGATGTTTTACAAGGCTACATTAGTGGGTGGTAATGAGGGCTGCTGCCCACTAGTAGCATTTCATTTACAGGATCTGGGTACATCTAGTACCATTTACTAGGGGCTCACAAGTAATTTGAATGTACCAATCAGATGTTTGCTAATTCTACTATGTTTTAGGAACGGAGCACAAGCATTTTACTACTGGTTAGCAAGGAAAAGTGCACAGCGTCCTAAATGTCTACAAAAACGATTTCAGCAAATCAAGGCAAAAATCTGGGGTAACCCTGCTGAAAGAGTCAGGTCCAACAGAGATATACACTGATCTACTACAGGTGGGCACAATGTGTAATTGAGAAGTCTCATTTGTCATTTCAGACATGAGTATCTCATCCAGTCATGTTTTTTTTGTCATTAAATCATATGCCTTCTGACATTTTTTACCATTTCAAGTACATGACTACAAGTAATAGAATGTAAATGAAAAATATTGGTGATAGATGTGCTAGAGATGGCTAATATTTTGGAAAACAAAAAAAGAAAATGGCCTACTTAGAGAAGTTTGATGCTTCTTTTGGGCAAGCACCATAAATAAAATGGTCTGTTCAATACAAAGGCCCATGTACACCAATAATACAATGAAGCTTCCGTACAAACACCGCACCTCTCCTACATACACACAACTCATAGGTGGGCATTCTGGCCTATTTTATCAATCAATCAATCAATGACACTTGTAGAGCGCGCTACATACCCGTAGGGTCTCAAGGCGCTGGGGGGGGGGGGGTCTGCCGCTACTGCTCGAACAGCCAGGTCTTCAGCTTCTTCCTGAAGGAGAGGTGGTCTTGGGTCAGGCGCAGGTCGGTCGGGAGGGAGTTCCAGGTCTTGGCGGCCAGGTAGGAGAAGGACCTTCCTCCTGTGGTCGCTCTTCGGATGCGGGGGACGGCGGCGAGGGCGTGGTTGGCTGATCGGAGGTGGCGTTTGGGAGCGTAGAAGTTGATCCGGCTGTTGAGGTAGCTCAGGCCTTGGTCGTGTAGGGCTTTGTGTGCGTGGGTGAGGAGGCGGAAGGTGATTCTTTTGTTGACGGGGAGCCAGTGAAGGTCTCTCAGATGTCCGGAGATGTGACTGGTTCGTGGGATGTCGAGGATGAGTCTGGCTGAGGCGTTCTGGATCCGCTGGAGTCTCTTCTGGAGCTTGGCGGTGGTACCGGCGTAGAGGGCGTTGCCGTAGTCCAGTCGGCTGGTGACGAGGGCCTGGGTGACGGTCTTCCTGATCTCGGTGGGGATCCACCAGAAGATCTTCCGTAGCATGCGTAGGATGTTGAAGCACGCCGAGGAGACGTTGTTGACTTGCCTGGTCATGGAGAGGGAGGAGTCCAGGATGAAGCCCAGGTTGCGTGCATGGTCTGTCGGTTTGGGTGCGGTGCCCAGGGCGGGAGGCCACCAGGAGTCGTCCCAGGCGGAGGGTGAAGAGCCGAGGATGAGGACCTCCGTCTTGTCAGAGTTCAGTTTCAGGCGGCTGGTCGTCATCCACTCGGCTACCTCTTTCATCCCTTCGTGCAGGTTGGCTCTGGCGGAGGCGGGGTCGTTGGTCAGGGAGAGGATCAGCTGGGTGTCGTTGGCGTAGGAGATTATGCTGAGGTTGTGTTTGCGTGCAAAGGCCGCGAGGGGGCTCATGTAGACGTTGAAGAGGGTGGGGCTCAGAGATGATCCTTGAGGGACGCCGCAGATGACTTCGGAGGCCTCTGCCTTGTACGGTGGTAGGCGGACTCTCTGTGTTCTTCCGTCGAGGAAGGAGATGATCCATTCCAGCGCCTTGTCCTGGATTCCGATGTTGCTGAGGCGCTGTACTAGGGTGCGGTGGCAGACAGTGTCGAATGCCGCGGAGAGGTCTAGGAGGATGAGGGCCGCTGTTTCTCCATTGTCCATCAGGGCTCGGATGTCATCGGTGGCGGCGATGAGGGCGGTCTCGGTGCTGTGATTGGCTCGGAAGCCGGACTGTGAGGGTCGAGGGATCCATTTGTCTCGAGGAAGGCGGCCATCTGCTTGTTGACGGTCTTCTCGATGACTTTGGCTGGAAACGGGAGGAGCGAGATGGGGCGGTAGTTCTTGAGTTCGGTGGGGTCCGCTGTTGGTTTCTTGAGTAGAGCGCTGAGTTCGGCGTGCTTCCAGCTCTCAGGGAAGGTGGCGGTGTCGAAGGATGTGTTGATGATGTCTCGCAGGTGGGGTGCGATGACCGCGTCGGCCTTGTTGAAGACGTGGTGAGGGCAGGGGTCGGTCGGTGATCCGAAGTGGATGGAGTTCATCGTGCGGATGGTGTCTTCGGTGCTGATCGGGGTCCAGGCGTGGAGGGTGGTGGTGGGGGGTGGTTGTTCGGTCATGGTGTGCGTTGGTTGGTTGTTGAAGCTGTTGTGTATGTCCGCGATCTTGTTGTGGAAGTATGAAGCGAGGGAGTTGCAGAGGTCTTGCGATGGGGTGATGTCGTTGTTTCCTGCGCTGGGGTTGGAGAGCTCTTTCACGATGTTGAAGAGTTCCTTGCAGTTGTGTGCGTTGTTGTCCAACCTGTCCTTGAATGCTGTTTTCTTGGCGGCGCGGATCAGCTGGTGGTGCTTCCGGGTGGCAAGCTTGAAGGAGGTCCTGTTGTCCGGTGTAGGTTCCCTTCTCCAGACTTTCTCGAGGGCTCGGCAGTTCTTCTTGGAGCTCTTGAGTTCGTCGGTGAACCACGGGGCTTTCTTGCTGCCGGGTCTGCTGGGCGGGGTCCTCAGCGGGGCGAGCTCGTCCGCGCAGATGCTGATCCACTTCGTGAGGTTGTCGGCGGCCTGGCTGGGGTTCGCTGAGCTGGCAGGAGGGTGCTGGCTCAGGGAGGTGGCGAGCTGGTCTGCTGTGATCTTGTTCCAGCTTCTGCGGGCGGCTTGTTGCTGGTGGTGGTGGGTCGTCGTTCTCTTGAAGGTGAAGTGGACGCAGCTGTGGTCCGTCCATTGAAGCTCTGTGGCGTGGCTGAAGTCGATGTCTGTGCTGGAAGAGAAGACTGCGTCGAGTGTGTGTCCGGCGAGGTGGGTGGGGGTGGACACCAGTTGCTTGAGTCCAAGATTGGCGAGGTTGTCGAGCAGGGTGCTGGTGTTGCGGTCGTTGTTGTTCTCCAGATGGAAGTTGAGGTCCCCCAGGAGGATGTAGTCAGCGGAGGGGAGGGCATGCGGGCTGACGAAGTCGGCGATGTCCTCGCTGAATTGTGTGCGTGGTCCCGGAGGTCGGTAGATCAGGGTGCCTCTGAGGGTGGTGTTCGGGTTGGTGTGGATCTGGAAATGCAGGTGTTCGGCGCTGGTCAGGGTGTTGTTGGTGCTGGTCGTGAGACGGATGGTGTTCCTGTGGATGATGGCGATGCCTCCTCCCATCTGGTTGGCGTTGCGGTCCCTCCGGACGATCTTGTAGCCCTCTGGGATAGCGATGGCGATGTCGGGAGCTGAAGAGGCGTTCATCCAGGTCTCCGTGAGGAAGGCAACGTCAGGGGCTGTGGCGTCTAGAAGGTTCCAGAGTTCGATGGCGTGTCTGTGGACGGAGCGGGTGTTGAGCAGGATGCACTTGAGGTGGGTGCTGCTGGTGTTCGGCTTGGCGGATGCAGGTGAATTTGCAGGCGTGGCAGCTGAAAGGTCCGTGGGTGCGTCGTGGAGTGGCTTGGTGGCATTCTGGGAGTCGGCCGGTGTTGAGTGCGATGAGGGTGGCGGAGGAGTACGACAGGCGGGTCGCTCGGGGTCTTCGTGGGCCAGGGGTCCTGGCGCTGGTCGCGATCCGGTCGCGGACTGGCGCAGACGGGCTTACCTTTGGCGCGCCTTCGGCGCACAATCGGCGCGCCCGCTGCGCGTGACCGCTGCGCGTTCGCACGGTCGCCATTTAAGGCGAAGTGCGCGGGTGGGCGGAGCAGCTGGGAGGCGGGAGCGGGAGGGTACAGAAGAGAAAAAGGGGCGGGGAAAGCGGCGGTGGCGGGAAGGGAGAGCGGAGGGCGGCGAGGTAGGCGGACAAACAGGAAGGAAACGTAAACACTGGCACAACGGACTTAATAAAAATACAGGCACAAATGGGGGCAAAAACAGGGCAAAAACAACAGCTTAGCAGCAGAATCAGGAAGCCGGCAGTCGATCACGGACCACGCCGGGGGGGCGTGGTCAGCGGCAGCGAGGAGAAGCGGCAGGGCAGAGGGGCACACGCAGCAGCTGGTGGCCGTGCGGCACGGGGGTGTCCCACAAGTGGGTCACACTCACCTGCGTCGCACGGTCGCCATTTAAGGCCAAGTGCGCGGGTGGGCGGAGCAGCTGGGAGGCGGGAGCGGGGAGGGTACAGAAGAGAAAAAGGGGCGGGGAAAGCGGCGGTGGCGGGAAGGGAGAGCGGAGGGCGGCGAGGTAGGCGGACAAACAGGAAGGAAACGTAAACCTTGTATTTCGGCATATACAACAAAAAATCAGTAAAGATACACAGAGCTCTACCCAAACGAACAAATCACATGACATCAGCAGTGATCTTGTTGCCCAAATATGAATTTACCTTGAAAAAACAAAAAACAAGAGGCTTTTAGCAAAACAGGAACAGTTGGTTTAATTACACACTTCAGCCGGGTGCACCATTACATAAGGGGATCTGAGGACTCTCTCAAGGTACAATCAATTTGAGCAATTATTTATACAGTTTTTGGTATCATAAAAATACTTCCGTCGATCTTTGTTTGGTAAAAGAATGTGGGCCTTGTCTGTGGAGTCATAAATAAGGCCGCTGATAACAAATGCAGGTGGGCCTCAACCTTGCGGGGACATAATGGGGGCCAGTAGGTAAAGTATTCAGATGTCCGGCATGAAGGGCGCATGATCTGTGCATGTACTGTGTGTGCTGTGTCCTGATTGGCTATGTATTCCTAACTTCATGTGACATGTGACTTTATGGTGTTTTGGGGAAATCGCGCACCCCTCCAGCCATGTTTGCTTCATTGGGGCCAATTTTCCTGGACCATTGTGGTGTTGCTGCGCTTATCTGAGGGATGGACCTGAGTTTCCTGTTCGCACATTTGTCTGCCGGCTGCGTGCCAGCCCACCTGTGTGTTGTCAATCACTAAACTCAGGCCTATGTCGCAGAGCCTGCCTGGCCACGCATTTCTGAGTTGGGTTGATGGGGAGTTTATGATGGGCGATTTTGTTAATAGTGATGCGATTTTGTTCGTATATGTGCGTGTGTCATCTTAAAAATTGGCATCGATTTTATCAATATTAACAATCTTCTACAAGAATGTCCTCTATCTTTGCTGCAGGTGGATCTAACAAGACATTTTTTAATGTGCCTGAATATCTTTTTCCAGAAAATTTGACTTTTTTACTTCCTAAGAAATCATAAAACTCTTTTCAAACTAGTTTGAAGTTCCCAGTTCAAAGTTTTACTTGGTGCTCTGCTGGCTCACATGATCAGCATCATAGCTGTAACAGGAATTTTATGGCATTTGGCAATCAGGAATATTCAAACATATACATGCAGTGGTAAAATTAAAATACAACTCCCAGAATATGATGGCTTTCGACTAAAAAGTCAGAATGGTCTGAAGGTGTCACATATAACATGGGCCACTTCATTCTTATGCAGCAGGGCGTATATTACCTAAAGTACACTAGGGGTACAACGGGTGTGTGCACCTGCTTTGTGCACCCCTATGGGACTTTGGTATTACAGAATGGGCCACAGACGCTTGTGCAGCCCCTTCTATAGTACTGATAGCACTGGTGCACAAGTAGTGCCAGCGCTGTCGAGAGAGGCAATTTGCTCATTTACCTGAAGGTGTGGCTCCATGCAAATGAGTGAATCACTTTAACTCTGCACCCACGCTGTGTTACCAACGCGGGTGCAGAGGCAAACAGGCACTCAGGAGGCTAACTGAAAGTGCACGATAAAAAGGTTGCAACTGTCAGTGTGCCCCCTGAAGACAGCCCTCTCAAGAGGTAAAAGAGGGTCTCATGGCCCCCAGACATTTCCCTGCCGGTGTATGCAGTTAGTCACTGCACCTGCCTGCAGGGGGCTCTCTGACCCCTCTTTAAAGTGCAGGCAGGTTGCTGCCTGTACTCTGTGAAACACAGAACACCTTTTAAACAGCTGTTCCATATTTCGCTTGGATGTGCTGCCCCCAGCACAGCATGAGTTCACAGCTGCCCTGCTGGCAGTACAATTATCACAATAGGGCACACTTTTCCTGTTTGTGCCTGCACACCTTTTTTAAAGGATCGCCATGGCGCAAACAGGTAGAGCAGAGCCCTACTGGTAATACAGGCCCATATTTACTGTTGTTGATGTTGAAAATGTGACTTGTTTTTTATTTTCTGCTTTTAAAAGTTCTCTCTTTTTATAGAGTTGATATTCTGGGAAAAGTATCTTATTTATTAATTTCACTTATTTTCACATACGCTGGACAAAAGAAAGTGTCTGTCGCACCAATTGTGTTTATTTCCATATAGGCACCCTCTACAATAAATCGTTATCATGAGATGTGCATAGAATAGTAGAGTTGCTGAACCTGGGCAGGCAATATGCTGTCAGAAGAATGTGGTTTTTATATAGACTAGATTTCTTTCAAAAGTAGCATCAATGAAAAACATTCTATGGCGTAGAACTGATGGTATAAAGAAGTTAAACTCCACTGATGAAGCATAATGCTGGCAGCTACAATAATTGCAAAACCATTAAATCCATTTCTCATATTACAGCCAGTATTACTTCCAATAGCCATCGCCCTGTCGGAATGGACACTTGAAAGATTTTCAAGGATATAATGAAGTGCAACACTACAAATTATTGTTTATATGTGCATGGAGTGCATACTGTTATTCGGGAAATGTTTTGTAGCAGTGCTAAAGTTGTAAAAAGCATAAGTGCCAGGATTCTCGTCAGGATTCACTGGAGCTTGCACAACACATTGCCCCTGCCATGCTGCCAATGATAGTAACAACACAACTATTAATCATCACACTCCTACAAGTGTGCATGTTCTGACTATTTTAGGCCCCCAAAGCTATAGTAATGGCTTGGGTGGCAGGTAATAGTAATTTGTAATGTATATTTGTAAGAAAGTGCCCTCTTTTTGCATGGCTGCCCCCACATTTTTCCCAAACTGTTGATGTACTTTGACTGAGTGTGCCCTGGGTTCCTGCAAACCAGGTACCCAGGGTCTATGTTCTTTCTTTAAACTGCATTGAGACGAAACCCAATTGGCACTCTTTGGCCACTTGTAAGTCCCTTGTGAATGGTACCATAGGTACGAAGGGCACTGTGGCCAGGGAAGACCTCTAAGGGCTGCAGCACTTATTGTGCCACCCTTAGAGGCCCTGTACCATTACACAAACACACTGCCATTGCAGGGTGCGTATTTTGGTGCAGGACAAAATGAAGAGTCGACATGGTGTGCCATGCCTACAAACCACTGCCCTGGCATAGGTAAGCCATCCCTCTAGCTGTGTGCACTACACCAGTGGTGAGGGTACAGGTGCATGATCCCTGTACCCTTACAATGTCTAAACCAATTATTTGGCATTGTAAGTACAGTAATGCCATTAAAATCATATGGTGCTGTGAGTTATGAGCTGGGAAGTTTGGTATCAGAATTCTCAGGACATTAAACCCACACTGATGCAAGTGTGGGATTTAATGAAAAATGCACTTAGAGGGCATCTTAGAGATGCCCCCTGAAAATCTACCTAACTCTAGTGTCCTTGCTGAGTGGCTGCTCGCCAGCTGCCACCACCAGACATGTTTCTTGACTCCTAGGTTGAGAGCCTGCTGCTCTCTGGGGTCTGAAACAATGCGCATTCTGGGACGAGGTGCCAAGCCTCCTCCCCCAGAATGGGCAGGAACCAAGAAGGGGAAGCTTCAAAGTCTTGCTGCCTTTGTGAGCTGCATCAGCCATTTGCTGCTTCCAGCAACTGCCCCCACCGGTTCTGACCCTCACTTTGGCCAGGAGAATCGGCAGGAAAACCAAGGGAGAAAGGGAGTTGTGCCCACCTTTGCCAACCCCACCCCTCAGGTGGGGGAGGCGAGGTTAAGAACAGCTCTCAGTCCCCGCCATCTTGCAGATGGGAGGACCCAGTCAACCAGAGAGAGGCATATGCCCCCTGTTGGACTTGGTCCTTTTTGCAGGGTCATCCCTGAACTTTTTGCCTTCCTCCTGTATTGTTTCTGACCTGTTGTTGTTGGTTTTAGGAATCTGGGCACATTACTACTGCCGATCAGTGCTAAAGTGCATATGTTCCCTGTATAAATTGTTATGGTAATTGGTTGTCCATAATTGGTATGTTTGTCTTACTAGTAAAGTCCCTAGTAAAGTGCACTATGTGTGCCAGGGCTGGTAATGCAAATGCTACTAGTGGGCCTGCAGCACTAATTGTACCACCCACATAAGTAGCCCTAAAAAGAGTTCTCAGGCCTGCCACTGCAGTGCCTGCGTGCACTTTGTTAACTGCCTTGTTGTCCTGACAAGTGCACCCACTTGCCAGGCCTTACCCTTCTTTTTTTATGCATATCAGACACCCCTACAGTAGGCCCAAGGTACCCCCCTGGGCAGGGTGCAGTGTATGTGAAAGTTAGGACATGTACTGAGGTGTGTACCATGTCCTAACAGTGAAATACTGCCAATTTCGTTTTTCAATGTTGCAATGCCATCTTGCCCATAGGACAGAATGGAGAATGCTGTGTAACATGTTTCCAGCATATCTTCCCATCGGCATAATATGGAGAGATGGAGTTTAGTGTGCCTGAACTCAGAATTTAATAACACATCTTTTTCTGAAGATGGGTTTTAAATTGTGTGTTTAGAAACCACGCTTTTAGAAGTGGCTGGTTTCTTGTCCTAACCATCCTGCATGCCTCCGCCTGGTTGTGTATTGACTGTCTGCGTTTGCATGTGACAGGGTCTGGGGAGGTGTCCTGACACCAGGGTGGAGTTGGTGAGACAGCAACAGGCTGGCCTGCATTTGGTGTGGTAGGAGGAGTAGCCCCCTGGATGTGAAGAGGGCTGTGCTACTGCCATAAAAGGATGGCTTCACCTCCTGCGAAGCGTCTGAGGCCCAGACTCTCACTATCAAAGGAAGAGGGTGTGCACTGGCAGGAAGACACCCAGAACTGGTTTGGACCAGGCTCAGAGCCCCCTGAGCACAAAGACTTCAAAGACATTTAAGGGTATAAATGTGAGAGCTGAAAAAGGATTGAAACTACTTGGTGATCAAGAGGAACCTCTGCCAAAGTAGAACAGCTGAAGAGAAATACTGTCCTTGATGTGTGTTCTGGGGATGGCCTACAGTTTGCTGATTTGACTAAGGAGAGGACAAGGGACTTTTCTGTGTGCTGTGTCCCCCTGCTTGAAAGGACTTTGCTGTGTGCTGTGTCCTGAAGTAACTTGTCTCCAAGGGCCCGAGGAGAGCTGGTCCTCTGTTGGGGAAACTCAGGAACATCAAAGTTTCCAGCCATGTCACAGCGACGCTTGGTGCGTGTGCTATGGCATGCCTGAGACTGCTGTGTGGTCTGTGGTGCTGTTTACGAGGTGCCCCGTGACGGCATTGCCCCCTCAGCGTGAAACATTGTAAACGCTGATGCATTGCTGTTTTTGGCCCGAGCTGTCATCGTAACTGAGGCTGTGAGTAAGGATCGCCGCCGCCGGCCCTAGCCGCATCGTGCTAAAGGATTTCTTGAAGCTAAGGAAGCTGTAAGGTGAAAGGGATCGTTGTTCGCTAAGAGGAATCTGCCCAAGATCATCAACGAAGGAGAAGGCAGCGACGTAACCCGTCCAGCTACAGCGTCGCCTAGCAACGGAGCTGCAACGTCATCGGGACCCCCCAGCAGGATGTCCGACGACTGGGGAGAGAGAGAGCAAGGCAGTGCACCCCCCAGGTAAGGCTTGGACTCCGGTTGGGAGCCGCAAGTGTGTGTGGCCTGGGGAGGCGTGCAGGAGGAGTACAGGAGTGCTTCGATCTCTGTTGTTGGGGCCTAGTGGTGCCCGAGCTGACCACGCAGATTGGCTTACAGCATCATTCCTTGCATTACGAACTGCCTTATGCTTGCATTAGGAACTACCTTATTCTTGCACTAAGAACTGCCTTATTCTTGCACTAAGAACTGCATTATTCTTGCATTAATAACGGCATTTTTCTTGCATTACGAACCGTATAATTCTTGCATTACGAACTGCATTATTCCTGCTTTACAAACTGCATTAGTACTTGCATTAAGTACTGTCTTATCTCTACATTGCGAACTGCATAGCATTGCATTAGGACTGCATTAGATCATCGTGAGCTGCTCATTAATACCGCAAGAACCTACAAGTGATTGTTGGCCTAATAACCGGCAAAGTGAAATATTACGAATACGCATATGTTGGATTTCTATAGTTTGGTCTCATCGTATTTCTTTTGATAAAGATAACGCTATTTTTATAAAATCAGTCTGGTGTCCATTTGTGGTGTTATCACTGTGTTACTTGGAGTGTGGTTGCAAATACTTTACACATTGCCTTGGAGATAAGCCTGGCTGCTCGTACCAAGCTACCGGAGGGTGAGCAGGGGTTATCTAAGAGTGTGTCCCTCCTTTCCCTGACTAGAAGCAAGGGTCCCTATTTGCACTCAGGTACCTTCCTCAGCCAACTAGAGACCCCCAGTTCTAACATCCCCTCCCACTGGAGGGTGGCATAATAGGGGGTTGTTAGACCTGGTACCTTGGCGTGAGTCTCCCTTCCACTTTTTGTCGATGTGCCTCATGTATTTTGCTGGTGTTGGCTGCTCAGAGCACTGTGCCACTGCCAACCAGTGCCACGGTGCAAGTGCTCCCTATTTAAAATGTATATGTTGGTTGGATTCCATGATTGGCTTATTTGGTTTACTGTCAGACCCCAGGAGTGCCCAGGGCTTGTAAATACAAATGCTGCTGGTGGGCTCGCAACACTGGTTGTGCCACCCACAGAAGCAGCCTAGTAAAATGTGTCTAAGGTTCTGCCATTGCAGAACCTGCATGCAGGCTGGTACTGTCATGCTGACTGGGCAAGTACACCCACTTGCCAGTCCCTAAACCTTCCCTTAGCAGGGTGCATTGTAAGCATAAGGTAGGACAAGCCCTGATGTGTGTGGCATGTCCTAATAGTGAATTGCAGCCATTTTCGTTTTTCATTATTGCAACGCTACCTGTTCCGATAGGCCAGAATGGGCTGTCAGAATTGTTACATCCTATGATCCTAACAGACCCAGGGAACATGGTAGAAATAAGAGTTTAGTATGCCTGAACTCAGAATAATAAAATACATCTTTTAGTAACGTTTATTTTAATATTCTGTGTTTGCAAATACTACTTTTAGAAAGTTGATATGTGCTTGCCTAACCATTTCAGCCCGCCTCTGCTCTGATGTTGTCATCGCGTAATGGGTGACGCCGCTGCAGCTGACGCATCGAGTCGAGTCTTCTCGCAACATCGGAGAAGCGTAACGCATCTGGAAGATCTTCACGTCTTTATTTCTTTGCACCAAAAACTTCATTGCATCAACATCGTTGCAACACTTTCGTTGCCCTGCGTGTCGCATCTAAAAGGTACATTGACTTAAAGTGTCGCATTTAAGAACTTAAGAGAACTAAGCAAAATTCTACCATCTGAAGTAACAGTATTGTGTATTTTTGTCATTTAATGGTCTTGTGGTAACTCTATATAAAGAATCCTTATTTTTAATATAAAACCTGTGTGGTGTCCATTTGTAGTGTTGTCACTTGGTTACTGTATGTGTTCACAAATGCTTTACACACTGCCTCTGAGATAAGCCTTGTCTGCTCGCGCCAAGCTACCTAGAGGGTGAGCAGGGGTTATTTTAGGAGTGTACCCCCTTACCCTGACTAGAGGAAAGGTTAACTGCTTGACACAAGTACCTACCTGTGCCAACCAGAGAACCCGGATTCTAACATTGGTGGTCAGCGGTGAGGATTCTGGACTTGCATTTGTGACTAATGTACAGTGATTGGTGAACACTACTTAGTGAGTGCAGACCTTAACACAACCAATACTTGTTGGTAGATTTCTTTTGGGACTGTCTATTTTTGAGTACTGCCAAGCTTAACCATGGTGGAGAAAGCAGCATCCATAGTCTCTGTTAATACTGAATTTGAGTGGGAAGAAGAGAAATTGGATAGCTACACTGCCAAGCAGCTGAAATTCTTCTGTAATAAATGTAATGTTTCTACTACTGGATGTAAACACAAGGCAGAGTTCTACAAGGCGCTGAGGGCCTGGGTAGAAGCAAGGAATGCCACTGATAATGATAATGCAGCTGTCGCCTTTTTGCAAATTAAAGACACTGTGGCTTTTGAACCCTACCTGGACTTGATAACTCTCCCTTATGACCGAGCCCTTTATTTCAAATTTAGAGTTGGATGCCTCCCCCTAGGTGCATTGGTATCGAGTTGGTCACCTGTGCCCCGCATTTCTTCCAACTGTGCGTGTTGCCCTAGCAAGGCTGAGACTATTGTACACGTCTTATTTGTTTGCCCGGACTATGCAAGGCCCAGGGGTGTCTGGTTGAAACCCCTCTGTCGCAATATGGGCACACGTAGTCACCTTGAAGCCCTGCGTATTTTAACTACGGACACTTCCCCCCTTTTTGTGTGTGGAATTGCGAAATTTTTAAAGTGGTCCTGGCTTATTCGCTGCAAGAGATTGTCAGTAGCTGTTTAATTCTTTTTTTAGATAATTTATTATGGGAAATTTATGCCCTTTTTTATATTCTTATGGATTTCATACTGGCTTCTTGTAACTGTGATTTTTATGTGTCTATTGTATTTTTTATGTGCTTACAAGATATCTTGCATATCGAATAAAAGCTTATGACTGACTGACTGACTGACTGATAATGCAGCTGGAAGGGCTAGTTGGTCCAAGAGGAAGGAGAACCCCTTCCACCTGCTGGTAGCAGTGTTTCTGTTAAAAGTCTATCTCCAGAGGAATTGGCAGATAGAAGAGAGGGTAGGATGCACAAAATGGAAATGGCAAAGCTCAAATTAAATGGGCAACTGGAGCTGGAAAGCAAAAAGCTGGCTCTGGAAGAGAAAAAAATCCAAATGGAACATGATATGGCTTTGAGGGAATTGGATCTAAAGGCCAAGAGTTTAGAGTCCACTCCCTCTGGTGGCAGCACACCGTCAGTGCAGGTAGAATCAAGGGTGTACATACCCAAAGATGTGGTAAAATATATTTGTTTTAATGATGATGACATAGGGCAGTGGTTCAAAGCCTATGAAGTAGCCATGTCTTCCCACTGGGTCCCTGAGAAGGATTGGGGAGCGGGGTTGTGGGATTGTGGGGACGGTTCCTTAGTGAGGGGCGGGACACACTGCTAGACTTGCCTTCAGATGATTATAATTCTTATCCCCATATGAAGGCAGCTTTGATGGCTAGGTATGGGTTGACCCCTGAGTTGTATAGGCAAAGGTTCAGGGGTTGCACAAAGATTCCCAACAGTACATGTGTGGAGTATGTAACTTTTTTTTGCAGAGCACTGGATGGTTGGGTGAAGGGTAGCAAGGTTGATGATTTCCAAGGGCTTCTTGATTTAATGGCATGGGAGCACTTGTCCAGTAACTGTTTTCCTGAGCTACACCAGCACCTGATTGATAGTAGGCTGACTAACCCTAGGAATCTTGCTGAGGAGGCGGACCGCTGGGTCAGTACCAGGGTCCGCAAGGGTCCAGTGTGAGACTCCGCTAAAGGTGGGCAGGGTCCCGGCAGAAGAGTGGGGGGGACAAGGGTAAACAGATGGAGTTCCCAAGAAGGCCCCAAAGTAATCCCCAAGGGAACCAAGGGAAAGGTTCTCAGCCTCCCCCACCCCAGAATCCGACCAGGGCCCCGACAGGTCCCCCTGTTCAGAAGGGTCCCCTCAAATTTTACAAGTGTGGTAACATGGGGCATTTTGCCTCTGATTTAAAGTGTCATTTGTATGGTAAACCAGCACCCACTGTTGCTCCGCCCCGGCAGATGGCTAGTGTAGCCTTGGGGGAGGAGATGGCAGTCCAAGGTGGGTGGGGTCCCGCAGAGATGTCCCTTGTCTCCTTAGGAGACTGTGAGATGGTCCCCCAAACCCAGCTGCCTGATAACACTAAGAAATACAGGCAGTGGGTGACCATTAATGGCCGTAGGGTGGAAGTTCTCAGAGATACTGGAGCCAGTGTGACAGCTGTCAAGTGTCACCTGGTGTCTCAAGAGCAGGTGATCCCCGGAGCATTCTAACCAGTTGACAACACAGATAGTCACTGCAAGGTGGCTCAGGTTCCCTTTGGGGGGGGTCTCTGGTACTCTTCAGGTCGCTGTGAGGCCCGCCATGCCAGTAGACTTTCTGTTAGGGAACGACTTGGAGAGCTCACCTTGGGCTAAGGTGGAGCGGAGTGCTCACCTGGAGATGTTGGGTATGCCGGATTGGGCGTGTGTCACCACACGGTCCATGGCAGCAAGTAGAGGTGCTCAAGAGGACCTGGAGCCTGAGAGGGAGGCCCAGGGACCGGCCTTAGAGAGAAGAGGCAGGGGGCGCGGGAAACCGGCCCCTGAAGTTCCCACGGCCCAGGAGGAAGCAGACCTTGAGGGGGGTGCCCTGGAGCCTACCGGGGAACAGATAGCTGAACTGGGGGACCTGCCTGAGCTGACACATTGGCAGCAGGAAGGAGGCCCCTCCAGGGAGGGCTTTTGTAAGGCGCAAAAAGAATGCCCTTCTCTCGTGGGAATGCGGCAGCAGGCTGCAGACCAGGCCGCAGGTGATCAGTCTGGGTCACATTTCATTTACTGGGAGAACGACCTCCTATATACAGAGCCTAAGGTTGATGAGCCTGGGTCAGCCCGTGCGCTGGTGGTACCCCAGGACTTCAGAGCCTTCCTACTGGGGCTGGCTCACGATGTGCCATTGGCAGGAGATTTGGGGAAGGACAAGACCGTTGAAAGGCTTGTCACCCACTTTTATTGGCCTCAAATGCGCAGGAGTTCAGATACTCACTGCAGGACCTGTCAGACTTGCCAGGCAAGTGGAAAGAGTGGGAGGAAGCAGAAGGCTCCTCTCCAGCCATTCCCTGTGGTCGGTACCCCATTCCAGCGAGTGGGGATTGACATTGTAGGGCCACTGCTGTTGATGGGCCTTCTGAGGGACTGCGTGTCGCAAGGAGCTGAAAGTGCGACTCAAGGAGGAGAAGCATGCCGCCGTCGGAGCTGTTGTCGTCGCATCGCGTAAAGTGTGTCGCCACTGCAGCATCGCAACGAGCTGCAGCGTCTCGCATCATCCAAGAAGTGTCTCGCAATGCTGAAGAAGCGTGTCGCCATCGCAGCCATCGTAGCTGACGCATCGCACCGCATCAAGAGAAGAGTCTCGCATCGAGGAAGAAGCGTGTCGCCATCGCAGCCATCGTAGCTGTCGCATTGCACCGCATCAAGAAAAGCACCTCACATCCACGAGAAGCGTGCCGCCGTCGGAGCTGCTGTTGTCGCATCGCGTAAAGGGGTGTCGCCGCTGCAACATCGCATCGAGCGGAAGCGTCTCGCAAACTTCGGAGAAGAGTGCCGCTGCCAAGGCCGCTGTCGTCGCATCGCGTAAAGGGTGACGCCACTGCAGCTGACGCATCGAGTCGAGTCTTCTCGCAACATCGGAGAAGCGTGATGCATCTGGAAGATCTTCACGTCTTTATTTCTTTGCACCAAAAACTTAATCGCATCAACATCGTTGCAACACTTTCGTTGCCCTGCGTGTTGCATCTAAAAGGTACTTTGACTTAAAGTGTCGCATTTAAGAACTTAAGAGAACTAAGCAAAATTCTACCATCTAAAGTAACAGTATTGTGTATATTTGACGTTTAATGGTCTTGTGGTAACTCTATATAAAGAATCCTTATTTTTAATATAAAACCTGTGTGGTGTCCATTTGTAGTGTTGTCACTTGGTTACTGTATGTGTTCACAAATGCTTTACACACTGCCTCTGAGATAAGCCTTGTCTGCTCGTGCCAAACTACCTAGAGGGTGAGCAGGGGTTATTTTAGGAGTGTACCCCCTTACCCCGACTAGAGGAAAGGTTCCCTGCTTGACACAAGTACCTACCTGTGCCAACCAGAGAACCCGGATTCTAACAGGGGTGTACCCACCCCAAGGAAGGGACCCATTGGTCTCAACCTTTACTTGCCTGTAAAGCCCCTAAATCTAGTATTTAGGGGCAACCCCGAACCTTGGGTCCGACAAGAAGAGAGAAGAAGAAGGACCGAAGAATCTGTGCTGAACTAAGAAAAGGAGAACACCCACTGACTTTTCCCCAGCCCTACGGGCCTGTCCCCACCTCAAACCTGCGATTTGGGAAAAATGGGGGTGGTGATGGACAGAGTTTCTGAATGATGCAGAATACTCTTACCAAGTCAAGAGATCATGGTTTTAATCCATCACCGTTTTTTAGCTCACTGCACCGTCCCAGCTCAGAACCTGGCTACATGCAAATTAGTCTGTACCTGTCCCAGTGCATGATGGGAACAGGGCAAACCAAACTACCAAGCCAATTCTTATACTGGGAAGGAAACAAGCTTCCGGGGACCGGTTTCTGGCATCAAAGCCTTCGTCGGCCCGGCTTGCCTGAATCCTGATGGTGCCATGAGCAAGGGACTCACGTCTGAGCATACCCTCCCACACTGAGTGTGGATAAATTCGATTTGGGAAAAAGGGGGTGGTGATGGACAGAGTTTCTGAATGATGCAGAATACTCTTACCAAGTCAAGAGATCATGGTTTTAATCCATCACCGTTTTTCAGCTCACTGCACCATCCCAGCTCAGAACCTGGCTACATGCAAATTAGTCTGTACCTGTCCCAGTGCATGATGGGAACAGGGCAAACCAAACTACCAAGCCAATTCTTATACTGGGAAGGAAACAAGCTTCCGGGGACCGGTTTCTGGCATCACAGCCTTCGTCGGCCCGGCTTGCCTGAATCCTGATGGTGCCATGAGCAAGGGACTCACGTCTGAGCATACCCTCCCACACTGAGTGTGGATAAATTCGATTTGGGAAAAAGGGGGTGGTGATGGACAGAGTTTCTGAATGATGCAGAATACTCTTACCAAGTCAAGAGATCATGGTTTTAATCCATCACCGTTTTTTAGCTCACTGCACCATCCCAGCTCAGAACCTGGCTACATGCAAATTAGTCTGTACCTGTCCCAGTGCATGATGGGAACAGGGCAAACCAAACTACCAAGCCAATTCTTATACTGGGAAGGAAACAAGCTTCCGGGGACCGGTTTCTGGCATCACAGCCTTCGTCGGCCCGGCTTGCCTGAATCCTGATGGTGCCATGAGCAAGGGACTCACGTCTGAGCATACCCTCCCACACTGAGTGTGGTTAAAAACGATTTGGGAAAAAGGGGGTGGTGATGGACAGAGTTTCTGAATGATGCAGAATACTCTTACCAAGTCAAGAGATCATGGTTTTAATCCATCACCGTTTTTTAGCTCACTGCACCATCCCAGCTCAGAACCTGGCTACATGCAAATTAGTCTGTACCTGTCCCAGTGCATGATGGGAACAGGGCAAACCAAACTACCAAGCCAATTCTTATACTGGGAAGGAAACAAGCTTCCGGGGACCGGTTTCTGGCATCACAGCCTTTCTGGCATCACAGCCTTCGTCGGCCCGGCTTGCCTGAATCCTGATGGTGCAATGAGCAAGGGACTCACGTCTGAGCATACCCTCCCACACTGAGTGTGGTTAAAAACGATTTTGGAAAAAGGGGGTGGTGATGGACAGAGTTTCTGAATGATGCAGAATACTCTTACCAAGTCAAGAGATCATGGTTTTAATCCATCACCGTTTTTCAGCTCACTGCACCATCCCAGCTCAGAACCTGGCTACATGCAAATTAGTCTGTACCTGTCCCAGTGCATGATGGGAACAGGGCAAACCAAACTACCAAGCCAATTCTTATACTGGGAAGGAAACAAGCTTCCGGGGACCGGTTTCTGGCATCACAGCCTTCGTCGGCCCGGCTTGCCTGAATCCTGATGGTGCCATGAGCAAGGGACTCACGTCTGAGCATACCCTCCCACACTGAGTGTGGATAAATTCGATTTGGGAAAAAGGGGGTGGTGATGGACAGAGTTTCTGAATGATGCAGAATACTCTTACCAAGTCAAGAGATCATGGTTTTAATCCATCACCGTTTTTTAGCTCACTGCACCATCCCAGCTCAGAACCTGGCTACATGCAAATTAGTCTGTACCTGTCCCAGTGCATGATGGGAACAGGGCAAACCAAACTACCAAGCCAATTCTTATACTGGGAAGGAAACAAGCTTCCGGGGACCGGTTTCTGGCATCACAGCCTTCGTCGGCCCGGCTTGCCTGAATCCTGATGGTGCCATGAGCAAGGGACTCACGTCTGAGCATACCCTCCCACACTGAGTGTGGTTAAAAACGATTTGGGAAAAAGGGGGTGGTGATGGACAGAGTTTCTGAATGATGCAGAATACTCTTACCAAGTCAAGAGATCATGGTTTTAATCCATCACCGTTTTTTAGCTCACTGCACCATCCCAGCTCAGAACCTGGCTACATGCAAATTAGTCTGTACCTGTCCCAGTGCATGATGGGAACAGGGCAAACCAAACTACCAAGCCAATTCTTATACTGGGAAGGAAACAAGCTTCCGGGGACCGGTTTCTGGCATCACAGCCTTTCTGGCATCACAGCCTTCGTCGGCCCGGCTTGCCTGAATCCTGATGGTGCAATGAGCAAGGGACTCACGTCTGAGCATACCCTCCCACACTGAGTGTGGTTAAAAACGATTTTGGAAAAAGGGGGTGGTGATGGACAGAGTTTCTGAATGATGCAGAATACTCTTACCAAGTCAAGAGATCATGGTTTTAATCCATCACCGTTTTTTAGCTCACTGCACCATCCCAGCTCAGAACCTGGCTACATGCAAATTAGTCTGTACCTGTCCCAGTGCATGATGGGAACAGGGCAAACCAAACTACCAAGCCAATTCTTATACTGGGAAGGAAACAAGCTTCCGGGGACCGGTTTCTGGCATCACAGCCTTCGTCGGCCCGGCTTGCCTGAATCCTGATGGTGCAATGAGCAAGGGACTCACGTCTGAGCATACCCTCCCACACTGAGTGTGGTTAAAAACGATTTGGGAAAAAGGGGGTGGTGACGGACAGAGTTTCTGAATGATGCAGAATACTCTTACCAAGTCAAGAGATCATGGTTTTAATCCATCACCGTTTTTTAGCTCACTGCACCATCCCAGCTCAGAACCTGGCTACATGCAAGTATAAGAATTGGCTTGGTAGTTTGGTTTGCCCTGTTCCCATCATGCACTGGGACAGGTACAGACTAATTTGCATGTAGCCAGGTTCTGAGCTGGGATGGTGCAGTGAGCTAAAAAACGGTGATGGATTAAAACCATGATCTCTTGACTTGGTAAGAGTATTCTGCATCATTCAGAAACTCTGTCCATCACCACCCCCTTTTTCCCAAATCCCACCTCAAACCTGCTCCAGAAAAATCCAGGTGTGTCCTGCAGCCAGCAGCCCCCAAGAACCCGGGGGACCTGCCCTGCCTTCCCAGACCAGGACTTTGTCTCCCATGAGCACTGGATTTGCTCACCCAAAGACTCTGGCTCCGGCCTAATCTGTGAGTCTGCATCCCTCTGCAACCAACGCCCACGGCCTGAGTTTGAGTGTCCCAACACCACAAGGAGGTCTTGCCGGTGATCCTGAGCTAAGATCGGGTGATCTCCAACATGCCTGGAATCTCCAAACGACGCCTGCAGCCACTTTCTGGAGGATTCCCGCGACCGGAGCTGGTAAGAAAACCCAACACCTAAAGACCCTGCACCCGACGTCCCACGGTCTTGAGTGGCCACACTGACAGTGTCCCAGCATCCCCAGGTATCCCATCTTGCCTGTCCAACTGGTGGCCACCTCCAGAATATCTTCGACCCAGAGCCTGCCGTGTTTGTTGCAACCGGAGAATACCCATTGAAACCAACAGAGCACACAACGCTAAAACAGCACCCTGCACCCAGCCGCTCCTGTGCTGCTGCAGGTGCACCTTGGGTACTAAATCGGATCCTCCTTTGCCCTGAGCCAACACCAAGAAGCTTGGCTGCCACAACCTTGTGGCCTGCTCGTGAGCAACCACCAACCGGGGGCCCCCTATCCCCCATTGGATGACATTGGGCCCCAGCACTCTTCACCCGACCACCCTATTGTCGCTGAGGGTGTTCTGAGAGTGCATCCTTGACCCTGGGGTAACCCTAGTTATAACCCCAGAACACCAACTCCCACATATAAGTACTTACATGCAAACCGTTAATTTCATTTCCTCCCGTAGGATTGCACTGACTGCTTTTCCCAGGAAATTCGTTTGAAGTGTGGAGTTGGTTTGTATGAAACATTGAAAAACTGCATAAGTGTAAAAACTGAATTACTTACCTTTTATCTAGAAAATGTTTCAGTGTGATATCTAGACATATCACACTAATTAGCAAAAGTAACTTTAAAAAGTAATCCAATAAGTAACGTGCATAGTAATCTGTAAAGTAACTAAAAAGGAATTTCGAACTGTTGACTTACCTGTAAATCAACCTACTGCATTTGAACTTGCATTAAAATGTAAATCACTGCATAAGATTTTGCAAAGTATTATTTCACTTACCTGCACCAGGCTTGGCTTGGTTCTAGAAATAAAATAACTAAGTAATATTTGTATACAAACAAAATTGGCCTGAGTTCGGTCTTTGAGTGTGTGACATCATTTCTTGCCTGAATTTGTACAATAAATGCTCAACACTACCCTCTGATAAAGCCTTACTGTTCGCCCACACTACCACAAATAGAGAGTAAGGTGCTATCTACTTTTACCTCTACCTAACTCTGGGGTTCCACTGGACTCTGTGCACTCTATATATTATTTTGGTATAGTATATACAGAGCCAGCTTCCAACAACATTAAGTTAATAATTAACTGTTGTTGTGGGTATCTCTAAATTAGTCAGACATTGCCACCTTGTGGCAGACTGTCTTAACCGCCAGTGTGGACAATTAAGTGCTGGTGCTGAGCACCGGAAACTACCGGCTCAATTTGAGGTCACCACTTAAAGAGGCAGTATTGTGATAAGAGGGCTGGATGCAGCATTAAGTTAGTCAACCCTATAAATAGTAGAAAATGAAAAAAGCTGATGTATGGAATGTTTGAATTTATCTCAGCTCTAGTAATAGTACTGGACTCATACAGGACCTGACCTAAAATTTTGGTCTAAACCATCCTTTGTGGGCAGTGCGAAATCGATTTTCCCCCGTCTGGAATTGCACAGACGAGCTAAACAAACTGGACTGGTATACGGTCCTGAGTGATTATCAAAAGGGGCGTAGCTTAGTCAGTGACATTCGGGGTGTGAATCTAAAATTTCCCAACTTAAAAAGCAGTAGGCTTCGGGGTGGAGGAGGGGTGAGTGAACCAATGTACGGGATGAACTTTTTCCATGCGAAACAGGGTCAGTACTGATTTGCATTTTTAATTTAATAAGCCTGAGTCGCAAAGAGAGGAGCGCTTGCCGACAAATAATAGGGTAAGCCGAGCAAGAGCAGAGGCACGGATCTAGTGTGGCTCTCAGAGTTCATGCACGAGTGGAGCCATGAAAACGTTTGGCATGTATATCATCCGACAAACAAATTTAAAAAATTTGATACAATCTCCTCAAATATCAAAAAAGTTAATTTCTTTAACAAGTTAAATAGTTTCACCTTACTACATCAGATTATATCACTGCATAGGCAGCCATTTATTAACAGTGATACTTTTTAGAAACATTCATGGCTCACCCTCCAACAACCATGCCATCGTGACCTAAGAATTATCATGTAAACCCTAAAATTTGCCTAGATTTTAATTATAGATGGAGCAACATTGTAGTCTATTAAATCACACAGAAGAGGGGCTTACAAATGACACATCTTGAACTCAAGTATTTAAAACTGAACTCATATCCGATAATAAAGACAAGCATTGGTAATGCATCGCTTTCCCCTATGTGATGAATAATACGCTGTTTTTATCAATCACCGTCCGGGACGAAGGAAAGAGCTCCCTGGAGTGTATTGCAGTAGCCAGAGGTGCTGACTCGAAAGCAGGGGATCCCGGTTTGAGTCTCGGTGCTGCAACATCCTTGGTTTCTGGGCAAATCACTTAATCTCTCTGGGTGATAAATTGCGCTATATAAATCTGCTGCTGCAAAAGAAAAGAGCAGGAAGAGGCAAAACTTTATGAAAAAATAGTTCCACCAAAGTGGATGTTAACAGTATTTTTGGCTAAAGGAAACTGATAAGAGAAGCAGAGGAGGAGCAAGCATTGGTAAAGGCAGAAAAATATGCTACAGCAAATAGAAATGGAGGACAAGTAAGTGGCAAGTGCAGGAGTTAATGAAAAGCCAGGAAAGCTAGAGGACTGGGTGTAAGCCCCGTTTAAAATTTATAATAAAATCAATAGATTACACAAGCGAGGCGGGCAAAACCTAAAAGAGGAGGGTCTGTGAAATAAAATATTTCACGAGGATCACACAATTTGGAGAAGCTGACTCCAGGTTATCTAGTTTCACATTTACAAATGCAGCCACCAGATGTGTTTCTCTGGCTCTCTCATTCAAATCAAAAGCTACTCTTTTGTATTTAATCACCTTTTGTACTGTCCTTATAAAGCTACTCTGGCAGATAACGGTCCAAGAAACCTGCCCACACCACCTGCATCTTTCCGTTTTCTCTCTTCCACAGTGTAGAAAGCAAATGCTGCTCCTCCGTGGGTGTTATTTAAAATGTAGTAAGCGTTTAGTGGTAATATATGAGGTCTCACGCAAGTGTAATGTGTATAAATTGCCAACTGCAAGCAAAATGACAGAGCAACATGAATTACTATAAAAGCGGAAAAACAAACATGGACATGTTGCTTCAGTATACCGTGTAATACCTAAAAGAATAATTCTGCACCGGAAGGATAATAAAGACCGCGATATATGCTTATTTAGTTCTAAAAGTTCAGCTATATTTTGTTGCAGCTACCAACACCCAAAAATACTCTTTTAAAGAGGTTGATAAATAATTAGCTGAATGTTCGAGAGTCATGTCTAGATTATTATCAAATTGCACCCCCTACTGTTCAAAATATGAACAGTTCCCGGGTTCTGCAGTGATGAATAAACTCAATAGAGACACAAAAAATAGTGCAGGCTGGTCAGCGATGCCGCAATGTACACACAGAGGACCAAGTACGCCAGTATCACATAATGACAAAGCACTATTTTTTGGCAATTAGTACGTTTTTATGTACTATCTCAATGTCTTATCCTTATAGAGCATGGCTTTAATGCAGACCATCTAGGTACCTCTCTGACACTCGTTTTCCTTTTCGCTCTCTCTGTCAGCATCTCCTTCCCAGACTTTATCAGTCATTTTTAATTCTTTGAAGCTTTATATAGCGCGAACTCGACCCGAAAGTATCGGAGCGCTTTACATGAGCACCGCTTGCATTATAGACGAACACATTCATTTTTAGGCGCGAGGAGATTACGCAATTTGACCAAGATGACAGGATGTTTGAGCCTCCTGACAGACTCGAAACTCGCTCCCCAGCTTCAAAGTCGGACGCTCTAGCCGTTAAGCCACGTCCTCTCCGAAACGTTCAAAGTGGTCGGCCTAACTGAGGCAGTAAAAAGTTGAATAGAAAGTATAACAAAAACCATGAGCATAATATGGGGCTACCTGATAACTACACACCACTAAGTGCAGCTCCCAAGACATGATAAGAATCACCCCCTCTGGTCACTCACTCACAACCCCAAAACACTCCCACATACGATCACACCACACAACATTCATCCGGCCACGCACACCCCTGTGGTGCAGCGCGCTACGCATAAAAGAGTGTGTGAGGTGTGCTTTGGTGCTGCTTACATAGCCCTATAAAAATGTTCTAATGCAATACAAGTATGTTAGGGAACCTGGAATTGGAACAGCAAGAGGCGGCTATTGTTTTTACCAATTTACACAAGTATGATTTGTATTGCGGTGCTGATCAGCCAGGCATGCAACCACTCTCTGGTGAATGGTTTACACCTCAACTCAAGGCCCGAAAAGAGAAAAGTAGACAAGTGGAAGAGAAGAAGCAAGAGAAATATTTGGCGAATAATTTAGCAGCCGCTGAAGACTTTCTGGAAAATTTCGACAAGGGTATTTTTACTAGTAAATACGAATTCTGGTACACCTAAATCAGCTCGCAGAGAAAACAAAACACTAATTTGTTTGCATCCTGTATAAGTACATAACACCAGCAGGTGCCTCCACCTCATGTGACTCTTCAGCCCTCTTCTTTGGCAGTTTGACATCACGATTAGAAACTGAGAAGCAGAAAAAGTGAGTGACTGAATACTTGAACGAAGAGCCTTGTGTACTTACTATGGGCCACACTCATGCATATAGCGACCACCTCAATGGAAATCAGTGTTGGATATGCACCAAAAGGGAAATCTAAGCCTAAATATTTAGGTCACTCCCACTCTGCAGAAACATATGGAACCCAGGACATATCCCACCCTTGTTGGGCCTCCTCAGCGAGATGCAGCTTGAGTCCTGTATCACAGCACCTACATGACCTATCTCAGGGCGTACTCATCCCGCTTTTGTTACCCAATGGAGAGAAAAAAACGAAGCAACGGCTGCCTCAAAGGGAAATGGTACCTTGATGACTGAAAGGAACATATATCCTGCCTCAAAAGATGTGTCGCTAATAAGCGACCAGAGGTTAATTCTGCAATTGATGATAGTACAAAAAACAAAAAACATATCATCCTCAGACTAACTCTGCCCCAAGACTAGTGATGCATCGAAAACCCTGTGATCACAAGACTTCGGATTTACCAGATGTTATTGGCTCACATCTGCCGGGTAATTGAGGCTGCAAGGCACATCTCATGCAAATCTCACTGTGTAAAGTAGAAGCACAACAATGACATCAGCACTTCTTCAAACAGAATGTATTTTGTGTGTATCAGTTTACAGGGAGCCCCAGATTAAAACCATGCTTCAGATTGATGCCCCTAAATACTGTGGATTCCACTTCGAATAGTTCCTTTATCTGTACACAAGGCACAATGTAGGCCTTTGTGTATCAACAGATTGCCCCATGGTCACAAAGTATGTAAAACCCTTCGATATATAGGGCCCGGAGCACTGGTGCACATTATAACTTGGCTTTTCCCACCATGAGGATAAGGTAACTGCAGAGTCACACTGAAAGCAAGACATAACTAAATCTTGACTAGGTGCTTATTAAATTGCCCACTACAAAAACAATAAGGTGATGGAGGGAATGCTTGAACAATTTCAGCCACTGGTAATCATTCGGGCCGCATACCAGCCATTCGCTTTATGAAACCTACAATGGAGAACTCATAGTCAAATAGTATAAAAGGCAGATAATAAAGATTTACCCAGATTATCCGTTATCAGTAGAAAGGTCATTTTAGCCGGGATGTTCAATTAATTGCCCTGTCAGTAAAATATTTATTCTTCAAATGCTTTGCATATAAGATTTAAACTAAAATCTCCACCACCGGGTGGCATCAAGGGGATCTAATATGGGTTGGTGATGACCTGTTGCAGATCATCTACTGTTTTCATATTTCCCTTCTGTGCTCAATGAATGTACATGTTGAGTATTAAGACGAAATTTTATATTTACCAAATACTCTTTTTTAATAATAAAACTACAACCGAGGACCTTTCCATCAGCGCTCTTTCTGTTTCTATGTCAAATTGAGAGGATCCATAGAGTGCTAGTACACCTCTAGATTGCCCAATTTATGCTGTCCTGTGCTCACAAGTGTCATATTCTATAAACTCTTCTATTGGAAAACACTGGTCCTGAGCCACTTAGGTTTGTGGAGCATTAGGTGTGCTAAGGTGATCTTTTATTTAGCATGTTTAGTAAATTGTTCCCTTTTGACTGAAAAGGCTTGCGCTAGCCAGCTCCAGACCACACGCAGGGATTTTGTAATTTCATTTACTTTCACACTACAATGTCGACTTGAAATTGTGTCAACTTGCTACGAAGTCCAGACTACTTTGAGTTGATGTAGTATTGTTATTAGTGACATTTTGTTAACTTAGTTTGATTACAATATTTGACTGGGACTCCATAGAGCTCTCAGATCTACAACATTGTGTCTCAAATCATGATGCTTTTTATTGGGTAGGAGAATAAGCAGCCAGGATTTTTACAACATTTACAAACCGTTATTCCCCTTTTCACAAACATTGATATCCTCACAGAAACTAAAACATAGAGATGCATAGCTACTAATCTTTGACACAATGCAGAGCAGCAAGCAAAGTTACTGTGCTGGGTTGCATGAAAGGGAGAGAGCAAAAATGCTCCTAAATTAACAAAGCTATGAGCATTTATGCTCTCTCCATGCACTGTGTGCAGCCTATCACCAACGCAGGGGTTCTTGAACCATGGTGCAAGGGTGCCTGTGTTACAGGCAGCATTGTGTAGTTATGCAGGGATGAGACATCCTCCTTGCACAAAAACTGTTCTTAGAGGTATTTTCCTCTTTATATGTGCTATGCAGAAAGACGTACATGTGGAAAGAGGAAATAACAACGAGAAATAATGATATTTTTGCATTTTATGCCTCAATTAGGAAGTCATAGCATTTTGATGCATGCCCAGGTTTATTACCTCTACTAAATCAGGGAATTTGGCAAAATCCATGGGAAAGAATATGCTCCACAAAAGGAAGGCCTCTTAGCTTGAAATCTCATGTAATCAGAGCAAGCAGCAATGTCATGTTTCGTTTCTTTAAAAGTGTGTCAACAAGAGATGTGTAGTTCCTGCAGGACAGGAAGTCGACAGGGAATAAAGTATTCCAATTCAGACTTCAACCTAACAAAAGAAAGTGCACAAGGGAAGGGAATCCCTTCAGGGTGGAACTAAAACCCTCACACACCCAGCAAGCTAGGTGTCATGCTTCATCATCTGGGTTCTGCTCCTCGTCGGGTCGGCGGTGCAATACCCGACGGGCACCCATACAGGGGCTCTTTGTCGGAGATCTTTTGTTCCCTGCCGTATGGTGCGTGCGTGTGAGGGCCCGGGAGTGTAGATGTAGGTGATTAAAAAGGTTGGTTGGTCTGAAATAGAATTTTATTGGCTCAGTCAACCACCTAGTTAAAAAGGGGGAGTGAGTGGCGTAAAAGCTATATATGCTCACGACGGATGAGTGGCTAGCTACGCTCAACTCTTATGGTCAACATGTTTCGCGCACATTGAGTCAGGAGGATCTCGTGGCGCTTCGTCAGGACCTAAAGTGAAGTGAAGTGTGCTCGAAAGAAACTATCTACAGTGGGGTGAGAAAAACAAGGGTGAGAACAAAAATGTTGGTCAACCCTTAATAGGTGCCCCTACCTTACGTATTTGATTTAAGAGGGGGTCACCTAGAGAAAGGAAATAATCAATAAAAATATGTATGAGAACCCAAAGCCACCCACGGCATATTAGGCATTATAACAAAAAGTAGAATCGACCACCACTCGTATGGTTAAGTGGTGATCACATTCATATAATCCAGAGTATTAATACTGGATGCCTACCAGTTATCTGGTCAGTTAATCATAGCATGACATGAGACAAGGTAGGGCAAAGTAAAAAACGGTAACGGCAAGTAGCACAATCAGGTTCTGGTTGGACGCACAGCCCTTTAAAAAGAAAGAAATCATGATTATGTAAGGACTCACCAATTTATGTTAAAAAGAGCTCCTCATCAGGTGCATGGCGCGTCCACAGAGGGAGAAACACATTCGTTCCCTAAAGTATAATGGTGTTATGGGGAGAAGTAGAGGCACAGGAAGATATCAAAAACATGAAGTCTTTGGAGAGAGATCTCCACTAGGTAACAAGAGAACATATTAAAAATAGAACATATTAAAAAGAACGTGTGGCACCTCTTGTGTGCACTGGTACTCTGATATTAAATGTGGTTACCCAGGTGCAGTTAACCGGGGGCAGGACTCAGATGTGCAAGTCCCAAATTGTAAAAGGTCTGTGTTCAAAAGTAATGAATCAGAGTGACCGATACTAACTTATTATGAGCTTAAGTTATGAATCAGCATTTCATCGCTGCTAAGCCCAGTGTAATTTGGGCGTGTCGAAGTGCTCACATGCAGGCTATACAAACGTGTACCGATGGTGGGCAGTGAATCGGAATCCTGCGTTTGTTATAGAAGTGTCTAAAGCGCCTAAGGTCTACCTAGGTATTCGGAATCAGACCTCCAAAACGCGCGTTGGTATGTACTTACTACACAGACATCCCCTGGAGGTTATTCAACCTGCCCGCGTCGCCGAACCCGGAAGCTAGATAGTGGGTCGGTTACGCTTAGATTTATTCAGGACAGGATTGGATGCTAGCCCGGCACGTGACTGCAAGCGGACCAATCACGGTCTTAGTGACAGATCTCAGTGGTCAATTGTGTGGGTTGGTATGGCGTCGATGTGTCTTAAGCAATCAATGGTGAGATGTAGTCATTGACATAACGGCTATGGAGAGTCCTAGTGTGGTGGGCGCCATGTTGGAACGGGCAAAAAGTGAAGCGTACCATGTGTTTGGAACGCAATGTTGCCCCATGGAGGAAATGCGTCTTGTGGTAGGTGCCATGTTGGCACGGGCAAAATGTGGAGCGTACCATGTGTTTAGAACGTAATGTTGCCCCATGGAGGAGATACGTCTAGATAATCTCTACAAAAAATGAAATACATAGTACTGGGATCGAGGCATAGCTCTTCACGATCGCCATGTTACGGTCAGGCAAGGAGTGGTCCTCTAATTCCTTATGGGATTGCAAGATGCCAGTCATGTGTGGTTGCTAAGGATGACTAACCAATCACACATCCCACAGTTACTTATTCTTAGTGAGTGGTTCTTCACTCACAGGCTGAGTGGGGGTAGCCAACTCGGGTGCCATGATGTAGTGGTGTTGGTCAGTAAAACCAAGATGGTTAGTTATAAGAGAACTCATGGGCTGGAATGATAATGTATATATGGAATATATACAGTAAAAAGGGGGGGTCACTGAAGATTATACCCCTGGTATGTCATATAGAGGTGGATTAAGGTCGAAGACCAAGTATCAGTCGGTACATAAGGTAGTGTGAGTATTATCCTACCTCCTCAGCTATATCGGAAGACCCATATCCTATCTGTTAGATATCATAGACCAGGGAATATCGTCGTTGAGGCCAAGTCTGTCCAATGAGAGGCGATGTACCCAGCGTTGTTCGAGCCTGAGTAGGGCATGTTGAGACATAACAGGTTGGCTCTCAAGGACAATCCAACGTAGATCAGTAGGGCTGTGTTTGCATGCAAGACAATGGCTGTAAAGTTTTGTTGTGGTTTTGCCACATCTAATGTTGCTCTTATGTTCGGTGATGCGTGTTTTCACAGCTCGTGTCGTCATCCCTATATACTGGAGGTCACAAGGGCAAATTAGTAGATAGACACAGTTCGTAGAATTACAATTAGTGTGTCTCTTGAGGGCCCATTCGAAAGAGTCAGTAAGGCGAATAGATTTGGCCACAATTGTTTGCCCACAGCAGGAGCACCCACCACAAGTGTAATGCCCCTGTACAGGTGGAAGGTTCCAGAGGGTGTTGTGTGTTGGATTTGTTTGTTTTTTCGGTCTCGTGTGTATGAGGGTGTCCTTCAAATTATTAGTCCTTTTGAAAGCGAAACGTGGAGGGGGAATCGTGAGTGTGCCTGCAGATAGTATTCCCCAGTGTTTTTTTATCACTTTCTTAAGGTTGTTGGACTCTGGTGTGAAGGATGTGACACATGTGATAATCTCTCTGGTGTCTTTTGGTCTTACTTCCAGAAGCGCCTCACGGTTGTTATTTCTTGCTCGTTTCATTGAGTTGTAAACCACTCGGGGAGGATAGCCTCTTTGAGTCAAGTTCCCTGACAAGATGTTGGCCTCAATTTTGTAGTCTGTAATGGAACTACAATTTCTCCTAAGTCGAAGGAATTGGCCGAACGGCAAATTGTCGCGCAGGGCTTTGGGGTGATGGCTGTTGTAGAGGAGTAAACTGTTCTTATCAGTGGGTTTCCTGTAGAGAGTAGTGCTTAAACCTGTGGGTGTCAATCTGATGTTCAAGTCCAGGAAGGGGATATCTGAGTTAGAGATGTGACTAGTGAATTTCAAAAACTGATTTTTGGTGTTGATCCATTCACAAAATTCGTGACAGGTTGTTAAATCACCCTTCCATAGGATCATGACATCATCGATGTACCTTTTCCACAGGGTTAGATTAGGTCCAAAGGGGTTGTCCTCGTTCATTATGACTGTCTCTTCAAATGCTGCCATATACAGGCAGGCCACACTAGGGGCAAAGGTACTACCCATCGATGTACCTTGGGACTGATGGTAAAGGTTGTCTTTGAATGCAAAATAGTTCTCGGTGAGAGCTAATGTTGCCAGATCCATGATAAATGTTATAGGAGTGGGAGATGTCCATTCCTTTTTCCGTAGGGCCGCCTCTATCACCGTCAGAGTAGCTTGTTGCGGGATGTTGGTGTAGAGGGCCTCTACGTCAAGGGTCAATAGGAAGTCAACATTCTCGGTGTTCTCTATTCCCTCAATGATATTCAAAATGTCAGTTGTGTCCCTGACATAAGAAGGTGTCTCTTTTACCAAGGGTTGTAGGAAACAATCACAGAACTTGGAAAGAGGTTCCAAGAGGGAACCTATTCCTGAGACAATTGGTCTGCCGGGAACAGGGGAAATGCCTTTATGTACCTTAGGTAATGTATAGAAATATGGTACAACAGGTTTGGTGGTACTCAGGAAGTCTGCTTCTTTTTTCGTGATCCAGCCATTGGCTTCGGCCTCCAAGATCTTGCTAGCTATTGTAGAACTTAATCTAGGTGTGGGATCGGTGTCAATAGGTGTGTAATATTTCCTATCGTCTAGTTGGCGAAGACATTCCGTTTCATAATCGCTAGTGGACTGGATAACAGTCGCACCTCCCTTGTCTGCCTGTTTGATGGTGATGGACATATCAGTTGCTAGTGTTCTGGCCGCATCTCTTTCTTTTGCAGTAAAGTTGTTGTACACAGTGGTTCTACTCTGTATTTTGTCCAGATCTTTTAACACAGCCTTCTCGAAGGTAAGGACCTCCGAGGGAATCATGCTGTTTGTTGGAGTAAAGGTGGAAGCTTTATGCAGGCCTGTATCACTAGGTTCAGAAGTCAATTCGTCCTCAAAAAATGCTTTTAGGCGTATTTTCCGAAAGAAGCTCTGGACCTCGCAGATTAATTCGAATTTATCTACTCTAGGAGTAGGTACGAAGCCCAGACCTTTCTTTAATACATCCTCCTCTGTGTTGCTGAGGGGTCTATGGGAAAGGTTGATAACTAATCCCTCTGGCCCTTCCTTCTGCTCCGAGTTTCCATTTGTGGCTGCGGTTGTGGTTGTTCTTGCCACTGGACATGGGTGGTAGTTTGTTGTTGTCCTCGCCTTCGCCCTCTTCCTCTGCCCCAGCCTCTGCCTAAAAAAGGTTTCGGGTTGTTACCAGGATAGAATTGTGGCGGGTACTGAGGAAACATGGGATACTGCCAAAAAGGAGGTTGGGGGGGGACGGGAAACATCGGACCACCTTGGTTCTGGTATGACCGTGTGTTGGTCTTCCTCTGATTTTTATTATTGTTCCAACTCCCTGTACTGGATCCACTAGACGACCCTCTTCTGCTGTGATTAGATTCTTCATCACTTGAATAGTCTGTCTTGTTGGACGTGTAGTCTGCTTTTAAGTAAGGAAATACTCTCTCTTTGTCGAATCTGGTGATATCTTTCTGTAGTTTCGTTATTTTTTGTTTAAGCAAAAACTCCCTACTTTCAGCAATCTCCTGATTGATCTCTGCTAGTTTAGTTTTAAAAACAGCAGATTGAGTGACAGGTTTCATTGTGCTTTCCAGATCTTGAATGCGTGTAAGGATGCAATCGGCCAACCTCTTGGCTGTCCCTATGATAAGTACTAGTAAGTCCCTGGTGCATTTCCACGACACCAGGGACCACTCTTTCTTGAATAGTGGGTCATCCAGGAATAGACGGGGTACTAAATTGACGATGAGACCGTTAGGGGCGATGTTGGCCCTAAGGTACTCAGTCATCATGGCCCCATGTATGGTTATTTTCAACCATTCTTTTTTCAAAGCTGTTAAATTCGTCCAGTCGTCCGACTGGGAACCTGAGGCTATGCTGCTGTCCATAACCAAAAGTGATGGTGCTCTTAGAATGTCAGATACGGCGTCTTCACCATAGCTGATGCCTAGTTCACCTTCCATAATTACTTGGAGGGGCAGATGGTCCTCTTAGAGCCAGATGGCACTATAGGTAACCTTGAAAACAATCTCCTGCGGGGGACTCCCGCGCTAGATACGTTCAACAAAAGGAAGGAGAGTAAAAGGTGGGCTATTTTTAACGAGGTCCTACACATAGGCCCTAAGTAACTGTGTCAACAAGAGATGTGTAGTTCCTGCAGGACAGGAAGTCGACAGGGAATAAAGTATTCCAATTCAGACTTCAACCTAACAAAAGAAAGTGCACAAGGGAAGGGAATCCCTTCAGGGTGGAACTAAAACCCTCACACACCCAGCAAGCTAGGTGTCATGCTTCATCATCTGGGTTCTGCTCCTCGTCGGGTCGGCGGTGCAATACCCGACGGGCACCCATACAGGGGCTCTTTGTCGGAGATCTTTTGTTCCCTGCCGTATGGTGCGTGCGTGTGAGGGCCCGGGAGTGTAGATGTAGGTGATTAAAAAGGTTGGTTGGTCTGAAATAGAATTTTATTGGCTCAGTCAACCACCTAGTTAAAAAGGGGGAGTGAGTGGCGTAAAAGCTATATATGCTCACGACGGATGAGTGGCTAGCTACGCTCAACTCTTATGGTCAACATGTTTCGCGCACATTGAGTCAGGAGGATCTCGTGGCGCTTCGTCAGGACCTAAAGTGAAGTGAAGTGTGCTCGAAAGAAACTATCTACAGTGGGGTGAGAAAAACAAGGGTGAGAACAAAAATGTTGGTCAACCCTTAATAGGTGCCCCTACCTTACGTATTTGATTTAAGAGGGGGTCACCTAGAGAAAGGAAATAATCAATAAAAATATGTATGAGAACCCAAAGCCACCCACGGCATATTAGGCATTATAACAAAAAGTAGAATCGACCACCACTCGTATGGTTAAGTGGTGATCACATTCATATAATCCAGAGTATTAATACTGGATGCCTACCAGTTATCTGGTCAGTTAATCATAGCATGACATGAGACAAGGTAGGGCAAAGTAAAAAACGGTAACGGCAAGTAGCACAATCAGGTTCTGGTTGGACGCACAGCCCTTTAAAAAGAAAGAAATCATGATTATGTAAGGACTCACCAATTTATGTTAAAAAGAGCTCCTCATCAGGTGCATGGCGCGTCCACAGAGGGAGAAACACATTCGTTCCCTAAAGTATAATGGTGTTATGGGGAGAAGTAGAGGCACAGGAAGATATCAAAAACATGAAGTCTTTGGAGAGAGATCTCCACTAGGTAACAAGAGAACATATTAAAAATAGAACATATTAAAAAGAACGTGTGGCACCTCTTGTGTGCACTGGTACTCTGATATTAAATGTGGTTACCCAGGTGCAGTTAACCGGGGGCAGGACTCAGATGTGCAAGTCCCAAATTGTAAAAGGTCTGTGTTCAAAAGTAATGAATCAGAGTGACCGATACTAACTTATTATGAGCTTAAGTTATGAATCAGCATTTCATCGCTGCTAAGCCCAGTGTAATTTGGGCGTGTCGAAGTGCTCACATGCAGGCTATACAAACGTGTACCGATGGTGGGCAGTGAATCGGAATCCTGCGTTTGTTATTGAAGTCTGAATTGGAATACTTTATTCCCTGTCGACTTCCTGTCCTGCAGGAACTACACATCTCTTGTTGACACAGTTACTTAGGGCCTATGTGTAGGACCTCGTTAAAAATAGCCCACCTTTTACTCTCCTTCCTTTTGTTGAACGAATCGTTTCTTTAAAAGCCAGGCAAGGTGGCGCAAATCATCCATTGTGTGGTTTTATAAATATTACTGAAGCCTTTGCATTGTAAATGCATCATCTTGCGTGAGTCAGGGACAAAGCAAGGCTTGATAAATTTAGGCCACAATCCCAAACAAAAGCTTCTCCAACAACGTAAAATGTTCTCTGCTCTCTCATTTTATATCTGCCTTAGACATTTTCTTTCTCTTTTGCTCTTCTGTTCTAATATGGGTCAGCCATAAGATTTCCTTCTGCAGCTTGACTGTTCACACACAGAAAGCAGGAAAGTGCATGATTTTATATTGAAGTTGAATTCTAAAGCCAAGTTCCTTATTATCTTTAAATTAGCAATAGCTATTAAGAAATTCTGATTTTCCCCAGAAAACCCTCGAATCACTTAAGGGTTGCATCCAGTCAGAGAACATGCCATAATCACTCTAAGTGAATCTTTGTCCTCCCTACCCTTTGTTGCCAACAATGTCTGTGTTTGTGTAGAGGAAATAATGTGGGCCCCACTAGTCACCAGAATTTCCTCTGAAACTTGAACAGAGAAAATCAAATAATTTATTTGAAAGAAAACGTTTATCCAGTAATTGTCAAATCCTATTACCTTAGTGTTAAGAAGGTGTCTATATTTCATCTATATCGCCTATTATTGATCATGTTGCAGTCATTTTATGGGTCCATGCAACGAACAATAAAAGTTGTGTGAAGCTCAATCAGAGAAAACCAATGCATGGCATGGTTATAAGAAGATCACCAATATGGACAAAATGAACAACTTCCCTCAAATCCATTCTTGAACGGCAGGAAATGGTCTTATTTTGGATATATCTGGATTTCACATTTTTTGCAAAATTCTTCTTAGGTTTAATTTCAGTGAGCTTTTGGTATATACAAAACCTCATGTCACAATTCCTAAAAAAACAATACAATCAGAAGTACAAAGAGCGGATAAGCCTTGAGTAAGCTTCATTCAGCCAATGGTTTTCATTTGGTTTTCATGGTTTAGCATTATTTGGATGGGCTGTCCAACAAGGCCAAGCATTTTGTGGAGGGTTACATTGTCCCATTTCTCTCCCTATCAAGTTATAGGGATGCCACACCAAGTAGTCCTTTTGCTAGACTAGAGCCAATGTGTTCTCTTTGATGAATTTATTTTGCAGACACAATATTTTCATTGCTGGTTTTTAGATTTTTTTAGTTTAGGAAGTATTTGCTGTTTGGATGCCATAGCCTGTGATAAAGACAAACTGCTATCCTCTAATCACTCTGTATTAACAGGTTTTGGTTTTTTTTGTTCAGAAAGTAAAACTGTGTGGACACATAGGCTTTTTTTAAAGATGCAATAAAAATACTGGCCATTTGTTACCTAAACTGTGGATGGCAAAAAAGAAATGTACACCATAAGAAAATCCAAAAATTATTATGACACTTTCTAATTACCATTACAGAAAATCTTTGAACATCCTGACATGGAATATTCTGCTGAGCATCATTGTGCGATATTCAACAATTTGAAATGGATGTATTGACTTATGTAACTTATTTCATCAATTGGCAGCTGCAACTTTGTGGCTTGAAAAGACTAAAATGGCCTTTTTTCAACTGGTTTGAAAGAAAAAAAAGAAGAAACTGATTCTTACATAAAGTTCTACTAAATTTTTCAGAACTTACTGATATAGTGCTGCTGATTGAACATGGATTACCCGGTAAAATAAAGGAGAGAGGGAAGATCCGGGCATGTTATTCTAATTTCCCTAGAGTTTCTTCCACAAGTTGTTCAGAGTTTTCAATGAATCAATTGCCTCAGGTAGAACCTATGCAAGTAGAGCCTGTGCTGGGTCCTTTGAATGAATGTGAAAAGGACCGCTAGGGTAAGGGCAGACTCTGTCAATATTGTGACAAAGCTTGATATATGATGCAGGCTTGTGTTAAACAAATTCAGAGGAATGGTGTAAGAACTCAATCATCTGCGAAGAAGACAGTAGTGCATTTGCTTTCCTATGTTGGATCGCCCATGAATAATGCTGAATAATGCTGATGATCATTCGTTCCTTCTACCAAGTGACATGAGAAAAGAAGAGGGGAAAATTGTTGATACTTCTACATTGATGAATAGAGGTGCATGTGGAATGTTGAATGATCAGCAGTGGGAAGGTACATTTAACACTCCAAAGAGAGTTACAAAGTCTCCTGAAGTGATTCTAATTGTTGATGGCTCACCATTGCCTTTTTGTTCAATATGCGAGCCCACATCCCCATAAAAAGTATCATTCAGGAAGTGCTATTTTGATATTTCCTCTCCTCGTTACACTGAAAGTTTTGGAATTCTTTGGTTTTTCATTGTCAATAGTCTTTATCCGATCACTTAAAAGCAATCATAAAACATACAAATACATGTATAAAACATCATAAATATCCTTAAAAAACAGAAATGAAAAAAAACTACACTAACAATTATAAGAAATTTGAATATCAGCAATTCATACAAACAGTGTCAGTCAAAGAAGATCAGATTAAAAACCATTACATTGCAGGAGCATAATGCAAACTTTAAAAATAAACCCACAGCTGAGTAAGTTTCAGGACAATCAAGTTGCCTCAGAGAAAGCAACACCACTCTACACTTGATAAATTTATGCTTCCCTAAAATAGGCAATAGAAAATGTTCTGTAAAAGAAGATAAAACTTAGAAAAGAAGACAACATGCAGCAAAGTCTGAGTAGAGACCTCGTCACATGGACAAATACGTGTTGGAGGTCTCAAACTGACCTTGAGGAAAACATAATATACATTTAACCCCTTCCATGCCCATGACGGAACGGCAATGGTAAACATGCACAATGCGAACCGCCAAGGGGGTAGTTGCATTGTAACTGCACGTGCGGACCGCCGCCATACAGGTGGACGGTCCCACTACCGCAACGATGGCGGTCAGACGAAAGTCCGACCACCATCGTAATCGGCCCCCTAGTTCGTGGTGAGAAACAAAGTGCAGTATTATCAAGGGAACTCAAAGGATATGTCGGCATTTTCTATTTTCTTCAACCTGGATATATACCACATCCATATAACGCTGTACACCCGCTCCATAAGTTGGGATGGGAATGCATTTCCTCTTATAAATCTTGAGGGAAGGGAGTATGGGCTTATTCCCAAGGGAAGAGATGAGGGAAAAAATTGTGCCAACTACCTTCAAGAAATGTTTTTTCCTTTCACAGCACAGGGGCTCAGTATAAGAACTATCAAAGATTAGGCCAAGATACGGATACTGAGTCACTTTCTCATATTCCTATTGTTAATGCTCATACAGCGGGTTTTCAAATTTTTAGGGTACAACCCATGATAAAAGTTTTTAAGCGGTGAGTCTGGCAAGCAGAACGGAGTCATCTGTATACAGAAGTGCAGGAATGGCTTATTTATTAACAACCTGACCACCCAAAACAGGATTCACAAGAACGGATTCTAACCCGTTTATAGAGGGCAGAAACAAAATGGGAGCCAGCACAGATCCCTGACGGACCCCCGCCTAAGAGGAAAAGTATTGGTATGTTCCCTTTCCTTCCCATATCTCACAGAGGCATCTAAGTCCTGGTGCAATGATCTCACAAAGGCCACCAACCCACCTTAAATACCAATGGCTGTTATAATATCCCACAATTTTGACTTTTTGACGCAGTCAAAAGCACTGGATAGGTCCATAAATGCTAAATGGAGAGAGTTATGTTTTACAAACTTATATTTACTCACTAAGAGATGCAGATTTAAACATTGTTCGGTTGTTACAAGCCCTTTCCTAAACCCATATTGAACCATGGACAGGATATTACTCTCCAAAGTCCAAAGCAACAGCCTATCCAAAACTATTGTACCAATGATCTTTAAGGTGGCATCAAGTAGGGAAAAAGGATCGTAACATTTTGGCTCCTGCACATTCCCCTTTTTGAATACAGGTACAATTATAGATGTATACCAGGAGGTTTGAATGCCAGTCTTCCATGCAGAATTTATAATATTAGCAAGTAGGGGTGCCCAAAACTCAGGAGTTCCCTTATATAGGTTCATAGGCATTTTTGTAGGTGCTATTAAGTATAGCTTTGAACACTTCCTCGGAGGAGGAAGACATTTTCAAGGGAAAACAATGGAATCTCCATTTTCAAAGGCCTGGACACATATTTGGCAATACATTTTGCCAAAGCAATACGTCCACTCATCTGGGCTAATGTGCACACACACTCTATTTGCAGAACTGCAAGAGGAAAAACCGGCATGTACTAACTTCCAAAAAGCCTGGGAGCCTTTGGCTTTACAAGCATACCTCAGGTTTTCTCAATGTCAAGTCTTCATTTCAGCCTTTTTCTATTGTAGGACCATTGTGTATTCCTTCCTACAGATTCTTATTGCCTCTCTATTTCTGGGTATGCGTTTCAGTTCCCTTCTAGGTCTAGATTTAGCTGCTCTGCATGCCTTATCAAATCATGATGTATAATATGGTCGGATCTATTGCCAACAGGCCTAGTAAGCAGGGCCCTAACATTAACGTTTGGCTGGCAAAAGGTGCCTAAAATAGCAGTTGGGTCATTGTTAATAGAGAGACAGGAGCTAATCAATTACCTGTTACCAGACATGATTTTTTACAAAATTAAGGCCATGTTCACTGTCTGCCATACTAACCTGTATCCAGAAGGACAGGTTACTTGGGGCCAAGTGCAGGTTTCAACACTCTCTTTGGAATGTTTATTATAATAGTTATAGGGCTGTGGTCACTATAAATGCTGGGTAGGACTTCCCCTTTAAAGACATGGTTGTGCATGGAACTAGACATAAAATGTAATCAATTGTGGAACATGAACCTCTGCCCATAAAAATTGGCACGTCCTGTTGCTTGCTGGTCATAATGCTCTCTAGATCATAGGATGCCAAATAAGTGTATAATAAGGGACCCCTTGAGTCCTGGGTTGAATCAAGGCTTTGCTCGCAATGCAGGGAAGGGAAGGTGAAGGGTAGCAGTGGTGAAAAAAGCACCCAATTTGGCATTAAAATCACTAACCACTAAAAGATTAAATGCTAAGTCTAGACACATATTTCTATTAACCGCTTTCATAATAAAATCAAATAATCCACAAAAATTCTGGTTATCCTTGACGGAAAACTTATTATTGAAGAAGTTAATTAAAAACAAAGCAAATGTTGATACCTATCTCTAGTCACAAGCCTGCAAATTTCTCCCCTCAACAGTAAACATTTGTATGTTGCAATCGATAGAGACCTTAAACTAGGTAGCCAGACCCCCTGTAGCCAGGCCAGAAGCAGCTGGCAATGCTGGCAAATGTATCATGTGTAACCGTCAAAAATATCATGCAATAACTAGGTCTCTTGCAATTAAAAATATCAAAATTACTAATAAAGATGGACCAGTCCTCAATCTGTAGCTTGGAAGATAAGCCTGCAATGTTCCAAGTCAGCAGCTTTAGTTTAGAATCAGATGATAAGGCTGCATGGCTGTCTGATCCAGCCCAACTGACACAGGATAAGAGGTAATGGTTGAACAAAACTGGTAGCTTTCAAGGATTCATCAGATACAGGTGTCTTCGCAGAATGTTCAATGTCTGCAAGCAAATCCATGGGTGGATCAGATTTGGCTAGGGTCGCGGGTATAAATGGAGGCTGTGTCAGTGGCAGAGGGCTAGAGCATGACCAATTCCTCATTCTGTTCTGGCTCCCTGCCGCATTGTCAGTCATTAACCTCCAAATCAGACAAAGCTGTAAATCTGTTAGCAGTTAGGAATTGATTGACTTGGTACAACGTCAAGAATTAACTGTTACATTAATTACATTGTAGCGCCGAGGGGTCCAAGTGACTGTAAAAAACCTAGCTGTAATAATTTAATTGAGCCAGGACGTAACAGTCCTGATCTTGCTTGATACATTATCCCACCAACAACAAAGGGCTTCAGAAAGTTAATAATATAGTCCCCTTGAGACCTCATTGGCAGGAGAACCACCCACCTAACGCTATGGACCAGGAGAATCTCACTAAAAAGGTGAACATTTGGCTTGACTTTGGAATTAAACCATTGAGTAACCTTGTTTTTTAACTGAGATAGGGACTCTGTTACACCAGGAACCAGGCTGGGAATGTTGTCCGACACCGCCACACATGGACAAGAATCCGCAGGCCGATGAATCACAGCGAGGGGGGCTGGATGACAATCATGCTGACTATCCATTAAAGATGGAATGTGAGACTTGTGTTTTGTTTCTTGAGTTAAGAATCTGTTCACCCATTGACACATGGCACCACAATTAGTTCCCAAAGGCAGAGACACAATACTGTTGAGGTGGGGCCCAGTGGATGAACTCCGAGACCGCACACCCCTCCCCAGATTACTGAAATGTTTTTCAATGGAGGTTGGCGGTCAATAATAGGGTGCAGCTTTCCTCTAAGAGAATGCTGAGCCTATCACTTAAAGAGTCCAATAGAGCAGTGTCTAAGATGGCCATGGCACCACTCTTGCTGACCTTCTCTAAAGGGATTACATTTACAAACTCACATAATCTGGACTTCTGCACCCCTTTTCTGTGCTTAGCAGCAGAGCCAATTCTGGGAGACTGCTGGCCAGCCTATGTATTAATGGAACCCTTTGCAAGGCCTTCTTCGCGCTCTTTAGTGCATTCACAGGGGTAGAGGGACAGGCCCATTAAGTGAGGATCCACACTGTGATTGAGAACCGGGAAAGGGTCCAGTACCAGCTGCAGGGAGCAAAGTTTGTCACTCTGTCAGTTCGATCTCTTTCATGATGACACCTACAGCACGTGCTAGAAAACCATTGATGGCCTGCGGTTGAGCAGGGGTAGATTTCCGCTTCCCCATTGAGACTATAAGTCAGAAAGCCTAAGACAAACCTAGGTACTTACACAATGACAACTCCAAAAGTCAGGAAAAAAACACATAAAAATGTCTAACCAAAAGCATAAAACGAAAAATGGGTCTTACAAAAACTGTAATAAACAAACTACCCAGAGACGGGCCCACCCTTAGCCCGAGCTTTGCCCAGACATGGCTCGCGGGCAGCCGCGGCCCGTGGAGGGAGTTCCGTGGGGTGGAAAGGCGGGGCGGGGGAGGGGCAGGGTGGGGGGTACTAAAAAACGGAATATGGATAATTGGAGGTAAGTAAACAATTAAATAAATAAAACGAATTTCGTAGCGAGAGCTGCATCGCATTTTATAAATGTTATTGTTGTGCTAAGTGTAGTGGGAATATTAAATTGCATTATATTGTAATGTTATATTTTATGTAATTTGATATTTATTGTAGTTAGAGTAGTAAATCATATTCTTGTGTGATGTAAAATATTGTGTTACTGTTGTGTTGTGTTAGGTGGGAGTAATTATTATTTTCATATTTATTTAGTATATAAATAAATGTTTTCTTTTTAATGTAGTGGGAAATGTATATACATTTATCTTAATTTGTAATAATTTATTTTATGTTGTAATTTATATAATTATGTTTTTGATTTATTATGATAATATAATTTGCAATATTTTTGTTTATTACTTTTTTTTAGTTAAATTGTCAAATATGTCTGTGTTTAATTTTTATTTTAAATTAAATTGATTCCCTTTTTTATTATTTTATATTTTTGGTGTATTTAAATATGTTTACACATATTTTTGATAATATTATCCTATTTAAGATGTTTTAAATAATCTTATTTATTAAAATATTAGTTTTTTTATATGTATAGTTATATATATCTATATATGTGTGTTTACATTTATAAAATGAAGGTTATTTGTTCTGTTTGTTAAAATATACATGTAATTATATATTTCTTTACAAATGAAAGTTAGTATTTGATTTATATTTATTTTATTTTTTTAAATATATATATTTTAAAGTCAATATTTAATACAACTATATAATTGTAAACTGTATTTTTTTTCTCGATTTTTTTGTACTTACCTTTTCAAGCATAGGAAGTCAATATTTTTTTATTCTATATTTTTCACTCAATATTATTTACATCTATATTTTTGTAGTCGATATTTTTTACTAAACTTGATTACTGAGATGCTTATCTTCTTCTGAGAATAAAGGAAGGCACACCATTAGGGCATTTTAAATACTGCATCATGCATTTTTGGATTGCACAATGCACTTACCATTTTTCTGCACTTTGAAGATTCAATATCATTGGATGTCTAGAATCAGTTTGTATTGCTCTACTTGAATGAGATTCTAGTTTTCTCAAAGGCTCTTGAGGCTCAATATGTGACTTTGGTGTTACCTAGACTTCAGCAACATAAGCTGTCTTGCAAATCTTAGAAATGTGAGTTTGAGATGGAAGGTGATGAGTTTATTGGATTTAGGCTGAATTCTTCTGACCCCTCTGTGGATCCCAAGATGGTCTCAGCTGGGTGCCAATTGATGTTGCTTGGCTAGGACGATGTGTTGCCATGACTTCCCGCTCCTTCACCAAATACTTTAAATTGTAAGCATACATTCTGGTGTTACTTGCTACCACAGTTGAGGACTACAGCGAAAGCAATTCTAGTAATAATATGGGCAAAACCAATAACAAGCAAAATAAAATTAAAATCTTTCCAGCCAAGCAAAACAGCCCCCCTGGGTAGTCATCTGCAGACTTTGGGGCCGATTCCGATTCCGGCCGCAAAATGAACCGACCGACACGGACCCGGACCGAATATCGATCGACACGGACCAGCGCCATACGACCCGTGCAGTACGATGCAACGCGAGTGAATTACAACCGACACGTACGGAATACAAGCCGTACGACCGAGCCGGAGGGAAAATAGTGATCCGGACGGAAAACCGACGCGATTTTCACCGACCTACACTAACCCGGAATCAACCCGACTGACCCGTACCCACGATGTACGATTAGCGCAGTACGATGCAATGCGTGTAAAACCAGACCTACCCGCACGGAGACTAAGCCGCACGACCGACACGCACAGACAACCCGGCACACAAGCAATACAGACCGCCCCGAACGACGCCTACCAAACACAGAAGACAGGAGGCGTGAACAAGGCGGAGAAGCCCGCACGAGACAACAGCAGCGTCAGTTTCCGTCACATGAACGTCTCCTACATGCCTACAAAACACAAAGGAAAAAACACAAAAAAAGGACCAAACAAGCAATGACTAAGCCAATAAATACCCAACACAAATTAATTGGACAAAGACACACCCACAACTACAACTATATAAAGGAATACAATCACTACCATCATCCCTTGCAAACAGGAGACACAGCCAGCAGCAAACATCATTACACAGCAACCACAGACACACTCACAACTCACCCATCACACAACTAATACACCATCAGCACCACATACAAAAGCACACACACATACAAACAGCAAAACCAACACCAACCCACCATCACTTGCACCCTCACACACACATTCCTCACCACCACCACCCATCACCATGCCTCCAAAGTAGAATCCAAAGTTCACAGATAGTTAGTTAGAAGTGCTGATAGACGAGATCATCAGAGTAGAGCCACATTTGTTTGTTACATTGGTTCAAAGGACCCCCATCTCAGAAAACCAAGATGTGGGCGAGGATTGTGGACAATGTGAACGCACAAGCACCAACGTTGCGCACAAAGGACGATATCCAGAACAGGTGGTATGATGTGCGCAGGAGAGTCAAGAAATTCATCGAGAAAGTTCACACCTTGAGTCAGCGCACCGGCGGTGGCCCTCCTGCCAAACCAGTCTACTTCAGGACCTGGGAAGAGAAGGTGCGGGACATCCTACCACCAGAGAGCGTCCATGGCCTAACAGACATCCCAGAGACTGGTGAGTACACAAACAACAAACCCAAGATTGTTTGGCAAGGGGACAGTGAAACCATGCACCCCAAGCAAACCTACACTAACCAATAGATAATCAACCCAAGATGTGTATGCCAGTCACACAAACACAATACCTGCCATCTCATAGTGACTATGGACTGTGTCATGACATGCACCAACCTACATACAAATAGAGCAAGCCACTGGCACTAAGCCAAATACATCCAGCAAGACAGTTTGCCACCACAAACACACCACCTCACAGTGCAGCTGACTGTCAGGAAGGAATAGTGGGGATGCAGGTGAAGTGAGTGTAGCCAAAAGCATGATGGGGCCTGTAGTCACAGATAATGCTCCCCCTCCTCATTGGCCCATCAAGACCTCTCTGAAACATGCCCACATCACAGGGAGTGGAAAATGACTAACAAGATGGCTGACACTGGGTCCTGCTAGGGGTTGTGTGCAAATCAGAAGCAGGACACCACTGACTGACATAGTGAAAGACAACTTGCATGCCCTACAATGGAAGCACGTGTCATGATAGGAAGGAGGACTGACAGCCCTGACCATACTAATCAGCATGGGGAGACACCCCCCAACACAAACTCCACACAACTCACCGGGTACAATGCTTTGACACACACCTCATTGAAATATCAGCAAAAGATCCCCCGTACTGGCTGCTGCTGTGTGAAGCACAGGGGCTCACTTGGGACTTGTAGCCAAACAAACACCAGGATTTCACTGTCAGCCATCTTGCCATTGCTGTCACACCCCCTCACAGGGAAGCAGAGTCAAGAGGGAGGAAGCATGGGACTCGCAATCACACACAACCTACAACCACCCACATGGCCCAGCAAGATAAACCTGAACCATACTCGCCTCACAGGGAGTGGGAAGGGACCGACAAGATGTCTGACACTGGGCTCTGTTGTGGGGAGCCCAAGGCCATGCTGGCAAATGGCCAACAACAAGATCAAACTCTGTCCGTGACAAGCTGGGAAAAAGCAGTGTACAGGCAGGCATCTATTATAAAAGTAGAAAATGTCATGTTTGTGAACCAACGATGCATGTAGAAACATAAATCACATTGTGTGTCTCTTCCAAACACAGGTCGGGCTGGGCACCCACTGACAAATGACGAGGATACCCAGTCCCAGACTCTGTTGGACACTGAGCTCTCTGGTCTGACTCTCTCACTGTCCTCTTCGGATGACAACGACCAACCTGGCCTCTCCGGTGTGAGCCATCATGCAGCACCAGCAGCAGCAACATCTGCCCCCCCTGTACCCACGCCTTCACCATCTGGACACCGACAGGGCACCCCCACCAACACAGACAGACCAAGGACAATCAACACCCACAGCACAGGGACACAGGACCCCCCAGAAGCTACAGCCAACACCACCAGCAACACCACCCAAGGGGTCCCAGGGTCACCTGTGCGTACCGCCGCTGGTCCTGCCCGTGTGTAGAGGGGTGCTGGGAGGGGTGGGAGGCACGGGGCACGCCTTGCAGAGGGGTCTGGACTGCATGATGACCCCCAACTGGCACGCATCAGAGATGCGCACCAGGATAGCACCGGAGGATTTGGCCAGGTAGTGGGGATCCTCAAGGACATGCAACAGGAGCAGGTCGTCCACCATGCCCGCATGGAGGCAAAGTGGGATGCCCTTACTGCGGTGCATCGGGACATACTACAATGCCTCCACCAGATCAACACCAACCTGTCCCCACCCCCCTGTGTGCCCACAACATCTGTCAAACACCATCTGCCAGCGCCACAGGGAGGGAGGAGGACTCTGGCGGAGAGTCCCCTGCACCGCAGAGGCCTGCACATGAGGATCCCCCCCTCCCGGAAGAAGAGGGGTCGTCCGAAGAAGGACATGTGAGAGGCAGATGTCCCAGCACATCCCCCAGGGCCTCTAAACCTGTTCTGGCAATGTTCTTTGTGCGCAACCCGTTCACCTTGTCCAATCGCACACAACTCGCCCACATGACATGGAGGGTTCATGTTGGGCCAATGTATCAGATGACTGTGGACTTTACTCTGGACATTTCATCTACCAGCACGACCAACTCAAATGTGAACGTTGGATTCCCAAACCACTGTTCAGGGCGAAGTCGATCTGCTACACAACACAGTGCATGCCAAATACTGCAACAATGTGACCAACGTAAGGTCAGTCATGGGGATGTGACACATGTGAGGGAGACACACCACTATGGCAACACAAAACATACTCACCATGGCAATGTGACTCATCACACACAATGATGTTGACCTGAAACACATAGGCATGCACAGACACGACACCAAGCACAGTCAGTGGTAACAAGTCCACAGGTGAGGTAAGCAGATATCACTCAGATGTAGGAAGACAGACAACGCACATAACAAAGTGTAGCACAGGTTCATTACACACCAGCAACACGTTTATTCCACAATAGTTGCAAAGTAATTCTACATAACAGTGGACACACGCTCACAATGTTTTGGAGAATGGAAGTCCAGGGATGTGTGGTACATCAGTTGATGGGAATTCTCAACTTCCACACTGGTGTTGGCTTCTGGGTGTTGGGGGTTAGTGTTGACCACACAACAGGCAAAGGACCCTGGGGAGGACAGACAAGATACAGTCAAAAGCACAGACACACAGGAGAGAAATGCAATACACATGCACAAAACATGTTGCAAAACTCCTACACAAACACTATTTAGCACTACTACCCTATTGTGGAGTACACACCACCTGAATGTACACATCACAGCACGCATCCAGTCAAGTGGCACACAGACACACTCAGACAGCAACAGAGCTGGCTCAACACATTCCTGGAAACTCACTTTCAGGTGAAGAAGTTGTTGATGAGCTGGGAGCGGACGTCACCATCATCTTCATCATCACTGGCATCCTGGCCCAGGCCGGGATCCTCCACAGGTGCCGGACGTTGGTCGTCGTCATCCTCATCCAGGATGAGAGGCACCTCCTTCTGCACCACCATGTTGTTTAGCATGCAGCAGACCAGTATTATTTTGAACACCTTTGCAGGCTCATATGGGAGGGCCCCTCCGGTCTTGTCCAGGCAGCGAAAGCGGCTTTTCAGGAGGCCGAATGTCCGCTCAATCACCCTCCTGCTCCGACCATGTGCCTCATTGTAGCGCAGCTCGGCTGGTGTCACAGGGTTCCTGAGGGGTGTCAGCAACCACGGCATATTGGGGTATCCGGAGTCACCTACACACACAAAAATGAACAAGTAGATGAGTTTGGTAGGAGTGTGGAATACAACAATGACAAACACACAAAATGAGAAACAGTCAGTACACACTGACAAGCCAGGCATGCTGAGCTGGCATCTGTGACATCAGCGTTGCAATGTGACTACTCCTCATTATGTAGGCATCGTGCGCCGAACCAGGGAACCGTGCACACACATGTGTGATCAACATGTCAGCAAGACAGACCACCAGAGCATTGATCGAATGGTAGTGCTTCCTGTTACGGTATGCCTGCTCATGTGCCTGTGGTGGTATCAGGGCAACATGTGTCCCGTCAATGGATCCAATGACGTTTGGCATCCTCCCCAGTGTATAAAAGGCATCCTTAATTTCAGGGAGTTCATCTTGGCTCGGGAACTTGATATACAGGTCAAGGAATTGCAACATCCCCTCCAAGACATTGCGTAGCACCCGACATCGTTTGCGACATACCACCAGCAGTAGCCACAGTGTACTGGAAGGTACCAGTAGCAAAGAAGTGCAGGGCTGCCATCACCTTCACCTCTGGGGTCACTGCTGTAGGGTATGTCCGGCCAGGTAGCAGATGTGGCGCAAACTGCTCCGCCAACTCCTCCATCAGTGGCCTAGTGAAGCGGTACCGTCTGACGCTGTCGCGTTCCTGCAAGGTTGCAAGGTCTGGGAACAGACGATGCACAGCTGGTGCCCTGCAGTACAGAGATGCACAAAGGAAGATTGTCAGTACATCCCCCCATGTGGCCATGACCACAATCACTCTCACATGCTAGTTCATGACATTACACAATGTACTGAGGTGTGCGCTGTTGGTCATGGACACATATGTCACCTACAAGACCACCACCTCACATCTCAATTCCACATGTCCACATGAGTCCCATGTAGTGCAATGGGCTAATCATCTGGCTGTGTCACCCAACCTATGTGCTGCTGCAACGTTCAAAAAACCCACCCCAGTGACTAATGAGGATGTAGGCACTGCTTTGGAGTCCACGCCCATGGGATGGGAAACATAAGCCCTGTGAGTGGGGGTGGCAGGGGTGATGGGCAACATAAGCCCTGTGAGTGGGGGTGGCAGGGGTGATGGGCAACAGGTCCCCTATGGCTGAGAGCGGCAGGGGTGATGGGCAACAGGTCCCCTATGAGTGGGGGTGGCAGGGGTGATGGGCAACATAAGCCCTGTGAGTGGGGGTGGCAGGGGTGATGGGCACCAGGCCTCCTATGGGTGGGGGTGTTAGTGGTGCTGGCCATGCAACTCGTATGGTGGGCTGTTGTTAGTGGCCAGGATATGTATCCCCTGTGTGTGTTTGCCATTTTGCGGGTACGTGTCATTTGTTTATGTGGTAGGTGTCTGACTTACCGTCTGCGCCGTCGGCGTCGGTCTCTGATCCGGTCATAGATGTAGAGTACTGGTATGACCTGCGCGATGGGATTCATGATGCGTTTGTGTCGTACACGCTGCTTGTTGCTCCGTCTCGTACCCGCTGCAAGCTGTTCCGTCTCGTAGCCGTGTATTGATTTATGGCGCGAATCGTAGCTGATATGCTTGTTTTCCGGATGCTGTGACGTGCCGTACGTGATGACCCGTCCGGCGCGTAGGAAGTACGTATCGTTCTTGTCATGCTGGAAACTGCTATGGATACTGCTTCCAGGCGACATGGTTCCTCTTTGGGAGTTACGGATCGGACGGAGAATGGGTCTCGACTCACAGCCTACGTGTCGGTCGTGTTTTTGGCAGTTATGCGCATCGTACTTCCTATACAGGACGGACCGGCTCCGGGTACATGTCGGTCGCAGGGTAAGGCTACGGACAGCTGTCCGACCGGCCATCGGAATTGGTCCCTTTATGGCAGAAGTGGTAAATGGACCTGCACCTGTTCAGGGGCCAAGCCACTGTTAAGTGCGCTGCACTGCTGGCTGAAATGGGGAGCAAGAAAAGCACTCTGGAAAATTAGATTCAGTGGGCATACAACTGGACCTAATGCACAAGCATTTGGACTCAGTGACAGGAAAACTCCTTGACATGAAAGTCAAAGTGAGAGGGCAGATGCAACTTTGCATACACTGGAAGAATCACTCACAGAGAGTCCTGATCAACGGTAACCTGTCCGTTTCCTCTCCGATCACGGTTGGAGTCCCTCAAGGATCAACCTTGTCCCCTACCCTCTTCAATCTATACCTTGAACCGCTCTCAGAGGTCCTGCACACCGCCAATATCTCCTATCACATGTATGCCGACGACACACAGTTCTACATCAAAATCTCTTCTCCAGTGGACATTCGCTCCCTGAATGAGACCCTGAAGTTGACTGTTCACTGGCTCACTTCTAACCAGCTTAAACTCAACGCAAAAAATTCCTCATAAGTGACCTCAGTCCCTCTGGGCCGGTCACACCACCACGTACCGCGCACACTCCCCGTGGGTGTGCCCAGGCTGCCCCGATCCCGCCGCTGCCCGCAGCTGTGCTCCTGACCACTGGCGTGGTCTCAGCCTCCATAGCGCAGCGCCGCTTCCTGCTGACTGCTTGGCTTTTCTCCCCTGTGTCCCGTTTGTAGCCTGCCACTGTCATTGCGGTATTGTTTCCCCTGTGTTTGTTGCTGTATCCCCTGTTGCCCTTCTGTGCCCAGCCTTTTCTCTTTTTTGTCTAAGTTTCGTTGCCCGCCATTTTTTTCCCTGCTGTGCCCCTGCCGCGTTTCCCGCCACCTCCCCGCTCCCCGCCGCTGCTCCCCTGCGGCCCCGCCCCCTTCCACCTGGGACACTTCCCATTCGCCGCCCCGCTCCCGCCTCCCAGCTGCCCCTCCCTCCCACTGGACCTTATAGGGAGGAGTGCACGCAGTGGTGTACAGTGACCTCAGTCCCTCTGGGCCGGTCACACCACCACGCACCGCGCACACTCCCCATGGGTGTGCCCAGGCTGCCCCGATCCCGCCGCTGCCCGCAGCTGTGCTCCTGACCACTGGCGTGGTCTCAGCCTCCGTAGCACAGCGCCGCTTCCTGCTGACTGCTTGGCTTTTCTCCCCTGTTGCCCGTTTGTAGCCTGCCACTGTCATTGCGGTATTGTTTCCCCTGTGTTTGTTGCTGTATCCCCTGTTGCCCTTCTGTGCCCAGCCTTTTCTCTTTTTTGTCTAAGTTTCGTTGCCCGCCGTTTTTTTCCCTGCTGTGCCCCCGCCGCGTTTCCCGCCACCTCCCCGCCGCTGCTCCCCTGCGGCCCCGCCCCCTTCCACCTGGGACCCTTCCTATTCGCCGCCCCGCTCCCGCCTCCCAGCTGCCCCTCCCTCGCTCCACCCCCCCCCCACTCTCCTCAGATGGCAGAGTGGCAAACGCGCAGCATTGACGTGCAGCGGGCGCGCCCGAAGCGCGCCGAAGGTGCGCCAAAGGTAAGCCCGTCTGCGCCCGTCCGCGCCTGGACCGCGCCCAGTGCCAGGACCCCTGGCCCCCGCAGTCACCAGCCCACCCGCCGGACCTACGACGCCACCGAACTCAACGCACTCAACGCCGGCCGAACCCCGGGTTGCTACCGAGCAACACCGAGACGCACCCACGGACCCTTCTGCTGCCACTCCTGCAAGTTCACCTGCATCCGGACCTGCACTACTCCAGCACCGACCAAGACCAAGACGACCAATAGCAGCAGCCACCTAAAATGCATCCTGCTCAACACCCGCTCCGTCCACAGACACGCCGTCGAGCTCTGGAACCTGCTCGACACAACTTCACCAGACGTCGCCTTCCTCACGGAAACCTGGATGAACGCCTCTTCAGCGCCCGACATCGCCATCGCCATCCCAGACGGCTACAAGATCATCCGAAGGGACCGCATCAACCAGACCGGAGGAGGCATCGCCATCATCCAACGACACCCTCGCACCCGCCGAGCACCTGCACTTCCAGGTCCACATCAACCCCAAGACCACCCTCAGAGGCACCCTCATCTACAGACCCCCGGGACCACGCACACAATTCAGCGAAGACATCGCCGACTTCATCAGCCCACACGCCCTCCCCTCCGCTGACTACAGCCTCCTCGGGGACCTCAACTTCCACCTGGAGAACAACGACTGCAACACCACCACCCTGCTGGACAACCTCGCAAACCTCGGACTCAAGCAGCTGGTGACCACCCCCACCCACTACGCCGGACACACACTCGACCCCGTCTTCTCATCCAGCAAGGACATCACCTTCATCCACGCCACCGGACTCCACTGGACGGACCACAGCTGTGTCCACTTCAGCTTCAGAAGGACCACGATCCACTACCACCAGCAACAGGTTGCACGCAGAAGCTGGAACAAGATCACAGCCGACCAGCTCGCGACTTCCCTGAGCAAGAACCCACCCACCAGCGCAACGAACCCCAGCCAAGCGGCCACCAACCTCACGAAGTGGATCAGCGACTGCGCAGACGACCTCGCCCCCCTGAGGACCCCGCCTAGCAGACCCGGCAGCAAGAAAGCCCCATGGTTCACCGACGAACTCAAGAGCTCCAAGAAGAACTGCCGAGCCCTCGTGAGAATCTGGCGCAGAGACCCTACACCGGACAACATGACTGCCCTCAAGCTCGCCACCCGAAAACACCACCAACTTATCCACGCCACCAAGAAAACTGCATTCAAGGAACGACTGGACAACAACGCACACAACAGCAAGGAACTCTTCAACATCGTTAAAGAGCTCTCCAACCCCAACGCCGGAAACAACGACATCACCCCTTCGCAAGACCTCTGCAACTCCCTCGCCTCCTACTTCCACAACAAGATCGCGGACATACACAACAGCTTCAGCACTCAACCGATGCACACCACGACCGAACCACCGCCCCCCACCACCACCCTCAGCGCCTGGACCCCGATCAGCACCGAAGACACCGTCCGCACGATGAACTCCATCCACTCCGGAGCTCCGACCGACCCCTGCCCTCACCACGTCTTCAACAAGGCCGACGCTGTCATTGCACCCCACCTGCGGGACATCATCAACACCTCCTTCGACACCGCTACCTTCCCGGAGAGCTGGAAGCACGCCGAACTCAGCGCTCTACTAAAGAAGCGATCAGCCGACCCCACCGACCTCAAGAACTACCGCCCCATCTCGCTGCTCCTGTTCCCTGCAAAAGTCATCGAGAAGACCGTCAACAAGCAGCTGGCCGCCTTCCTCGAGACGAACGGATCCCTCGACCTCTCGCAGTCTGGCTTCCAGGCCAACCACAGCACCGAGACCGCCCTGATCGCAGCCACCGATGACATCCGAGCCCTGCTCGACAACGGAGAAACAGCAGCCCTCATCCTCCTAGACCTCTCCGCGGCCTTCGACACTGTCTGCCACCGTACACTAGTGCAGCGACTCAGCAACGTCGGAATCCAGGAGAAGGCACTGGAGTGGATCATCTCCTTCCTCGCCGGAAGGACACAGAGAGTCCGCCTCCCCCCGTTCAGATCTGAAGCCACCGAAGTCATCTGCGGCGTTCCTCAAGGCTCCTCGCTCAGTCCAACCCTCTTCAACGTCTACATGAGCCCCCTCGCAGACATCGCACGCCAGCACAACCTCAACATCATCTCCTATGCCGACGACACCCAGCTGATCCTCTCCCTCACCAACGACCCCGCCACCGCCAGAGCCAACCTTCACGAAGGGATGAAAGAGGTAGCCGAATGGATGAAGAACAGCCGCCTGAAACTGAACTCGGACAAGACGGAAGTCCTCATCCTGGGATCCTCACCCTCCACCTGGGACGACTCCTGGTGGCCACCCGCCCTAGGCAGCGCACCTAAACCAACAGACCACGCACGCAACCTGGGCTTCATCCTGGACTCCTCCCTCTCCATGACCAGACAAGTCAACGCCGTCTCCTCGTCGTGCTTCAACATCCTGCGCATGCTACGTAAGATCTTCCGGTGGATCCCCACCGAGACCAGGAAGACGGTCACCCAGGCCCTCGTCACTAGCCGTCTGGACTACGGCAACTCCCTCTACGCCGGAACCATCGCCAAACTCCAGAAGAGACTCCAGCGGATCCAGAACGCCTCAGCACGACTCATCCTGGACATCCCCCGTCGCAGCCACATCTCCGGACACCTGAGAGACCTGCACTGGCTCCCGGTCAACAAGAGAATCACCTTCCGTCTCCTCACCCACGCACACAAAGCCCTACACAACCAAGGCCCAGGATACCTCAACAGCCGCCTCAACTTCTACGCCCCCAAACGCCAGCTTCGATCGACCGGCCACGCCCTCGCCGCCGTCCCCCGCATCCGAAGAGCCACCACAGGGGGACGGTCCTTCTCCTACCTCGCCGCCAAGACATGGAACTCCCTCCCGACCTACCTCTGCCTGACCCAGGACCACCTCGCCTTCAGGAAGCAACTCAAGACCTGGCTGTTCGAGCAGTAGCGGACCCCCCTCCCCTAGCGCCTTCAGACCCTCTGGGTGAGTAGTGCGCTATATAAATGCTTTGATTGATTGATTGATTGACCACCTAACGCCAATACAGACATTCAAGAATGGATCAAGGCTATCTCAGCGCTAAACTGCTCTCCTACCATTGTTGGCTCTGCTAAATCCTTTGGAATTACTTTAGACAGCAACCTGAACATGCGTGGCCATATCAACGCGATGGTCAAAACTGCCAGATTTCACTTGAACTACCTAAGAAACCTGAAACCATTCCTCAACACCCCAGATCTAAAATCGGCAATACAGGCCCTAGTCATCTCTAAGCTACAATATGGTTGCTCCGCCTAACCAAGAGCTCTCTGGCACCCTTGAAAGCCTGCCTCAACGCCGCCGCCAGACTTCTAACTGGCTCTAAGAAGTACGACCATATCTCACCCCACCTTAAAGCTCTGAACTGGCTTCCTCTTGAGGCCAGAATCCAATTCAAGCTGACTTGCATCACCCACAAGGTTCTTTATTCCAAGTCCCCTGCTTTTCTCGCCCATAAACTTGTGATATCTGGAGGAGCCAGAAACTCCCAGACCGCCAGAGACCTTTTGCTCCAACCGGCACGCTTCAGGAAAAAAAGAACATACAATCGGGCCTTCTCTGGGGCTGCCCCAAGAATATGGAACTCACTCCCACCCACCATCAGAAGAATACCGTCTCTAGCTCACTTCAAAAAGAAGGCCAAAACTTTCCTAATGGGCAAATTCCTCTCCTAACGCTCACGTTATACTCACCTCCGTAACCTGGCTTCGCCTATCGTTACGGTATTACCCGGGGCCTTTCCTCCTTATGATACCCACCCTGCACTTCCGAACAGACCCCCCGGGTGTTGAGACTGCTTCTCTAGCTTAATGTATCAATTTGTTCCTACCCCAAAATGTATCCGGATATTATGATTGTTTGTTCTACCATATGCTGTATCCACCTGTCCCTATCCCTTTGACGTTTTCCCCCCCTATGTCCTTGTATCCCAGCTGTTACTTCTGTAAAGCGCTCTGATACCCTCATGTGTCTGGTTCGCGCTCTATAAAACACTAAATAAAGAAATAAAGAAATAGGTCTAGGCACTAACCCATCACAAAATCATTATTAAGGGCCTCATTACGATGTCAGGCAGAAAGCCTCCGCCTGACAGTCAGAATTTCCTAGGCCGCGTCTGGACCCTTCCGAAGGACTAAGTGGGTTTACAATCCGCCCAACGAATTACGATGTTCGCGGTCCGAAAGTAAACAGTGCAGTCATTCTGAATCATTTCTGACTGGCTCTTGGAGTATCTGTGTCAGTCTGAACCACATTGTGCACCTCTATGGACAGTGTTTCCAACCAACCAATTACGATGTCGGTTTCCAACAGCCTTTCTGAGTCGTCCTATCCGACATGAAAAGGCTGTAGGAAAGTGAGTTTGGGGGGACCCTAGCAGGGCCTCCTTCATCCAGCAGCCTCGGGTTGGGGATTGAGGGGGTACCTAATGGACCCCCTGTCCAACCCTGCACTGTGTGGCAGACACAATGGGGTGCCTGCGACAGGGTGCAGGGTTTTCCGCACACAACCCATTTCCCCGTAGGAGCCTGTGTTACGGCCGGTTGTCTGTCAGAACACGGGCTCCCGTAGGAAACAATGGGACTCCGACCGAACAGTATTCGGTCACAATGTAATCGGTTAGATGAAACCGCTGAACCCGAGTCGGTCGGTTCAGAATCCGAGACAGTGTCGGGCAGAAATCGTAATGAGGCCCTCAATTAGAGAAAATAGCCATAAATGATACAATAAAAATTCAAAATCCATTGCATATTACAACTCATAAGTTGACAGCACATTATATAATACAAATGTAAAGATAATTTCAATAAGATTGCTGATAGGCAATGATTACCGGTTCAAACTAAATATATACATAAAATTCCGCAAAATAATAAATGGCTTTATTTCGAAAACACATAAACAGCATGACAAATATGCACTATTGATGCAGCCAAAAATATAAAGGATATAAAAGCTGCACATTCCAGACTCGAGGATCAAGAGGGTAGAGCCTGAAGTAATGCAGTTTGCCTACATGAAATGCCTCAGAATCTGAAATCTAGGCCAACAGATCCATTTGTGAAAACAAATTCAGGATCTTCTACTCAAACCCACCTTCTCTGATGTGTTCCTCGTGGGGAGAGCTCATAGCTCTCTTGGTCTAAAATAGAAACATGGCAATAACTCAGGCCCATCATTGCAAATGTGGTCAACTACAGGGAGTGAGACTCCATTTTAAGGGCTGCCACGTAGGCTAGCGATTTATTTGATTAAAATCGCAAAGAGAGCATCTGCTCTGTCTTTATAATTGCAGTGCAGCGCGCACTGACACATCTTGAACCTGTGAAGGTGGTGCTGAGTCCTAGAGGTGTGAATTATAGCAAGCTTCACTGTGCAAAACTTAAAATAATAGTCAAGGATAGGTCGCACTTTTCCACTGAGGGGACTGCAATCATCAACTTTGCAGTAAAAAGTAACTAAGAAAGCTTCAGTCCTTTTCGCAGCTACATAATGTTCTTTTTTGATCTGATACTACACTCATTTTGGCTTCCCAATGGGAGACAGATTAAAGGTCAGTGAAGGTCACCACTGTTAGTCTGTACTGTCTAACTCGCACTGGCCTTTGCCCAGGGCTGAACTGTCCTCTCATGCTGCTGGAGTTCATGCAATTGAAAATGACCCCTGCCGGCTGCATCAGGACACTGACATGAGCCGACCGATAGCGAACACGGTAGTGCTGGTCGATCTGTGTTTGTATTTTTATAATGGCGTCCAGGGACATCACAGGAGCAAACTCTGCATGTAAACTTTCATGACCTTCTCAAAGTGTGAGCGGGAGCATGTTTCGTGATATGTCCATCTTCCCTTCTGGCCCTGTGATATGGGACATGCTGGTAGGGGATGCCGCACATCCCAATGGCAGTGGGAAATATGCCTTCATGGGTATTGTTTCTCCCGAAAGATGTTGCAGGATTCCTGGATTCTTCAGCTTCCTCTAGAGTCGGTATAATGCTGGCAGTGCTTTACCCTGGAACTGTGTCTGAAAAGTATTTGTTGCAAGGATGTGGAACTGTGGTTCCACACAGCTATAACCATGGTGATGCAGCTCTTTCCCTTGCAGACCCCAAATACTGGGCCACCGGCCTGGATATGTGAGACTGGGTGCCCTGAGGACTTCTTTTATTGGGACTATTATGCTTTTTGGGAAAGAGATTGCCCTGTGCAGTGCCACAAAGACTTGTGCTAATCTTGAGGTCAGACCCAGAGCCTAAGAGCTGACAACTATAAAGGGCCAGAGTGGCCGATCCCAATTTTGTATTATACCTGGCACTTGTTAACAGCTGTAGCCAGGCTGCTGGCGATGAAGTTTAATTCATCTTACGTTTGGCTTACCTTTATTTTTTAACGGTAACCTTACTGAGTGCCCTGTAGTCCACGGAGAGGTGGAGTGGCGGATAAATCCATAAGAAAGAAGTTCATCCAGGTACTCCGTTGAATGTTGAGTTTCAGGCTCAGTGAGGGCATATATTCTACTGCAGGGCAGGATGGCCTCAGGCATGAGATCAATCCTGCAGTTGAAACTACGATGAGGAGGTAAAGTCATTGCTTGAGCTTTGTCGAACACATCCAAGTGCTCGTGCTGAGACTCAGGGAGTTGGTCGGTTATGGGAAAGAAAGATGCTGCATGAGTCAGTGAAGTTATCCAATTGGCAGCCTCTTGATAACAGTACTACAAGCAATGCTGCCAATCCAAGGTCACCAATCTAGACGAGCAATCGAACTTGGGATAGTTCTTCTGTAACCACAGTACACCTAGGATGGCACCAAAAGTGAGAGCATAAATTAAATCAAAACTAAAGTTCTCTGTCCATTATCATAAATAAGGGTCAAAGGTTGAGAATGGTACATGATCTACCCTGAAGGCAATTCAGACCCATCAACTGCTCTAACAGGTACCGGGTGTCCTTTCTTGAATAACTATATCCCAAATTTGGCTAAGGTGATATCTAAGAAGTTTCCAGTGGCACAGGAATCCAGCAAGATCAGGAAAATTTTACTATGTTGATTGTTAATATTCATGGTAACAGTAATGGTAAAGTGTTTTGGAACTCTAGACACGACATGACCCAAAAGGCTCACCCCATTGGTTGCTTGGCATGGCAGTCAGGATTAGTGTGTAAAGCATTTGCACATAACCAACAGTAATACAGTGAAAACACTACAAAAAGACACAACAGTAGTTAAGAAAAATATACAATATTTATATATAATTAAAACAAGACCACAATTATAACAATCCAAAATACAGTACTTAAAAATAAGCACTTTGCAAGAATAACCTTTAAAATGCTGTTCCTTGAAGTTGGTAGCTCTGTCCGGTGCTACTGTTGTGCTGAGAACAACTAAATTCAACAGTTCTGTCTAACCGCGTTGGCATACTCGTAAACAGTACATTTTAGTTGCGGCGATCACGTTGGTGCAGGCCGGTCCTGGCAACCGTCGTGGTTGCGATGCAAAACGTAGCAGTGTGGCATGCAGTACCCTGAAGTCGCGGTGCAGAAAGGTGCTTGATGAAGGTCGTGCAGCCGCGTTGGTGAGACCAGGGTTGCGGTGCAGAGTGAAGGCGATGCTCGTTGCGGTGCTGACTGATCACAGTGCAGGTGACAGAGCTGGTTGCGGGGAGCTGGCGTCGGTCAGTCCGGACTGCGGTGTGGTGTGGGGCGTTGAGTCGTAAGACTTACGAATGGTGCCCCCTTGCCACAATGTGGTCACGGATGTAGAAGTCAGCAGGCAGCAGGCATTGGTGAGACCAGGGCGGTGAAGAGAAGCAAGCCAGTGCGGAGTCCTGTGCCCACAGGTCACTGTGCAAGCAGCAGCTCGGTGGCAGCGGTGTCGGTCGTCATCATCAGAGAGACCAGTGTTGGGGTGCTAGAAGCAGCGGTGCTTCCGGGGTGCCTTCAGGACACAGAGCCTGCGGCAGAGTTGTTGACGGATTCGGTTGCTTTCCCCGCACTGTGGCAACTTCCACCACCGTTCCAGAGGCAGTACCCAGAGGTCTGTGAAGTCTTTCCAGTCTCTTAGACTTCAAAACAGGAGGCAAGCTCTACTTCAAGCCCTTGGAGATACTCAGCAACAAGTTGAGAATGTTCAGTCCAGTCCTTTCACTGCCCAAGGCAGAAGCAGCAACTGCAGGCCAACCCAACAAAGCAACAACACAGCAAAGGAGCCGTAATCCTCCTAGCAGTTCTTCTTCTTGGCAAGTTCCTTGATTTCAGCGAGTTCTAAAGTTTTGGGGTTTGGGCCCGGTATTTATACTCAGTTTCTCTTTGTTCTCTTGGGCATAGAGTGTCTGTGCCCAGCCCAAACCAGTTCTGTCCTCTCTGGCCCAGCATCCTGGCAGGAGGTAGAGATAGCATTGTCCAAGGCACACAACGCCCATTCAGATGCAAGGACATCTCCTCCCACTACTCTATATGCAGCCCAGTTATATTCAATTCAGCCCTGACTCATCCAGGACACACCTCAACCCCGCCACCCCCCAGTGTCTGTTTCAAGAGAATGCACATCCCCAACTCCTGTCACTCCAAAGTCAGACAGTCAATCCACAAACCCAGCAGAAGCACACAGGATGGCTAAGCAAGAAAATACTTTCTAAAAGTGCTATTTTCAAACACAGAACTTAAAACTTTTCTATACTAAAAGATGCATTTTATATTTTGAGTTTCAGGCATACTAAACCCCATTTCTCTACCTTTTCCCAATCGGAAGATATGCTTAGAAGATGTTATAAGCAAACTCCCAATCTATCCTATGGAACAGATAGCCTTTCCATAGCGAAAAACTAAATACACTATAATTCACTACCAGGACATGTCACACACACCAGTACATGTCCTACCTTTAATATGCATGGCACCCCGCCCGCAGGGGTACCTTGGGCCTACCTTAGGGGTGACTTAAATGTAAGAAAAGAGAATGTTAGGGCCAAGCAAGTGGGGGGACTTGCCAGGTCGCCATGGCAGTTATAAACTGTGCGCAGACATAGCAGTGGCAGGTCTGAGAACCATTTACAGGACTGCTTGTGTTGGTGGCACAACCAGTGCTGCAGGCTCACTAGCAGCGTTTGATTTAGAGGCCCTGGCACCCTCAGTGCACTTTACTAGGGACTTACTACTAAATCAAATATGCCAATCATGAAAACACCAATCCATAATATAATTTACAATAGGAGCACTTGCACTTTAACACTGAACAGCAGTAAAAAAGTATACAGAGACACTAAACCAACAAAAACAGTAAAACCCAGGAGATCAGAAATCAAAAAGACAGGGGAAACACAGCAAAAGATGCCAGATTTAACAAGATATCTTAAATTTAGGAGTTTGAATGTAAAAGGAGTTTTTGCTCCCTTTAAGCAGTCTGAGATGTTCATAATGTTCTGCAACATTAAAGAAACTGAGATGTTGAGAGAGTTTACTAACATTTAAAAGCATACATTGTGCCACGTGTCTGGAGAAAACTCGCAGCACTCTGCAATCTGGCTGAGCGCTTCCAGATAATTCTCTGGAATTTTTTCTGAATGTCATCTTTTTGTGGTCTGTAAAACAAAGTTTATTTTTGTTGTAGTGCTATGTGAGGGCTCATTTTACTGTGTGGCCTATCGTGTATCCGTGGGGAAAGGCAAAGTTATGAGCCCCGCTGCAGAAAGTAATGAGAGGCCCCTGAGTCCCCTATATCTTACAAATATTCATTGGCCCTTGGCTCAATGGGAGCCCACAGAAGGGTTGGGGACCCCTATTGAATTGGTGGCCCCCTGCACGAAGAAGCTGCTCTTGATTGGGTATATCTTTGTGGTGTGTGAGCCAGTTTTTAGCTAATTATGCCTGAAGACATAAGCTCCATCCTCTTTTAATTGTAAGAGCAGAATCCTAAAACTCCCAAAAATATGTGCATATGGATTTAAACTGTGACTGTCTTATCTGTGTACTGCTTTCTGGAGGGGGTGTTGACTCTGGGAGTAAGATTGCATCAGTAAGCCGTCTCAGTGCCTTGGAGGCATGAAGAGCAGAACCCTAAAACTCCCAAAAATATGTGCATATGGATTTAAACTGTGACTGTCTTATCTGTGCACTGCTTTCTGGAGGGGGTGTTGACTCTGGGAGTAAGATTGCATCAGTAAGCCGTCTCAGTGCCTTGGAGGCATGATCATGTGGTATACAGTTAAAAATAAATGTGGCAGCCTGTTTTTGTTTTTGGGTGGATGGAACCTTTGAAACAGGGGAACCAATGAAGAGGTTGCTAGCAGCATCCAACTCTTGTATTGCATTGTATTGGCATTCGTATAATACTTTAATTGCTCATCTATTTACATGTCTTACAGACACTAATGTATTTTATAGGTATAAATTAAAATTAAGCAGAGTGTCAACCATAAGAAGAGGAACAAATATCTAATATGACATGTAGTTTAAAAAAAGCAAATCGACCTTAAATGTAAATCTTAAAGCGGCATATGCTTAGTCAGAAAGTATGGATTATTAATAGCACAGCAAGAGGTGCGGCCGCCTGCGTGCACATGTCGTGTCTTGCCCTCACTCTATTGTCTATCAACAGAGATGTGGTGGTAGTAGTCTGTGTATGTGATACAAGAATGCACACCAGTGACAGCTTGAGAGCCGCTACAAACCTCCCAGTTCCTGTACGTCAAGCTGACTGTAGCTTCATTGTATGTTTTTTGCAGCTTTAATGAGCGAAAGTGCTGCGATATGGTTGTAGTGTACACCAGTCACTGTAGGTCAAGTGGAAACGCAAGGCCTATCCTCACCGCTGGCAACCAATGTTAGAAATGGGGCTCTTTAGTTGGCAATGACTTGCACCTTTGTCCAAGTAGGGACCCTTCCTTCTAGTCAGGATAAGGGGATACACTCCTGAAATAACCTTTGCTCACCCTCTTGGTAGCTTGGCACGAGCAGTCACGCTTATCTCAGAGGCAGTGTGTAAAGCATTTGCACATTACCAACAGTAATACAGTGAAAACACTACAAAAGGACACCACACCATTTTAGAAAAATATCCAATATATATATAGTTAAAACAAGACCACAAAGATAAAATTCCAACATACAGTACTTAAAAAAGGCACTCAGCCAGAATAACCTTTAAAATGCAGGTCCTTGAAGTCTGGTGCTACTGCGGTGCTGAGAACAACAGAATCCAACAGTTCCGTCTGACCACGTCGGCAGACTCGTAAACAGTACCTTTTCATTGTGGCCGAACACGTTGGTGCAGGCCGGTCGTGGCAACCATCGCGATTGCGATGCGAAATGTAACGGTTCGGCGTGCAGTGCCCTCATGTCACAGTGCAGGCAGCAGCCTGATGACGGTCGTCCAGCTGTGTCGGTGAGATCAGGGCTGTGGTGCAGAGTGAAGGCTGTGTTCATTGTGGTGCTGACAGATCACTGTGCAAGTGACAGAGTTGGTTGCAGGGAGCTGTCATTGGTTGTGCAGACTGCGGTGTGCTGTGGGGCAGTGCGTTGTGAGACTTACAAACAGTGCCCCCACGCCACGATGCAGTCACGGATGTTGAATTCAGCAGGCAGCAACGGCGTTGGTGAGACCAGGTCGCGAAGTGAAGCGAACCAGTTCAGAGTGCGGTGCCCACAAGTCACGGTGCAAGCAGCGGCTCACTGGCGGTGGCGGCGGCCGCCACCATCATCGTCGGGGAGACCAGGGTTGTGGTGTGAGATGTGGCGGTGCCGTCTGCAGTGCCTTCAGGCCACAGAGCCAGCGATGGAGTTGGCGATAGAGTCGGTTGCTTTCTCCCCTCTGTGCAACTGAAACCACGGTTCCAGAGGCGGTACCCAGAGGTCTGTGAAGTCTTTGCAGTCCCTGAGGCTTCAAAACAGGAGGCAAGCTCTACTTCAAGCCCTTGGAGATACTAAGCAACAAGTTGAGAATGTTCAGTCCAGTCCTTTCACTGCCCAAGGCAGAAGCAGCAACTGCAGGCCAACCCAACAAAGCAACAACACAGCAAAGGAGCAGTAATCCTCCTAGCAATTTTTCCAGCTCTTCTTCTTGGCAAGTTCCTCGATTTCAGCGAGTTCAAAAGTTCTGGGGTTTGGGCCCCAGTATTTATACTCAGTTTCTCTTTGTTCTCCTGGTCATAGAGTGTCTGTGCCCATCCCAACCCCTTCTGTCCTATCTGGACCTGCTTCTTGACAGGAGATGGAGACAGCATTGTCCAAGTCAGACCAGGCCTATTCAGGTGCAAGGAAAGCTCCTCCCACTACTCTAAATGCAGCCCAGGTCTATTCAGCCCAGGCCTGACTCATCCAGGAAAGGCAGGACACACCTCGACCCCCCCAGGGGCTGTCTGAAGAGAATGCACATCCCCAGACCCTGTCACTACAAAGCCAGACAGTCAATCCATAAACCCTGCAGAGGCACACAGTATGGCTAAGCAAGAAAATAATTTCTAAAAGTGGTATTTGCAAACAAAGAACATAAACATCTTCTTTACTAAAAGACACATTTTTATATACTAAGTTCAGGCATACTAAACCCCATTTCTCTACATTGTCCCAATAGGAAGATAGGCTTTTAAGATGTTATAAGCAAACTCCCATTTTAGCCTATGGAAGAGATAGTCTTTCCATAGTGAAAAACAAAATAAATACACTATAATTCAATAGCAGGGCATGTCACACACAGCAGTACAAGTCCTACCTTCAATATACACGGCACCCTGCCCACAGGGGTACCATGGGCCTACCTTAGGGGTGACTTAGATGTAAGAAAAGGGAACATGAGGGCTTGGCAAGTGGGGAGACTTGCCAGGTCGACATGGCAGTTATAAACTGGGTGCAGACATAGCAGGGGCAGGTCTCAGAACCATTTACAGGGCTGCTTGTGTGGGTGGCACAACCGGTGCTGAAGGCCCACTTGCAGCGTTTGATTTACAGGTCCTGGCACCCTCAGTGCAATTTACTAGGACTTACTAGTAACTCAAATATGCCAATCATGGAAATGCCAATCCATAATATAATTTACAATAGGAGCACTTGCACTTTAACAATGAACAGCAGTGAAAAAGTACAAAGAGACACTAAACCAGCAAACACAGATTAAAAACCAGGAGATCGGGGAGCGTGGCTACGCGGCGTAGCGAAATGGCCGCTGCTTCGTAGAGCTCCGGTGAACCCAGTCCAAACCCACGTATCCGCCTCATAAATCCTGAACATCTGTGAAGGAAACCGACAATCGGAGGGCACCCAGACCTCTTTGCTGCAAGAACGTAGACTGTAGATCCTCTCCGAGCTGAGATATCACCCTCTGAAGTGTGCGGCCTGCGGGACAAGGAGCGCCGGGAGCCCGAGTGAAGGTGGATTCTGCATGTGTGATGACGCAGGTGGCAGGAATTTTCGCCTGACTCCGGATCATTTATCCCGGATCGACCGCCTCAGCTGAATACCTTCACAGCAATAGATGACCAGGCGGACTGTCGATGAGGCTGCGGAGCGCAAGTAAGGAGCTGGGGCCACGGTACCTTGAGCGCCGGACTGGCGCTCCTATATCGAAGGCGTTGGGGATCCGAACTTGAAATCTGTGGCGAACACGGCTGGGGGAGAGGTCCGCGTGAGCTGGAGCAGGGCCTCCGCTTCCCTTGCCGGTGCCACTCCACATACAGTGTTGGCCTCGGGATGTAGAACTGTAGCTGACAGTCCGTTGGGTGAGACTGGGACACCGGGGAGCGGCTGGCTCAAGTGAGCGGGACCCCACTGCGGTGGGGACGAGGACTGGCACAGCGAAAGAGTGATCGTATCCCAGCGTGAGACATTCCAGAAGGGAAGTAGTGGGACTGCATCACATCGCACAGGCAGGGTTACCCGGCTGCCTCTGCTCGGGGCTCCGGGGCGGTGCCCATCAGGCAGCCGAGGCTTATGTATAGGACGAGCACCGACCGCTCACGGTCTCCCTTACTTTGGCCGGCAAATAAACACCCAGGGTCTAGCCCAGAGACTTTGGAGCTTTTGTTGGCAGCGTCGTAGAGCGGAGTGTTCACCTCTACTAGCCGAACAAGGAACCCCACTACGAAGTGCAGTAGACTACTTCAGGACTATAACATGGCGTCCTCGCGAGGCCTCAAGTCAGTTCAGATGAATAGGTTGGACAAATACGCTTTCCCCAAAGAGAATGTGCAGGAACATTCACCTAAGCACAAGAATGCCAGGGACCAAGGAAACCCGGACAAAGACCCCACCCTCAAGGATGTCATGGCAGCAATAGCAGAGATCAAAACCTCCCTCAAGCACAAAATGAACACCATAACTCTTGAGGTAACCCTCATCCGAACAGATCTCAACAAGAATAATGAAAGTCTTAAGCAGGTGGAACTCAAGACCAACAGCTTGGTGGAGGATACCTCCCACATACAAACTGAGATTAGCGAGCTGCAGTCTTTCCGAAAGTTCGCAGAGTCTAAAATAGACGATTATGAAGGACATCTTAGACGCAACAACGTGCGCATATTAGGGATTCTGGAGAAAGTGGAAGGGGAGGCGGTGGATCTGTTTGTGGAGGACCTCATCCTTCACCATCTCAATCCCAAGGGACTTGGCAACTTCTTTGTCATTGAGCGAGCCCACAGAGTCCCGGGGGGCCGTCCGAAGCCGGGGGGGCCCCCGCGCCCGATCCTGGCCAGGATCCTCAACTACCGGGACCGTGACGCCATACTCCAGCGAGCCAGAGCGGGGCCCCCGCTCTGGTTTCAAAACGCTGATATCACCTTCTTCCCTAATTTCACCCAGATGGTCCAGGAGCAACGGAGATCTTTTTTGGGTGTTAGGAAACTGCTTAGAGACAAGGGCCTCAAGTATGCAATGTTTTTCCCGACTAAACTTCGAGTGGAAGCAGATGGAAGGGCCTGGTTCTTTGATCACCTGGAGTTGACAGCGAACTGGTTAGAGTCCCACAAAGCGTGAGTTTGTGACGGCAGAGTCGAGGGAACAAGTTCAAGAGCGTTGGGAGATAGTCGGGCAACATTGGACACATGAGAACTCCACCGGAGAAATGGGTGACCAGGGTAGATCCTCCGATGGACAATATGGTACATTACGAAAACGGTAAAGGGGGTGAATCTGGTCTGAACGTCGGACCACTTAATGACAGATTGTTTCGTCTCAGAGACGCATATAGTGCTTACGGGTGGGGGTGGGGGGAACCAGGGGCATTGCACACCCCAATTTTTTTCACTTAGTAACAGAAGTTGGGCGACAGGCACTCTGCCAGTTTGGTATGGGCAGTTTCAAGTCCAGAGGGCAGGGAAGCAGGGAGGGGGGTTGTTGGTAGGGAGATTTGAATTTGTTTATTGTTGCAATATTTACATCGACAAGCATATGTGACAGGCATGACTGAGGCTTTAAAGTCTTCCATTAGTTTTAATGCATGCACAGTGGGATAAGAGTGCCAAAATTCTAAGCTGGAATGTCAATGGGCTTGGAGATAGGGTTAAACGTAATATCGTTCTTCAATATATTAGGAAACAGACCCCTGACGTCGTCCTTCTTCAGGAGTCACATTTGATAGGTCACTCCTGTAGGGCAATGTGCAGATGGGGATACAAACTGGTGGCGCATGCAGGGTTCACAACAAGTTCGAGAGGTGTAGGTATTATGGTAAAGAACACATTCCCCTTCAGTGTGGATTCCATTTGGGCAGACAATAGGGATCGCTATATAGGCGTTACTGGGTCCTGGGAGGGGCATACCATTACATTAATGTCTATCTATGTCCCACCTGGCCTCCAAGCTACTACGTTTCAGGACTTACGCACTATCCTTCTCTCATTGCCGGAGGGACTACTGTTGCTGGGAGGTGACTTTAATTCAGTGGGCTCGGGTGACTTGGACCGTCACCCCCCACATGAATTGAGGCCCGCCACTAGATGGCTACCTGACTTTCTTGAGGCCATGTGGTTAGTGGACGGCTGGCATACATACAACCCTAAGAAAATACAACACACTTTCCATTCCGGAGCCCAACACAACCTTTCCAGATTGGACTATATTTTGGTCCCTAGCTCCCAAATCTCACATGTTCACAAGATCAGACACTTAGCCAGGGGCATATCTGACCACTCACCACTATGGGTACATATACTCCTGGATCAGGTAAGGTTGGGCAGAGTCGTCCCAAATAACCCCTGGTATCTCCGCAACCCCAAAACCCGTCAGGATCTTCTCACTGTGATGGACAATTATTTTAGTGAAAATGCGGGCACAGTAGACTCCTTCCAGACACTCTGGGAGGTGTTTAAAACGGTAATTAGGGGAGAGGCTTTGTCCCTAATATCAGGTCACAAGAAGGAACAACAAAAGGAGGTGTCTAACATAGAGGAGGAAATATAACGGCTAGAGAGGGAAATAGAAATGCAGACCACTCCAAAATTGCTCCACTTGTTGCGTCTTAAACAGGACGAATATAGGGCGTTAGTTACAGACAAAGCTAAAACATTGGGGAGAGAGAAACTCAGTAAACTCTACGATCGAGGAGATAAAGCTGGGAAACTGATAGCCTGGCTTGATAAACGGGAATGGGCAAGTAGATTGGTCCCAGTTCTCCAAGACCCTAATAATGTCAGCATAACATACCCTCAAAAAATTGCAAATCAATTTGCCAGACATTTTGCAGCGGTGTATACAACAGTAGCACCCTACAACGAAGAAGACTCCGCCCAATTGTTGAATGACATAGCACTTCCCACCCTCTCCCTGACGGATAGTCAACTATTGGACAGCTCTTTGATGGCTGACGAAGTAGCGCAGGCAATTAGATCACTCAACTCAGGGAGGGCCTCTGGCCCTAACAGCATTCCCATCGAATTATATAAACTTAACCCTCATAAATTGGCCACCCACCTTAAAGTCATGTTTGAGGAAAGCAGGGAGAGAGGGGAGTTACCGATAGATCAACGAATAGCTAATATTGTAACTATCCATAAGGCAGGCAACCCCAAAACAGACTGTAACTCGTATAGACCGATCTCCCTCCTTAATGCTGAACCTAAAATTCTTGCTAAGGTACTGGCTAACCATCTAGTTAAAATTATTCCAAGCCTCGTGCACCCTGACTAATCTGGTTTTATTCCACACCGGAACACAGCTCTGAACCTGCGCAGAGTCCATGGGGTTCTAGGTAGGGTAGGCACTGAACGGGAACCAGCTATTCTGGTTTCCTTGGATGCCACTATGGCATTCGATACGATCGAATGGCCTTATCTCCTCGCGGTGCTCCGGAAAATGGGGCTCGACCCGCAATTCATCCAGTGGATGTGCCTCCTATACTCAGTGCCATTGGCGCGAGTTGTGGTTAATCATAAAAAGTCAGACACGTTTGCCCTGTGCCGCGGCGCCCGTTAGGGATGCCGGCTTTCTCCCCTCCTATTTGCCTTAGCCTTGGAACCTCTGGCGGCCTGGATCCGATGGGACCCAGTAATCTGTGGTTTGCGCTGGTCGCCGGATTGGGAGGACCGCATCTCGCTTTATGCAGATGACATATTACTCTATCTAGCCGCCCCAAAAAATCTCTAATCGCAGTTCTAGACATATTTGGCGGTATTTGGGAGATATTCTGGATTCACGATTAACTGGACTAAGTCAATCAATCATAGTATTTGTAAAGCGCGCTACTCACCCGTGAGGGTCTCAAGGCGCTGAGGGGGAGGGGGGGGGGGGGGAGTTTCGCTACTGCTCGAAGAGCCAGGTCTTGAGGAGTCTTCTGAAGGCGAGTAGGTCTTCGGTCTGCCGTAGGTGGGTAGGTAGGGTGTTCCAGGTCTTGGTGGCGAGGTAGGAGAAGGATCTGCCGCCGGAGGTTGTTCGTTGGATGCGGGGGACGGCGGCGAGGGCGAGGCTGGCGGAGCAGAGCTGGCGGGTGGGGATGTGGAAGCTGAGTCTGCTGTTCAGGTAGGCTGGTCCGGTGTCATGGAGTGCTTTGTGTGCGTGGGTGAGGAGTTTGAGGGTGATCCTCTTGTCGACAGGGAGCCAGTGTAGGTTTGTCAGGTGGGGGGTGATGTGGCTGCGGCGGGGGACGTTGATGATCAGTCGGGCGGGGGCATTTTGGATGCGCTTTAGTCGTCGTAGGTGTTTGGCTGGGAATCCGGCGTAGAGTGCGTTGCCGTAGTCCAGCCTGCTGCTGACGAGGGCCTGTGTCACCGTTCTTCTTGTTTCGGTCGGGATCCACTTGTAGATCCTGCGAAGCGTGCGGAGGGTGTTGTAGCAGGAGGAGGAGACGGCGTTGATCTGTTTGGACATGGAGAGGGAGGAGTCGAGGATGAATCCTAGATTGCGTGCGTGGTCGGTGGGTGTCGGTGCTGTCCTCAGAGTGGTCGGCCACCAGGAGTCGTCCCAGGCGGAGGGGTTGGGTCCGAGGATGAGGACCTCTGTCTTGTCCGAGTTCAGTTTCAGCCGGCTGCTCCTCATCCAGTCAGCTATGGCCTTCATTCCGTCGTGGATGTTGGTTTTGGCGGTGCGTGGGTCCTTGGTGAGGGAGAGGATGAGCTGAGTGTCGTCGGCGAAGGAGATGATGTTGAGGTTGTGGTGGCGGGCCACTTGTGCGAGGGGGCCATGTAGATGTTGAACAGCGTTGGGCTGACGGAGGAGCCCTGGGGGACGCCGCAGATGATGTCGGTGGCTTCGGATTGGAAGGGTGGGAGGCGGACGATCTGGGATCTGCCGGAGAGGAAGGATGTGGTCCAGTCGAGGGCCTTCTCTTCGATACCGGCTTCTTGGAGGCGTGTTTTTAGAGTGCGATGGCAGACCGTGTCGAAGGCGGCCGAGAGGTCCAGGAGGATGAGGGCTGATGTTTAGCTGTTGTCTAATTGGCACCTGATGTCGTCTGTGGCGGCGATGAGGGCAGTCTCGGTGCTGTGGTTTTGTCTGAATCCGGATTGGGACGGGTCTAGGATGTTGTTGTCTTCGAGGTGGCGGGTCAGTTGCATGTTGATGATTTTCTCTATGACCTTCGCCGGGAACGGGAGCAGGGAGATGGGCCAGAAGTTCTTGAGGTCCTTGGGGTCTGCCGTGGGCTTCTTGAGGAGGGCGTTGATTTCGGCATGCTTCCAGCTTTCCGGGAATGTCGCTGTTTTGAAGGAGATGTTGATGACCTTCCTTAGTTGGGGGGCGATGGCTGCGTCTGCCTTGTTGAATATGTGGTGTGGGCACGGGTCTGTCGGAGATCCTGAGTGGATGGAGTTCATGACCTTGCGTGTTTCGTCGTTGCTGACGTTGGACCAGGAGGTAAGGTGGTTGGCGTTGTTGGTGTTCGGAGGAGTGGTGGAGTCTGGCGTGGTCGGGTCGGTCGTGGTGTTGAAACTGTCGTGGATGTCAGCGATCTTGCGGTAGAAGAAGATGGCCAGTGAGTCGCACAGTTCCTGTGAGGGCGGGATGTCATTGGTGTTGGCGCTGGTGTTGGAGAGTTCTTTAACGATGCGGAAGAGCTCTTTGCTGTCGTGTGTGTTGTTATCCAGGCGGTCTTTGAAGGAGGACCTCTTGGTTGATCTGATGAGGTGGTGGTGTCTGCGGGTGGCGTCATTGTGGGCTGCGTGGTTGTCCGGTGTACGTTCGTGGAGCCATTTCTTCTCCAGTTTCCGGCATGCGCGCTTGGAGGCCAGGAGCTCGTCGGTGAACCAGGTGGCTCTTTTGTTGGCGTGGCTGTTGGAGGGTTTCTTCAGTGGGGCGAGGGTGTTGGCACAGTCGTCGATCCACTGTCTGAGGATGCGGGCTGCGGCGTCTTGGTTGGTGGGGTCGGTGGGTGGGTTCTGGGAGAGGTTGGTGAGCAGCTGGTCTTCGGTGACTTTGCTCCAGCCGCGGCGAGGCAGCTGTTGGGTGCGGTGGTGCGTGGTTGGTTTTTTGAAGGTGAAGTGAATGCAGCGGTGGTCGGTCCAGTGGGGTTCGATGGTGTGGTCGAAGGCGACGTGGGTGCTTGTGGAGAAGACGGCGTCCAGCGTGTGGCCGGCGGTGTGGGTGGGTGCAGTGACGAGTTGTCTGAGGCCGAGGTTGGCGAGGTTGCCGATCAGCGTAGTGGAGTTGACGTCGTTGTTGTTCTCGAGGTGGAAGTTCACATCCCCGAGGAGGATGTAGTCCGTGGAGGTGAGTGCGTGGATGCTGGCGAGGTCGGCGATGGAGTTGCTGAACTGGGCCCGGGGTCCGGGGGGGTCTGTAGACGAGCGTTCCTCTGAGGGTGGTGTTGGGGTCAGTGTGGATCCGGAAGTGCAGGTGTTCGGCGGTGTTGAGGGTGTCGTCTGCGTAGGTGGTGACCTTGAGGGTGGACTTGTGGACGATGGCAATTCCTCCTCCGATGCCATTGGCGCGGTCCCTGCGGGTGATCTTGTAGCCGTCTGGGATGACAATGGCGTTGTCTGGTGCAGAGGAGTCGTTCTACCACGTCTCGGTCAGGAAGGCTACGTCCGGGGCAGTGGCGTTGAGCAGGTCCCAGAGCTCGATGGCGTGTCTGCGTGCGGAGCGGGTGTTGATGGTTTGGTGGTTCTGTCGCATGTAAAGCTGCAGCTGCGGCAGGAAAAGGGTCCATGGGTGCGTTTCGGGGTGGCCTGGTTGCAGAGTTGGTCTCGGCCGGTGTTGAGAGCGTGGAGGGAGTCAGCGTCGTAGCTGAGGCTGGGTATGGTGCGGTGGGGTGCGCGGGGTCCATGGGTTCTGGCGCGGGGCACGGTCCAGGCACGGACGGGCGCAGACGGGCTTGCCTCTGGCGCGTCTCTGGCGCGCCAGCAGTGCAGTCGCGCAGCGTCCTGCATTAAGAAGGGGTGGAGAGATGGAGGAGCAGCTGGGAGGCGGGTGGCGGGAAGCGAATGGGAGAGGAGGGGGGCAGGGATGCAGGGGACGCAGCGGCGGGAAAGGAATGCGGGGAGTGCGGGGAGCGGGGCGTTGAAGAATTTAAGGCACAGCAGAAAGGAAACAGGCAACAAAAACACAAGCAACAGTTATTTAAGCAGCGCACAGAAAAACAGGCAACAAATACAGGCAACAATGACTAAAGCAGCGCACAGAGAAAACAGGCAACAAATACAACACAAATACAGGAAACAGTCAGCAGATCAGACCGAATACTTACCGCCCACCACTGGGCCACCAGGGATGAGGCGCAGGCGGGAGCCTGCGGGTGGAGGAGGGCCTCGAACTCCCAGCAGTAGCGAGGGGCAGCAGATAGAGGACATAGCACCAGCAGGGAACGCTGGAGCGGTGGGGGGAGCGTCCTGGCCTGAGAACAGGTCAAGGTTCGCACCTTCGCCGTGCAGCGTCCTGCATTAAGAAGGGGTGGAGGGAGGGAGGGAGGAGCAGCTGGGAGGCGGGTGGCGGGAAGCAAATGGGAGAGGAGGGGGGCGGGGCCGCAGGGGACGCAGCGGCGAGAAAGGAATGCGGGGAGTGCAGGGAGCGGGCAGCGAAGAACTTAAGGCACAGCAGAAAGGAAACAGGCAACAAAAACACAGACAACAGTTATTTAAGCAGCGCACAGAAAAACAGGCAACAAATACATTACAAATACAGGACACAGGCAGCAGATCAGACCGAATACTTACCGCCCACCACTGGGCCACCAGGGATGAGGCGCAGGCGGGAGCCTGCGGGTGGAGGAGGGCCTCAAACTCCCAGCAGTAGCAAGGGGAAGCAGATAGAGGACACAGCACCAGCAGGGAACGCTGGAGCGGTGGTGGGAGCGTCCTGGCCTGAGAACAGGTCAAGGTTCGCCAAGGTTCGCCCACTTATATGCCCTCCAGGGGGGGCATTCCAGCCTTACCCCATAATTGTCCGATTCAAGTCAGTACCACAGGATTAAAATATTTGGGGATATTTCTCTCCTTAGATTCCACGCTCCGTTACAATAACAACTTGCTTCCCCCGATATTACGGTTCAAACGTTATATAGCCAGTTGGAAATCTCTCCCCCTTTCCCTCCTGGGTAAGGCGGCTCTTTTTAAAATGATGTCTCTCCCCGCTTCCTCTATGCCTTGCAAAATTCACTCGACCCTGTTCCTCTGACCTATTTCAAAAAAATTGAACGCCTCCAGAGAGAGTTATTGTGGAATGGAATGCCACGTATAGCCCTGAGGAAACTTACATTAAAATGGTATGATGGAGGCATTGGCCTCCCTGATATAAAAAAATATTATTGGGCGGCTCATTTGGCAGCTATTAATCATGGCACCTACAGTGGCCCTGACGATCCAGGCTACCAAATGGACAGGTGGCTTCTTCCGGGAGGGAACTATAATAGGTTGCTTTATTCGAAGCCTGGCCGGCCTCCCCTCAGGCCCTACTGGTCATTCGATAAGTGTATGGCATGCCGCAAAACAACCCCTAGGGTTGGGAGTATAGACTGACGTTAGCCACCCCTCTATGGGACTCTGTACAATTGGGCAATTTGTGGACGACAAAGGGTTTTGACAAGTGGGACATGGTTGGTATCTCGCGAATTAAAGACCTGTGGGAGAAGCGAGAAATGAAAACATTCGCAGCTCTTCAAAGCCAACACAAGCTGGCTGACTCGGAGCGTTTTTGTTACGCACAGGTTCGCCATGCACTATATTCATACCTTCCAAAGGGTTCCTCCTCTCCAGAGTCCTCCCCATTGAAGGATAGGATATTGGATGGCCACCTCCCGGAGAAGACCATTTCAGTGATTTATAACAAACTAATATATAATATGGAAGACCCTCTTTTCTTGTTACAACAAAAATGGGTGGTGGATGGTATTGAAATGGATGATGAGGAATGGCAGGAGGCTGTGTCCTCCCCCCGGGTGGTGGTGATTCCAGCACGACTACGGCTAGTGCAGCTTAAAATCCTGCATAGGATATATATGACCAGGCCTCGAATGGTAAAAATGGGGAGAGCAGAAACAGGGGACTGTCGTTGGCATTGTGGGAGCATGGGCACTTTTATGCACATAATCTGGGAATGCGCACACATTCAGTCCTACTGGAGGGAGATACATGAAGTAATGGGGGCGGTACTATCAATTCCTATTCGCCCGGAAGCACGTAGATGTCTACTGAACATATGGGAACCAACTGATTTGAACACACACCAGACACAATGGGCCACTCTGGGGTTCATGCTTGCAAAAAGGAACATCGCCCAGGCCTGGGGGGCGGCAGCACCGCCCACACTGGAGGCATGGGAGTCAAGCATGGACTGGTGCATGTTCCGGGAAAAGACAGTATACGTTGCTTGTGGATGCCCTAAACAGTGGTCCCGTCTATGGATGCCTGGGAACTCGTACCGAGGGGTCATTTGTGCTCCCCCTCAACATATTGCCTTGGATGACATGCTTTCTCTTTGATCTGTCCTTACTGTGTATAATGTGAATGATTACTGACGTATTCTGTCATGCCTAAACTGATACTGATTTATTGCTATGATCGCTTATATATCGATGACTGTTAATAAAAAGATATATATATATTTTTTTTTTAATCAAAAAAACAGGAGTTCAGGAAGCATAAAGACAGGGGAAACACAGCAAAAGATGCCAGGTTTAACAAGATGTCTTAAATTTAGGAGTTTGAATGTAAAAGGAGTTTTTGCTCCCTTTAATAAGTCTGAGATGTTCAGAATGTTCTGCAACATTAAAGAAGCTGAGATGTTGAGAGACTTTACTAACATTTGAAAAGCACACCTTGTGCCAAGTGACTTGAGAAAACTCGCAGTGCTCTCCGCAACCTGGCTGAGCGCTTCCACACAATTCTCTGGAATTTTTACTGAATGTAGTCTTTTTGGTGGTCTGTAAAACAAAGTTTATTTTGTTGTGGTGCTTTGTGAGGGCTCATTTTTCTTTACTACAGAACCACTGTGTGGCCTATTGTGTATCCGTGGGGAAAGGCAAAGTTATGAGCCCTCGCAGCGCTCTCTGCAATCTGGCTGAGCGCTTTTACACAATTCTCTGGAATTTTTGGTGAATGTAGTCTTTTTGGGGGTCTGTAAAACGAATTTCATTTTTGCTGTAGTGCTTCGTGAGGGCTTATTGGGTGAGGCAAAGTTATGAGCCCCTCTGCAGAAAGTGATGAGAGGCCCGATCCCCTATATCTTACAAATATTCATTGGCCCTGGGCTTAATGTGAGCCCACAGAAGGGTTGGGCCCCCTATAGGATTGGTGCCCCCCTGCACGCAGGTGCTGCTCCTGATTGTGTATGTCTTTGTGGTGTGTGAGCCAGTTTTAAGCTAATTATGCGTGAAGGCATAAGCTCCTTCCTCTGTTGGTTTTAAGAGCAGAGCCCTAAAACTCCCCAAAATATGTGCATATGGATTGGAAACTGTGACTGTCTTATCTGTGTACTGCTTTCTGGAAGAGGGTGTTGACTTTGGCAGTAAGATGGCGTTAGTGAGCAGTCTCAGTGCCTGGGAGGCATGATCATGTGTCATAAAGTTGAAATTAATGTGGCAGCCTGTTTTTGTTTTTGGGTGGACGGAATCTTTGAAACGTGAACCAATGACGATGTAGCCAGCAGCGTCCAATTCTCGCGTTGCATTGTATTCACATTTGTATAATACTTTGTCTTAGAGACACCAATGTATTTTGAAGGTATACATTTAAAATAAGCAGCGCGCCAGCCGTAACAATGGGAACAAATGTCTAATATGACATTTACTTTAAAAAAGAAATACGACCTTGAAAGTAAATCTTAAAACGACAACTAAGCGCTTCGACGCCTCGTCGGGCGTAGTAAGCGCTATATAAATGCAATTACAATACTATACAATATGTTTAGTCTGATGGTATGGATTCTCAATAGCACAGCAGTGCAGCCGTTTGTGCACATATGTCGTGTCTTGCCCTCACTCCAGTGTCTATCAACAGAGGTGTGTTGTGGTAGTAGTCTGTGTATATGTTACAAGAATGCACACTGGTGACAGTGAATGCCGCAACAAACCACCCTGCTTCGGTCCGTCAAGCCGTAGCTTCATTGTATTTGTTTTGCAGCTTTCATAAGGGAAAGTGCTTTTTCCCTTGAGTGAGGAATTACTGGCTGAAGCAATCATTACACACAATTGTGTCATGAGGAAGCTTGAAATGCGTACTTGGTTTCGTTTTGGCATTTCCTAAGGTCGCTGCCGCACCAGTCCTCATGGAAGCACCCTTATCCGAATCACACAAAAGGGAAATAAGAGGATCTACGTATTTCTTGTGAGTTGCAAGTTGCAACGCACGTGCTAACCAGTTGTTCATTTCCTCATCGATTTTTTTTTTATTTTGACAAAGAATGGTTCATTGTGCAGATATGCAATTGTGCTAGAGCAGAATGCTGTCACTGAAGGTCAAGTAAAGCAATGGATGAAATTAGCTGAACCTGCGTCCCATGCTATGGTGGACTGAAACAAAATGTGAATGACATTGCAGTAGACCAATAGATAAAGAGAGCAGACTGAGAGACCATGTACGTATGTACAGTATATATATTTTTGGTAAAAGCAGGCGGCCTTAGCTGATCTATTAAAGAGGGGTATATTTAGAACTCTACGAAAGGCATAGCTTTCCATGCGTACTACTTCTCCAGTACCCACAATGTTTGTCCATTATGCACACAATGCTTACCATTTTCACATGTAATTTTTCTTATTTTCCACCCTTTTTATGCACAGAAACCCCTTCACCTACAATTCAATAATATGACGGTGTTCTGTTTTTTCTCATTCGTGGAAAGCACTGTTACTGCTATATCTTTTGAAGCAGTACTTTTCCATTACCCAATGCTGGGTATGTAAAGTTTGTCACGCTTCTCAATTTCCTTCACTCCCCTTTGCCGAAAATTCCCTCAATGCAGACTCACTCACGCATGTTGGAAATTACCATCTTTCCTGTGGCATTCCCCCAAATTTTTGCCTTCTTTTCCTGAACCCGTTTTTGTTTGCCATAGTATTCTGAGCATTTTACTCATGCTAACCAGTGGTCAGGTGCGTGTGTTGTCCCTTTTAAACATAGTGCAATTGTCATATACCTAATTGGCATATGTAATTTACTTATAAGTCCTTGATATATGCCTCTGCACGTACTCAGGGTCTGTAATTTAACTTCTACTAGTGGGACGCAACACACATTTTACCACCCACAAAAGACGCACTGTAAAACATGTCTCCAGGCCTGCCATTGCAGACTGGGTGTGCAGTTTAAAAATGGCCATTTCGACATGGCAAAACAAATCTTCTGCCAGGGCTAAACCTCTCATTTGTATACTGTCACCCCTAATGTAGGCCCTAAAAGCCCATAGTGCAGGGACCATGCTATTTAAAAAGTAGGACATGTATAATTTATGTTTTACATGTTCTAGCAGTGAAAACCTACAAAGCCGTTTTTCACTGTTGAAAAGCTGGCTCTCCCATGGGGTATCACTGGATTACACAATTACCTTTAATAAGTGCTAAAATCAGTTTGGGAGTAGCTAGAAATTTGGTTCAAGGACTCATTTTAATGGTAATCTAAATCCAACTTTATTGTCAAGTTGGATTTTACATTACTATTTTGGAAGTATATTTGTTAGAGAGTTGTCTTTTTCCTGCCTAAAACCAAAAGGCTTTTATGCCAGAGTCTAGCTGTCACCTGACCCCCTGATGGCTCACCTAGGATGAGATGTGTATTGCTCACAGAGAGTGGGCAAAGGGACCTGGGAGTGGAGAGGGGGTCCTCCCTGGACAGGATGGCTTCCTGAGTTTCAAAGGATGCCTATCTCGTTACTGACACATGAAGCTCACACCAAGACCTGCCTCCCCATTATCTCTCTAATCAGGCTGGCACTAAACCCAGAGGTGCCAGTAGAGGAACTGAGCAGAACTGGTTTAGGGTGGTGGACAAAGGCTTGCCCTACACTAACAGGCTGGCACTGGGGAGAAGAGTGAACGTCACAGACCTCTCTTAAGAACACTACTGGACCTGTGAAGAATCAGAAGAAGGACTTCCCTACTGTCTGAAGAACCTAAAGAAATATTTACCTGCTTGTATTGAACCCAGGACCCAGGACCCGAGAGGGGACTCCAAGGGTCAGTTGGCTGACCTCCTGTTTGACCTACTGGCACACAACAAGCTTCCAAAGGACTCTGTCCCTGCAACTGCACAGCGGATTATTTCCAACTGGACCTGCCCTGGACCCTGCTGCTGGCCACTGCTGGAGTGAGCCTTAACCCCCTTGTGGTGCCCCCGGATCCTGAACCCTTGGCTGATGTTAGAGGTTACTCCTCCTGTTCCCAAACTGCAAGAATTGAGACTTTTAATGACTTTTTGCCAATTTTCTGCTAGGAGAACCAACGGAAACTGGGGTTGTCGTCAAGGCCTCAGCCGTCCATGTTGAATCAGCCTCAGCTTGCTGGTTTGTCCGGTCAAAGAATATCTGACTTCCTAGAAAAGTTATTAAGTCTAAACTTAGAAAGCTTTATCAGGACTGATACCGAACAGCATCCAATCAACATCAAAGCCTTCCAGCAAAAAAAAATGAGTGCCTGTGATATATGTGAATTAATCACTTTTCTTGCTGCCACACTCTGTTCTACTTTCGAGGTTCCAGCCAGCAGTGCACTTCCATAATCTACTTTTTAACTTTGGTTCAAGTGAGGCAATGATGAGAGCACTCTATTAATATGGCTATCCATGGACTTTCTCAAGTCCTTTATAACTCCCAACATTTTAACCTTCTCATTGCCTGTGATAACAGAGTAGCTGACTCTAAGAGAGATATAATAACGTCTGTTCATTTTCAGGTAATAGTCTGTGTCAATGTGCAGAACCACAGCCTTAGTTACATGACTTCTCCAATTAATATAAATCCAGTTGTTTATTAGACCTGTGTGACCTTCTATTGATCTGGCATGAGATACCATGGTTGACTATGATAGTTTTAACACTCTCCAAGAACACAACTATACTTGATTTCCTTTAACATAGTAAGGACTCTAACCACTTGTCAGTCACTTCTGACAACCTGACCAAGCTCCTGACCCTGTTTAACAGTGTGCTGTGATCAAGTGTCTTTAACGTTGGTGCCTGTTCTAACACATGAGTAAGACTGGGTCACCCAAATCCATTATGTTGATGCTGGTTTTCTGAATATTCAACAGAACCGTCTCAGTGTCACTTTGTGGTCGGAAGTTGTGTTGATTATCCCCTAGTATGGTGCAATTGAGACACTGCAGCAGCCAGGGCATACTCAGAATTGGTCAATAGTTTTCATGAATGGTTCCATCAAGATGTGCTTTTTCAACAGAAGGAAGGTGGCACAAGCCTACTTCAATGAATCTGGGATAGATTGGTCTTAAATTAGTAATTTATTAAATAATGAATGAAAGGTGTAATTTATTTAAGTCCCTCCTAAATAAACTAATCTGACATTGGTCAGTTGAGCAAGAGGTGTCATTAGTAAATTAAAAAAGAGTCAATGTCTTTGGCAAGGTGATCTCATCGAACGGAAATCTATGCCTAAAACCTGAGATGTCCCAAACCTCACCATTCATGGTACAGCCTTCCTTTAGAGGCAGATTACTGCCTCTAATGGACAGAAAGTAAGAATAAAAGTGTTTGTGAATCACCTAACATTTTTATCCCAGCAGCTCAAACATGGCATCACCATGTAAGATCTTTCGATGATCGAAACAGTTCTTTAGGGGTGTTTTTACTTCCCTAGTTCTGGTCGACACGTGTTCCTTTTCAGATTTAAAGCTGTAATTCCTTAATTTAGGTGGGATCTGTGATTAGAATTCTTCAGCCATCTTTCTACTTTCCTCATCTGAGATTATCCTTTCCTAAATTCAGCTGTTGCCCAGGAGTTGGGATTGTTACCTTTCTTCTTGGGCGGTCTTTCAAAGGCATATAATATGGTGGAGTACTGTTATATCAAATGACTAATCACTAAATATTGTTGTCACTTTTTTATTTATCTCATTCATTCATTAGTCTTTATTTCGATATTTCATCATAAAAGACATGACAATAACAAAAAACAGGTAAAATGACAACCGGGCATAAAAAATTCCATACAATATAAACCAGTATTGATCAAAGAACATATTACTAGACTATAAAATCCAAATTGATTTTTTTATTTATCTACTTATTATCCAATCCAATAGTCTTTATTTTGGGAATGTGTCATAAAAGAGACACACATTAAATATACAAATGCAAGAGAAACAGAAAGTTAAAATCAGCATCAACGAGTTAAAAAGGATACAACAAACCACTAAGTCATACAAAGACAACTAGAATTCATGCATGGGCCCGCAAGTGCATAAAATCATAGATGCAGGATAAAAATACATAGTAGTATAAATAATAAATTCTTGAGTTGTACAATACCATAAAAGTGCCAATATAATTAAAATCAGCATTTGCCCTGTTTCTTGTCAACCATGCATGAAACAAAAACCAGGATAGTGAAAATAACAAATGTGGGGTTGTGTTGGCTTGAAGGATTCTAAATGCTTCCCCATTCCTTAAAGTGCCTAATTCCCTGCAATTGGGTATCACTCATTTTTCATGTGGTCCTTTGATAGGCTGAACAAAATAATACCAGAAGGGGTGGATCCTCCATCTTATAGCCACACAATTGGCACTCCTGGTCTATAGTGTTTGGTATTCCTGACAATTTCGACTTACAACTGTTGAGGGGAGATTTCCATGTCTGAATTTCACATAACATTTTCTAGCTAAATTTGGCTCTGTGTTGTCAAAGTTATTTTCCAAAAGGAAGTTATCCTTAAACATTAGAAATGAGGTAGATAAAGTGCCTTGTGCATGCATTAAAAGATAATTGCGTTTGTAATTTTTAAATTGAGTTTTCAACTCATTCGCACTGATTGTTGGGCTGCAGCCCACTAGATCATGCCAAAGTTTGGAGTAGCCAATCTCCTTAAAGGAGTATTTACCACATTTGATCCAGGGGAGTTTAATTGCATTCTGATGGTGTTGCACAAGAGCAATTAACCGTGCTTTCATGAAACTTTGCTAAAATGTATTACATATATATATTAATGATTTAAATTGTAAATGAAAATGTTTAGACGAAATATGTTATATGTACACATTGGTATTTTCAAAATTCATGAGTACCCTATACTTACATGTATTAATTTTAACTGTATTGAAATTAATTGTAACTGTATTGAAATAACTGGCAGTGCTGATATAGTTGAACTTATATGCTTAACTTTTTCTTCAAATGTATGATCTACTAATAAGACTTTGCCGTCTGTTAGCTTAAATTCATGTAGGCCTCATGCTTAAAGTGAAATCGCTGGCTGGTGTAACCAAAGCGTATGGGAACATTCCACACTATTGCCACTAGTACTGAATTAATAATTGTTTCCTTTGTCTTCTCCTGTACTGTGCAGGGCAGTTGTTACAATCATTGCTACAATTCAGAACAGCTGCCTGGGAAAGTGGTTTTGATCTTACTACGCCATTTCCTCAATGTATCATTATTCAATGTGTCACATGTTGAATAACTTAGGAACTGTGTAATCGTTCCACCTATTTTTCCAGATTTTGTGTCTTCTTTACTGTCGCATCACACTCATCCTATACAAACTGACTAATGGACTGAGTGGTCTGACAAAGTGATGCCAGGAGGTGTCACCCCGGAACTTACTGAGTATAATTGCCTATCCTAAAGGAACTTTGAGTCGTTGTCGTCGTTTGTCGTCCTTCTGGGGCTTCCTCTGCTGCTTTTTCCTGTACCTTAATCAAGTAGAGTAAGAGCTGAGAAGTTCCATTTGTGCTACTGTGACCTTTGCTGTTACAGTGGTGGACTAAGACAGATTTCTTTCTTATCAGACTGGATTGGCTACTTGGAACTTTGCTGAATTTTTATGAAAAGTCTTTACAAAAGGCTTACCTGGCTACCTGTCCACACCAACACATCCGCTGTATGTAGTTGGGGGTCTACCTAAGCTGAGTGAGACTGCCCCTCTCTGATTTCCTACTTTTTCTGAGATCTGAGCTTTGGTATTCATTTAATTAACATAAGCTGATTTCAAATCTGAATGCTAATTTAGAAAATGGACATGGTGTCCCATTCAAAACTGATAAACTAAATTGACTAACTTAAACTGATTCTGCTATTCAGACTTATAGATTTTTGTGAATGTGCATTTATTTTGTGCTACACTATGACAAAATACAACTGTAAAGGAGAAGTTTCTAATCATCAAATTCTGATGCTATTATTATTTATTGCAATAATGGAACATTTGCTCTGTATAATCCTTGCACGCCTATGTTTCTTTAGGAGATTTGGCATTCCAGTGATCACATTTTATAGCTGTAGTATTTTCCTATGATTTATCTATATGAGTTTAATTTCGAGTTTGTAAACAGTTATCCTATTCCTGGTCTGCTCCTCATTGGGTAACTGGCATGTTTTTTACCCAAATATCCAACCCCTCTGAGCAAAGAGCAAGGTCCATCGGAGGACAAATTAATAAGAAAAGTATAAGGGCCCAGTAAACGCTACAGCACTGAATGTGGCAGTCTAATCATGTACCCCTTATATATCCAATAAAGTAAACTTTTGATAACTCAAGTGATCAAATTACATGTTAATCTAATACTCCGTGAGTGCCTCATCTGCAAAGTTTAATCAGGTGTGGTGTATTCTAGAGATAAATAGAGTTGGAACAAGTGCTGTCTCTATTGTGTCCTGAACATTAATATTAAAACTCTCCAGCAAATAATGTTAAATATACAAATGTCTAGGTTGTTGTCTAGCTCCTTGACTTCAGAAGAGAAGTAACAGACAACAAACACCATTACCATGTTCAGAAACTGACAGATCAATTTCAGTAAGTAGGTGGTTATCTGGAGGGACCTGATGTAATGGCCCATTTGTTCTTTCAGCTTTCATTATAAATATAAGCTACACTGCCCCCCGTTTTTTATTAATCCTATCGCCTCTATTTTACCACATCTCTGTGCCCTAGAGAGTATCTAAAATGTAATTCAAGATTAAGGGCCTGATTAAGTTGGCGGAAGGCCCGCCACCAACAGCCTGTCGGTGGCGGGTCCTCTGCCATCCTGCTGCTGTTTTCCCCCCACCAAATTATGATGGCGGGGGGAATTGGTTAAGCGCAGGGGACATAAAGACCGCCCGCCTCGGTTCTGACAGGCGGTCCATTTCCATCCGCCTATTGTAACCAAAACATTGCCCAACATTGCGGCAGTGCTGCCGTAGGGATTATGATATCCCTTTCCTCCATTCGTTTTGCGGCAGAAAATCCACAGCAAAGCGAATGACGGAAACGGATTTGGGGGCCCGTAGCAGGCCCTCTTCATCTCTGGGCCTGGGGCAAGGGCACTGGCCATATCCCTGCACCATGGGCCTTTTTCTGGGCATTGCAGCGGGGGCTGCTGACTGCATCCCCGCCGCAATGTTAGGGATAGGGCCGGCGACCGCCACGGTGGTGGTCACATCACAATGCGGTAGGAGGGTAGGCCACCTGGTAGGCGGGTGGTCCCACTACCGCAACGATGTCAGTTGTACGAAAGTCTGACATCCATCGTAATGACCCCCAAGGGCTTTTATGGGAATTCCCAGATGTGATACGCAATCAGAAATGGTGTTTGTATAAAATACAGAATAAAAAATATCTTTTGTATTAAGTCCTGTAATTCTAGGTAAAGTACCCGAGATTGCATCCAATAATATTTAGTCATCTCAAATCGAATTTGCACAAAAAACAATATATACATATATACATGGCATAGTACCTCTCTATGTTTGCCTGTTATGTCTTATGTTCTTCCTTCAGTATCTACATATTTACAATCGTAGTAATAGGATTGTTTATGACCATTTGATGTAGAGAACAGTATTCCGTCATACTGCAAAATACATCAGATGGTTATTCCCCTCACCTCAGTGGCACATTTCTTGTGGGGTATAAAACTTCACCTCATCAGCAACTGCAGTTGAACAGTCTCTTGATATATGGGATATACACCTGAACGAATACGCTGTTTACGGGTATCAGTGCTATATATACTCGTGTATACCTATTGTGGTTGCTGGACATTCGGCTGCTTTAATATCATACACCCTGTGTTAAAATTACTCCCTCTACCTACAAAAAAACTACATATGTGCATCAAATAATAATTACAAATGGACTTATCTAATAAGTGCTCTTGAATTACGATGACGTAATCCCAAAGAAAAGGGTAGGCGACCTCTAACAGCATCTCCTTCCAGGAGTAGGCCCCTTCCTTTCCTCCTAAATGAGAAAATAAAATGAATGAAAGTTCAGATTAAAATCAATAGTTTACACAGTTTAAGCACAAGAAGCTTTATTTATATATCCTTTCTAAACATTCTTTTGACAGCTTGAAATGATGTCAAATCACATCTAGGACCCCACTAGTTCCCTTGTAAATGTATTGCCAATTTCTCGTCTAAGTTCAGGGCTCCCGGAGTTCTCGATTGGAGATCTATAATGTGCCAGGATTCCCTCTGCCTGAGGTGTAAGACTCCCTTGCCTCCCCTTGGGTTCTTCTGTATCTGTTCTATCACACAATATTCAAGCAGCGAGCTATTCGATAAATTATATTTTTCAAAATGTCTCGCCACTGGATAATGCTATCTTTATTGGTAATAGCCCTTAAATGTTCTAATACCCTCTTTTTAGCCGCAAAGACGGTACTTCCCACATACTTGAGTTAGAATGGGCACTCTAAGGCATATACTATGTGTGTTGTTCTGCAAGTCAGAAATTGTGAGATCGTTTTTGTTCCATGTGGTGTATCGTATGTCTTTTTCATGGAGTTGAATCTACAAGCTTTACAGTGACCACAGGGAAAAAATCACTGCAGATGTTGTTATGGTCCTGTAAGTTTGTTGCTGACATCATTTCTCACTAGGATAATTATATGCCAGCGTGTCACAACTCTGACACGTTCTCAAACGCTGTACTGGACTGTAATGGGCTGTACTTCGTGTTAGTCTTGTATCCCTCTAAATCCCTGCTAAATGTATTTAGTATAGCGAGGACTACCTGATGAATATCATGGAAGTCAGGCTTGGTACATACTTTGTAGCGGGAGAGTGGACTGGGTCCTGTGTTTGTTCCCGTCACTCCGGATTATTCCCCAGATGGCCTCTAGTTCCCGTATCCGTTTCCCTTCGGTTTAACGTGCCACAGGAAAATGTCATATAAGGATGGAACAGATCCAGTAATCCTTCATATGCTACTGGTAATGTTCTTTATATGCATGGACCAGCCCCAGTGTTGGAATCACTATTCTCCGGAGACCGCCATCCAGAGACGTATGACGGTCAGACTGGCTCTGACGGGTGTCGGGAGAGGCCGCACACGTCCTCCGACCCATTCAAACTCTCCCAAGACTATTTAGAAAAACAGATGGTCCCAAGGGGATAACGTATTTATATTACTCCATCATATGAATCGCCAAATCCAATAATGGTTTTAGAGTGGGTGGAGAACTCTGCAAGGAGTTCTGAAACAATGCAAAAAGTTTTAGTGAAATATGGCTGGGAAGATAGGAGAACATCCTCAAAGAGCTAAAATCGTTGGAGGATGATTTGAAAACACACAAAGAACAAGAATTAATTAAGAAATATGTGGAGGACTTGAAACATAAAGTGAAATTATACAAGGATGACATAAAAGCGCAAAAACAGTGCAAATTGCATAGAGACTGTACTGATTATGAGATGGGCAGAATATTAACGTAGTCAGAAGTACGACCACATGTATGAAAAACTGGCACAGGGAGAAACAATTGAAGAGATGACAGCAGCCACAAGTTGGACAGACTCTATAACAAGTAGCGATACCGAAGATACATCCAACTCCATGACAAGGAAAACACTAGGCAAAGATAGTGTGCAAGGACAGATGACTTTTTTAGACTAATATTGCCTCCTGAGAACAGGGAGGCAGACACCCACTCCCAAGACACAGGGAAGAGGATGGGGACAGAGAGGAAGGGGCGAGGAAAAGTCCAGGAAGAAACAAGCGGCGAAGACAGCGGGACAAACAGAGGAAACAGAAGAGGACGGGGATATGGAAAAGGACCCATGGGAAACAAAAAAACAGGTCCAAATACCCCAGCATAATGGATGAAGCTACAGTACACAGGACAGTAGTTAACTTATCAAATGCCCTCTAAGCATCCTAGAAAAACAGACACTATGCCTAGGTCTATCATTCTGTCCAACATCTTAATTATCCCGAAATGAGAATTGATGTATTCAAATTTGCCAAATTTGTCAGCTCCTGCCTAGCAAAAGCAAATCAAATCAAGGAGTATTTATTTAGCGCACACATCACCCGAAGGTCTCGTGGCGCTGGCGAACGACTCCCCAATTGTCAGCGAAAAAGAGCAAGAGCTAGTGGTCAAACAGCCAAGTTTTTAAATGACGGCGGAAACAATTATGATCAGCAATATTACGTACATCTGGAGGCAATTTATTCCAGAGATTAGGAGCAAGAAAAGAGAAAGCCCGACCCCCGTTTCTGACGGTACGTACTCTAAGTTGGGTGAGAAGAGATTTGTTGCAAGATCGCAGAGGCCTGCTTGGCTGGTACCAGCTGAGTTTTTTCCTCCAAAAACCCGGACCCCTGCCGTACATGTTTTTGTGTGTTAGGCATAAGATCTTAAAACAAATTCTCTTCTTCACAGGTAACCAATGAAGATGTCTAAGGCTGGGCGCTGAAGGAGTTCTAGATGGAAGGTTCAGCACCAACCTGGCCACAGTGTTCTGCAGGACCTGAAGTTTGGAAAGGAGGTCGATGTTTGTTTCTGACAGCAGAGCATTGCCGTAGTCCATGCGGCTTACAATTAGTCCTTGAACAATAGGTTTCCTGGCTTCCAATGGGATCCACTTAAATACCTTACGCAGGTTGCGCATAATACCAAAACAGGTCCCAATTATGTGGTTGACCTGTTTTTTCATTGATAACTGATTATCAATTTGGATTCCCAGGTTCCTCACGGTTTGTTTGGGGGGAGGACAGGGGCCTAGTTTTGGGGGCCACCAATCATCTGACCAATGCTCATGGGCTTTACCAAAGAGAACGATCTCTGTTTTACTCCCATTTAATTGTAGATGGTTGGTGTTCATCCATTCGTCTATATGAAGCATACAGTTCCTGAAACGTGACTTTGTCTCGGTGGGATTGGGACCAAGGGTGATCAGTATCTGAGTATCGTCTGCATACGACACTACATCAAAGCCGTATGTTCTGATCACTGTGGCCAGGGGAGTCATATAAAGATTGAACAGTGTGGGGCTCAAAATTGAGTCCTGAGGCACACCCATCCTAACAGACCTACAACAGGAGACCAGGTCACCGATCTGAACTGCAGAGGCTCGATCTCTCAAATAACTTTTAAGCCACTCCAAGGCTTTCCCTCTGACACCAATATCCCAAAGTCGTTGTTCAAGAGTGCTGTGGGATATGGTGTCAAAGGCCGCTGATAAATCCAGCAGAATGAGAATAGATGACTTACCTCTATCTAATGCAATTCGGATGTTATCAGTAAATTCTACCAGCACGGTTTCAGTGCTATGTGCAGCCCTGAAACCGGACTGTGAGAGGTCTAATAGGCCATGGCTCTCGAGATGGTCTACGAGCTGCCTGTTGACCAAAGACTCGAGTACCTTCCCAAAAAATGGGAGCAGCGAGATAGGGCGATAGTTGGCTAAAAGTTTAGGGTCTGCAGTAGGCTTTTTCAAAATTGGTCTGACTCTAGCTACTTTCCAAATCTTTGGTACAACTGCTGTAGAAAGTGACCTGTTAAATAGAGTTGTGATGTCGTCCAATAACACCGGAAGAATGTTAGACAAAAAGCGAGGTGATACAGGATCGACTGGTGATCCTGATTTAATTTTTCCCAGGGCTTTGGCCACTTCCTCAGAGCTGTACTGAGAGAAAACCTCTAAGAGGAAAAGGGGATCATCTGGGGGAGCATGATGGTTTTCATGAATGTTTGAAAGTTGTTGCACAGGGAAAAAACTGTGAATGATGGCAATTTTGGTTTCAAAGTATTCTGAAAGGGAGTCTGCCCACTCCAAGCAAAAGCAAACACTTATGTCCTGGGGGTGGGCACCCCAGGACATAAGGAGCCAGCTCTTGCGGGCGGCGGTCCGCAGAGCCATGTATGGCTCCAGGAGGGGCCTGGCTTTGACATGCTGGGTGCCCTGAAGACCACCCAGCACACCCAAACAGCACTGTTGGAGACCGTGGGGGGAGCCAGAATGCCCCTGCGGTCCCTGCCAGCTCCCTCCAACAACGGTAGCCAGAATTGCTCTCACAAGCAGGGAGCTGCTAAACATGCAGCTCCCTCTATGTGGGAGCAATTGTTTCATCTGTTTCACTGCCTGCTTGACAGCGGGCCGGGAAACAGACAAAAACTCCCCAGCAAGCAAGTGAGAGCGGTCTAACAGCTCCTGCTTGCTGGGAGAGGATTTATGTTTGCTCTCGCTTGGTGGGAGCTGTCAGCTCCCGCCAAGTAAAAGCAAACAGCTAAGTCCCAGGGGTCGGCACCCCGGGAAATAAGGAGCTGACTCTGTGGGGTGGGGTAGTGGCCCACAGGGCCATCTATGACTCCCGGAGGGACCCGAGCTTGACATACTGGGTGCCCAGAGCCCACCCTGGGGAGACCAACTAGAGAACCTCCTTTACTTTTCACAAGCATGCTCCTGGGAGGTGGTGGTCCCCAGGGCCGTATTGGGTCCATGGTGGGGGCCGCACTGCTCCCTCCCATGGTCAAATATGTATTTGGCCACAGGGAAATGGTGGTCCCTGGGGCCCTGGGAGGTCTGCGACGCCCCCCCCCCCCCATCTTAGCTGTTATTTAGCCCAGGAGAGGTGGCGGTTCCTAGGGTATATAAGCATCAGAAGGGGAGGCCCATGCCACCCCCTCCTTTATTTCAATAAAGCCCGGGGAGGTGGTGGTCCAAGTTTACTTTATTGTGGGTGGATGAATGACCCTCTCTAAACCCCTCCCTAACCCTACCTAAACCCCTCCTTAGTCCTCCCTAACCCCTCCCCCAATTATGCCCCTTTCATGTATGAGGCTCTCCCCATAAAAAAAGGTAGGAGAGGTGAAGGTAGAAATTTACAGTCCTAGGTTTGCGAATAGCATTTTGTAGCAGTTTAGTAGTACAAATATAGGACTACTAAAGTACTACAAAATTCAGTTTGTGAATAAGCCCCTAAGTCACCAAGTTTAATGCTGACACCCCTCCTGTTGGTAATCAGGCAGAAAAATATTCTTTCTTTGCTGGCAGGGAAGTATTTTTCCGACTGAATCCTAGTAACTTGTTGGAGCTAGCACAGTGTTCATATTTGAGCAGAATTTTCCTGCTTTCCAAAACTTCCTGCCAATCTCAGAAAAGACTGGAAGTTTGCCTGACTCGAAAATCATTAGCTGCAGATGCTCTGTACCTCAATTATATTTTTAGTTTACTTGAGGCTATGGATTAGTTGAAAATCATAATTTGGATTGGAATAGTTCAGTGAGTGTATTATACAACACTTGGGATATGCATTTAATTAGCTTCCTACATGTTATGCACAAGGATAATATGCCTGATGGTTAAGTGACTACACCATACTTGATGTTAATGTGACTAGTAAAGTGACAGTCAGTAGAAAAATCACAAATCAGAGATAATCTTCATTCTTAGAAGAGTAGATCCTCAAAGCTTGCAGATTCTCAGAAAATGTTTCTAGACATTTCTCGGCCAATGAGCCAGAAGGCTATCAGAGGAATCCACTGCCTGTTAAAATCGACAGATATTCCTTTGATTTAGATATTCATTAATATGAATTGCATAATTCGCAATGGCATGGAAGACTTCTTTCAATAAATGTCCTACATGTCACTTATTGATGTACAAAAGGGAGGACTTACAATGTTTTATGAGCAGAGCAAAAAGTAATTTTTGTTCTTTTCCCATGTTTAGATTTTTGGGCATATGCACAATAAAGGAGTCAATGAGGGATTAACAACTGCTTTCTAGGCCTCAACATCCTACTTTGTGTAAAAGCAGGTAAATTGGTCGATTTAATGCAATGATTTCATGAATGAATTATTTAATTTAATAAAGGATGGAATAAACAGGTGAAAAGTCAAAAGCCATTTGGAGAGTATTTAAGTGACTCAGGAGTCTGAAAGAACGTGTGAATGTGTTGGTGTGTCAGATTTAGGTGGGTGATAATAGAAACACCCAAAAACGTGTTATTGTACCAAGACAGTGTTTAGTGTAAGTTACATGGGTGGATGTTTGGTTGTATAATTGTAAGAATGAGGTATGACTAACGAGTGAACTTGATGTTCAAGTTTGATTGGGAAAATATTGAATTTTAGTTTCCGTATGACAGAGACCTGTCACTCCAAAAAGTGAGGTACACGGAATTTGTGAGTCAAGTAAGGTGAACTGTAATCAAGTATTTTATGACTGATGTCAGTCTATGAATGATTACTGATGACCAGGACATGTCCGTCCTGATCCTTTGACCTCGCATTCATCTTTGACAGGGTCTCCCACTTTGCTCAAGCCTACACTTTATAAGCCGAAGGGTGAATGACCAGGACTTGGGCGTGCTTATATCATTTCTCCAGAGCACAGGTCTTACCGTCTTTCTGCCTTCCTTCTGTTAACTATTTCAAGATCAACAACGTTAAACTCAGGCTTCTTCCCTTGTCCCATTCTTCAAGATTTATATTTACCCTTCTGGCCTCACATTCAATCTGATGATTTTACTTTTTTCTCTCAGGATGATGATAGAAGGCTTATTTTAATACAAATGGATGCTAGACTGTCCTTGGCGATAACCCAGTTGTGTGGCTGCTGATTGGATAGGCAGGAATCATTATAACCTTAACAACAACAGGACTGAGACCGTGGTGGTTGGTGGAGTGTATGCTATTTAATCTCAAGAGCAGGAAGCCAGAAGTATGAGCCTGCCTCTCCCCAGGCCTTTGATGTCAGCTTAGAAAATACAGCTTTGCTTTTGACTCAGGTCTTTCCTTGAAACCCCAAATCCCTAAACTTTACTCCACATGTGTTTTACTCATAAACCTCGCAAATAATGCTGTCCTATTCTGCCATAAAGACTATATTAATGCAGGTGGTTGCACAATAATAGATTTGTATCATGTATTTCTGTATGAATGTGGTATTTAGTTAGGGCAAATCTAGCTGAAAGTGCATAAGATTGTTGTAGAGACTACAGAGACAAAGGCAGAGACACAGTCAACAAATGATTGGAGGCGTAGGTTGTTTCTAAGAGCAAAGATGAACTGTTACTACCTCATGATATAGTTTTTCTTTAAAGAAGTGTGTTTTCAGTTAATTCCTAAAATGGAGCAGGAATGGGGCTGTCCCAGTTTTAAGTAACAGGAGGTTTTCCAGATCATGGGTACATATATGGAAAATGTTGGTTTCCTTGTTTTTTCTGTTTGCGCTTCATTGTCTCCATTTAGATGGTGCTCTTGCCCAGGGTGCGTAAAACGCCACTAGATGTGGTGAGCTTGTCAGTCAGATATGTGGTGGTGCTGAAAAAGACAGATAGGGTCTGAGGCCAGATTCAACTGAAATAGTCGAGACTTCAAGATTCTTCTCACAAAAGAAGGTTTTATTGAATTTATTAATTAGATTACTGGCCAACATGTTTGGCGATACTACAGTCAGCTTTTTAGGGCCTTACAAATACTGATCTAAAATGAATTGTAAATCATTATTCGTCTGTTAGTGATCCGTCCTTTACAAGTAGGTTTGACAGTAACGAAGTTCTTGATGTGCTCAGGAATTCTTTTAATTCCTGGAACTCTTATAGTAAAAAAAGAGACATTGTTGCTGATTTATTAAGTAGTGAAAGGTGATACGATTCCTAATGAAAGCTTTGTGGCATGATAACCAGCAACTGTCCGATGAAAACAGGTTGTGTTCTAAGAAGCAGTGTTCTCATGATTGCTGTGCATAAGATGCAGCTGGTTTTAAAGACGGTGCAGGCCAGTATGGGGGGGCGGGGGCAGTGGAATTTCATCGGGCTGGGGGTGATGCGGTCATATTTTGTCAGGTCCTTGATGAGGTGTGCTGAGGTAGGTAGGATCCCCTGGAAGGGGAACAAGTGTGTAGTCTGGAAGGCCATAGAGCAGGGCATTTCTCCATCTAAATGTGAGAATATTGCACACCTGAATGGTTAAAAAGTCTCTTTATGAAATGAATGATTTCACTTTCTTTACTAAAGACAGCTGGTAGCTGAACACCTTTATTTTTGGGGGAAATGTGCCCCTTGAGGGTGTGATCCAAGTGACTTACCATCGGCTTCAAGTTCTAGTTTATATCCATACAGGTTCATCTGTTGAGGTAGGTTGGATCAGGTGTAGCTGGCTGTGCTCAGTGAACAGCAGGACATCTGCTTAGATGGAATTAAGCTGCATGTAGGTGTTTGGGTGCCACACCTCTAGGTCTGAATGAGCAGTGTTTGAGGCACTGGATTCCTGAAGCAGGGGAGGCTTTCAAACATAGCTGTGTGCTGTCAACCTACTGGTGAATTTTTATACTATTAGTGGCAAGTAGAGTCCCAAGGGGATTCATATAGGTGATGGCAGCTTTGTATTTGGAGTTCCCTATAAAAATAATGGAGAAACTTCAGCTTATCCTGAATTCTGAAGCACATCTGGTCCTTGTTCTGAATCATTGCTCACACCTCTTGCATCACCTGACTAATCTGTACTTGTTGCCCATGTCTAAGAGAAACACTTTGAGGTACTGCGCACCGGTCATCAGAATATCAATGGGGGTGGCTCTATATTTTCCAGCCCCTAATTAAGAATCAAACCTATGTTTGATCTATACCTTAGCACTGTGAGAGTTTAGTTATTCAAAAATTATAGGCTCTTTCCTCAGTGGACAAACTTTTTCTCATTTTCCAGCAAAAATGTGACATTTTTACCACTCCATAAAAGATCAAAGATATTGTAATAATCTTTTCTCTTGTTAACTGCTGGATACGCTATCTTCTGTTTACAGTGCAAAGAAACCTTGTGGGGTACCAGTGCACTTTGTTACATTTAATTCATCACCACCTTCAACATTCACCCAACTTCCCTCGTCTCAGTTACTATTTTTGTGTTAACATGCACCTTCAAACTCCTGCCCCATCTCACGTGACATCTCCCCAAACAAGCAGTGTACAGTGCAAATAGTTGTGGATGGTCATGGAATCAAGTGGCATCACCTTCATATCCAATAAATATGTTGATCACAACTTGATATCTGGCATTTGTAGTCACCAGTGTCTACGGTTACCTTATCATTAACGCAGGTAAGGTGGCATTATGAATACCATGAAAATTGGTTGATTTGATGCATTTTAACTTCTTCCAAGGAAAACCAAAAGTAAGTCTTCACATTGTAAATAAACGTTCATTTCATAGACTAGGAGAAAAATGTGTACTTGTGATATGAAATTGTATTAAGAAATGTTTAGTTGACTGTTTGTTTTGTTGTTGTCTTTCTTAAAAGCATGAGTGGCTATTCTCACACCATCAAGAAAAATGAAGTTTGGTAAGTGGTCATTGACAAAGTATTTATACTAAAATGTGCATTAATATGTTAATATTAGGTGCAGATTTAGGCCCCCATTAATTAGGCACCTAATGTGCGTTCTACAGCTCATAGCTAAGGGTATATTGATGAAGCTCATAGAATACATTTGGAGCAGAAAAGCTATGTATACGTCTAAATGGGGTCTATTAAAATCTTCAAGTTTGCAGGTCGGCCATGAAGCATGGTTCTCCAAATTATTGATTTGAAATCCTAAGTGGGCATAAGCTTCTCCCTGTATTTTATTTTTCAGTTTTGTGTATTACACTCAGCAGTATTCTCAGCAGCAACCTATTAGCTTTCAATTCGTTCCCTTGCCAATTATTGCCACTTTATACCTTTTTTCTTTCAAGGACGCTTGTATGGTTTGGAGACGTCTATCCCATTACTGATTACAGTTTGATCAGTGGTTCCGAACGAATACCTGTCAGTCAGTGTTAGAAATGGGATCTCTGGTTGGCTAAGGCTTGCGCCAAAGCCAGGCAGAGACCACCACTCTAGTCAAGGCAAGGGAGTTACACGCCAAAGATAACCCCTGCTCACCCCCTTGGTAGCTTGGCATGAGCAGTCAAGCTTATCCCGGAGGCCATGTGTAAAGCATCTGCGCACACACACAGCAACAACATCCCAGGCACACTACAAAAGGAACTCCACACAAGTTTATATCAAAAATAGCCTTTGTATTCCCATAACACATTAGAATAGTAAACACATAATATACATGGTGCCACCTGGCACTAGGTCATATCTACAAGGGATTATATACACATGACAGGGCCACTTGGACCACTATCAGAACCATCACTTAGTGAACTTAGTAAATGTAAAACTTATCATAAACATAGAACACGACCAGTAATTACTGGCAACTTCAGCATCATCCTGTAACATAAACCACATTATGCCCAGTATCACATTTAGGCGTGAAATACATTCTGTGCCAACCTCACCAGCATAAACACATTATGCAATCCTCTCATGAGTCTATACACATTAGACACTAACCTCATAAGTATAACTCACATCAGGAAATAATCTCAGTGGAACATAATTTCACTAGCATAAACCATAGTATGCAAACCAACCTCATAATCATAAAAAACACATTTAGAGGTATAAAAGAGGGTGCGTAAATCATACTAAATGAATCACATTTCCTAGCACCACATAAATCACATTTAGCACATAGTCTCCTAATAAAGACCATAGTAGAGGCATTAATCCAATTAGGGCCTGTCACCCTATTAAACTCACAGTCCCCTGGGCCAACTGGCCTCCTAAAAGGGGGCTAAAATGCCCTATGTCCCAAGAGTCAGGGCTGCTGCCTGCGCAGCGGAAGTCAAGGGTGAGCAATTTACGCAGACCTAAACGTTGCAGCTGCCCACTACTTGCTGGGCAGCTGGGAATATCAAATGAGGCCCTAAATGGGGCAGCTGGCACTAAGTGCTGGGTAGCTGTGAATGAAGAGAGGGAAAAAACACCATGTGCTGGCACTAACTGTGCCTCTGGTCCCACTCTGGGACTCTCTCTGAATTGCGCCCAGTTCGTGGCACTTTGCATAAAGGAGGGAGGCCCTGGACCTCTGTGCTCTCTGGACCCCCCTAGCTTTCAATCACATACCCCCATCGTTGGGGTGGCCCGCTCTCTTGTGGGACCACCCATGCGCCGACAATGTGCCTTGATCTGCCACCGAGACTCTGGAGCCCACGGGGGCTCTCTTATACACCCAAAAAGAACTTGCCCCCAAACGTCGGAGCGCACTGTCTCTGCAAATAGAAGATGCCCCTCTCGTGGGAGTGGTAGCGAAATGCGGCCATGTCCCCTGCCCAGCCCTCACTCACCGGACTATGCACAGGAGGCTTCACTGCTGCGGTGCGTGGGGCTCCCTCGTGCTCAGAGGAGCCCCGCGTTGCATCTGGCCGCATCCACGCAGGCGGTGTGGGCTTCCGTCTGCCTACGGCATCTCTCCTTTCACCCGGGCCCCCTCCTGGGACCCGGGACTTGAACATGGAGCCTGCGAGGCTCCAGGCTCCATCTCGGCATGTCCCAGCGCGGGGTGGGCTCCCACCTGGGTTTCCGGCAGCACTGCTCTTCCACTTCCTGAGCAGGCCCCGCCCACGTCACCACGTAGGTTGGCTGACTTCCGGTTCCGATCGGGCCAGCGGCAGTGATTATTTCCCAGCAGTAGAATGCGGGGAGGGCACCCGCGTTTTAAAGATAAATATAACGAGGACCATGACGGGTAGGCTCCCTCCTAATTTAAAATAAAAGTATGAGCGGGGTGGGCACCCGCAATTAAAGCACAACGGGGAATCCAGACGCTGGGGCTTCCCCCAGCAAGGGCTGCAGCTCGGTGCTGCGCAGCCCCCAGGCTCTCCCTCTCCTTTGGGGAAAGTTTTTAGGATCAAGTGCTCACAGGGCGCAGAGTACAGCAAAAGGTCCTGGGTCCTGGAAAAGAATAAGTCACAGCAAAAATGTCCTCAAAGATGAAAAGGGCAATGCAGGACCCAGGGAGGCAAGCCCTCCTGGTAGCCCCTCATGAGCCCCAGCAGCAGCATGCCCTGGCAGGAACAGCACTCCAGAACTGGAGATTTTTCATGGGGTCACACCCCATATATTTATACTAACATTTCCCTTTGTGTCACAGCACAGGGCTTGGGGATACCAGTACCAGTCAGAACTGGTTTAGGGGGGATTTGGAGCACTTTGTTTTGCCCAGCTCTTCTCCCCTTTGTCAAGTGGGGGCTCAGTGATCAGACACACCAAAGGGGGCGGAGCCAGCATTGTACTAGGGAAGCACCATCCTATTCAGAGACAGGGGATTTCTCCTCCCACCACTCTCAGCCCAGGTGTCCCATTCAGCCTAGCTGACTCACCCTGCCCCTCCTGGAGCCACCCACACCTCTCAGCTCCTGTCAATCACAAGCCAGACATGCAATTCACATCAGGCAGGCAGACACACTGCACACAGAAATGCCAACTTCTAAAAGTGGCATTTCTCCACCAGTCACCATAAATCTGCACACACCATTGCGCAGCATTTATCCTCACGAGTCCATACATACTAAACTCGACCCTGGCCTCCTCTCTTACCAGGAATTACCCCATGCATTCCTATGGGAGGGCAGGCCAATCTCACCACACGCACTCAGAGAGCGCACGCACTTTACACTGGACCACAGTGCTAAAGTGCCCAGAGGTCTAAAACCACTAACACCATGCCAGAGCTTAAGGAAAAAAGTTCAGGGGTGGACCTGCGAAAAAGGGCCAAGTCCAACAGTCAGGTTGGTTATTCTGAGGTTTCCCCCATTTGTTTACAGCAATGGGGTAAGTCTGTGAAATTATATGCCACCCTTACATTTCCAGTGGGAATTGCTGATCAGGTTTTCTTAGCCTTCTTGCAATCTTCTGACAGCTCACTATAAAAATCTTTGAGTCTTGAAGAGACACAGCTCACCCAAAGTGGTATTCCTTATAACAGATAGTAAACACTAGTCAATAGTTGTGTGACCCCACTCTTTTATCTGCACTCCAATTTGAGGTGGCGGTTTAATGAGCCTTCAAGCTTAGTTTGACTGCCATGACTAGAATACCTCTCAGTACACCTCTCAGTACACAATCACCCAGAGTATGGGGAAGGCAAGGTGGAGAGGGTGTGTGTGTGCATGTGAGTGTGCATGCGTGCGTGCGTGCATGCGTGCACATGAGGTGTTTGGGTGGCCCACTGCAAAGGCTGAGACGGCTGCCTTCCTTTTCTCCCCTTGCATGTCCCTATACTGCTTACTCATTTCCCCTTTCCAGCCCAGTACGTTGTAGACACATTGTTATGAGTAAGGTATAGGATCATTAACTAACTCTCAGTGGAACAGGGAAGAATCATTTTTGGTCACTTCATTGATTACAGTAGCTTAGGCAGGCCAGCCTCTGCCCTGCACACAATCATCACCCTGACAAAGGCTGTTGTCACTGCTAACACCTGACCAAAGATCTGCTGTGTGTTCACCCCAGCCCCCCTTGTCGGCTCTGGCAGAATAGGACTGAAGTCTAGTAACAAGTTCCTGATTGGCTGATGGACAATGCACGATGATATTATGGGATGTCTGATATCACTATGAAATCAGAAATTAGACCAAACAGAATGTTGAGCAAGGTACACTTGACACTGATTGGAACACCCAAAAACGTTCTGCACCTGTTACGAGTAGCTATTTATATCTCACAAACTGTCACTGTATAACCCTATAAGATGGCTGCGTGAGCCACGAAAATAAATGTGTTCATATTGGGTTCCCAGTAGAAGCACTGCATTCAGCCATTGGATAGATTGCACCATGGATAGGGTGACTGCGTGTCCATTCATGACTAGGCTCAAAAGAGAGCAGTAAGGACGTGTGATGCTCTAATCTAGGCGTGAGCCTGCCTCTATGCTCATGTCAGAATCTAGAACTAGTATGGATACTAAACAGGACCCTTGGTAACCCACATTCTCCCTGATGCCTTAATACTCTGAACTGAGGAAAGAGCACTATACGATACCAAATTGAGGAAACAGGACAGAATAGAAAGCAAGGTACCTGAGACATCTTGTGTTCCATAACCACAGAACACATTGTGTAGTTTCCATTGATGTATACCTGTCTTGGAACCCCTCACACCTGCAACATACATAGGGAGCACTTGTAGGTTGACCTATCCCACAACAGTCCTTCCTCAGAATACTGCCCCAGCACTCTCCCTGTAAGCACCGGTACATTGTATCCACAAGCTTACCCACAAGCTCACAACAATGCGCAAGTTCTAACAATACCTAGTTATATCACATCCTCCCCCCAAACAAATAACAAAAAAATAATTACCCCGAACCTGACATTGATATACAAATTTAGGGAAAGCAATAACAATGTAAAAGGGAAAATTCATAAAACATTCCAACACCCAGGTATGAGTACGGGAAACAAAACAAATATGTAAAGCACAAACTACCTTACTTTCATGCTGGGCATCAATTGAAAAGCAATTCTACATGTGCACACAACTACAAAATAATTGAAACGTTTGGGCTTCATTCACACTCTGCCGGACTTAGCTGTTTTCTGAACGAGACATTCTCCGTCAGAATACTTTTCAAGGAAGTCATCACCAGCAACTATCCCTCTTCCAGTTTGTAGGTTTTGAGGTGATAAATCCGTGGTAGAGCTACGATCATGACTACCAGTTGACTTATAACTCCCATGTAAATCATCCACCCAATCGTGCATTCAAACATAATGACGAAGTGTCTGGATCCTTCCCTTTAAATAACGCCAATCTCTTTGCATGTCAAACCTTCCCATCACTGATTAGAGTAGAATTGCACAGAATTTTAACCACCCTAAAAGGTGCTGAGAATCGTCTTTCTCCTTTACACACAAGCCTTTCCTTCTTAGCTTTCACAAAGTCCCCCTCTTGGAGGTCTACTTACTTTACTCCATGCAAGGAGTCATACCTTTGTTTGTATTTAATTTGTTCAGCCTCCATATGCCTCCTTACACTAATTGGTGACCACGCTACCCTCTTGGTGTTCCTCAATCACCCCATGTTATCTTTAGTACGTGGAGATCTTCCCTCTCATTAATTGAAAAGGGCTATGCTCAGTCGACCCACATTTGGTAACTCTGTACAATCTCTGTACGATTCAACAGTCTTCCTCAATTCATCCTCCCAATCCATGCCATTGCTGTTAGCTAATTCAATAGTACCCTTAATGACTATGTTGAAGCATTCAACATTACCATTGCCCTCGGGATACTACAAAGATGTAGTATTATGCATAATCACAAATATACTAAACCCAACAGAAATGAATTGTCTACCATTATCAGAAACTACAATCTTAGGTAGTCCCTCACGGTAAAACACCGCCTCAGAATCCACCCTGTTCACCACAGCCTCAGAATCCACTCTGTGCACCACCTTGAACTCTGGCTATTTAGGGAAATGGTCCATCAGAGCCAAAATAAGTTTAGAAACACAGTTCTTGTCTTTCACTGGGCCAAAGATGTCAACTCCAATCCTTTCTCAAGACACCCTTGGAACTTCTGTGGGGTATAATGGCAGTTTAAACGTAACCATGGACTTATCCAAGTTAGTGCACTTGATACAGTCTCTTACCAATGTTCCTATTTCTTGATCCACACCTGGCCACCAGTAAGATTGCTTAACCCCACTCTTAGTCTTAACTATGCCAAAGTGGCTTCATGGCACAAATTGACCACTTTCTCAAATTCTGTGACGTGCTCAAGATAACATCCTGTGTAAGCGAATTAGACCATTCTTCCTGTCCAATCCTCTGCAAACACCATATCCACGTTGTACTCATCCCACTAGTTTTTAGCTACATCACTGATAGGTAAGGGTAACTTATTTACAAAAAACACTATCGTGTTGCACGCACCTGGAACATACTGTACTTCATATTCAAAATCAAATATTTACATGGACAGCCTGCTTATTTTTGGAGAAACATTACTTAAACCTTGTGAAGTGAGTAGCCTGTAAGGGGTTTGTGGTCATACCTTAATGCTACCTTGCTGCCCAAAACATACTGTCTAAAATGTCTTAACCCCCACCACACCCCAGGGTCTCCCACTCTATGACGGAATATTTTTCCTCCACCAACGTGACTGCTCGAGATGCAAAAGCAACCACACACTCAGTTCCATTCTCCTCTAACTAGAATAGGACTACCCCTAACCCCTTACCACTCGTATCTGTAGTGATAAAGCTTTTGCATCTGGCATCAAATACCAAAGCGCCGAGGCTTTGAAAATATCTTCCTTAATGCCCTCAAAACTATTCTGGCATTCCGTTGTCCATAAAGATGTACTAAATTCTTTTAACAAATGACCAATATGGTACATTTTCCCCGACAATTGTACACAAATTTGGAGTAAAACTCTGCTAATCCTAAAAAAGATCGTACTTCATTCTTGTTGTGAGTTACGGGGACCTTCCTTATGGCATCAACTAAATCCATTTTGGGTTTAATACCACTTAAGCTGATCTCATGCCGCAGATATTTAACAGTGTTTTCAGCAAACCTACAGTTAGTTTCTTCGGCTGTCAACAAATATTGTTAGAGTGTTCTTAGGACCTGATGGAACTCTGCATCATGCTCTTTCTTACCTTTTCCCATGATCAAAATGTCATCTTGGGGGGTGTAGCCAATCCGCCCACAAGATGGCCACAGCTTCTTGAAGCTCCACAATCCAACAGAGACCGGAATACTTTCGGGGCACCAGTTCACTTTGTCTTCCAATATGAAGCGGAGATTTTAGTGCGCAAACGTGGGGGGCACAGGTATTTCTATTTTTGGCTTCCTGACAAGCTGTTTTTAATGAAGTTTTTCCCTGCATCGCTTCCTTCTCAGGCTCTGGAGTCGCGGCCACCATTTTTTCTACTGTGGTGCACGGCTGTGAGCAGATCTTACACGCGCTGACACCCATTTTTATTAATTGTATCAGCCTTGCATGGAGAGCTTTCTAGGATAATCTAAATCCTATTTATGGCAGTGCACATTTCCTGACCCGCTTTTAATGCTCGTTTTACCTCATAGCATTGCTGAATGCATAGCTTATCAGATTTATTAGCTGCCTTGCTCCTTTTGCATCTTCCTATAGCATTTTTCAGTGGCCCCACTTTTGTGAAATCCCTGAGTCACTTATGTTTTTAGCAAATTGCTTTATAATAAGGGTGGTCATGGTGGTTCCCTGCTGAGGATGCATTTGAGGTCTTCTTTATACCTCTTCCACTGTTGACGCTCTGTTATTAGATTGCTCTTTGGCCACAGTCTCTCTTCTGCTTCAACTTCAGTGTGATTTTTGCAGCTTTGGTGCCTTTGGTGACTTACTCTTTCTTTATGTGGAGTCCCCCTCCAAATCATGTCAAAAACTACATCCACAAACATGTCTTCTGTCCGCAAACACTCCACTACTGCTACAAAACGGTAGAAGAAAGAGCCTGGCTCTCTTACTAAGTCTCCATTACCTTTATCTCTAGATGACCTTATGGAGGAAATAAAGCTCATGAAACCCTTTGTTATTGACACTAATGCGACTAGATGAGAAATGGTCTAGTCTGGAATCCACAGTGTCGGCAGTGGAGCAACGGATTAGTGATATCCAGGATGCAGCCACCAAGATTGATGCTATGTCTAAAGAAATAGTTCTTCTTAAACAGCAGACGGAGGACTTGGAAAATCATAACAGACGCAATAACCTCAGACTTCATGGCATTCCTGAAGGGGCAGTAGGCAATGATATACTTGCTTTTCTTAAGACACATATGCCCAAGATAGTTGGTCTTAAGGAGGGCACAAATCTTAATTTACAGTGTGCGCACTGCATAGGTTCTAAATCTGGGGGACCATTGTCTACATCAGCCAGTCGCTCTAGAGGAATAATTGTTCTTTTTTTGGAATATACTGAGCTGTTCATGGTTCTGTCTGTGGATAAGCAACGAAAGCAAATGTTGTGGGTTCTTAAACTTGCTGCCATGCTTATTACTGACTGTAAGCGTTTTGATCACATCTCCACCGTTCTTAAAAACCTTAAATGGTTTCCGATCGAAGGAAGATCAACCTACAAGATCACCTGCATAACACACAAAGCCCTCCTTCAGAATACCCCATCTTACCTCTCTGACAAACTCCACAAAGCGGGCTGTACTACAACAATGAGGAGCACTAATGCTCTTGTCCTTGTCCCTCCTTTGTTAAAAAAGAAATCAACACAGTCTCGTTCTTTCTCTGGAAACGCGCCCTCCATTTGGAATGCCCTTCCTAAAGATCTAAGTTGCAACCCCTCCTACCCTGCTTAAAAAAAGACCTCAAGCTGCTCCTTCTCAATAATACTGGGGTACTTAATATATTCTCACTGGCTATTAATTTCATCCCCCTTACATTGTCGATACTGGCCCCCTTTACTTAGAGTATCACCCCCTCCCCCACCCCTTTCCATTCTTTCATCTCGACCACCTCCCCGCCCCCCTTCTTTATTATTCGGATAATACCCACCTTCTGCCACCTGCTTTCCCTTATCCCTCACCCTCCACAATTGTCCTCCACTCTCTCGCCTGCCCCCCTTCTCACACACTATCTAATTTTAACTTTCTTCCAGTACTACTATCTGCAATCTGTTCTGTGACTTAGGCTTTCCTAGTTTATTTACCCAATAAAAACAACAACAAAAAAGAAAACATCTCAAATGTTCTAATTGCCCTGCTTCATTACCTCAATGTACTAAAGTTATATTGTTATTCTGTATTACTAAATCCTGTAAAGCGCTCTGATACTCTTGGGTCCAGCCAGTGCTATATAAAACCTTTTAAATAAATAAATAAAGGTTTTTTTTCTCCCAAGATGTGGCTCGTGCAACTGCAGTTCGTCGTAAGGAGTTCCTTTTCTTTCACCCTGATATTCGTTCCATGAATGCTAGATATGGTCTTGTACATCCGTGTTTTTTTCAATGTTACCTACAAGGAAAGGACTTCTCATTTGACTGTCCAGAATATTTGAGGCAGTTCAATTTTTGCCACAAAGGAGAAGAGATGGACTTTGGGAAAACCTGAAACTGAATATTTCTTTGGTGTTTCAGCTCTTATGCACATAACTTGTTTTTTAATTTGAAGGGAACGATTGCTATTGCCTTTATTCACATGTTTAACTTGGTAGCATTTGCTTATTTGTTTCTTTCAGATTGTTCTGCCACTTTACTTTTTTGTTTTCCCTTTACTGATGTTTCTTGTCTAGCACAGAATTCCCTTGATGATGTGTCCACTCCCCTGTGCCTCCCTTCCTAGTCCTATTGTTTATAGTCCATCTTCATTTGTTGATCAGTGTTATTCCAGTCATTAGGCATGCTCAGTTCATAATTTTTGTACCCCCTGCCTATCTGTTTTAACTCTACGTTTTTCTTTTAATCTGCTGTTCCTAATCTCATTTATATCCATGACTTTCTTTATGGTCTCTGTCTTTTCTCTTAAATTTGTTAATATGCTGTCTATCTTCTCTTTAACGGTTCCCTGCCTCTCCATGGTATTCTTCCTACACTGGATGTGTACCTTGTTCATCTTGACTGAAGCCTCTTGTTTTTTTGTCAACATTTCTTACTCTATTGGTCATAGTTTTGTTTCTTTTCCTCTTCATTATCTATATTATTTTGGGGGTTTTCTTTTTCTTATCTTTTATATTTCTGTCTTGCTGATTTTCCTTTCCTTTTTCTGTTTCCCCTACCCTCGATGGTTATTTCTCTTTCTCTTTTTTCAAAATTGGTGTCTTTTTACTGCAAATTTCTCTTTATAATGGTTCTGTATCTTCCTCATAGTGAATTTGTATTGTTATCAATTTTAGAATGCTCATGGTTGTTCCCAATGCATTTTCCCTCTCCCTATGACTGGTAATGTTCGTATTGTGTCTTGGAATGTAAAGGGTTTACGTAACGCTATTAAGAAGCAAAGAGTGGTTACACATTGATTTTTATTACAATGTAAGATCGCAATGCTACAGGAAACCCATCTTACTGAAAATAATATTAGCTCTCTTGTTTATTGCTCTCCTGCTAAAGAGAAAAAAATGGCATGGTGACACTATTTCATAAACCTTTTTCTCTGACAATTGAAAAGGAGGAAAAGGATGCTGATGGCAGATGGTTTCTTCTTCACCTAGTTATTATGGCACCCCTTTTTCCCTTCTTAACATTTATGGTCCCACTGGTTTAGAGGCACAGTTTTGGCACTCTATTCACATTTCCTACATTCTTTCTCTAACCCGAATCTCATTGTTGGTGGGGACTGTAATCAAATTTTGGACCCTTTCATTTATAGATAATCTCTCTCTAGATATATTCCCAACAAAATGCAAAAAACTTTTGCTAACATTATCCATTATAGAGGTTTGGTGGATGCTTGGAGGATATATAACCTTGATAATGTGGAATGTACTTTTTACTCCCCTACACATAATTCAAAATCTAGAATTGACTACATTTTTGTGACTCCCCATCTACTCACCAACTTAACTCATGCTGAAATTGGATCTATATTTATATCCGATCATGCATGGTCTTTATTGATATAGATCTTTCATCCAAATCTTCTAAAGCTCACAGGTGGTGTTTTAACAATCATTTACTCAAGGATCCTATTTTTGTGGAGCGCTTCAAAAGTTTTTTGTTTGAATTCTTTCATACTAACACTACCACTGACATGCCATTTCATGTTGTATGGGATGCTTTCCAGGCAACGGCAAGAGGTTTTATCATCGACTATGTCGCTGTTAAAAGAAAAAAACTTCTCAAGGAGTCTTCATCCTTATTATTATCTATTAAGCAACTCGAACATGCTTACTACACTTCCAATAATGACGATACTCTCAAGCAACTTGTTCATGCTAAATAGAATTTTAACAGGAAATCGACAGAGAAGGGCTACGGGGTGTTACTAAAGATTAATTCTAAATGTTATGGTGGACGCAATAGAGCAGGTAAATTGCTAGTGAATTATTTAAAAGTTAAATCCTAAAAATCCAAAATAATTAATATCATAAATGATAAGGGTATTAATCATTTTAAGGATGAGGAAATATTACATTGTTTTACAGATTTTTATAAAACTTTATATACCCTTTGAGTCTTCTCCTTCGAACACTGCCTTGGATTAATTTTTTGACTCTTTTCCTCCCCATTCTTCCCCTTCTACAGATTGTTCATTTCTTAATCAAGACTTATCTCATTCTGAAATTAAGGCTGCTTTGGCTCAATTACCTAAGGACAAAGCTCCCAGTCCAGATGGTTTTATAGCTGAATTTTATTCTTGCTTCTCTCAGATTCTTTTTCTACATCTCCTCTTTCTTTTTCAGTACTTCATCTCTCACTTTTTTGGTGCCAATAATCTGTTTGATTTCGAAGAGGGAAAAGGATCCCGCTTCTAGTGATAATTATCATCCTATCTCCCTGATAAATCTAGACAGCAAAATGTTGCTAAAGTATTGGCTCTACGCCTTAATCAAGTGATTTCTGACCTGATTGGTATTGAGCAGTCTGGGTTTGTTAGGGGTAGGACTTTGGCTGACAACTATAGAACCTTTTTGAATTTCATACATCTTGCTTCTAAGAGTTCCTCGCCTTTAGCGGCCATTACCCTAGATGCTGAAAAACCCTTGATCGCCTTCATTGGCTTTATATGATGCTAGCCCTTAAATTGCATGGTTTTGGCCCTGTTCTTATGTCTTTTATAAGCATGCTTTATTCCTCCCCAACTACTTCTGTTTTTGTTAACGGATCACAATCCTCCTACTACACCGTTGAAAGGGACACTCGTCAAGGCTGTCCTCTTTCTCCTTTACTTGTTATACTATCTCTTGAACCTTTTCTTCATTCTATACAACACTCTCCCTTATTTCGAGGGTTTCATCACAAAACCTCTGAAATCAAATTCACAGCTTATGCTGATGTCATTTTCTTAAATGTTTCGGATCCCCAAGTTTCCATACCTACTTTTAATGATCTTTTATCGTCCTATGCTACCTTATCGGGCTATAAGTTAACCTTCACAAAATCTGAAGTCCTCCCATTAAATAAATATTGCTTAAAAGAAATGTTTGCACACAAGGGTTTTAAATGGAATTCTAATCATATTACTTGCTTAGGAGCTAGATAGTCTTCCTCAATCGTTAAAATGGTTCAACTCCATGATGGATGATGCCTTCCAAAAAGTGCTTCATATGTCAGAGAAATGGTCACCTTTATACTTATCGTGGTGGTGTAGGTTGAACACAATTAAAATGATGATGCTCCCTGTTATTAACTTTTATCTGTCCTTGCTACTAGTGAAGATTCCATTAAAAAATCCCTTAATAATGCCCTAGGTACATTTTTATGGACTAAACGGAAGGTTCGTATCTCTTTGTCTTCTTTATCTGCACCTAAGGATAGGGACGCTGTCAATTTTCGGAACTTCTGACAATACCATTCTTCTTTTTTTATACGCCAAATGTTACCCCACCTCTCTTCTTCTGAAGATACTCCTTTAACGGTCTGGTGTAAATTGGAGGATTCTTTGAGTCAGGCTTTCTCTTTTTCATCATTGGCTAATTTTTCAGACCCTCCTCATTCCTTAAAATCTCCCACCATTTCACAGTCTATATTGGTCATTTACCCAGTCCTTACCAAATCTCTCTCACCATTGCAGGTGTTCTTTGATTCTTCTACATGGCATAATAGATCCATTAAACTTTCAAATCGTTCGATTTTTTTAAAGTATTGGGTCAGTAAGGGGATAGTTCAAGTTAAACATTTGTTTCGAGGAACGCACCTTTTATCCTCTAGCGAGCTCCAATCTAAATTTGGATTGTCCGCAACCTACCTTCCTAAATACAATTCTTGGATACGCTACTTCCTCATTATTTTTCTCTTCTTTCCCGATCCTCTTCTCCTTCACCAGATCCTTCATTAGAGCCGCTGTCCACCTCCTCCTCCCTTCAGGCTTCCCATATCTATAAATATCTTCACTATTCTCTTCTAAATCGCCCTAAGAGTAAGGTTGAACTTTTATGTAAGTTGGATTTGCAACACACTTTTTTCTCTACACACTTGGAACTCTATCCGGTCATGATTACATCACATGTCCTGTGATGCTAGCACCACTCAGACCTTATATTTCTTTTACAATAGGCTGTATTTAACTCCGTCGTCTTTTTCTAAATACAGTCCCGATTTAACACCTGCTTGTTGGACCTGCTCAACTATTCCTGGCACATACCTACATTCCTTTTTTTATGTCCAAGCATTACCTCTTTTTGGATAAAGATTTGTAAAACAATCTCCTCTATATTATCTATTAGTTTCCTGTTTGAGATCAATTTTATATTTTTAGGAAGTACGTCCCCAGTTTGGTTTGGTGCTCGTAAGTGGGGGTTGTTTGTGGATTTGTTATTTGCTATTGGCTTTCATTTATTGCTTCCCATTGAAGGAGCCCACTAAAGTCACCTTTAATGGTTGGTGGAACATTCTCTGTCATCATCATAGGTTGGATAGAGCATCTGTTACTCCCACTCACCAACTTTTTTGAAAAAGAAGCCTTTTAGTCTCCACTTACCAATTACTTATCCTCTCATTCAATGTAGATCCAGGACAGTACCTCTGTTGTTTTTTCTTTTTGTAAATCTTTTTATTGACAAAAGAAACAAACATATTCTGACATAAAATAAAATGAAATAGTACACAGGTACCATCACAGCATTGAATTCTCATTGTATTCTCATTGTAATCCGACATGTCAATCACATTAGAAAACATGAAGTAAAACATGTTGGCCTGTGAGATCACGGAGACAAGATCTCGTGTATTGGGGGTTCAAGAAACGGCTCACACAACATTCCCCTTGATTTATTCCAGCTGCTTCATATCTTGTTCCACTTCTGTGGGCAGTCCCTCGCTTCATAAACCACTCTCTCCGTCTGCATACACCAGTCCATATCCTTTTCTCAATTGCGAAGTTTGGGTATCGTATCGCTTCTTCCAAGTCCTGGCTCTATTATGTTTCGCAATAGCATTCCCAAGGAAACACAGATCCGTTACTTAGCCGTCAAGTCAGTCGCTTCCCAAATGTTCAAAAGGGAGAGCCGGGGGGTGACTTCCAAGCTTTTCCCGCAAACTTCCCAAATTTTTGTTTTGCAGTTACTTTCCCCCAATACTGCCCTATATTTTGACATCCTCACCACTGGTGTAGGTATGTTCCCACCTGTCCACATCCCCGTGGGCACTATGGGGAGCTCAATACACCCATCCTAGCTAAGGCGACCACCATATAGTATACTCTATGAAGTAGTTTAAATTGGACCAATTTAAATCTAGAGCACACCTCAATCTCCCGCGGAGACGCCAGCGCTTGTCGTACTTTGGTATTTGGGACCACGTAGAAGACAGGGCCCTACCCCTGTTTATTCATGTATTAGCAAACCGCGATTGGTCAATGCGGTATTTACAAGCGCTTTGCATAACGTCCCATTGCCAAATGCACTATGTATACGTTATTCTACATTGACTCCGTGGGTTCCATCTTGGAGCGATGGCCATCTTAATAAGTTGCCCTCACATAGACAAACACATTATAAGCCTTTAGAATACATGTACTTTCTGCTTGACTTCTCCATGACCTGGGCAGCTGGTCTCCGCTGCCCCAGGTCAGTCCGGTCTCACGAGCTCCCCTTCCTCCGGCCACCTGTGATTAGCATCAGGGCTTGACACACCATAAAGTCCTTTCATCGCACACAAGCCTCCGGCTAATCACTTTCGCACCTGCTTGTTCCTGCTTTATGGCCTGTTTCTCTAAACAGGAGATGCTCATGTTTATTGGGGTCAGATGTGGGATCTGAGCCTTGCTCGGTAAATAATTGCGGGCTGGCTGAACTGAAATGTGAGATTGCAATCACGACTCTGCTTGTTCTTTGAAGTAAAATATGTGAATGACCAACTGCAAGAGAAGGGCGGTGTTGCCCAGAGCATAATATGCATTATAAAAGAGAACACTGGTTTTCGTTCTGGAGACTGCCTCATTCAGTTGCTAAGGCTTCTGTGCGACGTAGTCTCACTCATTTGAGTTTAATAAAGATGTCTTTTCATATTTCAGCTTCTGTTGCCAAGTTCTTTGTGATATTATCAAGACATGCAGACTTTTATAATACCACATCAGGAAGTACTCGAAGTCATAGGGTGCTACCCCTAGCACCTCTGGAGTTTCAAAAATTGGAGTACTTCACGCTTCCTGCCACTCTTCATCATCTATATCACCCACATCTTCCATCCATTTAGAGCGGAGCTTCCCTAGGGTATCTGGTGAGTTAATCTTCCTATATGTCAAGGAGATTACTTTCTCCTTCAAATAGTCATCTAGTAACCTGTCTTTAAGGGGCAAGGCCGCCGGGAGGTCAGTTCCCTAGGGGACAGCCTTATGCAGTGCACTCTGCACCTGCAGGTATCGAAAAGTTTCGCTCGGGTTAAGATCGTGGAGACGCTGGGACCACTCTGCCTTTTGCCCACAAGTCTCTGACCATTGAGAGCCCAATGAGATCCCACTTACGAAACCCGGGGCTGTGAGCCAGGAGTCCCAGTCGATCATAATCAAAGAGGGGGTGGCTAGGGTAATCTTATTCTTCCAGCCCAAGGCTGCTGTCGCAGAGTGCCACAGTGCCACAGTGGTATTCCTCCTCCCTCCATATAGTGCTCGCTGGTAAGAGCCATTTGCTATATTGTGGCTATCCATCCTATAAGCTGGTTCATGGATAGGCCAATGCTCCCAATGATTAGGAACCGCTAGTTGTGAGGCCCAGTAGTAACTCCTAATATCCGGAAGAGCTATCCCACCATTGTACCAGCTCTTTGTAAGTTTAGTCAAGGAGATACAAGGGTTGCCAGCATTCCACAGCAGGGTCCTAACCACAGATTCTATGGCCTGAAAGTATTTGGATGGAACAGGGAAGGGCGTATTTTGCAGTGCATAGACAATTCGAGGCAGCGCCATCATCTTATATAGAGCCGCTCTGCCAAGTAGCGTGAGGGATAACGATTTCCAATGTTGTACATCCGCCTGTAGATGGCGCAAAGGAGGGGCTAAGTTATATCCGTAACAGGCAGCCGGATCCGTCATTGCATAGATTCCTAAGTAGCGGAAGCCCTCCATGACTATTTTAGCACTGCAGTAAGCAGGCAGTCTGATATCGCTCCCCGTAAGAATGTAAACTGAGAACGTATCCCAATTTATTGTATAACCAGAGTATTTCTGAAACAGGGTGAATATGTGAAGTATTCTAAGGATGGAGTGGTAGGGCCAGGCCAAATTCAATAATATGTCATCTGCATAAAGGGAGATTCTATCTTCCCATTTCAGCGTCCTATTCAGTCCCCTAATGAGGGGATCCCCCCTAATCCATATTGCCAATGGTTCGAGAACCAACGCAAATATCAAAGGTGAGAGTGGACATCCCTGCCGGGTTCCTCTATGCAGGTCGAATGGTGGCGAGCAAGTCCTATTGACCGTCACTAGTGCCAAGGGTTCAGAGTACAGCAGTCACATCCAAGACAGAAGTTTCGGGCCGAAACCGTACCGTTCCAGCACTACAATGAGATAAGGCCATTCTATCAGATCAAATGCCATTTTTGCGTCTAGTGACATAATTACTGCGTCCTCCTGTATAGTGTGGGCCCTGCCCAGAAACCCATGAAGCCTCCACAGAGTAAGCTCTGTGTTCCTACCCGGCATAAATCCTGACTGGTCGGGATGGATCAGTTTCTGGAGCAGGGGCGACAATCGTGAGGCCAAAAATTTGCCTAAGATTTTCACTTCAGGGTTTAAAAGCGATATTGGCCAATACGACCCACGTCGGTCTGGCGGTTTACCCTGTTTATGTATCACCACCACATTCTCCAGTCTTTGTGCCTCAGGAAGACAGCCAATGACCACACTCTCCTCATACATATCTATCAAATAGGGGGCGATAGTAGACGCACTACGGACCCATCGCCTCACCCTACTGCAAGGCGCCAATTGCTTTGGTAACCTCATCTCTGGTCAAATCTAACTCGAGCTCCTCCACCTCTGTGTCATCCAACACAGGGGGTCATAGGGTGGACAACAGCTCTGCTGCCTCGTCTCCGTAATGCACATTTGCAGAGGAGACTATACTTTTCCTATCTGTGAGGCGATCCCCACCCTCTATGAAAATCTCAGAGACCCACCTAGAGACCTGCTCCCTCCGGTCGAGCCATGCCAGAAGCTTACTCGCCTTATCACCTATATAGTATACTCAACACTGCGTGGCTCGGTAATACGCCTTTGCCGCTTCTTCGGCAATATCCCTATACTCTTTCTATTTGTAGAGCAACTTATGTTTGAGTTCAGGGTACGTTGCACTCACTTACTCCCTCTCTAGATGAATTATTTCAGTTTCTAGGGTAAGAAGCTGTTTCTGCTTTTCCTTCCTACGCCCCACTACCAGAGACACCCCTGCCCCCTGACAACAGTTTTATACGCCTCCCATAATGTGGAGGCCGAAGCCACCGAGCGCACATTTTCTTGGAAATAATGTTCCGTCGTATCAATCAGTCCCTCACGAACCCCAGGGAGCCTCAAATACCAGGGATTAAGCCGTATTTCACCTCGCTGCTCAGATGGACTACCACCGTACGTGACCATCGGCGGTGAGTGATCTGAGATCCCCCTAGGGAGGTGCCCCAGTTCACTAAACATAGAGAGCTGATTTGGTTTACTATATACATACTCAATACGGGACAGAACTCCAGAGTGAAAGGTGTATTGGAGGGAGGACGGATTCTAGGCTCTCCAGAGGTCCAGCAGACACATTGCCTTCAAGAAATCCCTAAGCGCTCTTCCCGTCGGCTCATCCGGCCTCGCTGGAAGTCTATCCCTCTCGCCGCTTAATGCAGCATTGCAATCCCCCCCAAGTAAGAACTTTCCCTCCGGCAAATTGAGCAAATGTGTACCCAGGTCAGTCAGAGTCGGGAGGTGGAGTCGAGAAGGAATATACAAGGAAGTGATGTTAAGCACCCGCGCCCTCCTAGGTGCCCGTCAGCGTCACAAATCTACCCAAGTTGTCGCGTGTGATGGACTGAATCTGAAAAGGGGATGACTTGCGAAGAAGAAGAATCTCTATCCCCTAGAGCCTTTGGTATAGCCTGCATGAGCCATCAACTTGTTTCCCACCTATTCAGATCGCAGTATGTGGAATCCGGTATGTACGTTTCTTGCAGCAGGACCGCGTCAGGGGCCTGCCTCAGTTCCTCTGTTTTTAACCACCATGAGCTTCTCGGTTTATTTCTCCTATATTTTCCATATTGGGATATGTTGCTGTTAACATTTCTTTGTTTGAACACCTATTGTACAAGTTATTGGATTCCAATATTGATTATCTTGGTACAGTGTGGATTTTTTGTTCTTATGTCCTTTTCTTTCTTCCTTTTTCTTTTCTATATATAAAACCTAAAATGCTGTTTCTTCAAGGTACTCTTTCTTTTATTGATTTTCCTGTTCTGCTGCTTAATAATGCTATTGTATCATGTTCTTTTCTTATTTTGGTTATATATATTTTGTACTATTTTTCATTGTTTAATTCTAATCCTTGTTATAAGCTGACCCTTTGTTCTTCCTACATTTCAATAAAGCTCCCTTAAACTCAAAAACAAAAAATAATCTTGGAAAATAGATTACCTTATTTCTGTTCTGAAACAACTTGTACATGAGACGTTGGAATATGGCCAAAGCCAGCCCAAACTGAACTCTCCTAAACTGGAAACAACCTATGGGAGTTATGAACGCAGTGAGGTGTTTACTACTATGGTGTAACAGACCTGGTGGTAGGCAGATGTCGGGTATATTGTGGAAAACCACCTCATATTTTTGGTCGCAGATAACAGTTTATTAATTCTGAGTAAAGAGAACCTATCCACAAAATATTTCTTATTAAGCTCCACACAGAAGCAGATGTGCCCATTTGCCTTCCTTGCTACAACCAGAGGAGCTACCCAATCCGAAGATTTGACTTGCTCAATTATATCACTTTCAACCAGCTTATTAAGTTCACAGACCACCTCATCTCTCACACTCACAGGAATGTTGCTCAACTTGTGTAATGTGTAAATGTGTATGTGCTTATATAGCGCCGAATCACCCCTGGGGGTATCTCCGCGCTGTACTCATACCGCTGTAGGAACCCCTTCCTGGCTAGTGTCCACTCCTGGGCACCCCCATGGTGAAGCCAGGCATCCCAGCGCTGTTGGGGCCATTGTGGAGACTAAGCAAGCTATTGCCCAGAGTTGCAGCGTGGGACCCATGATTAGGATAGGCACTGATGCGAGAATATCAGGTCCGAGGAATTTATAGCCCGAGACCCTGCCGCGTCGGGAATCGAACCCTGGTCCCGGACCAGTGCTCTGCATCGAGGTCTGCCACTCTAACCATTGAGCCACACTTCTCCATACAAGGGCGTACATCTTCTTTAAGAATGATCTTATGGGTAAATACTTCCAGTTCACCCACTTTGCCGGTTAAAACTTTTGGGAATTTGCTGACAACTTCAGTAATATTCTTTCTATCATTGCTCACAATCAAAACAGGATCTGGGCTGTTAGGATCAAGCGCAATGCACAATTCTCCCTGATCCCATCAACCCAGAACACACAGACCAGATACCGCAACATAGAGTTTGCACTCCGCTTTCGAGCCCATTTGAAATCATATACCAATTTGTGAAATCCCAAAATATCAATAATTTCACCCGTAAAGCTCAGTGAGTGGATGCCCGGTTCAATTAATTCTGAGCCTATTTTTTCCCTGAACAAATTGGTCCAAGTTTCCTTGTTTATGATACTACATGGGAAACCAGAGTCAGCCACCAATGCTAATGGGCTTCTTCCTACTTAGGCCTTCCCCACACATCACACACTACACATGCAAATTGTCTACATCTAAACCAGAGTGTCAATCTTATTTACACTCTGCCACGACACATTTAATGGACTTAAATTTGCAGCACACCTGTGAAAAATGGCCACTGATGCCTCACTTGGCACTCTTTTGTCCCAGAGCTAGTGGGATTAACTACCACACTGTTAACATTTACCCTTCAATGCCACCATCCTTGAATTTAACTTTTATGTTCCCCTGCTCTTATCATCTCTTTTCAGGTTTTCCTGAACATCCTTTGTATGGACTTTTTTCCGACAATTTTTACAATCTCTTCCTCCCACGTTTTTTGTTTCTTATCAGATGAGATAACAGCTTTAGCACATTTGGACGTGACTTCATATTTGCTAACAATGAGAGTAATTTCTTGCAAACTAGATTCCCCATGCATCCAGAACCTGTTATGTAAATTAGGATTATTGCAGTGCATAACTATTTGATCCCACAACAATTTATCCACCAAACCCCCAAACTTGCAGGATAATGCCAATTTCCTCAATGCAGCTACATAGTCCTCAATTTTATCATTGGGACCCTGTTTTTTGTGGTAAAAGTTTTAATGGTCAATCGCTTTACAAACAGTAGGTGCATAATATGCATCCATATCTCCTAATGCCTTTGTGAAAAAATCCCCTTCATCCCCCGAAAGGGGCTTATTCTCCATATAGTTGCATACTTTCAAACCTCCGGGGCCAAGGTAATGCAACAAATATTTTTGTTCTTTTCAGGTGACATGTCTTCAAATGTCTTTATATAAGTGAGGAAATATTCCTTCCACTCCTCCCATTTTAAATTGTTTACCTCATCCTCCCTCACCCTAAAAGGACAAGGTGAGGATTAGTTCATAATGGCCATGCTAGCCCTTTAAATTACCACACAACAAAACAGCAGTTAAATTAGCTCAGTGTACAAGAAAAGAATAAGCCGTAGAAACTTGCCACAAATTAGGAAGGTGTGTGCGTCACCGTTCCAATATGACAACCCAGATGCAGAAATAAACTTTACAGGTGTGCGCAACCTAAACAGGTTGATTACGAGTGACGCTAAATTATTAAAAGCGTGGTGTGCACATCAAGTGAGGATGTGCCAAAATATGAGAGGCTGCTAAATGTTGAGCAGACGCAGGAAAAATAATGACAAAGCCGTGGCAGCGCTAAAGAAGGGCTGATCCAAAATGGGCACTGTACATAAACAGACATACTCACATAATGAGATGGCGTGCTAGGAAGGTGGGGCCTCGCCGAGTCAGCTCTGGCACTGTGATGCACACAACCCACGAGTGCGTCTGGAGGAAGGCTCACACAGCAATTCAGGCTTCCAGCACTGGTACTGTGACCTCCGAGGTCCACAAGCACGTCGGGAGGAAGGCTTGTGCTAAACAGAAACAAATGTCACCCCATAGGCCAGTCTTCCTAAGCAGTCAAAATCTTGCGCGTCAGTGGGTCTGAAAATGGGTTCTGAGACCTCGTCACTAATATTATTGTGTTCATTCACCACAGAACACATTGTGTGGTTTCCATAGATTAATACCTGTCTCAGAACCCATCACACCTGCAACGTACATTGGGAGCACTTGAAGCTGTCATCTCCACAGCTGTCCTTGCCCAGAATGCCACCCCAACATTCTCCCCATAAGCACCAGCACATTCTACCCATGAGCTTACCCATGAGCTCACAACAACGCACAAGCTCGAGCAATACCTATTCATAACAAGACACAGAGCTGACACTCTCACAGATGGGCAGATTGGAGAAAGAGAACCTGATTACACAATGTATACGAAAAGCCAAACCAACATAATTCTGGAATCTCTGGTTACTCACCTTCCCTAACAAGACTAGGTAGAGAATGTCAGAATGGGCAAATGCACAGATAAATCAGAAAGGATCCTGCAGGGGAGGAAACATGGGGGAAGAAGAAGACATGCAACGAAAAACAGGAAGTATAGAGGAACCCAAAATGGCTCAAAAAATTAAATGAACTGCACAAGATTTCAAGTATAGATTGTACAGCTTGAAAGAAGAACCTTCAAGCATGTATTGTTGCCACGAACGGTAAAAATATTGCAGAGGGCTTAAAGAATGAGAGTACCAACTGTAACCCAGAAGTATGGACTAAGACCCACCCCATACAGAATGAACCTCAAATCAGTGCCAGATTCCTCCTCAGCCTTCCCCGACGAACCCACATCACACCCCGCCTCAGGCAAACTCCACTGGCTACCCATACAGAAGAGGTGCCAATTCAAGCTGCTGACGCATGCACACAAGGCTCTACACAACCAGGTACCCACATACATGAACCACCATCTGAACTTCCACCAACCATCGAGAAGACCTCCCTTTCACTTGTCCATACTCCCCGCACCTACTAAAGCAGAAATGGCGGACGCTCCTTCTCCCACATCACAGCAAAGACCTGGAACAGCCTCCACACGCTCCTCCAGACCATCACCTCTCTTACGGATTTCCGAATGTCCCTCAAGACCTGACTGTTTGAATATACCCTATTGGGTGATTAGCTGCGTGTTATATCCAAGGTGTTATATTATGCATCTTTCCTGTTTCTTTGCCTCTGCTGCTCAGCCAGTGTGAATGTGTTGGGCAGAATGTTGGTGTGGATGGTGATGTCATCGGAATGTGAGGATTGCTGCTTGGCAGAGTTTCAGTTGGGTCATGGGCTTGAGCAGCAGAGAGGTTGCTCCTGGTGGGGCCTTATTTACATCTTTACTGGAAAACCTACTTAACATCTAAGAACAATAAACGTATCCATCTGTAACCTAACCACGTCTACTGGAACTCCTTCCTACGATACAGCATAAATTGATGATGAGTTGGATCTAAAACTACGCGTGAGGATCTATTTTAAGCTTCTTAAGAAACTTTTACTCAAGACTTTACTTAAAAAAGAACCGACTTTAAGGATTTCACGCCCTCCCGCCCCACCAGGGTCCAGTTTCACCGGACAGCCCAATGACAGGGCGTATGTTTCCTGCTGCCATTGTCATGGCCTATGTTTCCTGCTGCCATTGACAACGCGTATGCTTCATTACATCTGCTGCCTGTTTCATGCTACCATTGTCACCTGCTGCCATTTACTGGGCGTGTGTTTCTGCTGCCATTGTCAGGGTGTCTGTTTCCAGCTACCATCAACACCCTGCTGCCATTGACAGAGCATGTGAATTTCCACCTGAATTTCTATTTAAAGCTACTGTTTACATTCAGCACACGTCAGCTCTTATTTCAAAGAGACAGAAAGGTGCAGCAGCAAGATATGACACTGGACTGCCGTGTTAATCTTAATGAGACTGACAGTGTTACATTTGGTAGAGTATCGGCTGATCAGCGGAGTCGTGGTGCTTATTTTGGACTAGTGAGGAGAACATTCAACAGACCTACCACTACTCATTCTGGTGAGAAGACATTCACAGCTTCTGCGGTGGTGCATTTTTTGGGGGGGGACAATTACGGTATGTTATTTCCATAAAACGTGTGGTCTTTATTGAAGTGTGCATTGTTGCCGTTGACTTTGCTTTCAAATCTACTCATCGCAACGTCTTAGCACGAGCAATGTGTCTGCTTGCTGGGGTGGGGCTGGTGCGAGCCATGATGTTGGGTCATGGCTTGGAGATCTTGCGTTCCAGTTTACAGCCTTACTGCGTTCCTTGGTAGAATCTTCCGCAGACGATACTCCAGCCACAGCTTTCTCCTGATGCAGAGTTCTCCTGATGCTTCTACCAGCGCCTTTTGCATAATGTCATGTCTCGTACGTGCAGCATACGTCACTCCGTTGCTTAGCTACGTTTGTAAGCCTTCAACTGAGATTCTCTTCAGCACACACTTGCAACTTAATTTGTGCTTTCTACTCAGCACAATTACAAACACCTACTGGCAGTGTCCCTGAATGTTTAGCGCGGTGATGCACAACCTATTCTTCAGATCTCCTTTACTAGACCAACATCGGCAGCATTTTGCTTCAATTGTGAATACTGTTAGCGCGGTGACGCGCATACTTTCTTTATAACCTTTGGTTTTCTGTTTGATGTCATGGAGTCATCTGTGTGAGGTATTTCTGGGGACATTATTTTACTGTCTCCAGCCTTGCTGCCTTCACATTAGAGAAGCTTTTCAGTTTTCTTTGTTGCTTCATCGTAAGTGCTGAACTTCAGGTTATCCTGGCACTTAAGCATCGTGATTTGCAGTCTTCTTTTGGCTCCCATAAATATGGCGTATTTACTATTATGCATTTTTCTTATTCTTCTCATACCTGCATTTTCTCTCCATAACTATTTCTTGCCATTTCACTTAGGTTATTTAATGTTTCTCTTATTGTAAAATGTTTAGATGCGCATTTGTTTCTTATGGTACTGCTAATATATTGTTTGATATTCCTGCTTCTTTTTAATTCATGATAGTGTGTTTTACCACAGTGATATTTACATATGACAGTACTGTTAACATGTATTGTTCCTGAATTGCAGGTTTTTTGTTTTTTTTCTCTTTGGTTGTCAGGGGGTATCTTTAGCTCCTTTACTTCATCTACTTTTACTATGCATTTTTGCTCTTGTGTAATCCTGTATGTATGTGCATTTCGCTTCGTTTTTTCCAGCGTGGTCTCATTTTTAGATGTGTCTGCACTATTTATCCTTTGTGGGGTGCGGTCCATCTAGATCACTCTCTTCTTTGCGTGTTCTTTTTGGGGATTTCCTTACTTCTGTGGGGCGTAGATCTCCCTCACTTTATGGTTGGGTGTATGTCACCCATTGGGCACTTTCTGATTGGGTGTCAGTCCCCTGTTGCCTGCTTTCTGTTTGTGTGTCAGCCACCCGGTGCTTGCCTTATGTTTGGGTGTCAGCCACCCGTTGCTTACTTATGATTGCTTTCAGTTTTGGTGCCAGTCACCCTGTGCTTACTTTCTGGTTGGGTGTATGCCACCCTTTGCTTACTTTCTGGTCGGGTGTATTCTCATCCTGGTTGGGTATAATTCACCCCTTGCTTGCTTTCTGTTTGGGTGCTAGCCACCCGTTGCTTACTTTTGTTTGGTTGTAAGTCATTGTCCTTTCATCTTCCTTTTGCTGTGTTCCGTGTTCCCCATTTCTTTGCTAGTCTGGCCAGCTGGTGTGGTTGTGGGAGTACTTCGGAGCACGCTTTCCTTGTTTATTTTCGTGGTATACTTCTTTCTTATTAATGTATGTCTCTTTCTCCTTTTGCTTTTGTGTTTTTGGACAGTTTTCTTCTTTTTGAAATCTTCTGGTTTCAATTTTGCTCTTCTAAGGAAGGAGATGTGTGTCTTATCTTTCTTGTATTCCATTTCACCTTGCATGTTTCAGCATTTTTATGTATTGTCGCAATTTAAGTGCCTTGTATAGTTCACGAAATGCTGTCTGCATTTTTGCATTTACGAGATCTTCTTAGGCAAGTTCTTTTTTGTGACTGTCATTGTTGGAAACCGGGCAACCGGGTTAGCAGTCACCAGGTTCCCAGCACAGTGGTAGCTTGGCTTGAGCGGTTGGAGATCAGGCACCGTGTTAAGCGTACGTCACACCCTCACAATAACCATGCGTTCATCCGTTCCAAAACGACACTACACCGTAAAAATAATGCAAGTCAAGTTGAAAATATATATGTCTTTATCTTATTTTCTCTTAGTTGCAGGTTTCATTACATAAATACAATACAATAAGATTTTCCTTCAAAAGAGCAGGTCAAATAAACATTGCTACTTCGGAATTTCAACACATAGGTTCAGGTCATCATTAAGCAAAGAATAAATAGAGGTGCAATAAATACAGATAGCAAATAAATACAGTCAGACAATAAATACAGTGCAAGAATAAATTAGGGGAAGACAATAAATAAAGCACCCTCAATAAATAAAGTAAAGCAATCAGTGACAGTTACAGATCAGATCACTTTCATGAGGTAACTTGGTCTTACTTTGCCCATACACAGCTCGTGGTCATTTGGATGGCATGGGGGTGTCCCACCTAGATTGGTCAAGGCTGGGGCCTAAGCTGAGGCAGAATGAGGATAACCTAATGATCTGGCCCTCCAAACTACACAGCCCCTTTATGGAGGTCACTGTACCAGTCTCAGTTCACCCCTGGCACTCCCAGGCTGATTCTAACACCCCTCTAGCCCCTAGAATGGTCTTTTAGGGCTCCACGGGGCCTTAAACACCCCCTCTACCACTTACTGCCCTTTTCACGATGATCGGCTCCGCTCGGCACCGGGTCGACGCCGTGAGGCGGCTCCGGATCGATGTCGCTGGGCGGTCTCGACTCGATGTCGCTGGGCGGTCTCGACTCGATGTCGCTGGGCGGTCTCGACTCGATGTCGCTGGGCGGCCTCGGCTCGATGTCGCTGGGCGGCCTCGGCTCGATGTCGCTGGGCGGTCTCGACTCGATGTCGCTGGGCGGTCTCGACTCGATGTCGCTGGGCGGTCTCGACTCGATGTCGCTGGACGGCCTCGTCTCGATGTCGCCTTCCGGCGTCGCCGGGACTCGGACTCCCCACTTCCTGGTGTCTCCGGAATGCGATCTCCACTCCCGACCTCCGGCGCCTCTCCACGACCTCCGTCGGCGCCCTCACCTCGACCTCGGGTGAATCTCCACTCGACCTCCGGCGCCTCTCCACGACCTCCGTCGGCGCCCTCACTCGACCTCTGGCGGCTCCGGGTACGACGTCTGCTTTCTGTCAGCGCCGCTTCTCGACCTCAGGCCCCAGGTCTCCAGGCTTCTCGACGTCAGGACTTCAGGAGGACACTGCTAAACAGGTCAGGAACTTGCTGTTCTTCTTCTTTAAGGCCTGTTTCAAATATTCAGTTCTTTAAGATGGTTCTTCTGGTCTTGGTCCCACACAGGGCTCTAGGCTGGGCTTGGTCAGTAGGGACTAGCATCAAGGGTGGGTTTCTGGACCCCACTCCAAGCACTGGTTTCCACCCCTGCTGCCTTACTCCGACCTCCTTCTATCTCTGTCCTCTCTCTTCTCCAGTCAGTTGCCAACTGCCACTCTGAGATGGCCTCCCAACATTCTAAACTGCCTCCCTCTGTCACAGGGTTCTAGAATGTTCTGGAAACCTCCAGTGGGTTCTGGTGATGTCACAGGTGACAATGGGTGGCCACCATGTTGTGTCTCAGGCCCTCAGACAGAAGTTCCAGGGGTAGGGAAAATGGCTCCCTGACCCTGCATCAACACTAAAAAGTCTGGTGGTTCCCAAAAAGGAAAAATTATAACAGGGTTTGAGGCAGAAGTGGGACAAAATAAATAATGATGAGGAGGGACCACCCAAAGGGCTGACAGGTCTAACACGCGTCCCCCCCAGCTGAAAGTAGGGAGAGCTACCCAACCCCTTGGGAGTTCTCATCACTAAGGTGGAAATACCTTGAGAGACCGTCTGCATTGGCGTGGTCCACTCCAGGCCGATGTTCCACCTGAAAGTCCATTCCCTGTAGGGAGATAGACCACCTTAGCAACTTGGGATTCTCCCCCTTCATCTGCATCAGCCACCGAAGGGGTCTGTGGTCGGTCTGAACTAGGAAGTGCGAGCCAAACAGGTTTGGCCGCAACTTCTTCAGAGCCCATACCACTGCAAAGGATTCACGCTCTATTGCACTCCACTTCTGTTCCCTGGGAAGTAGTCTCCGGGATAGGAAGACCACGGGTTGATCCAGACCCTCTTCATTGAGTTGCGATAACACTGCCCCAATGCCATGTTCCGATGCATCCGTCTGGACAATGAACTCCTTGGAAAAGTCTGGGGCCCTTAAGACCGGGGCCTCGCACATGGCTTGCTTCAGTTTCACAAAGGCCTGCTGACAAGCCTCCGTCCAGACTACCCGTCGAGGTTGCTTCTTGGACGTAAGCTCCGTGAGGGGGGCCACAATGCTCCCGTACCCCTTCACGAAGCGGCGGTAGTATCCTGTGAGGCCCAGAAAAGCTCGGACCTCAGTCTGAGTCTAGGGGGGTTCCCAGGCCATAATAGCCTCGATTTTCGCCTGGAGGGGTTGCACCGCTCCCCTACCCACCAAGTGTCCAAGGTACACTACCGACCCCTGCCCGATCTGGCATTTACTGGCCTTGATCGTTAACCCAGCTTGTTTCAGGCCCTGGAGAACAGTTTGCAGGTGACGCAAGTGATCCTCCCAGCTGTTACTGAAGACGGCAATGTCGTCCAGATAAGCAGCAGAGAAACTCTCCATTCCGGCGAGGATCTGGTTCACCAGACGCTGAAACGTGGCAGGGGCGTTCTTGAGCCCAAAGGGCATCACGCAGAACTGGTAGTGGCCCTTGGGCGTGGAGAAGGCTGACCTTTCCTTAGCTCCATCAGTCAGAGAGATCTGCCAGTACCCGGATGTAAGGTCAAAGGTACTCAAATATTGGGCAGCTCCCAGCCGGTCAATCAGTTCATCCGCCCTCGGGATCGGATGAGCATCAGTCTTGGTTACTGAATTCAGTCCCCGGTAGTCCACACAGAACCTCAGTTCCGGTTGGGCACCCGGTGGTGCAGCTTTTGGTACTAGTACCACCGGACTGGACCAGGGGCTGCTGGAAGGTTCAATCATTCCTAGCTCCAGCATCTTAGTGACTTCACTGTGAATGCTGGCCTTCACCTTGTCTGTCATCCGGTAGATCTTTGACTTCACAGGTGGGCTGTCTCCTGTGTCCACGTCATGGACGCACAGGTGAGTCCTACCCGGAACAAGGGAGAACAACGAAGAGTACTGCCCCAGGACCTGGCGGCAGTCCTCCTGCTGTTCAGGAGTTAGGGACGGGGAGAGAATCACTCCCTCCACCAACCCATCCTTCTCTTGAGACGCAAATAAGTCAGGGAGAGGCTCGCTTTCCACGTCCTCTGCTCAGTCAGTCACCATTAATAATATGACTTCGGGCCTCTCATGGTGGGGTTTGAGGCGGTTGGCGTGCAGCACTCGTAGGGGCTGGCGAGGGGTCTTCAGATCCACCAAGTAGGTAGCCTTACCCTTCTTCTCCAACACCTCAAAGGGTCCTGACCAGCGATCCTGGAGGGCGCTAAGCTCTCCTGGTTCGATCACCCACACCTTCTGGCCAGGCTCCAATTCCACCGGGTGAGCATTGTGGTCATACCACGCCTTCATTACTGCTTGGCTGGCTTCCAAGTTGTCAGAAGCTTGCTTCCACAACTTAGCCATTTGGCTCCGGAAGGCCAGCATGTAGCTCACCACATCCTGGGGAAGCTTTCTGGGAGTTCTTTCCCATCCGTCTCTCACCAGGCTGAGAGGTCCACGCAAAGGGTGCCCATACAAAAGCTCGAAGGGGCTGAAGCCCACTCCCTTCTGTGGCACTTCCCTGTAAGAAAACAATAGACAGGGTAGGAGGACGTCCCATTTCCTCCGCTGGCTTTCAGGCAGACTTCTGATCATGCCTTTCAAGGTTTTATTGAACCTCTCTACCAGATATTGGTCTGGGGGTGGTAAGGAGTGGTGAACCGGTAGGTCACTCCACACTCCTTCCACATCGCCCGCATGTATGCTGACATGAAGTTGGTCCCCCTGTCGGACACAACTTCCTTGGGAAAACCCACTCGGGTAAAGATTCCCATCAGGGCCCTAGCCACAACAGGTGCAGTAATGGTCCTCAGAGGTATAGCCTCTGGGTACCGTGTGGCATGATCCACCAGAACCAGGATAAACCTGTGACCAGCTGTAGTAGGCGGATCTAACAGACCCACAATGTCGATGCCCACCCTTTCAAAGGGGGTGCTAACGACAGGAAGTGGTTCCAGGGGAGCTTTCAGCTTCACCCCTGTTTTCCCACTGGCTTGACAAGACACACACGTCCGGCAGTAGGTGTCGGACAACACTTTCATCTGAGGCCAATAAAAGTGTGGGACAAGCCGGGCAAAGGTTTTGTCTTGCCCCAGGTGTCCTGCCAAGGGGATTTCATGAGCCAATTCCAGAAGGAAGGCTCGGTAACGTTGAGGGACAACCAAGGCCCGTGACGATCCGTGCATGGGTGCCTTGGGTTCACTGTAGAGGAGGCCATCCTCCCAGTAAATGTGGTAGTTCCCCTCAACGTTCCCGGCTGCCTGGGCTTCGGCCTGTCGCCTCAGTCCCTCAAGGGTAGGACACTCCCTCTGGCCCTTGCAGAATTCCTCCCTGGTCGGCCCTCCCTCCACGTGCCACTCGACCGGGATGGGTAGGTTCTCCAGTTCGGTAACATCCCCCTCCGCGGACTCCTGGTCCACCACCTCCGGTGGCCTATCCGTCACACGGGGCGCGGATGCCGAGGCAGGCTCCTCCTGCCCTCGGTTCTTCCCTTGGTCGGCAGCCGGCGGTGCCTTTGTTCCAGGCTCCCGCCTAAACGAACTCCCTCTCCGGGTAGTCGCAGACCTTGTGCTGACACAGGCCCAGTCAGGTGTACCCAGCATCTCAGCATGAGTCCGGTATTCCACCTTCTTCCAAGCATTATGCTCCATGTCCTTCCCCAGCAGACAATCGACTGGCACGGCAGGGCTTACGGCAACTCGAAGTGACCCTGCAACCCCTTCCCATTCAAATGGAACCTCGGCCACCGGATAGTGGCCCATTCTGCCGTCAGCCATCGCGGCAGGGTGGAGTACATGGGGAATCACCTGCTCTGGAGACACCAGTTGGCTACGTACCATAGTCATACTGGCTCCTGTGTCTCTCAGAGCCTCCCCTCTTTGGCCGTTGATGGTGACCCACTGCCCATACTTTGTGGTATTTGCGGGCACCTGGATCTTAGGAACCATCTCCCGTTCTCCCAGGGACACTAAAGTGACACCCGCCCACTCCCTTCCCTTACCTAAGGGCATCTCCTCCCCGAGCACTACACTAGCTACTCCAGGGGCCTTTCCTCCGATGGGAGGGGGTGGTCTTTTCGGGCACTTCACATCTCCCTTATAGTGTCCGACACCACCGCACTCGAAGCAATGGACAACCCTTGGCTGCTGACTCTGGCCAGGATTAGGGTTTCTGGGGGGGTTAGCCCTAGGGGTGAATCCCGTTCCCTTCCCTTGGAAACTATTTTGGGGGCCTTTAGAGAACTCAGTTTTCTTTTCCCCTCCCTCTTTCTTCTGGGGGGTGCCCTGTCCGGTCTTTTGAGAGTCCCCTCCAGTCCCCCTTGTGGACACTCGGGTACTAGCCCAAATGTCCGCCTCCTCAGCAAGCTTCCGGGGATTGGTCAGCTTGCTATCCACCAGGTGTTGACGCAGTTCAGGGAAACATTTTTCGAGCAGGTGTTCCTTCAACATCAAATCAAACAACCCCTCGTAGTCCCTCACCTCACTGCCCTGTATCCAACCCTCTAATGCCTTCTTTGCATAGTCCACGAAATCCACCCAATTCTGTGTGCCCAGTTTGTGGCTACCCCGGAACCTCTGTCTATACTTCTCGGGTGTTAGTCCAAACTTCCTCACGAGCGCCACTTTCATGGTGGGGTAGTGGGTCTGCTCATCCTGCTCTAGGGCCAATAATGTATCCCTGCCAGCTGGAGGCATGTATTTATACAATCCCCCTCCCCAATATTTCTCTGGAACCCCATGGACTCTTAATGAGATCTCATAGGCCGCTAGCCACTTGGCGATATCATCACCCGCACTATATCTAGCTACTATGTCTTTCGGCAAATAGGGTTTGGGTTTCCTGGTGATTTCTCTTTCTTCGCTGCCACCATTAGGAACAGGGTGTGCCCCAACCCGTAGGATCTGGAGATCTATCTCCCTGAGCCTCAACTCGTGAGCCATCCTCCGTTCCTCCTTTTCTTTCTCCAGCTTCGCCAAATCCCATGTGAGCTGTCTTTTCTCCCTCCGGTCAGTGAATTCTGCTTCTAATAAGCCGTTGCTAGAGACACTGCTGCCCTTCCTTGAAAGTGTTCTGGGCCCTGCTACTAGGTTCCCCACCTCAGGTTGGTACAAACCAGCCTCCTCGCTGTCAGGCTCTCCATCCCTGTCCTCCTTCTCAACCTTACTTTCTCGTCGTGCCTCCCCCCAAGCCCTTAAGCTGGTCTGGAGCTCACCCTTCTTTGCACCTTGGGGACAAAACACCCCCTCTCGCTCACGAAACTCTCTGAGTTGGGCCACAGTGTATGTTTCCACATCTTCCAATACAAACTCCATTTTGCCCACTCAGGATAGAAGACAGTTGCTTACAGAAGCTATGCAGGGGGGTACCTTTTGTAATACCTCCTCCCACCACCAGAAGTAAATTTAGAAAAAGCAAAACTCAAAATTAGGAAGTCCGCTTGGAGAAAACTCCCGGTGTAGGCCTATGGACTACCCACAGTTATTGTCGAGTAGACGCAAGCACAGCTCTATCCCACCACTGAACACCAATTTTATGTTGGAAACCGGGCAACCGGGTTAGCAGTCACCAGGTTCCCAGCACAGTGGTAGCTTGGCTTGAGCGGTTGGAGATCAGGCACCGTGTTAAGCGTACGTCACACCCTCACAATAACCATGCGTTCATCCGTTCCAAAAACGACACTACACCGTAAAAATAATGCAAGTCAAGTTGAAAATATATATGTCTTTATCTTATTTTCTCTTAGTTGCAGGTTTCATTACATAAATACAATACAATAAGATTTTCCTTCAAAAGAGCAGGTCAAATAAACATTGTTACTTCGGAATTTCAACAATGAATGGAAAACCACGCACACCTGAATTTATACAAATGTAGACAGGATGAGGCGTGCCTTAGAGGTGAACGTCACCTAAACCGGGACGTGTGGACAAATGAAGAATGCACTAATCGAGTTGAGTAGTGTCCCTCTAAGCACAGCCGAAATTGCAACGAAGTTGCAGAATAAACACTGTTCAAACTCAAAGGTAAACTGACAAGTTGTTCATTGTTGTCATATTCCTCGTTTTATTCACGGGATATGAAATTCATCAAAATAATCAAGCCAAGGACTCGTGAAGTATACTCAATGCATTTCGGGTTTTACATAACCCTTCATCAGGAGTGGTCCTAAGAGGAACACAAAAAGGAGAGATGTGTCGACCTGTTGCGTCATGTAAATAATTAAATTAATGTCTGGTGAGTTAGAAACTAATCAAAAGGGGATAAGTGACTACAAAAAGCGTGAAATAACAGAAGTAACCATTCAAGAACGAAACCTTATGGGGTGGCGGTTTGTTGTGAAAAGAATAAAACAAGGAAGCGTGATTAAAAAACAACGGTGCCGCGAGGACCAATACAAATTGATGTTAAATCAAGTGTGCAATTATTTTAGAACACAAAACAAGAACTCACGTAATTAAAAACAACAGTGCCATAAGGATTTCAAGAAAAAAGTGCTGTAAAGTCAAGCGTGTGGAACATGACTAGTTGAACCTTAAGCCACGGAGCGGTACTGTTCCCCGGTGCGTAAAAAAGATAAAACCATGTGGTAACAAGACATACCTGGTAGATTAGAAACTCTGAGTAACCAAAGTTACAACATGCGGTGAAAGTCAGCGTGTATGCTTGCAATCCTGCTCCAACGGGTGGGTCAGTTAGTGAAAGTGAGAAAGGACATGCCTTCAAATATCAAAAGCCAGGTAATAAAAAGTAAGAAAGGACTGAATAACATTGGAAAAAAGGTCAGCCATCTTGTGATGGTATTCATGGAATGACATTGATACAGTATCTGCGGAGATTAATGGATACTGATGTACAAAATAATAACAAGAGGTTAAAATGTTTGAAAAATAATAAAAAATACAGAAGATAAATGGAAGATAAGCAACCGAATTAAAAGAGAAAAATTTAAATAAAAAACGGTTTAACTGAGTTAGAGACGAATAAAGTTATTTGAGAAAAAAAGAGATATCTTGTTATGGAAGGCTGAAAAAAACTGAAAAAATAAAAAAAGATCCACAGAGAAGCGTAATGAAGGAGAGGAAGATGATAATAAACAAAGAGAAGTTGTGAAAAGTTGCATAAAATAACATTAATAAATACAGATAATCAGATGAAGTAAAATAGACACAAAGATCAAAATAAGATCAAGAAACCAGAATGCACAGAGCAAAAGTTACAAAAAGCAACTGAGTTCAATGCGGTCATTGAGTCCGTGTGGGACCAAGGCATTCATTTTGTAAATCCATGCTGTTTCTCTCTGTAAAAGATATTTACGGTTGTCTCTGTTTTCTCTGATTTGAACCATTTCACAAACCAGAAATCTCAATTGGCTGATTTGTGATTCTTGGATAAAAAGTGCATCGCTACCGTTGATTTGATGTTTTTGTTACGAATGTTGCTTTTGTGTTCTGTTAGACGCACTTTTATTTTCCTCTCGGTTTTGCCTATGTATACGAGGCCACATGGGCATTTTAGCATGTATACAAGATTCTTTGAGTCACATGTCGCTGTGACATGTAGCTTGATGTTAAAACCTTGTGTGGGATGTTGAGTTGAATTTCCTTTGATGATACTATTGCAATGCCCACAGTTATGACAAGGTATGGTACCTTTGTGAGATGAAACTGAATCAATGGTGAGTTAAGAATGCAAAAGTTCCATCAAATTCTTACTCCTCTCATATGCAAAGAGAGGTTTCTCCAGAAATATATCCTTGAAGTCTGGTTCAGTCTGTAGCATTGGCCAATGTTTCAAAATGATTTTCTTGATGTTAAAACTCTCTGTGGAAAATTTGGTGACTATGACTGAACGTGACGTAGACTTCTTGGTGTCACAAATCTTTAGTAGTTGAGATCTAGATTTGATTTGAACCCTTTCTAAAGTAGAAATTAAAGTTTCTTTTGGATATCCTCGATCGGTGAAACGTTTTTCCATATTCAAATTCTCTTGTGACAATTGTGTCGGTTCAGAAATGATTCTTTTAACTCTCAGAAATTGAGAATATGGTAAGTGTTGCTTCAGAGAGGGCTGATGGAAGCTTGAGAAATGTAACAAATTATTCCTATCAGTGCTCTTCCTGTATAAAGTAGTCTCAATTCGACCCTCCTTGATGTACAGCAGTACATCCAAATAGTTCTGGGAGAGCACTGATAGGAATAATTTGTTACATTTCTCAAGCTTCCATCAGCCCTCTCTGAAGCAACACTTACCATATTCTCAATTTCTGAGAGTTAAAAGAATCATTTCTGAACCAACACAATTGTCACAAGAGAATTTGAATATGGAAAAACGTTTCACCGATCGAGGATATCCAAAAGAAACTTTAATTTCTACTTTGGAAAGGGTTCAAATCAAATCTAGATCTCAACTACTAAAGATTTGTGACACCAAGAAGTCTACGTCACGTTCAGTCATAGTCACCAAATTTTCCACAGAGAGTTTTAATATCAAGAAAATCATTTTGAAACATTGGCCAATGCTACAGACTGAACCAGACTTCAAGGATATATTTCTGGAGAAACCTCTCTTTGCATATGAGAGGAGTAAGAATTTGATGGAACTTTTGCATTCTCAACTCACCATTGATTCAGTTTCATCTCACAAAGGTACCATACCTTGTCATAACTGTGGGCATTGCAATAGTATCATCAAAGGAAATTCAACTCAACATCCCACACAAGGTTTTAACATCAAGCTACATGTCACAGCGACATGTGACTCAAAGAATCTTGTATACATGCTAAAATGCCCATGTGGCCTCGTATACATAGGCAAAACCGAGAGGAAAATAAAAGTGCGTCTAACAGAACACAAAAGCAACATTCGTAACAAAAACATCAAATCAACGGTAGCGATGCACTTTTTATCCAAGAGTCACAACATCAGCCAATTGAGATTTCTGGTTTGTGAAATGGTTCAAATCAGAGAAAACAGAGACAACCGTAAATATCTTTTACAGAGAGAAACAGCATGGATTTACAAAATGAATGCCTTGGTCCCACACGGACTCAATAACCGCGTTGAACTCAGTTGCTTTTTGTAACTTTTGCCCTGTGCATTCTGGTTTCTTGATCTTATTTTGATCTTTGTGTCTATTTTACTTCATCTGATTATCTGTATTTATTAATGTTATTTTATGCAACTTTTCACAACTTCTCTTTGTTTATTATCATCTTCCTCTCCTTCATTACGCTTCTCTGTGGATCTTTTTTTATTTTTTCAGTATTTTTCAGCCTTCCATAACAAGATATCTCTTTTTTTCTCAAATAACTTTATTCGTCTCTAACTCAGTTAAACCGTTTTTTATTTAAATTTTTCTCTTTTAATTCGGTTGCTTATCTTCCATTTATCTTCTGTATTTTTTATTATTTTTCAAACATTTTAACCTCTTGTTATTACTTTGTACATCAGTATCCATTAATCTCCGCAGATACTGTATCAATGTCATTCCATGAATACCATCACAAGATGGCTGACCTTTTTTCCAATGTTATTCAGTCCTTTCTTACTTTTTATTACCTGGCTTGTGATATTTGAAGGCATGTCCTTTCTCACTTTCACTAACTGACCCACCCGTTGGAGCAGGATTGCAAGCATACACGCTGACTTTCACCGCATGTTGTAACTTTGGTTACTCAGAGTTTCTAATCTACCAGGTATGTCTTGTTACCACATGGTTTTATCTTTTTTACGCACCGGGGAACAGTACCGCTCCGTGGCTTAAGGTTCAACTAGTCATGTTCCACACGCTTGACTTTACAGCACTTTTTTCTTTAAATCCTTATGGCACCGTTGTTTTTAATTACGTGAGTTCTTGTTTTGTGTTCTAAAATAATTGCACACTTGATTTAACATCAATTTGTATTGGTCCTCGCGGCACCGTTGTTTTTTAATCACGCTTCCTTGTTTTATTCTTTTCACAACAAACCGCCACCCCATAAGGTTTCGTTCTTGAATGGTTACTTCTGTTATTTCACGCTTTTTGTAGTCACTTATCCCCTTTTGATTAGTTTCTAACTCACCAGACATTAATTTAATTATTTACATGATGCAACAGGTCGACACATCTCTCCTTTTTGTGTTCCTCTTAGGACCACTCCTGATGAAGGGTTATGTAAAACCCGAAATGCATTGAGTATACTTCACGAGTCCTTGGCTTGATTATTTTGATGAATTTCATATCCCGTGAATAAAACGAGGAATATGACAACAATGAACAACTTGTCAGTTTACCTTTGAGTTTGAACAGTGTTTATTCTGCAACTTCGTTGCAATTTCGGCTGTGCTTAGAGGGACACTTCTCAACTCGATTAGTGCATTCTTCATTCATACTTCGGAATTTCAACACATAGGTTCAGGTCATCATTAAGCAAAGAATAAATAGAGGTGCAATAAATACAGATAGCAAATAAATACAGTCAGACAATAAATACAGTGCAAGAATAAATTAGGGGAAGACAATAAATAAAGCACCCTCAATAAATAAGGTAAAGCAATCAGTGACAGTTACAGATCAGATCACTTTCATGAGGTAACTTGGTCTTACTTTGCCCATACACAGCTCGTGGTCATTTGGATGGCATGGGGGTGTCCCACCTAGATTGGTCAAGGCTGGGGCCTAAGCTGAGGCAGAATGAGGATAACCTAATGATCTGGCCCTCCAAACTACACAGCCCCTTTATGGAGGTCACTGTACCAGTCTCAGTTCACCCCTGGCACTCCCAGGCTGATTCTAACACCCCTCTAGCCCCTAGAATGGTCTTTTAGGGCTCCACGGGGCCTTAAACACCCCCTCTACCACTTACTGCCCTTTTCACGATGATCGGCTCCGCTCGGCACCGGGTCGACGCCGTGAGGCGGCTCCGGATCGATGTCGCTGGGCGGTCTCGACTCGATGTCGCTGGCCGGTCTCAACTCGATGTCGCTGGGCGGTCTCGACTCGATGTCGCTGGGCGGCCTCGGCTCGATGTCGCTGGGCGGTCTCGACTCGATGTCGCTGGGCGGTCTCGACTCGATGTCGCTGGACGGCCTCGTCTCGATGTCGCCTTCCGGCGTCGCTGGGACTCGGACTCCCCACTTCCTGGTGTCTCCGGAGTGCGATCTCCACTCCCGACCTCCGGCGCGCTTCACCTCAGTTTCCGGCGACTCCGGTGGGCGGACTTCACTCCCCCGTCGACGCCTCACCTCGACCTCAGGTGACTCCCGACTCAACCTCCGGCACCTCTCCACGACCTCCGTCGGCGCCCTTACCTCGACCTCGGGTGAATCTCCACTCGACCTCCGGCGCCTCTCCACGACCTCCGAAGGCGCCCTCACTCGACCTCTGGCGGCTCCGGGTACGACGTCTGCTTTCTGTCAGCGCCGCTTCTCGACCTCAGGCCCCAGGTCTCCAGGCTTCTCGACGTCAGGACTTCAGGAGGACACTGCTAAACAGGTCAGGAACTTGCTGTTCTTCTTCTTTAAGGCCTGTTTCAAATATTCAGTTCTTTAAGATGGTTCTTCTGGTCTTGGTCCCACACAGGGCTCTAGGCGGGGCTTGGTCAGTAGGGACTAGCATCAAGGGTGGGTTTGTGGACCCCACTCCAAGCACTGGTTTCCACCCCTGCTGCCTTACTCCGACCTCCTTCTATCTCTGTCCTCTCTCTTCTCCAGTCAGTTGCCAACTGCCACTCTGAGATGGCCTCCCAACATTCTAAACTGCCTCCCTCTGTCACAGGGTTCTAGAATGTTCTGGAAACCTCCAGTGGGTTCTGGTGATGTCACAGGTGACAATGGGTGGCCACCATTTTGTGTCTCAGGCCCTCAGACAGAAGTTCCAGGGGTAGGGAAAATGGCTCCCTGACCCTGCATCAACACTAAAAAGTCTGGTGGTTCCCAAAAAGGAAAAATTATAACAGGGTTTGAGGCGAAGTGGGACAAAATAAATAATGATGAGGAGGGACCACCCAAAGGGCTGACAGGTCTAACAGTCATTTTCTGCTTAAATTCAATAATTTAACGTTTTTTATGTAATGCTGGTTTCTGCTAGTTTTGTGACATTTTCCCTTGCAAGTTTCCTTTGTATCATTGAGATCTTTCTTCTTATATTTATTATGTTTTTGTGCAATATATAAAGGGGGAAGGTGTTTTATATCTAAGGTTTTATATTATGCATCTTCCCTGTTTCTATGCTTCTGCTGCTCAGCCAGTGTGAATGTGTTGGGCAGAATGTTGATGTGGATGGTGATGTCAATGAAATGTGAGGATTGTTGCAAGGCAGAGTGTCAGTTGGATGCTGAGCAGCAGAGAGGCTGCTCCTGGTGGAGCCTTATTTACGGTAAACAACATTTACCACAAATCTTTTGCCCAGCAGGGAATCACAACGCGGTCATTACAACGACCGCGTTGTGATTCCACATACCATTACTCCGCAAGTTGGAACAACGACTTGCGGAGGGGGGTTGTGTTGGATTTAAAATCCAACACCTTCCCTATTGTCCGCACAGACTGGAGTTGGATTAGTAAATTATACTATTCCAACATCCAGTGCCCCCCCTCCGCAAGTCGTTGTTCCGACTTGCGGGGTAATGGTATGTGGAATCACAACGCGGTCGTTGTAACAACCGCGTGGTGATTCTCTGCGAGGAAAAAAACTGCGGGATAACAACATACATTCCTTATTTACATCTTTACTGGAAAACCTACTTATCACCTAAGAACAATAAACGTATCCATCTATAACCTAACCACGTCTACTGGAACTTCTTCCTATGATACAACATATATTGGCGAGGAGTTGGATCTAAAACTACGCATGAGGATCTATTTTAACCTTCTTAAGGAACTTTTATTCAAGATTTTACTTAAAAAAGAACCTACTTAAGGATTTCACGCCCTCCCGCCCCACCAGAGTCCAGTTTCACCGGACAGCCCATTGACAGGGCGTAGGTTTCCTGCTGCCATTTTCATTGCCTATGTGTCAGTTGGATCCTGGGCCGAGCAGCAGAGAGGCTGCTCCTGGTGGGGCCTTATTTACATCTTTACTGGAAAACCTACTTCAAATCTAAGAACAATAAACGTATTCATCTGTAACCTAACCACATCTACTGGAGCTCCTTCCTATGATACAACACCGCGTTATAAATCTTGATTGATTGATTTATTGATCTTAAGTCAGAAAAGAAAAATTATCTTTCTTGAATTAATATCCATGTTTCTATAAAGTATTATGGATGGCGTGCATGTGACGAGGCATCTGTAAATTACTCCGGTTATGCGTAGAACCAACTGCCACTTTTCACGTGACCTACAGAGATGCCAACACTTCACTTGAGCTTCATGAACGGTGATGCTGTAGGTGTTTTGCTGGGTGCCCTAAAATGCTTAAGTATGGTGTCCGGATCCTAACAGCTGACTAAGACTTTGCATTCTTACACATTATGCAACAGTCTGACTGTTCCTATGAGGAACACTGGCCAAAGCAAGGAGTGGTGCTACCCAACAAGACCCTAAGTGAAACTTCGAAGAACTCTCATCAACATCTGCCAAAGGACAACATACATTAGTCTCCTTGTCACAGCTGTAAGGAGTGAGAGAGAAGAGCTCCTGTAGCACTGTACAAAACCACTGTGCTAAGAAACTTTTTAAGGAATCTTTTTTCTGTTTGTGCTTTGAATTTTCCTTTGGGTTTGGACCACAACATTGAGGACCTGACCATGCCTTTGTGTGATTATTCAGAACCCATCTGACAATGGAGGGCTAGTTATTCCACTGAGGACAGCTCGTTCACCACTGGGTATACTCTTTGTCCCAACAGCAAAAGACCCTTGCCACAAAGTCGCTGGGGCACTCCCTCACCTGAAAGGGACCTTGATACATACAGTTTGCAGCTACTAAAAGCCAAAAAATCTGAATGTGTGTGTCTGTCTCCCGTGGCCACCATCAACACCAATGCACAGTTGGCCTAAGAATTTAAAGAACAGCAGACATCATGTTACTGTCAGCTAAGGATGTCACACAAACATTATATATCCTTCTTCTATATCCACACTCATCTGTGCTTGTAAGGAAAACAAAGGAGGAAGGATGAAAAGTTAAGCCCATTAAACAGAAAGATTACATGGCAAAGAATTTAGAAATTCTAGCACTATGGTAAGTATCAAACAGTTATTTTTAAGATATTTAATGCCTCTGCCTTTTTTCTCAACATGTCGGTCATATTTTGACAGATTCTTGTGGTAGACCTTTTATGACTGTGGTATGGGTACTGGGACAGGAATGTCCTCTGCATGTTTTTTTTGCGAGATTGCACCCCTGCCCTGTTACCCAACTGTAAGTTTCATTGGTAATCCTGATTTCCTGTGCTCATTACTCTAGGCAATTATGTGAGGGCATTGATGCAAGAGGTATGTGGTCTGGAGGGGGTGCACAAAGAGTGCTGTCATTTTTACATAGGATATCTTTCCATGTACCAGCTTATAGGTGCTTGGTGTTGGGGTGCATACCTTTTTTGACTAAAGAGTGCCAGGTGTGTCGTTTTTCCTGGTTTTGATGAGTGAGTGAGTGAGTAGCCTACTAACATAGCTTTGCAAAGTTTTGCTTTGTGACAATTATTATTAAAAGTATGTATAAAGCGCTCCATCATCCCCTAAGGGATATCCTGACGCTGAGCCAATAATACCAGACTTCATATATTAGCCGGTACAATAAAGAAGCGTGGCTAGGTCAAACCTTGTGCAAAGCCATTATAATAATAGTTACAATGTCAGTATCTAGTAAGTACTCCAGCCGTAATGGTTTTACTCGTATTTGGAATTCTATTACGGCTGGAGTACTCTCCGAGATACGATATTTACACATACTATACGTTCCTTGCTGGAACCGACGTAACCACAAGTAGACCCATGCTGAATGGGACCCTGAAAAGTTTCTGCCTGGATGTTGGTGGAACTACTTTGTAATTATTAGCTGCTCTGAGAAAGTCGATGGGCGATATACCCAGGACGAAACACGTGTTGGCTACATTTTGGCTATATCAGCTTTGCACTGTGATGGTTAAGAGCCACCTGTAAAAAACCTATGGCTCTGAGCGAAATGAGAGAATAAAGAAGATCTTGAATATTTAAGATATGGACTGATATTTTCTTGGAGAAATTCTTGGAAATAACAATTAGGTTGTGCTCGGGGTCAGGACTTTGTTTTCATATATTAGCCGCCACTACAAAGGAAATAACCAGGTCTTAAACCTCTTCTGAAAAGTGAGGAGTTCTCAATTAGGCAAATTTCCAGGGACAGAGAATTCTAGTATAGTGTTGCTAGATGGCTTAAAGAGCAACCACTCATTCTAGCCTTCCTTATTCGTGTGCTGAACACCAGTACATGATTCATAGATCAAAGCATTCAAATGATTTGTAAAAAGCCACTCGGTAACACAAAATTGCTGGCCCGGTGGGTAAACAACGTTTACCGTGAAACTTTGTCCCCGCAGAGAATCACAACGGGGTCCTTACAACGACCGCATTGTGATTCCGCATACCATTACTCCGCAAGTCGGAACAACGACTTGCGGAGGGGGGGAGCTGTTGGATTTAAAATCCAACACCTTCGCTAGTGTCCGCACAGACTGGAGTTGGAATAGTAAATTATACTATTCCAACATCCAGCGCCCCCTCCGCAAGTCGTTGTTCCGACTTGTGGAGTAATGGTATCCGGAATCACAACGCGGTCGTTGTAACGACCGCGTTGTGATTCCCTGCCGGGAAAACGACTGCAGGGTGACAAGATAGATTTGGCCCGGTGTCATGGAGTGCCTTGTGTACATAACACAATAGCTTGAACTTGGCTCTCACCGGATGCCAGTGAAGGAAGTTGAGACAAGCCGAGGCCAAGCTATGTCTAGTGCTGTTTCAAATCAGTCTGGTTGAGTTGGATGCAATTAAACAAATATTCGGCATTTCCTAGATACAAATAACTGCCGTAGTCTAGCCTGCTCATGATTAATGCCTGGATAACATTCCTTTTCCACACTACCGGGATTCATTAAAAAAGTGTCCTCAGCATGCATAGGAGACCAACACATCTCCCACACACTGCATTCACTTGATCCTGCATAGAGAAAGAATCATCTATCAGAAATCCCAAGTTCTTAGCTACTCTTTTAGGCTTGGGGGCTGGATCAAGGAGAGGAGGCCACCACTCATCATTCCACACATTGTTTTCCCTTCCAAAGAGCAATATTTTTGTGTTTTGTTTCGAGACAATGTGTTTGCATCCATCTGCCACATCGGATGGGCAGCCTAACAAGTTCCCTTGTGTCTCTATGTGGCTCTTGTCAATAAAAATAATAGGCTGGGTGTAATCAGCATATGAGAGGATCTCAAAGCCCCAGGTCTTAACAATGCCAGCCATAGAAGAGACATAACCCTGAACTGAGGATATGGCTGTTTGGTTTAAAGAAACATGGTGGGACAGTTCTGATCTATTTTGAATAGCTCTTTTGATGAGCAACTATTTTCTTCCAGTCTCCAGCTGTTTCTTTGCTTGTCTATGCTGTTTGTGGTAGGTTTTTTGTGAGGTTCTAAAGGCCAATCTCTCCTCTGGTTCTTTAAAGAGTCGCCAACGGCACTCCAGGGCCTTACAGTCTCTCTTGCCTTGCCTCAATTCATTAGAATACCATTTCTCAGGTGGTGATGATCTGGTCGAAGTCCTTAATTTCTAGGATACACAGGTATATAATGCCTTAGCCGATGCTTTTTCAAATGTGTTAATATTTGTTTGTAGAGAATGGTCCAAACTCAACAAAGGAGGGTTCAATTTGTTTGTAAAAGACTCCAGATTAATTCACCTCTGTGGTCTCACAACAACTGGAGTGGCTTCATAAATAACAGAGGGTCTATTTAGCACAGGGAAGAAGAATTTGATCACATAAGTATCTGAGCAAGGGATGAGAGTAATGGATTGTATCATAAAGGTGCTCAAATTATAAAACAGCAAGTCAAGATTATGTCTTGCCTTATGCATCGCACCCTTGATCCATTGGTTGGTATTCTAGTATTTGCATCTCATTCTCTAGATTCTTACTCAAGGATTCCAATTCATCCTCAAAATGTAGTTTGAAATCTCCAATCAGAAAAAAAACTCATACTTTAAAGTAAATGGAGAGAGCAGTACAGATAGCTTGGCTGCCAACTGTGAGTTATAACCAAGGGGTCTAGCTCCACCCAATTGTAGAATTAAGGTGGAGCTGATACAACATAATGTTGCAGTCCCCCGCTGGGGACTTGCTCACCTCCTTGCACTCGTAAGTCTCTCAAAAAATGATTGCACTGCCACCTTCCAGTCTGCCTTCGCGATTGCTCATTAGCACCTTATACCCAACCGGCACCACTAATGTTAGCTCGGGCATCATGTAGCTATAAAGCCATGTTTCTGTAATAAAAATTAAATCGGGGTTAGGAGCTATTAATAGTTTGCCAAATTGCTATACAATGTTTGGGGAGTGATCTGGCATTGACATATATAGAGCTGATTTGTGGGTCATAGGTAGCAGCCTTATACCCCGCAACCTGTTCACTTCACTCAAGCACCTAAAATGCGACCTATCTGCCCTCCTTCTCTTGTACATAGCGTTTTCTCGGTACCGTCTCTTGATCCCTTTAGCTCCAACAGCCCCACTTACATCTCGCACAAGTAAAGGGACCGAAAGTCATCCCAGGTGTTCCTTTACTACAACTAGCCATGTTCACTCCATCTGGGGCTATAGCAAGCAAAGTGAAAAACTAACCAGGAGTCTCTCACCTCTGATGAAATGGGCAGATATCCTGACATATGGCGACAGCTGGGCGCAGACGGGCTGGCCTTTGGCAAGCGGCGCATCTGCGCTTCCGCGCAGCTCCCGCATTTAAATTCATAATATAGGTTTCATAACTAGACCGCTAACACTCCTCCCTTCTGACTACTCCCAAAATAGTAGGTATCAAAACCCACTTCAGCAGGGGCCAGCAGGGAAACACTGTAGTCCACTGCCCCACACTGCAGACACCTAAACAACAGTATCTAATCCTTCCAATGTCTGCAAAAAGGTTTGTGTGCAGAATGTCGTAACAGACCGAAACCACACAAAGCAATTCCCAAATAAAAGTGACCAACTAAACACTGAAAAAAATAAAATGCACAAGTAGTTCAACAATTATTTAGTAGCAATTGTTAGAGTTGTGTAAAATTAGTTCTATAATGTAATGCGGTCTTTGCACTGACATCCACTGGGCCTTATATGTAAGTGCACAATTAATAAGAAGACTGTTAATATGGAGCTCAATTACAGGGTAGCACTCAGCAAAGCATGGCTGTGCCACAGCTTCCTAGGCTAACAAAGTGTATGGCTCACGTGCCTGAGGCCTTTGAGGTGCACTAGACAAGTCGGTGTGTGAGAATAGTGGCAGGCATGCTTTGAAAAAAGGAGCAGTGACCTTTCAGTATTGGCCTGCCTGACTGTTCCCTTCTGTGCTAAGGTGGAGACAGAAGTCTCCTTTGTAGCTCAAAATATATCATACTGACAGAACCTGCACTTTGTTTCTCCCAGAGGAGCTACTCACAAAAAAAGGATGATTACAGGGCCCAAGATTCACATTCGATTGTCCTCTTGTCTTGGTGCTCCAATTAGTGACACCCCTTCTCACTCCCTGTAGGGAAACCATAAAGTAGGAAAAAAGACTGTGTTTGTTCTGGGGAGGAGGAATGCACTAATTGAGCAAAAGACAACAAACTAGTTCTAAAACAATGACCATGGACTCAACAATCTGGATCTGGAAATTGACTATAAGAAAGGGACTCAAACCTTCCAAAAGAGTTCCAGAAATTGGCACTGACTAACTAGGTGGCCCTCCGCAGGGTGTCAGAGAATTCTTATGATCCAGAGCTATTACTGCTGACAGCCAGCCTCCCAGAGATGAGGGGACATCACTGCACTGGAGGAGAGCAGTGGGTCTACCTTGGTACACAATCTGCTTGGTCTGCTGAGAGAGGGACGCGAAGGGCACCCCTGCAGAAGGATGACTTTCCAAAAGGAGAAAGCTAGCTCTGGTGCCCGGAATGAGTGAACAGTCCAGGAGTGTGGACTGGTAAGGGGGATGGCACAGGAGCCAACCAAGTGGAGGATTGAGTCTACTTGCATCCCCTTAATTGCATCTGGAGAGCTGTGCCAAAGAAATTCAAGAGAGCGTGACCATTGCCCGTGGTCAGCCCAACTTGTGGGACATTGCAGCAAGAGAATGACAGCAACCATACTCACCTCTGTCCCTGTTGGTGGGCAGTTACAGGAACTGACTCAACTATTGGAGTTGGTCCTTAATGCGCCACCACAGACAGCTGAGCTGCACTGACAAAGATGACCTTGAACACAGCCCATGGTCTACCTAAGATGTGTCAGATGTTTGGCAAATGGTGCTGACTCTGCCCATGTCCTTTAATTGCCATGAGCGGATGACCTCACCAAGAACTTGAGGGCTGCTGTTCACTGTTTGTGAAGTGGCTTTTGCACTGGACCCGTTTGTCCTTTAGGAGCTCGCTGCTGGTCCTGCAGAGCAGCCATGGTATTTAGAGCTTTGCAAGGGCCATCAGAAGACAGTCAAAGCTGCCAGTCACCAATACACCATGCCTAGGACCTTGTTTTAGAGTCTAGCCGCAAAGACTGAAGGTACACCTGGACTCATTTCGGCCTAAGATGTAACAATGGCCTAGAAATTAGACCGGGAGCGAACTGCTACATACATGCCAACATTTTAGAACAGTAAAGTGGGATATTTTGAAAATACATTTGCAGAGGCAATTTCAGGTGTGAGACAGCTAAAGTAAAGCCATTTTTTTGCCCTTTAAATATTGCGAGTCTCCTGCCTGAATAGGGTCTGTTGGCATATTTACTGCTGAGATCGAGTGTCCCTAGAGACTGACCTATAGGACATAGATACAAGATAAGCACTGGATTGGACAGCAATTTTGTTACTCCATTGGGTGATGGTTGAGTTCCAGGTCTATGGTCTCTTAACCACTACAGTAGCCATGGACAGCTGGCCACACTTACCTAAGAGCCAAGCACGGAAAGGGTGTATTTGGTGCTCACTTTTCAGTGCCACAGTAGGTTCACTCATAGGACTCTGGTGTAAATAGCGCACTCAGGGCCGGCGCTAGGCATGGATAGCGCGGGCAGCTGCCCAGGGACCCGCGCCTGCTTGCGGGCCATGGGGCCTCGCACTTTTAAAAACTCCAGGGTTTCAAGGCTCAGGGACCCCCTAAAAGTTTATATTTTGTCTATTTTTATCAATTTCGCCAGCTGGCCCCTCTATATGGGCCTAATCGCTGCATCTGCGTGAGGATAGCAGTGATTAGAGAGGTAATTAAAGAGCCCTTATGTGTGAAGAGCGTCCTGCCCCTGTTTGACTGAAAAGCAGGATAACCTGCAGGGCACAGAACAAAAGATAGAATGACGGTGCATCACAATCAAAACCATGCGGCTTACCCAGTATGAGGGAAAGGGAGCAGAGAGGTGAATAAAAGGTGTCGGACAAACAGAATAATGAGAGGAGGGGGAGAGTAGATAGGTGAGAGTACAGCAGCCAGACATGAAGTGCACGCAGAGGAGCAGAATCAGAATGTAAAAGTGGCTAGACTAGGGCTTTAAGTGTGCTGGGTCCCTTGAATCGTAGACCCTATGGTAAATTAAAATGGACATTGAAACAGGATTCTATCGGGCCCTATATTAATGTCCTTTACTTTACCTGCAAAAACAATGATCCTGTGTATGCACAATAAATGTATAACACGGTAGCCGGGTTGGACTGGCCTATAGGGAAATCAGGCAGTGGGTGATGGTCTAATCCGTCAGGTTAGTATGCAGGCCGTTTTTTGGGCAGTTTGTTGGCCTGCTTTATAGTCAGGTCAGCACATTTTTACTGTTGATTTTCATGATATTAAAACATACATTGCCTGCGGCAAAATCAAATCTATGCAGTCTCCCACACCTTACAAAAAACGTATACAGCACGTCTTTACGAGTTTAAAAACTGCCCTAATTTGCAAACAGACACTTTTCTAGCTAATTCCCTGATGGGGGGGCACTTTTATTGTGGTGCTGGGGCCTATTTCCTGACCCAGTCTCACACTGCATGTTAGGGTAATCCATGGTAGTGATTTTGTTCCTGTTTATATTTCACACACTTTACTCAATCTTGCATTCCCCAAGTGTTAGCTATTTCCAGGATGTGTGTTTCTGTATTTCATTTCACAGCATATTACTCTTGTATGGGGCAAACATCGTTGTTATTTGCCTCCTGGGTGTTGGCATGATCAGTCATCCTGCCTTGATGGGGGGTGAAGCCGTCACCTACCACACTTGCCGTTGAAAGGCACTGACTTAGCTCATACACAAATGACTTCACACTAGCCTGTTGTGTCCCCTGACAGACTGGGATCAGGGAAGAGAGACAGGAAATTCTAGACACCTGTGTATGGGGGAAACTCCAGTAACTTATTCCACTTCAAAGGGGTATCAGGTATAAAAACGGGAAGTTCAGGTCTACTCTTCAGTACATTCCTGAACCTGTGGATACTACAGAAGGATGCCCTGCTGTTCTGCTGCTTGAGGCCTGCCCTGCTTGCTGAGAAGGAAGACACACTCTGCTTTCTTCATCCCAGGCTGAGTGACTCCAAGAGTCAGCTGACTGATCTCCTGTTCAGAGTTACATGAACATAACAAGCTCCAGAGGCATCCCTCTATCTGCCCAGCTGGCCTGTTGCCTAGACCAGCAACTGAACCTGCAACTGGAACTACCTGAGCCCATTTGGCCTCTGCAAATGAGTCCCTGATCCTATAGAGGTGCTCTTCAGTTATTGGACTCTTGGCTTTTGTCAGAGTGCACTTCTCTAACTCAAAAAGGAGAAATCCTAATAAAGCTTTGGACTCTTCGGGACAGCAAGCAGGCCGCTTTGCACCAAGATCTTGATGACCACACTGACGGCCAACCCGTATCTACGGTGAACTCGCATCTTCGCATTGCAGCAATCGCCAGTGACGGCCGGCAATGCGAGATCTGCATTTTGTGCTAGAGTATCAGCAGTCAGTGGTGACTGTCAACACAAATCTCCAGCAACTTTTCGCTACAAAGATGACTGTCCGCAACTAGCGGCCTACTCTATGCACTACAGTGACGACCATCAGCAATGAACTCCCTGCTCCTCGTGCCCTCCTCCACCACAAACGGAACTCTTCACGCTGGACTTTAGAAGGTAACTTTTTCAGCAGGACTAACTTGGTGTCTGTGTCCAGCCCACGCACCATTGTGGTCAGTCTGATCTTGTGACCTTCAACTGGTCGTGCATGTCCAGATAACCGCGAGTGCCGCTTTGTGCTTTTAGGCACTATGCCTACCTGAAATCTTTGAAATCGCATTTATATCCGGTTCTACTGATTGTATTTTTGTCACTTGATGTCAAAAAAGTTATTTTTTTCTAAAATGGTGTGCGATTTTATTTTGCGTTGTGGTTTTACTGTATAACTGTTTGTGTGCTACATTGCCTTCAAGTTAAGCCTGACTGCTGTCGTGCCATGCTGCCAGAGAGTCAAGCACAGGTTAATTTTGTGACTTCTTGTGGTTCACCCTCATGAGGACTGTGGCTGTTGCTTGAGTAGGTTTTCACATCCCTCAACCAGCAACCCAATTTCTCCCAGTACTCCAGTTTGATATTCTTGAGTATGCTTCCGGTATACTGTGGTTTCTATGCATATCGTAAGCATAAACAGGTATCTTAATGACTTTCACGCAAATGGAAGCTACTTGCATGAAGTCATGGAAGGTTTGTCAATTAAATTCCCAAATCGAGAGCAGGGAGATCATGTCCTTGCTCGAGATGGTGAAAGCAGTGGGTTACAAAATAACACACAGAGTTATCAAGATCAAAAGTTGCTGCTTTCACAAGAGCTTCCACTCAGTACATGTGTGAATAATTGCTCAGTAGTTTGGGATTCCCTGACGACATAGAATATAGGATATCTGCCTAGCAGTGCCACAGCTCAGAGAAGAAGGGACTTACATGAGGACTGGGGTCACTGACCCACCCAAATGTAAAATTTAGTCCAATTTTCATAATGACCAGAAACAATCCAAATAATTTCAATATGAACTATAGCATATGCAAATGTTGCTCCTATTCATTTATTTGAGCTATCCTGAAACATTAACTGGACCTTAGCATTCTCTGGGTCAATTAACCTAGTGCTAGTTCAGAGATACAACTAAACCTTGAACATCAAACAGCAATTAATCACAGCTCGGTAGAAGCTGAATGAAATAGCAGGTTTATGGGCACAATAGAATATGAGTTGTATGAACCAAATGTATTGGAAATATGAATGCAGGTAAGTAAGCTTTTGCATAACATATTAAACAAGCTATTATCATTATTATTGAGTGTAAGAAGATGATTCGCCCATATCTTTACATTGGTATCAATACAAAATGTTCTAAAACACTGTCTTTTTGTGGTGAGATATATGATTTCACGTTCTGCTTTTCGAAAATGAGGCAATATCCACCTCCAAGCCTGGCCATAAAGTTAATTTAGAACAGTTAAATTAAATTGAAAAAAATGATTGGAAATCAGAATTTGTGTGTTACCGAGAGGATTGTTGATAATCTACTTAATGGCACTGTAGTTGATAATAACGCAGCTTCTGTCAGCTGACTGGCTGTAATTCCCTTCATATGGGGAACATTTGTACAAAGAAACCGATGTTATTCTAAGAATACCATTTGTAGGTATTGTATATGTCAGACTCCTAAAGAAATATAGGAAGGCGCCATAACTGTAGCTGTTCAATGCTTATATGTAACTTTTGGCAGAAATAATACTGAGTTACCAACTGCAATTCCAAATGTACACGTCCATTTACTGGTTGAGGCAGAGCTTAACACCAGAAGATAATTATGTCCTACTTATAGAACGTATGCTCTGGGATGACAGCATATGAACAGCACCAACTCTGACACCATGATCACCTGATGCAATTTCATTATAAGGCAGGGTTCTCCAAAGTCGGTTCTGGAAGGCCGGATCAATCCAGATTTTTAAGATAACTACATTTATCGAAATCGGGATATGCCAAAAATCTGGCATGGATCCATCCCTCCAGGACCGACTTTGGGGAACCCTGTTCTAAGGCCTAAAAAACTGGGCACAATACTCCATCTTGCCTAGATAGTGAAAAAAACTAAGAATCGGATCTAACTCAGATCTTACATTCTCTGAACATATTACCAGCAACACAAGCAATACAAATTTCCCCGCTTACAATGCGAATAGCAATCTCACTGAGACAAACACATTGGATTTAGTTTACTGTGGCCCTACTACTATACTGAATGGACTATGTAGAAGATTACATATGTAGAAACTTAGGTTGATTCAAAACCAAGTCTAACTCTAAATAAATTGAATCATACTTATCCATGTGCATTTTACCAAATGGGGGGTGGAGGTACACTGCAACTCTACCTTCGTTTGGAGGAAGGCCTAGAATAGTTTTTAAAAAATGGTTTGTCACTGTAGTCAAAGATGCACACCTCAGTTATCAAGTCGCAAGCTTCTGCACCAAGCCAAATCCATTGAAAACAAGCACTGACAAAGCCAATAGGTCTCGCCTTGTTGACCTATCGTTTTGCCAAAGATTTTTGCCAATGCTACCAGCAACACAAGCAATACATATTTCCCCGCTTACAATGCGAATAGCAATCTCACTGAGACAAACACATTGGATTTAGTTTACTGTGGCCCTACTACTATACTGAATGGACTATGTAGAAGATTACATATATAGAAACTTAGGTTGATTCAAAACCAAGTCTAACTCTAAATAAATTGAATCATACTTATCCATGCGCATTTTACCAAATGGGGGGTGGAGGTACACTGCAACTCTACCTTCGTTTGGAGGAAGGCCTAGAATAGTTTTAAAAAAATGGTTTGTCACTGTAGTCAAAGATGCACACCTCAGTTATCAAGTCGCAAGCTTCTGCACCAAGCCAAATCCATTGAAAACAAGCACTGACAAAGCCAATAGGTCTCGCCTTGTTGACCTATCGCTTTGCCAAAGATTTTTGCCAATGCTGTGCGGAATCCGCAAAAAAAAAGAAAAACAAATGTGCATACATGCACAATGATATATTTACATGCATGTGTGACAATGTATGCTACAGAAGGATGCAGTGCCATTTTCTGCCTTCTTTTTTTTGATTTACCAATCTCAGATGATAGACGCCACTTGGATTGATAAATAAAAATTATCTCATTTTACTTGCTCGAAAATGTTGGTTGGAACCCAAGGCAACCTGGCAACAAATGGCAGCTGCAGGGTTACCTAATCACCTAAAAATAAAAACATTTTAAGTAATAGCCCATGAGGGGTGGGAAAGCAAATAAAAGAGAAAATCGGGTAGAAGCAGGGGGGGGGGTTGATATAGAGGCATGCAAAAGCACTTTTTGGAATGGAGTGCAGTACAGTACAGGAACAAACAGCAGCTGCCAAAAGAAGTTACAACATTTTATCTAAAGGACTGCAGTGAATAAAGGAGCAACGAAGAAACAGGTGAGAGTCATGTGAAGGGGAAGATAAGGGTAAGGATATTGGGGGAGAAGCAGCGCATGACAGAGAGCAGGAAAACACATGCACTTTCAAGGTGTGATTCATTAAAAAAGTCAAAAGTAGTTTCCTAAATGTGAGCAATGAAATGATAAAAGTCAGACCATCAAAAGAATGGTAAAAAAAAGCTATGCCCACAGAATACACAAAAACATGAAGAGGAAGACAAGCCACTGAATAGGAAGTAAGCAAATTAATGACAATCATGCCAACCAATAGTAAGCAATGAGTGGGATCTAAGCCCCCTGTTTTTGGTACGGACCACAATAGGTCTTTCACAAACAGAGCTCTATGTAGGTGAGAACTAAAAACAATCCACACAGACAGCAATTTACACTTTCGAGGAGCTATTGTGCTACTAAATGCTTCTAGAAATATAGCTAAATCAGGAATCCAAGGCAGCTGCCTTGTTTAAGCTGTTGCGCCTCTAACAAGATGCCCAGTATTTGCCCCCTCCAAGCTCCCCAGTAGTCATACTGTGTTGAGTTGTTATATACTACAAGACCATCAGAAATGTCCCCAGTCCACTGTAAGACACAGATGCTGGATGTCCCTCCGTCTCTTAAACACAAGCACCAGTACAGCTTGCATGGCTCTATGCCACAAAGAACACTGTCCCTCCTAACTACACACTGCTGTGTCTCATCTTGCTCTCCACTAAATCAGGCAAACTCAGTCATCCCCAATAGAAGTCATATCACAGGGCCATAGTAGATCTGCAAACTACAGGAACAGCTTTTGCCACCAACCAATAGCAAATTATTGCGTGTAGTCCTCTGCAATTGTGAGAAGAGGCTTGAGGTTTCAGCCAAAAAAGCCTACTTATGAGCTTGTAATAAAAACAGTGCCATTAATGCTGAGCAAGGCTCACACACTAAGGGGCTCATTACGATGTTGGACGGAAGACCATCCACACTGTTGGCAGAAAACATTCATCTTCCTGCTCTAGGTGCAGTCCCTGCGACCAACGAATTACAATGGTCCAAAAGAGGCCATTTCCCGTCCGCCGCGGTCTTTTAGGCTCTGCACGTTTTTTGCGTACGCATGGTTGGTGGACGGAGCCAACAGAGCAAGACCGGCGTGCGGAAACACGTTCTGTCCGCCAACCAGATTACGATTGCAAACAGCCCTTCCCATCGCCGCGTAAAAACCACCATGTTGCGGATGGCCGAAACACAACAGGGAGGAAGAGCCGATACAGAACCCATCTAAACCACCAGAGCCGCCATGGATCCTACGCTACAGGCCCTCTTGCTGCTCTACCTGCTGCACCTCCAGCAGATAAGACACCGCCGCGTCCAACAGCAGAGGTACATACCGAACACCTCCATGCATGCAACCCCTGAACAACTACAACTCCCAGCAAGTGTGGCAGCACCCCGATGAATGTGGCAACCTGCCAAATGCAAAGTGTGAGACCCACCCAATCCTCATGAGTGACTCTCGGTGCCCCAGAAGGCAATTTGGGCCAATGACGAGCCCCGCAGTTGCAGAGAGCGCACACTGCAATATAAAAAAATGTACGCCGAAGGCTCCCATTGGCTGATGGCTCATTCGCGTAGTGGTTGCCACAATGCGGGGGCTGAGAAGCTGCGACCGCAACCCTGCCGCATTCAATTGGGGCCAATGCGTGTCATCGCGGCGGATGCCAGCTACCACGTATGCAAACACATTCTGCATTTGCATTCGCGCCATGCGAATTACATCACACATCACAACTCATTTACATAAAGTGATTGGTGCACCCCATGTGTAATGTTGTGGGGCATGAGGCCCCCATGCATATAGAGTAAGCACTCAGACACTGTATAGATACATATAGGAGAACTGGCCCAGGGCACGTGCGTCCGGCCCCGTTTGTTGGCAGAGTCACAAGGCCAGTGACGCCTGTACAAGGGCAGAAACGTCCACTTCCGGAGGAAGGATGAATTGGCAGCTGTGAAGGGGGAGTACTATGACCTGGGTGATATTCAAAATGTTGTGGGAGCCATTGATGGAACCTACATTGCCCTCGTTCCACCAGAGGCAAGTGAACACATCTATAGGACCCGCAAACACTACCACTCCATCAACGTGCAAGTGGTATGCCAGGCGGATCAGATCATCTCACATGTGTGTGCAAAGTATCCTGGGTCGGCACATGACCCCTACAACTTGTGGAACAGCACCATACCCCAAATGATGGCCAATCTGCACCCGAGCTGGCCTGGCTTGTTGGTGAGTGGGCTGTGTCAATGACTGTGATGTATGTGTGACATGCTGCTCACCTCACATATTCAGATTACACTGTTTGCCTGATTGTCTCACAAGTAGGTGAATCTGGGTATCCCAATTGTCTGTGGTTGCTGTCCCCACTGCGGAATCCAACAATGCCGGGGAAAGTGCAATACAATGATGCACATGGGAGGACACGTCGTGTGGTGGAGCACACTATTGGACTGCTGAAGTCAAGATTTAGGTGCCTGGACAACACTGGTGGTGCACTTATGTACTCACCACAGAAGGTATGCCAGATGGTAGTCACCTGCTGCATGCTACACTACCTGGCTTGGCGCAGCAGCAGCCCGCCGCTCCCAACACACACATGCCCAGTGACGATGACAGTGGTGAGGAAGACAGTTCATCGTCAACTACTTCCGTTGAGCTCAAGTTCACAATGAGCGACTATGACTGTCTGTGTGCCTTGCTGTTGTCACACAAACTTTGAGAATTGTTGCTGGCATTTTGTACACAAACAGTACTATGAGCAGAATCAGAGAACTTGGGCAGTCAGGGACTGAGCACCCAGAAGCACAGAACCCAATTGCTATAGTGCCTCACTAGCTCTTCTACTCACTCAGAGGTATTCAAGCGCCTGTACACAAGCAGAAAAGTTGAAGACAAGAAACGCTTTGAAAAGTGCATTCTTTTACTACAGTGTCAAAACATACAACATACGTGCCAAAACAAGTTGAGAATGCTTGAGTACAAAAAGAATTACCATAGTAACACATCCATATCACATGAAGCAAGATGTCATATCAATGATCCCTCTGGAAGAAGAGCCAAGAGCATATCCCCCCCACCCCTTGCTGGGAGGAGTTGCATGAGATGTCCCTGGTCAATGGGGTTGTCAGCAGGCCCCATTACTCAGCCAATACATGGTGAAATGTACATCACGTGTGCTGTGGCGCTCTCATCACTGGATGGATCACACTCCAAGTGTGGGGTAACTAGCCTGCCTTCCCATGACATCTAAAAGGCACCCGTGTCCTCTAGCAGCTGTGACACTTTGAGGAGTCGGGGTGCTAGGGCCTGACCAGAATAGAATGACAACGGACAATGTTCTCCGACCATGGACAGAATGTTCAGGCAGTACTCCTGGACTGCGCAGAGAACAAGCTCTACAGACACTTCTGATGTGACAGACATATACTAATGTACTTGCAAAGGGTAAAAGGATATTGAATTAGTCACCGACACTTCCTGTTGCTGTTAAGTAGTTACAAATCCAAGAAGGCACAGGCAGCTTCGAAGGCAATCATTTCCAAAAGACGATCATCTTCAGCAAAAAAGACCGCCATCCAATCTAGCCGTATGAAGGAACAGATGTGCTCCTCGCATGACAAGGATGAAAGGAGCATCCCATCGCAACCTGGGAGAGGTTCAATGTAGGCCTGGCACAGAAGCCTTTGTGCAAATGCACAGGTGCAGCTGGCAGCCTGTCTGACACATTGAAAGGCATCCCACAAACATGTATCACCGGAGCAGTCCTGATCGTGGACCAACAAAGGACTCACCCACAGCTCATGATCCAGGGCAGCAAGGTATGTGTTGGAAAGGCAGACATCTATGGCCCAGTGAAAGGGGCATCGTCGACAACAGAACACAGGTTGCATGCAGGTGACATAGGCATAGCGGAAGGTTAGCCTATAACTGATGCGTAGCACAGCTAATAGGACACATCCAAAGAGAAGCTGCATGCGGTCCCGGTACAGTTGCAACTGACTGGGGTTCGCCAGGACAACAGGATGGGCGGACATCGCATGAGAGCACTCTTAGAACCAGCGCTCAAGTCTACAGACGCAAGTAGTGATATCAAACCGCTAAATGCAGTCTGAAAATTGGAAGAATTACACCTGGTAGTACTCCAAAAATAGCATGAAACGAAGAGACAAGGCCAGAGCCTACAAGTTTTAAAAAAGTGTGCAACGGCCTTCAGTATCAGAGGCTTTTGAGGATTTCTGTGTCAGTCCCCCGGAAAAAAGTGGGAGTGCCGTGTTCAGCAGTGACTGAATCGCGCGGGACGATCAAGGCACCTGGAATTAGAAGGTCTCAGGGCTGGTGTGTGAGTGACTACTTGTTGAAACAGAAGCCCATTATGCCTGCACACTTATTGAAGTATGCTTTCACTGTGGGAATGTGAGGCCGCAAATGCAGCAGATTGCACCCGATAGAGAACCTCCCAGATTGCAAAGGTCAGGCAGCACTGACTCTGTCAGAGTATTTTAAGTAAAACCTTTTATGTGTTTTTAAAATATATCACCGTTTGTATTGACTCCTGCTGCTCAACCGAATCGCTGGTGTCCCCCTGGTCCGTCGCGGCTTGTGCCGATTGTGCGGAGGGGCAAAACACCTATTTCTCAAAATACTCACTTCCTGTGTGAAACGCAAGGTCAGCGCCCCACACACTGCTGATGCGGTCCCGCCCACTCCCGGCTTAAAAGCAAGTGCGCAGAGCGGACGCGCGCAGCAGATTGCACCCGATACAGAACCTCCCAGATTGCGAAGGTCAGGCAGCACTGACTCTGTCAAGAGTATTTTAAGTAAAACCTTTTATGTGATTTTAAAATATATCACTGTTTGTATTGACTCCTGCTGCTCACCCGAATCGCTGGTGTCCCCCTGGTCCGTCGCGGCTTGTGCCGATTGTGCGGAGGGGCAAAACACCTATTTCTCAAAATACTAACTTCCTGTGTGAACCGCAAGGTCAGCGCCCCACACACTGTTGATGCGGTCCCGCCCACTCCCGGCTTAAAAGCGAGTGCGCAGAGCGGACGCGCGCAGCAGCACACAAGCGGTGCGCCAAAGGCAAGCCCGTCTGCGCCCGTCCGCGCCCGATCGTAGCCAGGCACGCTGTCCGTTTGCGCCCTGAACCCTCCATACCTCCATCTTCATACCACTAATGGCTATTCTCAAGTACTCGAGCCAGGAGCTCCACTCCTTGAACACAGGTCGCACAGCCCTCAGTTCACCAGATAATTCACCTGTCCCCTTCATTAACAGCTTCTCAGCTCAGCCCCCCTTCCTAAGCCGGTATCAAACTAAAGCGTTTAGCAGTACTAAACACCCCGAAAGTGAGTATACCCCTCCAACATCCAAGCTTCTAACATGCCTGTACTGCAATGCTCGGTCCCTCCCTAAGCACTCGCTAGAAATCTGGTCGCTATTAGATTTAGATAAACCAGATCTATTTTTTAATCGCAGAAACCTGGCTTCTAGACTCATCCTTACCTGACATTGCAGTAGCCCTCCCCCTGGACTATAAAATAACAAGATTGGAAAGGACTGACAGAAGAGGTGGAGGAATTGCTATTGCCCATAGGTCTAACATTAAATTACATCTTATTGACACACATCTAGCAGACTGGGGTGAAATTTGCACCTTTTCAATAACACTGGGGAGTAACGAGTCTTGGAAAGGCGCCCTCCTCTATAGGCCCCCCGGAACTAAAACGAGTTTCGTCAATAAGCTCACCGAAACTATTGCATCACATGCGCTGTCCTTGGATAACTTTTTCTTATTAGGGGGCTTTAATTACCACGCCGAATTACTACAGGACCCCCACACCAGTGACCTTATCACGAGCATGCATGCGCTAGGCCTAAATCAACTGGTGGTCGGCCCCACCCATACCGCAGGTCACACCCTTGATCTCCTATTTACAAATTCACATAAAGTGGAGATTGGTCAGCTTTCACCAGTCCTATGGTCTGATCACTATACAATCAAGTTCCACATCCACGTCAACTCAACTCTACTCCAACCTAGGAAGGATCTTAGTTTGAGCAGACCTTGGAATAAGATCAGCCTGGAATCCTTTTCTACACATTTTTCCCCCTCCCCCATCAATTCACTCACTGACCCAAACCAGGCAGCGATTGACTTAGACCTAGCTATTACCACAACCTTAGACACCATTGCCCCTAGCAAAGTTAGCAGATGTCCTAACAAACTCTCCCCTTGGTTCACCCCAGAACTAAAGACAACCAAACTGGCCGTCAGGGCTGATGAACGCAAATGGCGACACATCAAAAACTCAACCGATAGACTACAATACAAAAAATCTCACCGTCAATACATGAATGATATAGCCATAGCCCAAAAAGTTTATCTGGGAAACAGGATAGACCAGGCCGCGAACTCTCACAGAGAACTTTATAAAATAGTTAAGGAATTCTCAAACCCCCCTTCCTGCCAGCCGACCACAGCTACGTCCCAAGAGTGGGTCAACACCCTTTCTTCCTTTTTCTATAATAAAATCAACGATATTCATAAATCATTCCCTCAACCTACTGACTCTGATCTATTATTTCAGCAGACAACTAATGCAACTTTATCCGCTCATACCACTGCTTTGAAGGAATTCCATACATTCACTGAAGACGAAGTAACCTTCACAATAAATAGAATTAAATCAGACTCCCCAGCCGACCCGGAATCGTCCCAAATCCTATCCAAAATTGCGTCAGTCTTTATCCCCGACCCGATCAGAACCCTTAATCTTTCACTATCCCACTCTATGGTACCCACACACTGGAAAGAAGCCATCATCAGACCTATTTTGAAAAAACCCTCTGCCGACCCAAAACAACCTTTAAACTATCGCCCAATCTCTCTCCTCCCGTTGTTTGGTAAGGTCTTGGAATCTCTGATAAACACCCAACATTATAAACATCTAGAAGACAATAAGCTGTTAGATCCTTCTCAATCAGGATTTAGAGCGTTTCACAGCACTGAAACAGCCCTACTTGAAATGGTGGACAACATAAGACTGGCCCTTGATTCGAAACAATCCGCCAACCTGATTCTACTTGATTTGTCTGCTGCCTTCGACACCATCTCACATGACATTCTCCTCAAACGTCTGGCTGAGGTTGGTGTCGAAGGCCCAGCCCTACTATGGATTAAAAATTACCTGACTGGACGCGTCTCTAAAGTCCAAATTGGAAAATTCTCCTCCAAATCTCAGGAAATCGATAAGGGTGTCCCCCAGGGATCCATACTAAGCCCTACGCTTTTTAACCTGTATGTATCCCCTCTAGCAAAAATAATTAAAGCACACAGCTTTGAAACCGTGTCTTATGCAGACGACACACAAATCCTAATCACCCTAGGACCTGATTCCACCAACATCAAATTTAGTTTCCAACAATGTATGCTCGCAGTAAAAGACTGGATGACAAACAAGTATCTGTTACTCAATGCAGGCAAAGCGGAGATACTGCTCTGATTTCTGTGTCAGTCCCCCGGAAAAAAGTGGGAGTGCCGTGTTCAGCAGTGACTGAATCGCGCGGGACGATCAAGGCACCTGGAATTAGAAGGTCTCAGGGCTGGTGTGTGAGTGACTACTTGTTGAAACAGAAGCCCATTATGCCTGCACACTTATTGAAGTATGCTTTCACTCTGACTACTATGACGCACCTTCATGATTTGTGTTATGCTTTTTGTACTTAACTCTTGTGGTTTGTGAGGTTTGACAGAGTTTCCTTGCATTTGTTGTGTTGACCCGAGTCTTTCTTCTTTGAGGCAATGGGACTTGCACATTGGCTTTTTGTGATCGCATTCATGTATTTGCTTAGCAGCTACATGTGGCTTCATCTCTGATTTTTTCCGGTAACCATGGTGGTCAGAAGGCTTATCCGTGTGCCATCGTAATTGAGCCCTAAATCTGGCCTGAGTGGATGCTGGCAAGGGGAACCACACTAAACAGCAATGCGTGTTTTGCAATTGGTTTAACTAAATACAGTTATGCAACAAGAATAAATACATAAAAAGAAGGGGGTATTTCCGTTTCTTCGCATGGAAACACTCTTCGCAGGTCCCCTCCCCCTGCCGGACGTGATATTTGAGCCTACCGACCGCAGGACGGGGATACTAGACTCTCTTAATTTGACTCGGCATGCGTGGCATAATATATTACAAATGCAGGCTGGGGCACTGTTTTACTCCCCAGTCATGCCCATAGATTGGACTCTGTGGTTGGCTCCGTGCAGGGATAAAGGCATTATACGGGCGTTACAATAATTGACCATATTGACGACAGGGGACTTATTTCAAGATGGCGCAGTTAAATCCTGGGAAGAGGTGGAGAACCCGGTGATATCTAGCAACATGCTACAACGGTTTCAATTTCATAGAGTGAGGAGAGTATTGTGCGGTATCTTAGGAGACGAGCTACAGGAACCCCCTGAAGTGCCGGAACTGACCTACATAATCAGAGCTAAGTCGCCCCGTAAAATGGTCACTAATATATATAAATTAGGAATGTCCCATAGAGTGAACCAGTATACTAAAGCCAGACTTGCCTGCAACGAGATTTGCAGCGGAATATAGATGACGCCATGTGGACATATTGTTGTACTAGCACTCGGCGTATCTCCTTGCACAGAAGACACTGACTGATCCACTTCAAGTATGTTAATAGGGTCTACTACACGCCAGAAAGATTACACAGGTATGGGTTGCGAGAGACACTGCCTTGCGATAGATGCAGAACACAACCGGCGGATTTTATCCATTTGGCGTGGCAGTGTCCGGGGGTGTACACATATTGGGAATCTATCTTTCAGGAGTTGGGGAAAATAGTAGATACAGAGCTGGCCCCGCACCCGGCCCTGGCCCTTCTGGGGTATACCAAACGATTGACCAGAGCAGTGCGTAGGCTAGTGGATATGGGTCTTCTTATGGCAAAGCGGCAAGTTGCAATGTGCTGGTCGAGAGGCCCCTTGCCCACAATAGCACAGTGGTCGCACGACATGCTATAATGTAGTACTTAAACTGAGAATTTCAGTGAGTTGCTCCCTACCAGGAGTAGACCCAAGAACTTCTGGGGACTTTATACGACATATCTACTTGCCAAAAACTCAGACGCTGTTGACGTAAATCCCACATACCCTGATGGCAATACCCCAGCCAACACTATTTAGCCTGTACCATGCAAGGCACATCTGAGGGTGACCTCCCGGGGGACGTATTGAGACTGAGTTTTGATGTCCCACACAGTATTACTAGTAGGCAGGATATGCGGGTCTAGAGACTATATACTGGATTGGCAACGTACCCCACTGTACATTAATACACAAGCAACCTTTCAATGTTTTATGTACAACTGCACATTGTATTACGGACGTAGGCTGAGTGGGTTTTGTTAATGGAAGGTTTGTTATATTTTGTGTTTCTTTTTGCACATAAGATATTTCTTAATTTTTGGTCTTAGCTTGCCACCTGCCCCATGGGTTATAGGCTTCTTAGCTGTGTTTAATCATACAAGATGACATGCTGCCGGCCCCAGGGTTGTAGGCAAAAGCTGTGTATAATTGTGAAGTATGCAATAAAAAAAATAAAAGAAGGGCGTATCAACAAGGAGAAGCGAAGTGGGGGGTGGGGAAAGAAGCAACAAGGGCAAAACTTTAAACAAACACATGCAGTCACACAGACTGCTTGAATAGTCTGTGACATATAGAGAAAGTCACTTAAAACAAAGGTAATCCCGTGTCAGGAGGAGAAATAGTACCTCAATGACATCAGGAGCAGTGAACGGGCAGTGATTAAATTTGGTTAAACTTTGCTTGGTCCCTGCTCAAACGAGGCAAACAGAATTGACGTTTCAGCATTAGGAGGCACCAAGGAAGATTGAAACTGAAGCCAACAAATGTAAGCAATGGACGGGCTGCAAGATTTTACTAAACACAATAGTGTTGCAAGTGAGCTCATGCGCTCACAGGCTCGACCCTAAAAACAGGACCCGGAAGCAAAAAGAGGCCGGGCCGCAAAGTCTGCAAACTGTCTTTATCATAATCCACACCAGATTATGTTGGGCTGTTTTAAATCACTATACCTTTCATTTGGATTGACCGCTGCTGAATACTTCAAGACAAGACTGTCCTGTTTCAGAGACTTTAAATGAATAAGTTAGATCTTCAAGAGAATTAAAATAGTTAATCAACAACCAAACCTATGGCTAGAACAAGGGGACAATTCTGGAACTATGTACTGAAGCAACTTTTTAACTAGATTCTCTACAGACAAGAAAATCTAGACTCAGCCAGATAAGTAAATAAAAGTGAATGTTATGTCAGACAAAAAGAGTACAACAAGCCTTATTCCACAGATTTAATATCTATTGAACCTGCAGGTTTAACCAGTCACAGGTACACAAAACATCAGCAAATTGTGGTTCGAAAGCAATTTAGGAGCATTAAGGAACATCCAGGAGCATTAAGGAATATTTTCTCCACAATACTACCCAGAAACGATTTCTACATCTTTTAATGCATGTTATTTTAAGTGTTCATGTTACCTCTGTTTTTGAATCTTGAAGCCTGGTACAGTGGCACCTCTATACAGGGTAGTCCTGGCATGAAAGAGGCAGCCCAGTGTAGACAAAACAAAAATAGTTCTCTTTACCCAATCCTTCATCTCTAACAATCAACAAAAAGAGAACTTCCAAATTGTTCCTTTGTTTTGTTCGTGGGTTTTAAGAACTATTGTGACATCATTTACAGAATGGTTTCTTTTATGGACTGATTTAGGAGGGAAATAATTACTCATCTGGCCAGGATAGGAAATGAGAGTCCTTGGATTGCATTCCCTGGATGGTGTTAAGTACCACCAATCCACTGTGGAAAATGAGGAAAGAACATATTTGTCAATCATTTAATTCATTTACCCATACCAAGATGATCAATAAAAGGTTTTAAAGGTAGACTTTGAATTAACTTTTCATATGGCTCTTTTTTAAACAATTAAATGTGGCAAGTAGACCTAATATTAACAGCTTGAGTGAAAAAAGCCAGTAATAATTGTATTTCTCATTCCTGAGACCTTTGAAATAAAAAAATGTTATCACTAAAAAATGTCTGCCACCATTGTGTGACATTAAATACAGTTAATGACACATCCCCAATACATAAAACGAACAGAAGCCTCATAATCAACAAATCACTTGAAATATGAATCTCATTCGGTGCATTACAGGTCACACAGAGGTTACTGCTCCTCAATCACAGTGGTGGAGGTCATTTGCCACTGGTCTCATGTGGGACGTCTTACTATGCCTATGTAAACTGGGTCAAGTACACCCTTTTCACCCTAGATTCTCTGGCTAGCAAGGACAAGCAGTCCATGGCATTTCAGGGAGGTAGTTTGGGGGGAGAGAGTCAGAACTCAAATAATCACACAGTAGGTGCTGTAATGGAATGTCGAGCCATATGCTTGTCTTTTTAGAAAAAGGAAAATATTCTAATTAAAGTAGAACTTCATGCAGTACACATGGAGTAAGCAACTCTATAGAGGTACTACAGGGTCGAGGGGTACTCTACAAAATGAAAACATGGAAGTAATCACGATTTTAATATTTCATTTTCCCTAAGAAGCACAGATATGTTATTTGTGCTAGGTGATGGCTCCTCACGGCAGGTAGTGATGATACTGGCTCCAAGCAGGAGCATCCACAACATAAGCACAATAAGTGTGAAGTTCTACACCTAGCTCTTATCAGCCTTCAAGGATCGGTCAATCTAAGGGAAACAAAAGACCCAGGCTTTCCCCAGAAACTTTGTTTTCACTGGCATCTGTCTCTGCTGACTAACCTCATTACTCCATCATTAAACAAATGGACTTGCTTGAGAAGGGCTAATGCTTGCTTAAAAAAGTCAGATGGAATTTGTAAAAGCAATCATGTCTCCATCCCTTTACACTTTTGAGATTAAAGTTGTACTCTCCGTTGGAATATAGGCACTGCAATTCAAGTGACTAGCAGCTATTCCACAACCTTAGATTTGTGTCATGTCTGACCAGGGTTTCCGAAATGGATCCCACTAGTAATAGCACACATACACACTCGCAAATAACAGAGACCTACTATATTACACCATATATACACACACACACACTCGACATTCACATAGGGATATCAGCACAGGGTCTGGTCAGGACATGGTAGTGGAATTTTACTTGAGCAGGCCTGTGGGCATCATGCTCAACAGGTAAAAAGCCCATTTCAGTTATCGACCACTACAAACACACTACACTGCCACCACTGCTCACTGTACATGGCCTGGGATACACACTGTATTGTCGTATCCAGTCAAGAATATGTTGTTAGCATCCCTCCATGACCTCAAAGCCAGGCTCTGCGCCTCAATGTCAATTTAAGGCTTAGGTCTGCAGCTCACATGCAGGATTTCATGTGAACCACACCACAATAAAATCAGGATTCCAGATTCACTTGCAAATGGGGCGCTCATGGTAGAAGTACACATCATTTACGATGCACGGGGGCTTTCCTAGTCCAAAACAACAATAAAATATTTTCATAAAAAACATAACACCTGACCATTATTATTGTTCATATATGTAGCAGTTTCGATCATATTTCAATTAAGCCTATATTTATTAAGCCAAATGTTTGGTTTTAGTCTGCAAAAAAATATTCATAAGTATGATTACAGGATTTAACAAATAGTTACTGCTACTCAAATCAATGCACGGCATGCAATACAACCGATATACTCCACAGAGGGAGAAAGATTAATACACCACGTAGTCAACAGCATGATAATGAGAGAAGTACTATTCGGGACTGATCCAAGATGTGAACTACAGTCTATAAACAATGACTCTAGTTGGCTAGATTTCGAATATACAGCAAAGCCAAAAGTAAACAGACCTTAAAACAAAGAACACTCAAGACATAATTGTAGATCCCAGCAATGAAACATTATATTCCTGGAACTCCACTGCAAAGTAAAACAAGCTATGCCTGAATCATTTCTCTTTAACCTTGTCCGATACAACAGTTTTACCTTCTTATAATTTGTAAATACTAATAATAATTCCACTACAATTGAGCACGTTTCTTAATTTAGGCTGTCTTCTGAAAAATAGGGTAAGTGGCTCTCGTGTCTTTGGATGTCTAAGTGGCACGAGGGACAGCTAACCAGCAACAGGCTAAACCTGTGACATGGGAGTAGCCTACATATGCATTCAGTGATTAATTACATTTTAGGCTATTCTTCTGTGTTCTGTGATCCGAGTGCTGATCTAGAAATGATCAGAAGTGGCTACCAGTAGTAAAGCTAACCCAGATGAGATATTAGTCACATTTACACTTTCAATCAAAAAGTTGCATTCTTTTTAAGTAGATGTCAACAAATTATTAAAATGCAAACAGGTAGTTTTTGATTTATTGAGTGCATAGGACTAAAACGCATCAAGGAATTATGCACCATTTAACAAACAAGTTTGGAATATATAAAATAATGATCTGAAGATTTGATAAGCAATAAATCAAGAAAAACTGCATAACATTTAAAAAACATTTTTAAAACATTTTTAAGTCCTAGTAACTTCATATGAAGTGAAGCAATTCTCTACAATCTTAAGTTTTTCATCAGAAAGCAAGTTCTCTTCCCTGAGCTTTCCAATAAGAGCTTCTAGTGACTTCAACCTAGATAATGTATTGTTTTCCTGTCCTTCAAGAAATGCTATTTTAGCATTCAGCTTTGAAATTTTTTGCCACAAATCTTCCCTGGCAAAGTCTTGTCTGCAGTATGAATGCTCTATTTGTAACACTTCAGCATCAGAGTCGATATCATTGTTTGCAGAGTCATCAAATTCTTGGTTTTCAACCGCTATGAAGTGTTCAGCAGATACTAAAGAATGTGTGATCAGCGATGGATCCGCAGAGCAGTCAATGGGTAACAAAATAGTGATGATTGATTCTTTATTTTTTAATATTGGATCTGCAGTTTGTGTGAACACATCCATCTGCAAAGAATTAATGTTACATTGTTGTATCGTCGACAAACTCTCTTGAAAATCAGATTGGTTATTTTCAGTGGAGGAAACATTGCTCAGTTCAGTTTCAATTTCCAGGTCAAAGGCATCAGACTTATCAGTTTCAGCTTCAGTATTTAGAAAATGTTCTGGTATTTCTCGTAAATTAACATCTTTGTCCCGGGAAGGTATTATTTTCATAAGGAGGCGTGTTTCTTGCAGACACACATCCATTGACTTCTCTACTGCAAATGAGACTTTTTCTGTCTTGCCTCTGCTTGCTATCCCTCCTTTCGTGTCACCTTTGGCAAGCATATCAAAGTTCTCTGCTTGTGCACAAGGGTCTGAACCTGTCCGAGATTCAGCAGCTGCACCTCTTTCTTCCCCAACCGCAGGCTTTATCTTTTTGAGCACTTGGCTTAAAGATTCTTTTTCCTAAAAGAATAAAAATGAAATGATCAGGTAATGCCAAAAAAGTAAAAAAATAAAAATAAATACGAAGTCATATATTTCCTAAACTCTTACTTATTATATGGAATTATTTGTTTGTAATTACTGCATTAACCCCATAAATTCTCTTGTGATATTTAATTTAGTCGTCATGATCTGCAGATGATACTTCTAACAAATATGAAAGTCATATTTCTCTCTCAGCCACTAGTTCAAATTCAACTGGTGGGGCGGGGGGGGGGGGGGAATGCCTGAGTCACTTTCTGCGCACTTGATGCACTTTAGACCTTAATGGCTATCATATCTGCCTAGATGCAACAAACTTATAATACTGCTCTTTTTTCCGGGACTGCGCAAATTATTATTCTATTTACAATAGCACAAATCTCTTTAGTGCAGCTATCAAAAAATAATAGCTAAAGAGGTTTTGAAAGTAATCTCCTTTAACGCTAATGGACTGAATAATAAACGTAAGTATAATATCTGGGCTGTGAAAGGTCACAGCCCAGATATTATACTCTTGCAGGAAATCCACTTTAAGAACATAAGCAGCGCAAATAGGGTTTTACAACACTGGGCTGGATTTTATCGTTCATCTAACGCCAGCTGAGCACAGAAGGGGGTATGGATATATGTGGGTAAACATGTACCATTTCAGGTGAAAGCTATGCAGATAGATCCGGGTGGAAGGTGGGCATTTGTAAACTTTACTATAGCAACAATCTATGCACCAGTTCTAGATAACCCGCTCCCTCTGCCCCAACTTAAACAGTCCCTAACTAATATCCCCGATCAGGTTATCCTGGGTGGAGATTTCAACTTCCTTCAAGAGCCATTAATTGATTCATCTACTAAGAATCAAAAACAAAATAAGCCGCAGGTGGCTATTGCCCTAGCCAATTGCAAAAGCTACTTGGATTTGGTAGATCCATGGCACTCTCAGCATCCTAGGAAACAAGTTTTTTCATGTTTCTCTGCAAAATACAATACCGCGTCAAGAAAAAAACTATTTTTTAATATCACATGGACTGAAAATGCTCACTCATGAATACATTCAAAATGCCTTTTCAGGGCCAATACTGCTAATGTTAGCTCATAAGCAGAGGCCAAGTTAAAATACCCTATAAGCGCATACTTGAGCTCTTTCAAAGACCTGCCTCTAATAAACCCCTTTTGATCCTCGTGTACCAGATGTGTTATAATCCCGTTTTATCTTTCTGCCATAAACTTTGCAAAAAGCTTATAATCACAATTCAAAAGTGAAATGGGCCTATATGCAACACAATTTTTGGGGCATTTCCCTGGTTTGGGTATTAGAGTTATAATAGCCTTATTCCAAGATGCAGGCATCACCGCATCTGACAAAAAGATTGCATTAAAAAGATCACCAATCACGGGAGTCAGTACACTGGCCAAGACTCTATAAACTTCATGGGGGAGCCCATCTGGTTTAGGTGCCTTTCCTCTCTTACCTCCCCCAATCGCCTCTTCCACTTCTCTACTGCTCATATTGCCATTGAATAATTCCATTTTCTCAGTGGTAGGGGGTTGAAATGATCTTGACTTAACCAACTCAGTACCTCTTCCTCTGTCACATTCAGATCTTCCTGGTACACTTTCCTAAAATGCCTAAAAAAAAGCCTAACCAATACCCTGACTATCTCCAAGAAGGTCCCCCGATTGTTCACATCTAATTTCTTTAATTATATTCCTGACTTGGTCATTCTTTGCCTACCAGGCTAACAGCTTACTGCAGCCTTCCCCATACTCAAAGTGGGCCAGTCGGCTGGACTCCCATTTCTTCGTAACCCTATCCTGCATAATTCTAGTCAGATTTATTTTTGTATTTGTTATCTCACCTAATATCCTCTCCTGGTCTACCTGATTTCTTGAACTAATCAAATCTTTTTCTAGAGTGCGAATTTTCTCTTCTAGTACCAACACCTCTTTGTGATAAGCTCTCCTTTTTGCTGCTGATAGAGCACCCAGTCTGCCTCTTAAAAAGGCCTTATACATGTCCCGTACTACCCCAATCGCAGATGAACCCAGATTATTACGAAAAAACTCCTCTGTTTCTTCCTTTAAGGTGTCTATAATCCCTTCTTCTAATAATATTGAGCGATCTAGTGTCCATCTTGACTGAACAACACCCTCACCAATCTTCATGTGCAATAATATTGCTGAATGATCTGACAAATGTACCCCTACATGTTTCACATCTAAAACTTGATTCTTCCTTCAGTTTATCATCTACTAAGAAATAATCAATGCGAGACTGATGTCTATATTTTTTGTTGTAGAATGTGAAGCCTTTCTGGGTACCTGCCCTGAGGCGCCAAATATCACAGAGCCCCTGTTGCCCAATAATTAATTGTATCAATTTGGACGTCTTGGGATTAACCGCTGCTCTACTATTCAGAGACCTGTCTATTTTATGGTCCAACACCGCATTAAAGTCTCCTGCCATGATGATCGGGTCTGGGAAATTTAAAAGCTCAGTAAATAGTTCTTCTAATGGGCCAGTATCATCCTGATTCGGCCCATAGTGACCTACTAATGTATACTTCTGGCCTAAAATGTTTCATTTTACCACCAACCATCAACCTGCTATATTTGAAAAGCTACCTTCCATAGAGATGTTCATCCCTTGTTTAACCAAAATAGCCACCCCTTTTGTAACTGCAGTCTGTTTAGTGCAGACAGCCTGTAAAATCCATCTTTTAGCTTTAAAGACCTTTCTGCATTCTTCCTCCGTCAAGTGCGTCTCTTGTAGAATGACTATTTGTGCAGGACAGTCCCTCAAATATTGCAGAACCCTCTCCCGCCTTCCCTTCACCCAAAGCCCATCACATTCCATGAGAGAAATTTTATCTCCCCTGTTCTTTTCTCAACCATCACCTCTAAAATCAAAGTTAAAATATTGATATGGTGCCAACGAGACATCCAAGAATATTTTTTTAATTTTCTCCCTCATGATCCCCACCCTGTGTACCCCACACCCTCCCTCCCGTGGAAAACCCTGCCCAAGTTTCCATGGCCAAAGCCCTATAGCTGCCCCCATAGGCGCGCCCCAGAAAAACCCAAAAATAAAAATAATTTAAAAAAATCTTATATTGACAGAAATCGGTTAGATTACACCTAAGTCTTAACACATCAGTACCTCATAATTATTATCATAATTCACATTATATTACTAGCCCCCGGGCTGAAGTGTTTCAATAAAACTATCCACCTCCTCAATAAAACGAAATATAAATGCATTTTGTTGGCCCTAGATGCTGTCAAAGCATTTGATAGGGTGAATTGGGTTTATTTGCAGGCAGTGGTTAAATCTCTTAACCTGGGTCCCAATTTTAGCAAAATCCTGACAGGCATTCAATCAATAAATGCAATGTTTATTTAGACCTTGGTCTTTAAACAGTGATAAAACCGGTTAAAAATGACAGTTCAACATCACAAATTTATACCTTCTCGACGTTAAAAATTAATACATTTTCAAAATTGGAGTACAATAGTGACATTTCTACGCAAATCAACAGGACTATTTCTAAAAGTTATACATAATTTAAAACTCACTTTAAAATAATGTGCAATTCATCCATTTTAAAAGGATTTATATTAACCTTGTTTAAAATTTAAAACAGTTTAAGAATTCTAAAAATTACGGCTAATTCTCTATGAGATAACTTTTGATTTCCTTCATGCAGTTCCCTAAAGCAATCGCAATCTCGAGATTAGGCATTTCTGTAATTAACTCCACCGCCTGTGACCGTAGCTTTATATCATATTTTAAAAACATTGGGCGGAGATATAATTTACGCTGCTCTAGTATTGCTGCGCAATCTAACAATATATGTAATATATCACCTTTTGTTCCCAGAGTACACTTACAATAACCAACATGATCTAACATTTTTATTTTTAATTCTTCGTTTACCAACCAGGGATTTATACCAATTCTCAGTCTTAAAATTTCCTGTCTGTACCAATAGTTTGGTAAAATGTCCTAATAAGGGAACCAATTTTCATTTAGCCATGAGTCCCTCATAAATTGCACAGATATTCCATATCTGCACGTCTAGAGACTTCTTGTCCATGCTTCCTAAGATCGCTTTTAATGAATTCTACATACAGGGATTCTTGGCAAATTTTCACCTTTATGTTCTTACAGGCCAATAGTATTTTCTTCCTGTTCTATTTTGCCCATTTTAAATCGCTATTTTGGATTTCATTTCTGCACCATTGAGATACCTTCTGGCCTATCTCTATATCCAAGCGTTTCCAAAACCTAATTAAAGCCGTTTGTGACTGTACACTCCAAGCAGTTGTACATAGCTCGGTTCTTATTGCTTGGATCATCGACGAATGTGGTAGTGACATCAATGTTTTCAGGCATTTCCCTTCCTCTAAATCCCAATCACATTTGCCACTTAAATGAAGAACTTCCACTCCATAGAGTACTTGTGGGGGTATCATTGCGCTGAAAGCCTTTAACAACAGTCTGTGAGACATATTGCCATTATCACGATTACATTTTTTCAGAAAGCAGATCGATGTAAAGGCTTTCGCTTTCTGGGCTTCTAGGTGAATGTGCCACTTTAAAGACCTGTCAAACCACATCCCGAGGTAACGATATTCATTCACCGTTTCCAGTTTCAAATCTCCTATAAAACAATTAAATCGAATATCTTTTTTCCCAAAGCATAACATTTTTGTCTTTTCCATATTTACAGTTAAAAATTTCCTTTCGCAATATTCGCTAAAGGCGTTCAACTTTCTTTGGAGTCCCATTTCAGTCTGGTCCAAAATTACCAGATCATCTGCATACAATAAGCAGGACACTTTATTTCCATCCATTCTCGGGCTAGCACTTCTTTCAACCTCTAGGGTTGCTGGTAGATCTGCTAAAAATATGGCAAATAGCAAAGGGGCCAACACACAGCCCTGTCTAAGGCCATTCTCGATTGCTATTTTTGGCGTCAATGACCCTTCTGTGTCTCTAATCACTTGTGCTCAATTTCCGCTGTGTAGCTCTTTAATTATCGCAAGCAGGCCTTCAGGGATATTTTTATTTACAAGAGTTTCCCAGAGGCAGTTCCGATCAACTGAATCGAATGCTGCTCGAAAATCAACAAAACAGCAGCACAGCTTGCCATTTTGTTCTATTGACTTGCGCGCCATTGCCCACAAGGCGAAGCAGTGATCCACCGTGGAGTGGCCTTCTTTGAAGCCCCACTGTGCGACTGGTACAATTGAGAACTCCTCCACCCAGTCCTTTAGTCTATTCAGAACTATTTTTGAAAATACTTTTTCTCCTATATCTAGCAAATTAATCAACCTATAGTTTTGTGGTGCATTCACATTGCCTTTTTTAAGGACTGGCCTTATTACAGCTCCCTTCCAATTCTTTGGTATTTTCCCTACCGCTAAAATTACCAGGAACATATGAGAAAAAAATCTCGCCCACCACTTCATCTGAGACTTTATTATGATTGCTGGGAGATTGTCTGGTCCTGCTGCTCTTGTTAATTTTAATTTCATTATTGTATTCTCTACATTCTGTTCTGTGAAGTCTGGTTTTAGTTCTTCCATTAAGTCATGCCATGGCTGGGGCTCTTCCACTTCTAGATCTCTGCGAGCGCCATACAATTCCTTCAGGTACTTTCCCATACTGCCTCGACTATCACACAGTTCATTGCCCCCTCTGGGTGATCGTCTGCTGCTTTTACCAGCTTCCAAAACTGTCTTACATTTTTTGATTCAATAGATTCCAGTAGATTTTCCCAGCATTTATCGTTATGCACCCTTTTTGCATTTGTGATTAGCTTTTTATACTCTCTTTTTAATTTATTAAGATGACTTTGTCTCTTCAGATCGTGCTTTTTACTAATGCTTCTTGTTACTTTCCTTATCTCTCTTTTTTTCTTTAGACAGTTTGCAGAGAACCATTTAGGTCGACTAACAGGGATTAACTGTTGGTTTGTTTTATCTCTTTTTAATTCAGTTTGAAGGCATTGCACCACTTGGTCTATTTTTCCCTCATACCATTCTAAATTCAGGCCCGCTATATCTCCCAAAACTACCTTTTGTTGAAATAATCCTAGTTTTTCCATATACTCTTCCGTTAATCTAGTTGTTACTCTCTTGGGGTATTCAACTTGATGTGAGATTACTTTATCTCGAGCTTTCAGGGTTCCCCCTTGAATCTTCAACTGCAGGGGATTGTGGTCACTGCCTTCTTTCTGAAATATCTTAAATTCCCTTATAAGAGAGAAGTTCCAAGCAAACATAAAGACTAACTGGCACATGCATCAACAAAGACTTTTGCGATTCCTTAATTGCAATTTTTAAGGAATCGCAATTAAGGAATTGCAAAAGCCTATGCATGTAGGAATCGCTATAAAAATAGCGATTCCTACACATTCCTTAATTGCGACTCGCAAATTGCGAGTGGCAATTAAGGAATGCCGTTCCAATCATTCCTATGGGCCTCCAGCCCATAGGAATGAATTGGAGATTGCATGAGCAAATTGCGTGTACCAGTAGGTACTCGCAAATTGCTCATGCAATTTCAAGGGTGCAAGGGTGTCAAAACGACACCCTATTGCACCCCTGAAATTGATCTGTGCACATAAGTTGCACACACACATGCTCTAAGGGCATGTGTGTGCGCAACATGAAACTTTGAAAAATGCACAAAAGTGCATTTTTCAAAGTTTTTGCAAATTACCATGAAGTTCAACTTCATGGTAATTTGCTCCCCCTATTAGCGAAATCGCTTATTTTTTTACTTTAATGCATTGCATTTAAGGAATCTCAATTTGGGATTCCTTAAATGCAATAGCAATTTAAGGAATCGCTATTTAGAGATTCCTTAAATTGCGATTTTTGCATTTGGGATGATGTATCCCAAATGCAAAAATACCGGTCGCAAAGGGGCAGATTCTGCTAATCTGCCCATTTGCGACCAGGTTTCTCGTTGATGCATGTGGCCAATAGTCTATTGGGCAATTTTGTGTGCCTATTTTGAAGGTTTTCTCTGCAGGGGGATCTGTTTCAAATCTGCCATTCAGGCAGAAAAGACCCTTCGCCCCTAGATAATTTCCCAGATCTTTGTCCTGTTTTAAGATTTCACAGGCTGGAAAAATTGCTGGTTGTATTTCATATGCATCCAGAATATCTCTATGCCAAAGGTCTACCTTCTTTGGGTGCAATTTATGATTAAAATCCCCCAAAATAAATAATATATCAGTCATACTTTTCACATAAAGAATCTATATCATCTTTAAAATATACCAGCTCAATTCCATACTCTGTAGCATTCTTCCATTGCATATACACATTTATAATAATTACATTTTCATATTTTTTGTCTAAAACCAACAGAGATAGTCTACAGGCCAGGAGCCATTTACATTTTACTTTTAGCGGGATCACATTATTTGTTACTTTTGTAGACAATTAGGTCATGATCCCCCCTGCCGGGCGACCAAACCTTTTTTTCTTGGCCGGTCGATGGAGTTGGAGGAAGCATTCAAATATTGGGGTTTCGTCGCATAGCCAGGTTTCTTGCAGGCAAACAATTTCCACTATTTGCTAGCTTATTTATACATTCCTGCTTTATTATACATCCTTGTACCTCTGTGAGGGTCCTGCAGGGCTACGTCTTTGGCTCCAATTACCCCAAGAGTTATCAATTACTGAGTTATTGACTATTACATTCAAAGTGCTCCCCCATCCTCATTTTCCTCTAGTAGCATCACCTGTCTCTTTCCTAGTCCTGCATGACATTTTAGAAAGCTACTTCCCGATTGACCATTTCCCTTTAGTTCTTTCTCTGGGATTAACCGTATACCTTCCTGGCGTATCTCACTCGCTGCTTTCCAGATTGCCATTTTTACCAGGTCAGAGTGGAGTAGTACTTTTGTAATCTCTTTTCCACTTATATTTTCTATAAAACCCACCTGTCTCAGGTCTTTTGTTCCTATTCCCCTCAAGCTAGGACATTTAGAAAATGAGAATAGGATTTGAGACCTATTTAAAGGGATAATCTTCCTTATTTTCTTTCCCTTTTTTTCAGTTTGCACAGGTTCAAAATACAGCCATTTGTCACTTCCCACCTCTATCCCTGTCTTGGGGGCTTCTATACCTACCTGCTCGGTGTTTTTCCCCATTTTACCTTTTGCTTCTAAATTACCTCGATGCGGGACGACTTTTTCTTGATTATAGTTCTTCTGAAGAATTATATTGTGTCCCACATAATTTAGATTTACTATGGGTTTTGTCTTTGTGGATTTCGTTTTTAATTGCTCATTTATAGGACTCTTACTACTCTGTTTCTTTACATGATTTTTGAGGCCCTTCCTCTTGCCCTCAGCACTTGGGGTTTTGGCAGATAACACTGCCAGTGCGGGAATTTTTAATTTTACCTCTTTCTCCTTTTCCTTTATTTTTCCCGTTGTTTCTGCTTTTGTTTCCCTCTTTCTACGTATCTTTCTTTTATGATGACCCCTGATGTTCAAGAAGCTATATCTTGAGTTTTCCCCTCTTCTTTTTATCAGCATCGGACACTTAGATATATCTACAGTATGTGGGGTTCCTACTGTTTCTATGCTTTCTTTCTGTTCTATAGGCTGGGCATCTGCTACTGGTCTCATCATGTGTGGCATTTGACCTCTAATTACTTGCAGCTCCTCCTCAATCTTTTTCAGATAAAGCGTTTGCGTTTTCAGAACCCCATTGTTTAACATTGTAACTTCCAACAACCCCTGCAGAGTTTTTTGAAGCATCAATAATAAATCCATCATTGAAGAGGAGGGGGTCGTGGCAATGTCTAGATCTTGTAGACTAGTTCTCTCGGGATCGACTATTCTTTCAGTTCTCAATGTTTCCTGCTGGATTTGATTTCTTATCCCTTTTGGTTGTAGTGCCGATATATTTGGTGAGTCCCCCCAGACAGTTCTTGACCTTTGGCTGTTATTCTCCATTTGGTCTGAGGTCTCTGATTCATATGCTTGCATCGAGAGTAGTTTGGGGGATGATGACAGACGCGGTGCAATTGCTAGATCGTTTTGACTCAGAAGGGAGTGATTTTTTAGGAATGATGCCGCTAAGAATTCTTCAGGGGATTCTACCATGCCATTCCCATTCTGCCGCTCCGCTTCTACTTCTATGGATTTTGTAGATAAGTCTAGTCTTTTATAGTGTTCACCTAAAAAGTTCTTTACGGATTTAGTTGCTGACATACTTCCATTAATTTCTTGCAGGGTCTTCTTAATGGCTTTTTAATTTTTTCTCTTTTGGGGCGCCCCTTTAGTTCCTTCTCTTGGACTGGCCTGGTTCTCCTGGCTCTCTTCTTGGATCCTTACCTCCCCAGAGAGGTCTCTCCCCCCGGGGCTTTCCTCCATGGGCTCCTTACGAGTTTTTTGCCTCCTTTTTGGTGCCATCATCCCTAAGGTATAGCGAATCTGTTTTTATTGTGCGCTTATATACTCCAATTTTACTGTGCGTTATAATTTTAAAAATCTTCCTTGCACTTTCTTTGCTTTTCCCCCTTCCCTTGCCTTGCCCTCTAATCAGCCAAATTTACCAGCTAATAAATACTTAGAAGGCCACCGGGGTACAGCAATCGTTCATGCAATCATTCGTGCAATTACCTCTGTTGTGCCTTTATCCCACCATGCCTTGCCAATTTGCTTTGAAGTTTTGTGCCTTTTTCTTCCTTTTTTCCAAATCGGTGACCTGGTCGCCTCTCCTATACCTCTTTCCTTCTGCAGTGGCGAGCGGTTCCGTAACTCGGCGCCCCCGGGCTTTTGGTTACTCCTTGGGTACTCCGGGTCACCTGCTTCCCAGTTTTCTCCGACTTTCTCTCTTCTGGGCGGTCTATCCGCCTTCTCCTATGCGTTGGTTTCTTCTGGGCAGTCAGGGCACATCAAAATGCAGTTTAGCCACATAGGTGCAGTTTAACCACACCTTTCCTCTGTGGGCCTTTTCTTGTATCACCCGCGGCTCTTCCACTCCTGCGGTATCCTTTGGCAAGGCCCGGTATTTTCCTTGGGTCCGCTGAAATTTTAAAAATCAGGTGCCGGTACTTAGTGCGTCTATCTGCTCGCGTCCCGCATACTGCGAGTCGGCTCACAGCTTCCGGTGGGCGGCGCGAGTTCAGCGCTGGTTCGGCGTCCTCGTGCAGTAGCGTGAGATTCAGGCAGGCAGGGGGCGGCAACAACAGGGCAGTAGCGTTGCAGTCGCTCGCTATTGAAACTCAAGAGGAGTACAGTAGCAAAATCTTTGGGAATCCCTTTGTGCTTCCTTGTCCCTTGTGCTTCCTGACAGGCATTTATTCTACACCTGAAGCCAGGATTTTGGTTAATGGAGGATTGACAAAAGCTCTTCAGATTACAAGGGGCACTAGGCAGGGTTGCCCCCTGTCGCCACTTTTGTTTGATTTGTACATTGAGCTGCTAGCCAGGAAAATCAGAAATAACGTGGACATCTCCCCATTCGAATTTAATGGGTGGAGCAAGAAAACAGGTTTATATGCTGATATTTTAATTTTTACCACCAATTTAGAAAAAACCCTGAGTTCGGTTTTAACGCTAGCATATTTTGGGAAAATCTCTGTTTATGATATCAATAAGGAAAAGACGGAGGTCATGACCTGGCATATGGAGGTTGGCGAGAGAAAGTGTAAAAAAGAAATGAGCTATTTGGGGGTTAAGATTACCCAGGATGATACAAAGCTCACCAAAGAAAACTTTTAAAAGGCTAGGAAAGAAGTGACTGGCTGGCTGAATAGTTGGATGCATCTACCGTTAACATTATTTGGCCGAGTAAATCTTGTAAAAATGATATTTCTCCAGAAGTTAACTTTTTTGTTTGACTCAATTCCCCAGCCTTTTAAGAAAGAGTGGTTTGCTTAATTGCAAGGGCAGATTAGTTATTTTATTTGGTCATCCAAAGGACCACGGTTAGCCTTGAAGAAGCTTAGCAGGAGGTTGGCGAAAGGAGGTTTAGCTTTGCCAGATTTTCTTTTTTACTCCTGGGCTTTTCTATTTAAGAATGGCAGAATGTTACTGGATAGACCCACAAAAACAAAGATAGGTAAAATGTTTGAGGTGATGTTGAGAAAAGAGAAGGGAGCGGAATGCGATTTTATGTATAAATATGCAGATCCAAAATACTTTAAAAAGGTTAGGTTGAAGATCTTGGGGGGCATGGCTGAGATGTGGTATAAAATTAGAATAGTCATAAAATTGCCATATTTCAGTCAGTTTGCCCCCATATGGGAGGCCCCGGGATCTCCAGAATGGACAAAAGATCTACTGGCATTGCCATTGAAAGAGGCTGGTGTACTAAGATGGAATCATCTAGTTAAGGAGGGTCATCTGATTATGTGGAAATGGTGTATACAGGAAATGGGACAAAGGATTTCAAGATTCAAGTTTCTTCAAATTCAAAGCTGGTATCAGGACATGAACGTAAAAATAGGAGAACCCAATAAACTTGAGGAGAGACTGCTGTTGGGGTTCGTACCAAAAAAAAGAAATTGCGCTGTGGTACTGGCTTATGATAGAGATGGATGATGGGGTTTTCACCTTGCCGGAGGACCTCTGGGGAGCATGCTTGCCGGAGACTACGCTGGAAGACCAATGGCAAGTATCTATGTCTATGCTATGCAAAATTGTTAAACCTGCATACCTGAGGAGGAACCATCTTTTTACCATCCATAGGGCATCCTGGACCCCTCAAAGGTTATCTAAATTTGGGGCTTGTGGTGATGTGGCGTGTCCAAAATGTGTCCGCAAGAGGGAAGATGACCTGCATATGTTTATACACTGTCCTAAGATCCAGTCATTCGGGGAGGCCATGAGTAATGTCTTAACAAAGGTTTCGAACTCACAAGTTAAGGTAAGCGTTTTTCTGGTCATTGTGGGAGGTTTGGATCTGCAAACTACAGTTAATAATAATAGTGCAAAATTGATTTTTTATGCCATACTCTTGGCGCGTAGAGAGAACGGCAAACGATGGGTATCAGCGGGCCCTCCGAACTGTAGTGACAGGTTAAAATCTGTGAGGAATGTGGCCATGCTGGAGATCTCAGATAAGGGGAAAAAGAGGTATGAATTTTAGACTCCCCTCCTACGTTGGTGTGAGCAGCAAGTAGGGATTTAGATCTGGAGTCCAATGATTAAGCCTCTCGCCACCTCGATTGGCACCATCCTCCATTGAGCAGGTGGGCTTGTGGAGTTTGTGTGAGTATTGGAAGCAAAAGAGGAGTGATGTCGCAACCTGAGGGCGAGTAATGGCAAATAAGTGAGCGAATCCCCTCCTTGTTTCTTCTCTTCAGCGAATGAGGTCTGGGACACTTCAGGTTGGAAACGGTGGTAGAAGGTGTTAACGAGGCAAATGAGGACAAAAAATACAACAAAAAAATGCCTTTTCAGACCATGCGTTGGTCAAAATGGAAGTAGAGGGGATGGGGCTTGAAAGAGTACCTAGAAGACGGTATTTTAATAAAATCAACTTCGAGAGTGAAGAATGGTGTATAGAGGTAACTGATTAGATTATTAGCTTTTTTTTTTAATAACACAGACACTGCCTGTGCGGAGTGTGGGATGCTTTTAAGGCTGTATTACAGGGGTTTATTATATCTAAAGAAATCCTACTACAGAGAAGAAAAAGGGTAAGAAGACGCAAGCTTGAAATTAGGCTGGAGCAAGCTACAAGAAGATACTCTCAAAAGAGGAATTTAGCTACAAAAGAAGAGCTCTCACAGGCAATATCTGATATGAAGGAACACTATTATACGCAGGGCAATACTGCCAACAGCACTTACCTTCAGAGGGTATATGGGGAGAGTGAATACAAGGGGGACTACTTGCATGGCAGGCAAAGGATAGACAGGTTCAAAACAGGATCCTATCATTGACAGATATTGATTCTAAGACACAGATGTCCACCTCTTTCGAGATTGGGAACACTTTTTTAAACCACTATGAGAAGATTTGTCAGACAGTTCAACAAATAATGACTGATAGCCTCATGAGGTTTTCAGATAAACTTCCTATTCCAACTTTAAGCAGAGAGCAAAATCAAAAGAAAAGGTCTGAATTTTCTCTTGAGGAAATATATACAGTAGTGAGTTCAATGTCCAATGGTAAAGCATCTGGGGAGGTCGGCCTACCAGTAGAAATATACAAGAACTTTCCTCCAATATTTAACATAAAATTGTTAAAGCCTGCCAATCACATATTAAAAAGGGGAGAACCCACGACATCATGCCACATGGCCGTGGAAGTCAGCATTTTAAAAAAAGAACAGGGAAAATATTAATTCCCATAGGCCTTTAAGCCTCCTTAACTCTGACTATAAAATATTTACAAAACTGCTTGCTAACCAGCTAAATAAGATCGTAGGATCAATTATCTACCGGAATCAATGTGGTTTTGTAGCAGGCAGACAGTTCTCCTCAAATACAAAGTTCTTAATAGAAGTTCTTAACTATCTCACTCAGAACAAAATAGAGGTATATGTGTTATTTTTAGACACGAGAAAGCTTTTCATCTGGTGTCCTGGGAAAGCCTTTTTTTCAATCTCGCTAGATTTGGATTTCCTGAAAAGTTTATATATATATAGTGAAATATCCATATAAGGATGCGTCTGCACAAATAATTATTAACTCTAGAAATGTATGTTGCTGTAGAGTAAATAGGGGCACACGACAGTGGTGTCCTCTATCACCAATTCTTTTTGCCCTGTTTATAGAACCCTTGGCAATAGCCGTTAGACAAAAAGCATTACAAACAGCTCCACTGCAAGGCATGTCTAATATAAAATTATATGCAGATTATATGGTTCTGTTCCTTGAACCCGGTCAGAACGTTCAAAATGAAATTTTTGCAATTTTTAAGCACTGGGTGGGTACAAAATAAATAATGCGAAGACGGAAATTTTACTTTGCAATTGTTCAGACCACACATTAACACCAGAACTACAGGTATTATACAACTCTAGGCCTAAGAGGTATCAAGGAATATTTGTGTCTGAAAATGTTAATGATCTATACATATTAAATTATGTTCCCCTATTGCAAAAAGTTGACTGCTTATTCGCAAAATGGAACCATATCCCGGTCTCAATAATTAGACGGATAGAACGGATACGAATGTCGATTTTACCATTATTTGATTTTCTATTCTCAGCAGTTCCTTATGCATTACAAATGTCATTTTTTAAAGAAATACATGGATTATTCTCATCTTTTATATGGGCCAATAAGACACCATGATTAGCACTAGTCACTTTAAGCAATTTAACTAAGGAAGGAGGGGTGGCTAATTTAAGGGAATAGTACTACGCGTATTTTGCACATAATACATATATATTTTTTAATTAGCTAAATCCTCTATTTTTAATAATAAGGATTCTGAAGGAATATACAATCTTAGACACCATGAGTTTAGTGAGGAACCCCAAAAAAGTCCGCTATTAGGTCTTCTAATGGTTTTTAAAACAAAAGGCCCAACTGTTTAAGCATTATGGTATACCTTTGATAAGTGGTGCCACATGTTTGGCTGACCTCCAAGTAGGGAAGCAACGGATAATTCAATCTAATATTGTAAGGAAATGGGAGGAGAATGGATATAAACATGTAGGAGATATACTAAAATGATCTTTTATTCGAATTAGGCACTTTCTAGAACATTTTGATCCGATCACACTTTGCGCAAAATTAGAACTTAGCAAAGCTATTTTAGAAATATCTAGATGCAGCTTAATAAGAAGTTGGGTACAAATTCTCAAGGAGCATTAGACTTCAAAGGTGTACGAAAAAGGTCTAGATAAATGGCAAGCGAAAGAAGGCCTACAGATTTCAAGGGTGGTCTGGAACAGAATTTACAAATTTAATAATACACTACTAAGAGGCGCCGATTTTAGAAGACTGCTATTTTACACCAAATGGCTATTATACAGGACACCAACCTTTCTGCATAATATATATATCCCCAGATAGAGGATAGATGTTTTCTGTGCACAGCAGAAGAAGGAGATACATGGACCCACATTGTTTGGGACTGCCCAAAGATTAAACAATTCTGGGAAGAAATAGAGAAATACTGTAATTATAAGCTAGGTCCTATGATAGTTATCAATAGATACATCAAAACCCTTGGATGTTCTCCAAATATAACTGTTAGCAAAGTAAAGTACAAGAGGACGGTCTATATATGAGGACTTTAGTGGCGAGAACACTAATTCTTCAGAACTGGCAAAGTGAGAACATACCAACTTTTTATTGCTGGCAGTCTAAATTGCATAAAGTTAGAGAACTGGAGCGGTGCTATGCCTTAAGATCGTTTTTGCATAAAAAGTTTGAGACATGCTGGAGGTCCATGGGAAGTTAGCTAAAAAATAATTTAAGAATAAAATAATAAGCCAGCACTACTACTACATTTAATTATTTTTTATTATCTGTTGTTATTAGAAGGGGAATTGTGCAATATGAGTTAGCTTTAACATCTAGTTGTAAGCAATACCCTCATTGTTACATCTGAAATATATTTTTTCGACTAATCATGCATGTTGGACGATCTGTGTCAAATAAAATGTAACATTATAAGCACCTTGTTCTTTTTGATTATGTGTTAATGTGCAATGCACTCTCAACAAAAATATATTTTTAAAAAGAATGTAACTTATTGTGGACTCCACACAATGGGCATTTAAGGGTAAGCACCTTCAATTATGCTCCAAACTCGTATGCACAGTGTCTCTAAAGCTAGGGCATAAAGTGTCAAAAGTGACTGCTTGTTCTAGGCTCAGGGCAAGAAACCATCTTTACAAGGAAGTGGTAACCGGTTTACAACAATAGGCGCTCTGCAATATATATAGGGAAAGCAAAATGGTTGAAACCCACTTCCTTTTAAAGAATTTTGGGTTAAGGCAGCCGCAGGGGTCTTTATGTTATAATGGATCGTGAGAGAATTGTAGAAGAGCTCTTTAAAATTTTGAGTACTGGTGTAATTGAAGGTAAAGCCCTGGGTAACACTAAGATAAAGGGAAAGGAAGGTATCAGAGATACATTTGTATGACTAGAGAAGTTGAAAAGGGCAGAATTGTGCAAATGGTGGGAGGCTGCAACTTTAAAACAATATCTTAAACTTAAGAGTATTCCGTGGGGCCTTCGCTCTTAAATAATACCGACTTATGATGATTTAGAACCTGAACTATTATTCACTTGGGAAAAAGAATTGACTAACAGTTCAAATAATCTCATTCACATATTGATTGAGAATGCAGGAAGGAAAATTACTTCATTACTTCAGGAGATTAATTTGATAGAACAAGAGATTCTGGCACTTAATCTTCCTGAACCAACCCAAAAACACTATGCTATCCTTGATGAAATATTGATGAAATTGCAGGACGAAATCCAGCAGAGAAAGGCCTGGAAATTGAAACGAGATGAGATTTTTACATTTGCTAAAAGATTCAATCATTTAATTAATAGAGATCTTACCACAGAGAGGAGGGGTAGCTCATCAATAGCAAGTGAGGTGTCCTCTAAATAGAGTATTCCTTCCTGTAGTGAAATTGATGCCCCCGGAAAGGGTACTTCTAACCGGGCAGTGGAAAATTATTTTTTTAAACAAATAATACGTATAAGGATGGGCAACAGAGAGACAAATACAAGAGATCTGGGAATTGAAAAGGCAAAACTAGAAGAGGCACCAGAGGGAAGGGGTCAGGTCACAGAAAGAGAATGCATGCAGACATGCTCTTGGAAGAAACAGTAGAGGTCAATAGCTTAAAGGGACAGGATATCAATGTTATCAACTTATCAGATTGTAATATTACTCCTGAGATGGAATCATTGTTGAAAAAGGAATTGGTATTTTGTCCTATGAAGCGGTGTGATTGGCATGCAGTTAAAATTGATGTATATAAATTCACCAGGTTGCTTAAACTTAAGAAGTTTTTCATTTCAAATCCATCAACAGAGTCACATCAGGATGTACAACCTACATTGAGTATGTGAGAAGGTGGCCTTGGTATATGCTGTCCACTAATTAAAGTGGTGCACCTTGTACCAGTCCACACGACCCTTATGATGTATGAGGTCAAAGATAACATTTAGAAAGCTATCCTAGTGGTAGGTGTAGAGAGCAGCCTTCAGGCTTAATCTTGAAGGAATGTAAAGCAGCTTGTTTTACCAGAATATCACCTGCTAAATGACTAAATGAAAGGAGAACCACACAGTGTTTATATAAAAATATGTATTTATTAATACAACACTCTGTACTAGTCTCTATATGAGACTAGGGCCCACCCACTCTATCTACCTCATCAGACCCTGAGGTCTTTCTAAGGTCATTTAAGAGCAACATCTCAATGAGACGTTGGGTGTTTGCTGTTCTCTCTGTCCTCAACTTCCTAGATGCACACATGGTTCTCAATTCTGGAAATTAGATGCTATTGTATCTAGTTGGCAGAGAGCCACTGGCTTCTCCTCTAGAAGACATACTAGTGTTATGTGGTATAGGCACCTACCTACTCTAGTGGAAACTAAACTCTCTTGAGTTGGAGAAAAGGTGTGCTAGACCTTTGGCTTGACCAATTCCAAGTACAGTAGAACTTACTTTATTCTAATTTTGATGTATTATATGTACCTAATACTTAGTGGTTTCAGTTAATCATTCAATGAGATTTATCTGGTAAAACAATAGCAAGCTTGAATCCCAACCGCTGCACACCAATGTGAGAAGGTGGCCTGGTTTATGCTGTCCACTAATTAAAGTGGGTACCTTGTACCAGTCCACACAACCATTATGATGTATGAGGTCAACGATAACCTTTTGAAAGCTATCCTAGTGGTAGCTGTGGAGAGCAGCCTTCAGACTTAATCTTGAAGGAATGTAAAGCAGCTTATTTTACCAGAATATCACCTCCTAAATGACTAAATGAAAGGAGAACCACACAGTGTTTATATAAAAATATGCATTTATTAATATAACACTCTCTACTAGTCTCCATACGACACTAGGGCCCAAAGTACACAATACTGAATCAATAGAATATTCGTAAATAGCACAATACACAGCGGGCTCCAGGGGGAGACCGAACCATATACTAAAATAAATGGTATAACAACAAAGACTTGACTAGACACAGTGCCTAGAGCACGTAGAATCGCTGGGACCCCAAGGAACCATCCAGAGGAGTAACACAGGGAGCCCACGGAGGACGGGTACAGTGTGGAAACACGAATGCGTGCTCCATACAACTCTAGTCGTGGTTGCAAAGTTACAAGTTAAGGACACTTCTAACAGGACTTCGAGCAAACCCTTTGGAACATGGGAGGCTCGAAGGCCAACCCACCAGTGAGTACCCTAGTACCCGTTTTACCTATCCCAGAGGAGCCGGGTGGATAGGGGTCAAGTGGTGTCGGAAACCTTTGTCGTTTTCAATGGAGAGTTGCAAAGAAGTACTTCTGCCAGGAGGGCGAAGAATGTCCAGTGGAATCCAAGCCTGAATTCGAGGTGAGAAGAACCTGAAAGCAGAGGGGACAGAGTCTAGGTCACTTCGGGTTACCGGGGGCTCAGTAGTCGAATGCCCACTGATGTCGAGTGCTTCAGGAGTGAAGAAGGGTTGCTTGACTCTGCAGCCACGGAGACCAGGCGACGTCGAGGATGACCAGGGTCCGGAGGTGAGCTGTCCCACGGAGGATGTCGAGAGCTGAGGGGTCGATGTCCGGTTGGAGCACCAACAAGCCTTGGTAAATGCAATCCACACGGTCAGAGGAAACAGGTTACGGTGTGGACCAGCAAGATCCAGGGGACTCTCTAAGCAATGGAGAGTCAGGGCATGCCTGGGGCAACATGGTAAGCCCAAAAACAAACAAGGTGACCCTCGCCAGGACCCACAGGCCAACGGACCAGGGATCGCGAGGAGACCTCAAGCAAGTTTGCAAAGTACCAGCCCACAGGACACTCGAGGAGTGGAGGCCGGAAATCTTCGGTGCAAATACTGCTCGGGTCAGGACTACACGGAGTCCAATGCACAAGCTCGGGAATCGTCAACAAGCATATGCAATTGTATTAGTACGCTGTGCACAGGGGTTCGGGTTGCACGGTCCCCACAAGGGATACTGGTCTCAGAATTGCTGAGAGGGCAGATCGACCTCAGGGACCTACGGGAACCCACCTCCTGTGTTCCTGAAATCTTCAGAGTCCTCAGGAGCTCGGGAGAAGCAAACCGGTCAGATGCGTTTAGGTGCCTGCTTTTGCAGGGGAGTACCTCCTTTCCTCCAAGGGAGATTCTTCAGTCGTCCAGCGTCGTGCAGGCAGTCAAAGTACTTGGTTTCTTCTTAGCAGAATCTGGTCCTGGTAAAATCTAAAGTCCTGTAGTCAGGTAACCCACTTTATACCTATGGGAAGGGGTTAGAAAGATTCTGTGGACCATCCTAGAGGAGGGGCAGGACAGAGGGGTGGCTACACCCATGTCCTTTGTTCAGTTTCACGCCAGAGCAGGAGCCATTGGCTCCCAGAACTGGTTTGAGCTGGACTATGCACAGGGACATCAAATGTACCCCCAGTGCAGACTTTCTGGCACTCACAGAGTGCACCCACCCAGCCCCAATACACTAAACCCTGTCTGGGAGGTGGTCACACCTCCCTGTGACAGGATGCCTATTGTCATGCCTTCCTCTGCTCGAGCTTGGCTCAGCAGCAGGAGAGCAGAATCGTGTCTGTGGCTGGCAGCGTCTATTTTGTGCTGCCCAGATCGAGAAAGCTGGTATCAGATAGACCGGTGACCCACATATTTCCCTTTGGAAGGGTGGAATCATACCTCCCACACCAGTTACTGGTGTGGAGGTATGAGTCTAAGGTGTTTGACACCAAACACAACATGTTTCTAAGCAGCCGTTTTAAAGTTAGCATTTACCGCAAGGTTATAATGCACTTAAACATATATGTCTGGCTGCATCACAGACAACCCCAGAGAATGGTCTCCGAAGGCTTCAGAGGGGCTCTGCTCATGCAGGGGCACCCTCTCACGTAAAACCCAGGACCCTGCCTTCAGGATTGATAAGGCCTGCCATAGGGGTGACTGATAGGTATTTAAGTGTAGTGACTTAGATAGATATAGAGAACCTACATCTTCAGTACGTGGTGCATGCACCAGCTTACACAGTCTGCTGTAGCAGGCTTGTCGTGTCAATTTGAATTGCCTCTCAGGGGTGGCATAATACATGCTTCAGCCCATGGGAGGCCTCTGGGGTACCTATGCCCTGGGTACATGGTGTACCATATACTAGGGACTGATAAGGGTACCCCAGAATCCAATCTGGAGTGTACCTAAAGTACATGCATAACAATTTAAGGGAGAAAGCAGACAGACTGGGGTCCTGTATAGCAAGATCATCAGCACAAAGTGGGGGTAACCATAAGAAGCAGATACTACTTTCCTACACAACCCCCATCCAAATGCAAGGACATTAAACTAAACTTGACCAGTTGAGTCTTCATGTTCTAAGTGGAATATCTGGAGAGTCCATCTGCATTGGCATGGCTACTCCCAGGTCTATGTTCCACTGTAAAGTCCATCCCCTGTAGGGAAATGGACCACCTCAAGAGTTTGGGGTTTTCACCCTTCATCTGTTTTAGCCATAAGAGGGGCGTATTATGGTCTGTCTGAACTATGAAGTGAGTGCCAAACCGATATGGCCTCAACCTTTTCAGAGCCCAAATCACAGCAAAGGCTTCCATCTCAATAGCTGACCAATGTTTCTCTCTGGGGGGTCAGCCTTCTGCAAATGAAAGCTACTGGCTGATCCTGACCCTCTTCATTCAATTGTGATAACACAGCCCCTACCCCCAATTCAGATGCATCTGTTTGAACAATGAACTGTTTGGAACAGGGGTCTCCAACCAGTCGATCGCGAGCTACCGGTAGCTCGCTGACCCTCTGAGAGTAGCTCGCGCTGCTATCTATATTGCGACGTCATTTCAGCATTTTATTTTGTTTCCCTTCATTGTTTTTCACAGCTTTCAGCCCTTGCCTGCCCTCACACAAACCAGCAGCTCTGATTGGCTGAACTGAGCTCTGCTGGGGCTGGGTGGGCTGAAGAATGTGACGTTTTCCCTCTTAGTCACGTGCCACCTATCTTTTCCAGGCTGGCACCGCGCTCCTCATTTACTTTCCATTTGGGCCTCCACGGAGCCGCTGCTGCAGTGAGGTAAGTGGGCACCTGACCGAGCAGTAGCAGAGTCGGTAAAATCGACTAAGTGCATGCAAGGCCCTTTCATTTTAACATTGTCTGCCACTGAGCTTTAGATCTGCTTTCGGTAGTAAAGCGCAGTGGCAGGCAACCTTAAAATTAAAAGCCCTTTCAGGCGCTGGGCCGATGCTGCGGTGGCAGCCGATGGTAAAATGCAAGATTCTTGCCTGCACTAATCTGCTTTCACTGACTGTACCACGCTTTTCATTTGCCTTCGCGTAGTAGTCCGTGAAAGCGGATTAGTCAGTGAAAGTCCATGCAAGTACCTTTGATTTTAACATCGGTTGCCACCGTGCTTTACATCTGCATTAAGCAGGAATAAAGCGCGGTGGCAGCCGAAGTTAACATCAAAGGTCCTTGCAGGCACAGAACGTTACCACGGTGGCAGTGAATGTGGCAGCCAGTGCTTGCCTGCAGTGAACAGCTTCAAATTCATGCAAAGGCAAATATATAGCGCGGTTTAACAATCAGTGAAAGTTTTTCACTGATTACTACAACGCGCTATATATTTGCCTTTGCATGATTGTGAAAGTTATTTAAAGAAGGCCTAGTTTAAACTAGCATGCACGAACCTTTGATTTTAACATCAGCTGTCACCGTGCTTTACATTTGTCTTAACCGACAGTAATAAAGCACAGTGGCACCCCACGTTCAAATTAAAAGTCCTTGCTTGCACTGTGCTGCTACTGCGCTTTTAATCTTCCTGCTATAAAGCACGGTGGCAGCCAACACAAAAATCCAAGGTGCTTGCCTGCACTGAACTGCTTTCACATTCATGCAAAGGCAAATATATAGGGTGGTGTAGCAATCACGGAAAGGCTTTCACTGATTACTACACCACGCTATATATTTGCCTTTGCATGACTGTGAAAGTTGTTCAGACTCCGAGCATGCACGGACATTTGATTTTAACATTGACTGCCACCGTGCTTTACATCTGCCTTTAACAGTAATAAAGCACAGTGGCAGCTGAAGTTCGAATTAAAAGTCCTTGCATGTACTGTGCTGCTACCGCCAGGGCCGGCTCTATGTGCCACCCTGTGCTGACTTCGTGTGGGGGCGCCAATATTATAGTAAAGTACCTGCTGCTATATTCCTGGCCTCCAGCAAATTTCAGCCAGCAATAAAAATGTCAAACTCTTCTTGGAAAGAGAGAGAGATTGTGTAATAATCTGTAAACTTGCAAAGGAAGTTATTAATCACAATAAGGTAGCACAGGGGGTTAATATGCCTGCTGCAAAGAAGGTGCAGATCACATATATAAAACATAATGTAAATGGGTCAGTGGGTTACTACTTTGGTCAGAGAGACCATATTGTTGCTAGCTCTTTGAGTTAAAATCCTAATGTAGAACAGTGAGCAAGAGCTGCATGAAAACAGCAAGGTATAGGCAGGCTGGACCGTTGTGATTTCCCCCAGTTGTTGCAAAATAGGCTCATTTGGGTAGAAATCATTCCTTTTTAGAATCCCCCAACCACGGTGTTAGCCTGGTTTAAAATCTGTTTCCAATTCTGCCTCTACTGACCAAGCACTCTTAAACTATTCTGCCTACTAGTATGGATGACCTGCGACTCATATACCTTCTTGTCCTCTGTCTTATCTGTAACATTTCACTGATTGATTCTCTGTGTAATTGAAGCTATTAATTGAAAGGTTTTGAAGCGTCTTGACAACACAAATTCAAAGTCATTCCTTTCAGTGTTTCTAGGGAACTCTTAAGTATTTTGTTCAAACCACAGGATGGGCTCTGAAGAAATTAGTCTTAGAGTCAATGAAACTGGGCGTGGGGGGGTCTCTCGGAAAAATGTGTGAGTTGCTTGGGGTTTAGTAGCTCACTACGATTTTCACTGACCAGAAGTAGCTCTCACTACACAAAAGGTTGGAGACCCCTGGTTTGGAATAATCAGGACTTTGCAGAATGGGAGCAGTGCACATAGCCTGCTTCAAGTCATCAAATGCCTTTTGACAGCTAACTGTCCACTGACCTTCTTTATGCATTCTTTTGGAAGTTAGATCATTCAAAGGGGTCACTATGGAGCCATAACCTTTGACAAACCTCCTGAAAGCTCTGACCTGAGTCTGGGTGGTTGGAGCAACCCAATCCATGATGGTTTGGATTTTGCTCTGCAATGGTTGAACCTGTCCTCCACCCACAAGGTGGCCTAGGAATACAACCTTACTCTGCCCTATCTGGCACTTTGTGGCCTTGATAGTGAGGCCTGCCTTTTGCAGGGCCTCTAGAACATTTCTCAGGTGGACCAGGTGATCCTCCCAGGTGGACAGCAATATCATCTATAGGTGTCCAGACCTGTGAGAACTTTATTCACCAGTCTTTTAAAAGTGGCGGGTGCATTCTTCAATGTAACAAGAAAGAACCTCTATACTGACCTATACGATTTGAAAAGTGATCTAAATAGATTATACATTACCATATAATCCTGCTTCATGTTATGCAATATCCTCATATCACTCTAGACAAACAAATTATTTATTGGTCTTGTTTAATTTTAGACCATATTTTATTGTTCTTTGTTTTATATATATAAATATCTATTGTCAAGCATGATAACATGTACAAATAAACAAATGAAAGTTTTTTTCTTTTTTTTGAAACACTGTGATTAATTATACTCACTATATTTCTTGTATATACCTTTAGAGTGCTTTACATTTCAAAAAAAGACACCCTAGACATGTAAAATCACTTACATACTCATTCATACTTCCATTCATACACAAATATAACTTGCTATCTAAAAGTGGAAGGAAAAGGAAAAGGGAAAAGGAAAACGGAAGACCCTCAAATTGGTCTCAAAATCGTCGTCTGGTGAACTAGGTCATTCGTTTCTCCAAGTCACCATGATGGGAGACAACAGTCTCCAGTACCACTTTGCTGAAAAACAGATTCGCGGTCAACGCGCGTTTCAGTGGGAGACCACCTTCTTCAGGATCAACAGGAATTTATTTAAAATTATGTACAATTTTTTAGGATGTCTATAAGAGAAAAGACAAGACGAAGGGATAGTGACATTATCAGGAGAAGAGGAAATGAATTCAATTTTAAAAGGAGATACTTCCTTATATTTATATGTACTTCTATTGGGTTAATCTCTTTATTTACTAGTAGTGCTCAGATTAGCAGTAGATGTGTCTTGTGGCTCTATGCACCAGTTATCCTAAGTGAAAGATACAAGCACCACGAGTTAAGGGATGTGCAATTCCCAATGAGGTTAGTGATGTGGGGCCATATAAAAGGTGAACAGGAGTTCCAGTTTTAAACCCAATTCCTTTCTTCAAAAGTTAGGGGTCAAATCATGCACCCCATAAGTCTGGGCTTGAAAATACTAACCTATGAGTCAGAATGCAATTTCCAAACAGAATGCTGGGGAGACCATCTATGCGTTCTCTAAGAAGGTTTCAACTTCTGAGGAGAGAGACATAATTTTTACTAGACAGTAATCATTATTTTTGTCTCAGGACAAAGTCTAGTATTGAAGTAAATGTACCTGTAACAGCCAGCATGTCGGGAGTTCAACAATTAACATCCATATCAAATTTCAGTGGTAAATTGGCCGGATGCTAGAAAGAAAGGAAGTGACTTATCCATGTTGTCTTATCCTATAAACGTATAGCCTTCTATCAAAGTGCATTTATTTCAATAGATTTATTTACCTTTTTTGAGCATAGGGCTACTCTCATAGGCAGCAGAAAAGGGTTGTAAAATTCTCTGTGTGCTTCTGAGGTCTTTCTTTTTTGTTTTTGTAAGTAAATACTATCCAATCTAGTATTATCTGGAAAATAAGAGAGTATTTTGTCACGTGTGGAAAGTACCCTCAATATTGTATACAATATCTTTTTCTTCCCTAGATGGGGACATCTAACGTGTATATGATTATAGCTCAGTGAACATAAAATAATTTTTTGCATAATCAGAGGGACTACTTATGTGCTCACTCAAATCTCAAAGATCGATCAGTATGTGTTAGCTAGTGCTAAATCATTTAGAGGAACATTTGCAGTGCCTGATTTCTCACTGCCGTGTTCTCTCTTTAGTACTTGGACACAGCAGTGTACGCTTTTTGGGCGAACCCTCCTATACACATATAAATCAAAGTGTGAATCAACGTCTAACCAAAGTGCTTAGGCCAGAGACTACGAGTCAAACGATGGCGTGTATGCAAACGATGGAACTGAGGATTCCTATTTGGGAGAGCCAATAAAGTAAACTAACTTCGCGTACATAAGGTGTTGAATAGAGAGGTTCTACATACCTGTGCGGGTCAAAGCCCTGCCGCTAGCCGCTGTAACGATGCTCGAAAGGAGTAAAAGCTCTAGATGTACGTGTTTTAACTCTGTAGCAATCTCGCAGGATTAAAGACCAACGTAACCTGGTCTTGGTTATTCTATATCCGTGTGAGCGCCATCTTTAGAAGGTGATGGGGCAATTTCATAGAGTTGAAAACTAGCGCAAACTTTGGCTCCACTGTGTACTACAATATACTTTGTGCAGGCACGGATCATTGATCGACACTATACGAAAGAATTTTACTCTGATGTAGCAATCTCACAGGATACGGAGCATAGTGACTTAGGTTACGTTGTACTCTATCTGTGGAGGCGCCATCTTGGAGTGGTGTTAGAATGATGTCATAAGATATGAGATCAGTACAGCATGAACTGAAATACATGCTGTTTTATACTATGTAGAAACGTGTGCCAGTATTAAACGGAAGTAGAAAAATGTTACTGTGAATGAACTATAAGGTGTACCGTACAAAGAGCCTCTAACCAGTAGCGTGTTGTAAGAAAATTTATATACATAGCATTTCACAGAGTAAATACTCAAACGTGACTTTATTGCAATGTGTCCATATAGGCGCCATCTTTGAACGATGTTAAAACAATTTCATACGATTAGAGATTGGCACAGCCTAAGTTGCGATATGTGAAGGTGTAAGCCCTAGGTAAACAGTATATGAGAAGGTCTTACTTTCATGAGATTTGGTAACACATAAATGATAAATAACCATTCAGAGTATTCATACGTGAGGTATACCGAGTCAGTCAAACTCCAAGTTTGTAAAGATGTAGGAGTAAAATTCAGATGGGTTTAGAAAGCATCTCTCATCTCCGTGGGACTTAGTAAACATAAGCCTCTGGCCGATGAGGATCTTAGAAGGGGGAAAAGTCTGTCATTTGTTCCTAGCACACCTCCTGATATCTTTGCCATGAATAAAGACTTGTTTTCTTTTTTCCGGAAAATCCGCCTACAAAAATTTATGTCTGAAATGGTTCCTATGGAAGAGGAAGTCAACTACTCAGGATGCAAACCACCATCAAGGTTTACACCGACCTTAGAGATGGTGGGACTTGAAGTCGCTATTTTTGAAAAGACAGTAATTAAAGAACTAGAAAAGATTACCAAATATATTCGAAAGCCCTTACCCAATCTCACCAAATTGGAAGTTAATGCTTTAAAAGACCTAGAAAAAAATAGCCACATCACGATCAAACCTAGTGACAAAGCGGGCGGTATAGTGATCATGGACAGTAACACATACTCACAGAAAGTGGAAAGCATGCTACTTATACCAGAACACTACCAACCAGCTCGTAGATCAGTTCTAATAGTTCTAAAGGCTAGAATAGACACCAGCACATCTAAAGCCTTCTCAGATGGGTATATCTGCCAAAAAGAACTGGAATTTCTGAACAAAAGCAATGCAGTAACTCCAGCCTTATATGGTGTTCCAAAAACCCACAAAAACACAGTGGACCCTCCCCTGCGCCCCATTATATCATCCATAAACACCTGTACGGAGCCACTTTCGCAATATGTAGATTCATTCTTATGTCCCCTTACCAAACTATATCAATCATATATTAGGGACACAGGCCATATGATATCAACTGTGGAACATACGCCTTTCAATAAAGAGACTCGACTTCTGGTTACCTTAAATATAGAATCTCTTTATACAAACATACCTCAAGATCTAGCTTTGGAGGCGGTGGCAGCCCTCCTAAAAAGATCACCGGGTGAGAGACCCAACGCTTTCATCATTGAATGTTTAGATATAGTACACCATCATAACTATTTTGAATTCAAGGAGAAGCTATACAAACAAATACAAGGTACCAGTATGGGTGCTTCATGTGCACCGAGTGTAGCCAATACATATATGGGTGAGTTTGAATTGAAACATATCTATAATGAAATGGCCCCCTTTTATGAAAACATCAATACCTGGCATAGATTCATAGATTATATTTTTTTTGTTTGGACTGGAAATGAAGATCACCTTAACCAGTTCATGGAATGGCTTAATCGTAGTGAATTCAATCTTAAATTTACTGCAGAACACTCACAAGAAAAGGTGGAATTCTTGGACATCTGGATTAAAAGTGGAGACAATAATATTGAAGTTAGTCTGTACCGTAAACCTACTGCTAAAAACACAGTCCTACAACATGCTAGTTACCATCCCTCATGTCAAAAGGACTCAATCCCCTTCGGGGAATTTCTTAGAATTAGGCGGAATTGTACCAACATACAGGACTATATTGTACATGCCGAAACACTAAAAAATAGATTACTACTTAGAGGCTAATACTATAACCGTAATACCCTGATTTCTGGGAATGAGAAAAGGCCTTTGGAAAGACTAGTATGCGTGGTCAACCACACATGCTATAACCACAAACTACAGCAGATACTAAATAAAAATTGGAAAATCTTAAACACTGATGAAAGCAGTAAAACACTCAATAAACCTATAGTGGCCTTCAGAAGAAACTCCAACTTGCGAGACAAACTCGTCCACAGTAGAATGAAGCAAAGTAATACTCTTGCAAGACAAAACACTATTGATGGACTACCACAGATTTTGGGAAATCACAGATGTGGGACATGCCATGCATGTCCTACAGCTATTACGACAGAAGAATGGTCATATGGCACAAAGACAGGGAGGCTTAAAAGCCATACCAATTGTAGAAACCATAATGTAATCTACCTCATTCTTTGCCCATGTGGCCTGGGCTATATAGGCGAGACTGGCCGAGAATTCCGCATTAGGTTATCAGAACACAAATCAGCGATCAGGACACAAAAAATACAAGCTCCCATGGTAAAACACTTCATAGACCAAAACCATGGAGAGCATGATCTTAAATGGCTGATTTTAGAAAAGATAATCCACAAGCCAGGCCAAGAAATCAGTAAAGTGCGTAAAAATAGAGAGACCTTTTGGATTTTCCACTGTGACACAGTACGCAGGGGCCTCAATGAAGAGATAACTTGGATCATTACATAATATCCAGATTCTATTTTTTATATTCCATTATTAGGACTCCTTAATCCAACTTAATACAGCACCCTTGATTTGTAGTCTTGATAATCTCCTTAAATGAGTGGGTGGCGCTGTGGACATACAGTGATACATACATGACTGGGTAGATTTGTAGCTATGCAGTGATATCACGTACACCTTCCTATCCTTAGTCTAACTGACCTAAGACCTTATCTACACTCTCTGACAGAGTAGTTTTGATCATTCGACCTAGGTATGCTTTTCCCACTTCTAAGATTCTCATCGGCCAGAGGCTTGTGTTTTACTAAGTCCCACGGAGATGAGAGATGCTTTCTCAACCCATCTGAGTTTGACTGACTCAGTATACCTCACGTATGAATACTCTGAATGGTTATTTATCATTTATATGTCACCAAATCTCATTAAAGTAAGACCTTCTCATATACTGTTTACCTGGGGCTTACACGTTCACATATCGCAACTTAGGCTGCGCCAATCTCTAATCGTATGAAATTGTTTTAACATCGTTCAAAGATGGCGCCTATATGGACACAGTGCAATATAGTCACGTTTGAGTATTTACTCCGTGAAATGCTATGTTTATAAATTTTCTTACAACACAGTACTGGTTAGAGGCTCTTTGTACGGTACACCTTATAGTTCATTCACAGTAACATTTTTCTACTTCCGTTTAATACTGGCACACGTTTCTACATAGTATAAAACAGCATGTATTTCAGTTCATGCTCTACTGATCCCATATCTTATGACATCATTCTAACACCACTCCAAGATGGCGCCTCCACAGATAGAGTACAACGTAACCTAAGTCACTATGCTCTGTATCCTGTGAGATTGCTACATCAGAGTAAAATTCTTTCATATAGTGTTGATCAATGATGCGTTCCTGCACAAAGTATATTGTAGTACACAGTGGAGCCAAAGTTTGCGCTAGTTTTCAACTCTATGAAATCGCCCCATCACATTCTAAAGATGGCGCTCACACGGATATAGAATAACCAAGACCAGGTTACGTTGGTCTTTAATCCCGCGAGATTGCTACAGCGTTAAAACACATACATCTAGAGCTTTTACTCCTTTCGAGCATCGTTACAGCGGCTCGCGGCAGGGCTTTGACCCGCACAGGTATGTGGAACCTCTCTATTCAACACCTTATGTACGCGAAGTTAGTTTACTTTATTGGCTCTCCCAAATAGGAATCCTCAGTTCCATCATTTGCATACACGCCATCGTTTGATTCGTAGTCTCTGGCCTAAGCACTTTGGTTAGACGTTGATTCACACTTTGATTTATATGTGTATACGAGGGTTCGCCCAAAAAACGTACCCTGCTGTGTCCAAGTACTAAAGAGAGAACACGGCAATGAGAAATCAGGCACTGCAAATGTTCCTCTAAATGATTTAGCACTAGCTAACACATACTGATCAATCTTTGAGATTTGAGTGAGCACATAAGTATTCCCTCTGATTATGCAAAAAATGATTTTATGTTCACTGAGCTATAATCATATACACGTTAGATGTCTCCATCTAGGGAAGTAAAAATATATTGTATACAATATTGAGGGTACTTTCCACACGTGACAATATACTCTCTTATTTTCCAAATAATACTAGATTGGATAGTATTTACTTACAAAAACAAAAAAGAAAGACCTCAGAAGCACACGGAGAATTTTACAACCCTTTTCTGCTGCCTATGAGAGTAGCCCTATGCTCAAAAAAGGTAAATAAATCTATTGAAATAAATGCACTTTGATAGAAGGCTATACGTTTATAGGATAAGACCACATGGATAAGTCACTTCCTTTCTTTCTAGCATCTGGCCAATTTACCACTGAAATTTGATATGGATGTTAATTGTTGAACTCCCGACATACTGGCTGTTACAGGTACATTTGCTTCAATTCTAGACTTTGTCCTGAGACAAAAATAATGATTACTGTCTAGTAAAAAATAGGTCTCTCTCCTCAGAAGTTGAAACCTTCTTAGAGAACGCATAGATGGTCTCCCCAGCCTTCTGTTTGGAAATTGCATTCTGACTCATAGGTCAGTATTTTCAAGCCCCTAACTTTTGAAGAAAGGAATTGGGGTTTAAAACTGGAACTCCTGTTCACCTTTTATATGGCCCCCACATCACTAACCTCAGTGGGAATTGCACATCCCTTAACTCGTGGTGCTTGTATCTTTCACTTAGGATAACTGGTGCATAGAGCCACAAGACACATCTACTGCTAATCTGAGCACTACTAGTACATAAAGAGATTAACCCAATAGAAGTACATATAAATATAAGTATCTCCTTTTAAAATTGAATTCATTTCCTCTTCTCCTGCTAATGTCACTATCCCTTCATCTTGTCTTTTCTCTTATAGACATCCTGAAAAATTTTACATAATTTTAAATAAATTCCTGTTGGTCCTGAAGAAGGTGGTCTCCCACTGAAACGCGCGTTGACCGCGAATCTGTTTTTCAGCAAAGTGGTACTGGAGACTGTTGTCTCCCATCATGGTGACTTGGAGAAACGAATGACCTAGTTCACCAGACAACGATTTTGAGACCAATTTGAGGGTCTTCCGTTTTCCTTTTCCCTTTTCCTTTTCCTTCCACTTTTAGATAGCAAGTTATATTTGTGTATGAATGAGTATGTAAGTGATTTTACATGTCTAGGATGTCTTTTTTTGAAATGTAAAGCACTCTAAAGGTATATACAAGAAATATAGTGAGTATAATTAATCACAGTGTTTCAAAAAAAAGAAAAAAACTTTCATTTGTTTATTTGTACATGTTATCATGCTTGACAATAGATGTTTATATATATAAAAAAAGAACAATAAAATATGGTCTAAAATTAAACAAGACCAATAAATAATTTGTTTGTCTAGAGTGATATGAGGATATTGCATGACATGAAGCAGGATTATATGGTAATGTAGAATCTATTTAGATCACTTTTCAAATCGTATAGGTCAGTACAGAGGTTCTTCCTTGTTACATGTTATTCTCACTCCCTCCTCTAGGGCCTAAAATTAATATAGGGAGTACCTTTTCTCTGTTTATTAGGGTGCATTCTTCAAGCCAAAAGGCATCACACAAATTGGTAGTGCCCACTAGGAGTTGGGAATGCTGTTTTTGGTTTTGCATCCTCAGCTAATCTGATTTGCCAGTAACCAGCTGCCAGGTCAAATGTACTTAAGAACTTGGCTAAGGCCAAAGTTCATCTGCCCTTGGAATTGGATGAGCATCAGTCCTAGTGACTGCATTGAGTCCCCTGTAGTCAACACAGAACCTCATCTCTCTTACCACCTTGGGCTTGAGGTTTTGGTACCAAGACTACTGGACTAGCCCAAGGGCTATCTGAGGGCTCAATCATTCCCAGTTCCAACATCTTCTGGACTTCAGTCCTAATACAGTCCCTGACATGATTAGGTTGCTTGTACATCTTATTTTTAACAGGCAGACTGTCACCTGTGTCCACCTCATGTGTACACCAGGTAGTCTGACTTGGAGTCAGTGAAAACATATGTCTGTACTGATTGAGGACTTTCCTATAATCAGTCTGTTGCTGTTCAGTGAGGCTGCCTGCCAAGGCTACACCATCAACTGAACCATCATCAGGGTTCTGTGAAAGGAGATCAGGGAGTGGACCACTCTCTTCCTACTGTCCCTCATCAGTAGCCTTGAGTAAGCCCATGTCTGCCCTGTCCACATATGGCTTGCGCCTGTTCACATGGAGCACCCTGTGGGGGCTCCTGGGAGCTCCAAGGTCCACCAGGTAGGTAACCTCTCCCTTTTGCTCAAGGTATGGGGCCCACTCCACTTGTATTGGAGAGCTGCTGGAGCCACAGCCTCCAACACCTATACCTTCTGTCCTGGCTGGTATACAGTCAAAACAGCCTTTTGGTCATGCCTGGCCTTTTGCAATTCCTGGCTAGCCTCAAGGTTTTTGGATGCCTTCTTCATGTACTCAGCCAGCCGAGAGCGGAGACAAAGTACATAGTCCACTATGTCCTGTTTAGGTGGTTTGAGAGGTAACTCCCATCCTTCCTTAACCAAACATAAGGGACCCCTAACTGGATGTCCAAACAGAAGTTCAAAAGGGATGTAGCCAACCCCCTTCTGAAGAACCTCTCTGTAGGCAAAGAGAAGGCAGGGCAAAAGGATGCCCCATCTGCGCCTAAGCTTTTCAGGGAGACCTTTTATCATGCCCTTGAGGGTTTTGTTGAATCTCTCAACTAACCCATTGCATTGTGTGTGATGAGTGTGGTGAATTTGTAATTCACTCCACACTCCTTCCACATAGCAGTCAGATAACCAGACATAAAGTTGGCATCTCTGTCTGATACTACCTCCTTAGGGAAACCCACTCTGGAAAAGACTCCCAGGAGAGCTCTAGCCACAGCATGTGCTTTGGTAGTCCTAAGGCGAATTGCTTCTGGATACCTAGTGGCATGGTCCACCACCACTAGTATAAATCTGTGCCCAGATGCAGTTGGAGGATCCATGGGACCAACAATGTCAATCCCAACCATCTCAAAGGGAACCCCCACCACAGGTAGTGGTATCAGGGAGGCCTTCGTAGTACCACCTGCCTTACCACTGGCTTGGCAAGTGATACAGGAGCGACAAAACTTCTTTGTGTCCTCTGACATTTGAGGCCAGTGAAAGTGAGGGACAATCCTGTCCCAGGTCTTACTTTGGCCTAAGTGCCCTGCTATTGGGATGTCATGTGTCATTGTTAATAGGAAGCATCTAAACTTCAGAGGTCTAACCAACCTCCTGGTAGCACTAGGCGTGGGGTATCTACCCTCTGAATACAGAAGCTCATCATCCCAGCAGATCATGTGGGACCCACTGGCACTCCCAGCAGCCTCAGCAGCAGCTTGCTGTCTGAGGGGTTCAAGAGAGGGGCAGCTCAGCTGCTCCTGGCTCAGATCTGCCCTGGAAGGGCCCCTGTCCCCAAGAACTCAACCTAGTCAGGTGCAAGTTCCTCTGAGACAGTTCCTTCACAGGGACTGAAATCATCTCCCTCAAGAGACTAATCCTCACTCTGAGGCATGGGGGAAGACACTGCCTTACTAACCCTTCTGCTCCTTCTCTTGGAAGGTACCTGGTCCATCTTTTCAGGATCCAGGGCCTGTTCAGTGGAAGACATTTTTGCCTGTGACCTAGTCATGGCAAACACATCTGCAGGGATTCCCAGCATTTCTGCATGTGTGCTGAGTTCCACTTCAGCCCAAGCTGAAGTTTCCAAATCATTGCCCAACAAGCATTCTACAGGGAGGTCTGAGCTAACCACAGCTTTCTTAGGGCCAGTTACCCCTCCCTAGGTGAATTTCACAACTGCCAAGGAATGGTCTGCCCTGACATTGCTTGCATTGGTCACTTGGTACATCTCACCAAGTATGATCTGTTCAGGGTCCACAAGATATTGTGTCACCATTGTGACACTTGCACCTGTGTCCCTGTATGCCATGGCCTCCTTACCATTGATCAAAGGCTGTTGTCTGTACTTGCCCAGATTATTGAGACTGACAAATAAGGAGGCAATATCCATGCCTCCATCATAGACCAAAACAGCCTGATTTGGAATTCTGACTAGGCCAGAATCCATCCCAGATCCCAAGGTTAACCCTATTATACCCTTGTTCTGTACACCACCACTTGGAACAGAGCTGGGGGGAACAGTTGCCTTAGGGGCAGTGGTGGCTGGAGTAGATTCCTTGACCCTTGGACAATTGTTATCTTTTGTCCAATGTGTCTTCTCTCTACAAATATGACACCAAGGTTTCTTTTTGCCTGTTCCTTTGTTAGACTGTGACTCCCCACAGAAGCAGGTTGTTTTGGGGGCCCTTGTGAAGACTTCTGGTCTTTACCCTTCTCCCCGCCCTTATCTGAGGTTTTAGCATCTTGCTTCTTTTGTCACCACCTTGATTCTGAGTTTTCTGCTTCACCCTGGTTTTGGCCCATTTGTCTGCCTTCTTTCCCAATTCTTGGGGAGAGGTCAGATCAGAATCAACCAAGTACTGATGCAACAACTGATTTAGGCAATTATTAAGGATCTGCTCCCTCATAATTAAATTGTACAATCATTTAAAATCATACACCTTACTGCCAGGTAACCAGCCTTCCAGAGCCTTAGGAGAACAATCTACAAAGTCAACCCAGTCCTGAATCTGTGCCTTCTGGGTGTCTCTGAACTTAATCCTGTACTGTTCAGTGGTTAAGCCAAACCCATCAATGAGAGCACTCTAATAATTGTCAGCATCCTCTTCGTTAACAGTGATGAGCTTATCTCTACCATTGTCAGCAAAGGAGAGCCACAAGATAGCTGCCCACTGCTCTTGAGGGACACTATGTACCTTACAGGCCCTCTCTAGTGCAGTTATCCATTTGTGGATGTAATCCCCACTCTGGTAGGGGAGGGACTATCTTGTTCAGGTTTCTATGTCCCTGAGTATATTCTCTAACCCTAGGGACACTGTTGCTGCCCCCATGGGACTCTAGTCCCAATCTCTTTGTTGCTCTTTGGAGCTATAGGGATTCCCTGCCTAGGGCCAATTGCTCTTTCTTGAGCCTGAGCTTGACTCTCAAGCTCCAGAAATTGGCACTGTCTATCATAAGGGGATTCCCTCTTATTTGATATGGAAGTCCCTACAGATGTTCCTGGGTGATTAGACTCCACAGAGGGAGTTCTGGATCTCCTAGGTAAACTCTGTACTCTTCCTGGTGGAGTAAAGAGAGGGCCACTGGGGACTTCTCCCCCTCCTGAAGGAAGATCTGTGTTGTCCAGGTTAGAATCATCTTGATTCTCCTGGTCAGGGTTTGAGTCCTGGTCAAAGAAGGTTTAACTTCCTGCCCTTTCCTCATTCCCTGCCCCACCCACTTTATCTACCTCATCAGACCCTGAGGTCTTTCTAAGGTCATCTAGGAGCAAAATCTCAATGAGACGTTGGGTGTTTGCTGTTCTCCCTGTACTCAACTCCCTAGATGCACACATGGCTCTCAATTCTGGAAATGAGATGTCATTCTATCTAGTTAGCAGAGAGCCACTGGCTTCTCCTCTAGAAGAAGACATAATAGTGTTATGTGGTGTAGGCACCTACCTACCCTAGTGGAGACTAAACTCTCTGGAGTTGGAGAAAGGGTGTGCTAGACCCTTGGCTTGCCCAACTCCAAGTACAGTAGAACTTACTTTATTCTAATCTTGATGTATTATATGTACCTAATACTTAGTATATGCTGTCCACTAATTAAAGTGGGTACCTTGTACCAGTCCACACGACCATTATGATGTATGAGGTCAACGACAACCTTTAGAAAGCTATCCTAGTGGTAGCTGTGAAGAGCAGCCTTCAGGCTTAATCTTGAAGGAATGTAAAGCAGCTTATTTTACCAGTACATCACCTCCTAAATTGCTAAATTAAAGGAAAACCACACAGAGTTTATATAAAAATATGTATTTATTAATATAACACTCTCTACTAGTCTCCATACGAGACTAGGGCCCAAAGTACACAATACTGAATCAATAGAACATTCGTAAATAGCACAATACACAACGGGCTCCGGGGGAGACTGACCATATACTTAAAAAATAGAATAACAACAACGACTTGACTAGACACAGTGCCTAGAGCACGTAGAATCGCTGGGACCCCAAGAAGAGGAGTTACACAGGGAGCCCATGGAGGACGGTTGCAGTATGGAAACACGAACGTGTGCTCCGTACAACTCTATGGGAAAGTCGCGGTTGCAAAGTTCCAAGTTAAGGATACTTCTAAGAGGACTTCGAGCAAACCCTTTGGAACAGAGAGGTTCTAAGGTCAAACACAGTAGGTTCTAAGGCCAACTGACCAGTAAGTACCGAAGTACCTGTGTTACCTATCCAAGAGGAGCCGGGTACATCATAAGGGTAGTGTGGACTGGTACAAGGTGCCCACTTTAATTAGTGGACAGCATATACCAGGCCACCTTCTCACAGAGTATCCTTACAATACAGGATGACCATGATACGAAGATACTTTTATCTTTGACTGAATGTGAAGAAGATCCCGTAACATTGAATAAACTTCTTTTGGAATTAGAGCTTAATACTGATTTCAGTATTGATAGTGGTCTCAGACTTAAATCTAAATGGACACCACAACTAACATCGGGTAACAGCATAGATATATTCTATAAAGCTATAACTCATGAGCTAGATACGGTAATTGATCATGAGAGGGACAAAAGGAAAGGCTTTTTTCAAGATAATCTTACCTCTCACGATCGAGAGGCTTTAAGATCCTTGCGGGATAACAAAAACCTCATTATCAGGGAAGCTATTAAGGGAGGCAACATTGTTGTAATGGATAAAACTGACTATGACAATTAAGTTTTGTCTCAGCTTACTAATCAGTCATTTCACATGAGATTGGATAAGAATCCCATACCTCAGATAACTCTGAACAGCAATAGTGAGTGAACTGAGGAAATGGCGAGCTATGGGACATTTGAGTCAGGATGAATATCTGCATCTGGTAATTGATCGTCCACATTTAACATGTATGTATACACTCCCAAAAATGCATAAAAACCCACTAAGACCACTAGGTAGACCAACAGTGGCTGGAATTGGGGGACCAACTGAGAGACTCAGCCAATTTTTAGATGTGTTTTTGAGACCATACGTTACGAATTTACCATCATATATACAGGATACAAAGCATATTCTAAATTTGCTGTCTGATGTGGCATGGGAACAAGGGATGACCTCGGTAACTATGGAGGTTGTTGCTCTCTATACTAATATTGAACATGAATCAGGATTGAATGCTCTGAGATATTTTTTGAATCACCGACCTATTGAATATTTAGAGCACACTGAGATGTTGTTGAAAATGACAAGAATTATACTTGAGAATAATGTGTTCCTCTTAATGATGTTTGGTACAAATAGTTACGTGGAACTGCGATGGGTTCAAGATTCGCTCTGTCCTTTGCCAATCTCTTTATGGGAGGGTTTGAGGCAGAGTGAATTTGGGGCACTAGAGGAGCAGAATGGATGGAACACATACATTACTGGGGAAGATATATATACAATGTGTTGTTGATTTGGACGGGTACTGTAGATCAACTCCAACAATTTTTTGTTTATCTAAATTCTAACGACTCCAAGTTATCGTTTACACAACAACATAGTCAGAAAAATATAGCTTTTTTTGGATGTGGAATTATACATTTCTGATAATAGGATCTGCAGTTGTTTCTACAGAAAGGAGATCTCATGTAATGCCTTATTACATGCATCTAGCAGCCAACCAAAATCTCAGATTAATGCACTTCCATAAGGAGAGATGGTTAGAGCACGCAGGAACTGTAGTGAAGAATCTGATTTTAACAAATGCCTTTTGGATATGAAAGAAAGATTAAAAAATAGAGGCTATCAAACACATGTAATTGGGCAGGCCTCTAACCGTGCACGTCACCTGAGGAGGGAAGATACACTGAAACCCAGGAAGAAAAATAAAGAGGTTGCCTCCAAACAAGTGAGACTGATTAACAATTATCACCCGAATATGGATAAACGTTTTTCTATTCTCCGTAAATACTGGCACATACTGACTTCAGATAAATCACTTGTCCCATTTCTGAATCCATGACCCAGTGTGACATTTAGGAGAGGTTTAACACTTGCTAATCTGATTAGCTCTAGTTGCCCTCAACCACCTAAGTGAGGCAATTGGTTACTTGATCAAAGTAAGGGTTTCCACAAATGTGGGCATAGCAATGTTTGCAGATGGGCTATGGACAAGGTGACGTGTTTCAGCTATAGCGATACAGGTCTTTATACCATTCCAATGCATATAGACTGTAACACAAGATTCGTTGTCTATTTGATGGGGTGCACATGTAAAAATATCTATGTTGGGAGTACGATACAACCTTTAAAAATGTGTATTGCTGAACATTTTAGAGCACTGAAAACTAATGATACAAAGTACCCCACTGTGATTCATGTGAATGAAATGTCACCCCAAAAACATATTCACAAAATGGGATTCCACGGTATTGATCATGTAATAAGTGATGTTAGGGGTGGTAATAGAGAACTGAAACTCAGACACTGTGAAGCCTTGTGGATTATGAAGCTTTGGGCAGTAGAATTGGGGATCAATATAGATACTGATATGCAATATTTTTTGGGAGACTGATTTGACGACACTTGACATTCCTGAAAAATGCCCCTGATTTTTAGCTCTGGGTATAGAATGATGTGTAATATTGGAATTTACTGTAATTTCCGGACCTGCTTTCTCAACTTTCACAACACTGAACATGGTGTCTTTCCTTATGAAGATCCTATTCTCTTATTTTTAATATATACTTTTCCTTTTTAATTTTTCTTCTGTTTCTTTTCTTATCACTAATTGGTTATTCTGTGATTAATCTTTTTCTCCCCCCCCCCGCCCCCCATATTTCTTTCTTCCTTTTTTGTAGACTGGACCCCTAAATGGGGTGTTGGGGTTTAGTTTATTAAGATATGATTATGGTGATTATTGGCTATCATACTTTTGACTGTAGAGTTATAAGGTCATTTAAGAAGTTACTGCGTGGAGATGGTCTCTTTTTTATTATGACCTTGTTACATTTCTTTACTCCTGATGTCGACTTGGATTTTTTCTGATACGGATTTCCTAGTATGGGTATCCTATGACATATAAATATAAGAGAATCCTTGGTTGTGTTTGAATTATAATACTAATTTCATATTAATACAGCATTTTGGTAACTTTATACATGTTTCTGATGACTTATTAACATCTCGGTATGGCCACCGATACTACGATTTACTGAGTATCCATTATGGACATGCATTTGAGTAGGACGGTGGTTTGTCTTTCCTCACTACTTTTAGGAGCTTTGGATATTCTTAATTTGGAATATATAGTATGTCATAAATAACTTTTTAGATGAACTGGGGCGGATAACAAACTAATTTTTGAATTTTTAAGATTATAGTGTGAATAATCACCTTTGCATTTTGCAGTAAATATTACTAATTATGGATTGTTGACACAGACTTGTTCTTTATTATGACGCCACTCCTCCTTACTTTTCCTTTATCCTTTGGAGGCAGACGATATGGACTACGTTTGCCATACTACTTATTGAATGAGATAGCTATTTTTACCACTTCAAGATGGCTGCCACATTAGGACAATAACATCACGTGTTTGCTCTTAATTGGGTATAAATATGTCTCTTCAATATGGCGATGATGATCCACTGCGACTACACGGTATCAGGAGTACTCTCCTTTTCGTGGTTACTCAAGCTTCTATCCTATCACTCTAGGATTATAACGATTTTCGGAATCAGGTATGAGGGAACATATCTGCTTGTTGGATATTGAATTTGACTATCCATAAATGGGTACGAGATTTGATTACTGAGATTACATTAATATTCACATGTTACGTTTTTGCGGTAGAGGGAATGGGTTAAGAGGAATAAATGACTAATTTTGATGTGGGTCCCAGGGCCCACCCGTACATATATAATTTTGGTGCAAAAACAGATTGGATTGTGTGGAGGATACACATGGGACTCTGAAATTACGTTTAGCTTTATACTTTATGGTTAAGGAGTTCAATTTTTTGGGGGGGTTTATCATCTGGCTCAATAAGATCCCATTTTAAACATCATATTTGTTTTCTACTTAGGTTATATGAAATGTGCTTTTACTGGTTTCTCTAGATACAGTCTAACAGCTTTTGACTCCTTTACAATTGAGAGTTTCATGCGGTAAAGGTACTGTGACATCATTTGTGGGCTGCGATTTTACATAGGTTGGGAGATGTGTTGCTATTGGTTGGTTTCTCCTATATTTCCCCTCTTCTTCACCAATTTACTTCCTGGTGGTTTTGTTGGTTTTTCACTAGTACTAAGCACACGCAGTGTACTCACACCTGCATCTGAATTCTTGATTTATTTTGGGTTTCTGGGAATCGGACTCTTTGGTGGTGGAAGGTTTTTAGTGTTCTTTTTACTTTTAGCTTACTTTTATTGTAAATTAATTGATTTTTTTGTTGGTTTTCAGCCCTGATGAAGTCATGGTATACTCTGCACTATGAAGAAACACATGTAGGCTGATCTTTTTGGCTGATCTTTTTGTGATGAATACATAACATCAGTGATGTTGGAAACTCCCATGGATTGTATCCAAGGCTGATTCCTTTGTGATAAATATATAAAAGACTGGCGATGCTGTAAACATTTTGTATCAACGATTAAACCGGATGTGAAGAGCTATTGTGATCATACACTCTTGGACCTCTATATGGATTAAAAGTGGTCTTACTACTATCTACCCTGTTTAGACATTGTTGTAAATGAATTGATGGAGTGCTCGGACTTTTTCTTGCAAGAAACCATCTTGCCCTGAACCCCAGCATCAGCTTAGCAACTAGGTGCCCACCACCTTCTATTATTGACCGTTTTCAGAGGATCAGGTAATGACAGAAAGAGGCAGGATCTGGAAGGGGGCAGTATGCTGGCTGCATTCATCCCTGTTCTAACCACCTGGCCTCTTCCTATTCTGAGATGCCTCTGGCACCTCACCTGCGTCCTCTGGGCTTCTTGTGTAGGTGCTACTCCTCCACAATTCTCTGGAAGCAGAGACTTGCTGGCTACAACACTTCATCTTCTGAGCCCTCAGGATGTTACCCACCATGGGACTTGGCATGACAGGCTGCAGCTCCCTACTCTCGCCACCACCAGACTGCTCTCATGTCCTGTAGGATGTTGAAGGAAACAGTGAGTGGCTGCAGAGAAGGAAGCCAGGATCAACGACGCATTTGAGAGGAGAGAGTGAGAGAGGAGAGAGAGCAAGAGTGCGTGAGAGATAGTAGCCCATCTTTGTATTTTGAGAGCCTTCTTGGCAACATTCTGTCTATTCCTGGAAAAAACATGACCCATTAGTGGTGAATGTGTACCTTAGAAGTACCAAATAATAATAAACCGCAGGTATACTTGATCAATATTCTGTTTATTCAGGTCTTAATAGTGGCCTATCCATGATATACGATGGCCCTTTTTTGACAACAGTTTGGCTATGCCTGGGGTTGAAGCACTCATCTTTAGCATGTTGGGGGCTGCGTGATGACAGTTTGGCTAGCCCTAGCCTGCAGGTGGCTCATCCTTTGCATTTTATGGGTACTTCAGAACACATTCGAGCTATCCCATGCCATTCCATTGGCTTTATTGAATTTACATAATTCTGGTCTAATGGTGATAGACAACTGTGACTTAAGATGGACATCTGTTGTAATTTGCGATTATAACAAGTCATGAAAGTCAGAATCTGGCCAAGTATGACAGAAGGACATTCATAAATGATTTGATTTATTATAAAGCTTTTATTCAAAGTGCTGAACAAAAGACCACAATCAGTATAAAGGATTGAAAACAAAATGGTACAACACTCCTTTAATAAGGACAAAGTAGAGGCAAATCTAACAGTTAGTGGAAGTTGGTTTCGCAGTCAGAGAAGCCAATAGTTCAAAAGAGCAGAACCATAAAGAAGCATAGAGAGGTGAGAGTATATAACAAGCGAGCAACACGCAGGGCATAGCGGGAACATAAGGTAAGATGAAATGGGTTCAATAAAAAGGGGCCAGAAAGTCACAACATTTAAAGTCAAAACACAGACAATGAAATCTGAATGTTAAAGTAAAAGGTAACCAGTGATTTTTTGCAAGAAAGGGAAAGTCGAAGAGTGAGGAGGAAAGAAAAATAGAAGCTGGAGGCAAACATCATGTATAGAGTGAAGAGGAATATACATATGTTTGGGGAATACCACATAAAGAAACGAGCAATAGTTAAGACAAGTCACAGGAGTGAGGAGCAGAAGTTCAGAGAGGATTATTACTTCTTCTACAGATGCAGAAGAATTAAAAAATACATTTGACAACTGTAGCTTTCTGAGAGGCAAAGTAAAAGGATGAGTTGAAGATAAATCCAATACTGTGGTTAAAAGGAAAGAAAGAATAATAGAAGGAGGAAGGAAGACAAAAGGCAAACCAAGAGAAGAATGAGCAGGATTGGCATTTAGAAATTGAGTGTCCAACTGTTGCTTCATAGCAGGGAGATAGGAGAATACAAGTTTCTTAAAAGAAGCCGAGAAGGGAGAAAAGGGAAAAAATTGGAAGTCATTGCTATAGAAATTAAACTCCAGTTCATGAGCTGAGCTGTGCTGAAAATGAAATATTTCTTTCAAACTTTACTTGAGGAGCGAGATTCCCTAACAGGCGTAGCTGGTACAACATGAAAGCAGGATGCGAAGCTAATTTATGAGGAAGATGTGTTGCAAAAGAACTGTTTAGCCCCTGTTTTCAAACATTTCTTGGCAAAGAAACGCCCAAATCCAACCATGAAAATTGGGTTTACAAGATCTGTTTGCTTAATCTCTGCATTTCACCTCAGGTAATTGTTAAGCACCACTTTCAAACTTTACTAGTCATACTAACCCTAATCACAGAAGAATGCACTTACAACGTCAAATTGTGCTCCCACAACCTTCCAAAAAGATTATTTTTTTAAAGCAGCACTGGTGCCGGGGATTGATCTTTGACATGGGATTCTAATATCGAATGGGGCTTTCCAAGCCAATAGCAGTCTTTGATGCAAACCCGGTTTACTTCTTGGCAAAAAGACTTTGCAAGCACAGCAGACCCCTCTGCATGCGTTCAGTATTAAGTTCCTCATGTAGGTTAGACACCATATTTTTACCTGTTGCCTTCTGTAGCAGTTCGAACATGGTGATGAGAACAGTCCGGGTCCAAATCTCATGGCAGCTGCTCTTCTCAGGTGTGGATCTCATCAGCTAACTTGGTCAGGACGATGGTCTCGATGGTAATCGGTGGGGAGAGCATGAACAGCAATGCCCCTCTCAGCAGCAGAAGTCCTCTAGAGCAGCTATGGTAATGTCCTGTGATGGCAGTTGCGGCCTCCAGGCCAATCTCCTAGTAATGGTGTCCACTTACAAATGTAGTCTGTGGGTCTATTAGAGCTTCTCATTTAGAGGTGATGTGCTTCTTTTTTATCACATCAACAGCAGTCCGTGGAATTCTGCCCCGTGACATGGATAGTTGTTCCGGGACATTCTCTAATGCAACATGCACAGAAACTGCACAGGGTGACAGGGGGCACAGGTCACTGCTGGCTTTGGGGAAACTGAGCTTTCTATGAGCGCTCCTCATGCTGGAAACAGGCTAGCGTTCTTACTCCTGGAATCTCTGTCCCCCTTCAGGACCATGCACACTCCTTTCGTCTCTCAGCAGACACACAAACAGGCTTCTAAGCACTTCAGGGACGGCTTCCGGTGGAGTCCGCTCACCCCCCGGGAGACTGTCGGGTAGATATCAGTCTTGGTTGCACAGCAGGTCAAGTACTCTGTGAAGCACTCCCATCTCCTGGTCCAAAATACCTTGGGACTCAAACAAAGTGAGCTAGTTTGAATCCCACTTTTATAAACATTTTCTTGAAACGGGATGTGGATGAACTGGTTTGGAGTGGTCTTCTTTCAAATGTCATTTTCAAGCTGCTCTTCAAACACAGGGTTTATGTAAAGTGCTGATTTTCACAGCAGGTAGCGTGGGGTCTGGCTCCAAGTGGAAAAAACAACAACAGAGGCACAACTAAGTGTGAAATCTCTGCACCTAGGTGTCATCAACCTTCCTGAAGCGTTAATCAGAAACAGACAAAATGGCAGACCTGTCTGGATCCACACCTTCCAGCAACAGGAAGGCAGGTAAAAAGTTCCACTTTCTGGGGAAGCTAGCCTCACTATTCAATTTGTGCCATGCTAAACCAGGAGTTTATTCTAAATGGATGTCACTGGCCCCAGTACTAAGACTCACACACACTCAGAGTCCTACTTCCATACATGTACCCCCCGACACGCATATATACATAAACTCACTCTTTCTCTTTCACTTAATATGCCCACAGGATCCCGGTGCAAGTTTCTGGTTTTCACATAACAAAACTGTAACTAATTTCCCCATGCTGAAGCTGGAGTATGCCGACGATTGCGATGCCTCCCCAAAGGGCTTTTTACATTCTTCCTAATTTGAAGGAGCTCTCTCTCCTGATACAGTTTTCAGTACTAATAGTCCATTTCTGAGCCTCAGTGGTGGCTGGCGACATTTGAAAGTGGTAGGGCGTAAACTTTATGTCTGAGTGCACCGTGGCGAGCGAGCGCAGCAAGCACGCCTGAACACCTTAAGGGGGATCGGGGGTATTCCCCCCGAGAAAATTTTGAAAAAAGAGTGGGTAAATGATGCATTTTCAAGCAAATTTGAGAAGCAAGAAGGTTAATAAAGCAATTGTGAAAGTGCAGTAATTACATTGATAAAGGGATGTCATATAACAACATGTAGCTAGAAATGTTTCTGAAGCGAAGCCCTGCCAGTGCCACGCACCTCTGAGCAATATACACGCTGTGTGCCAGCAGGGCTTAGCGTCAGAAACATTTCTATTGTTATGTTTTTGAAGCTAGGCCCAGTGCTGGCACTCAGTGTGTATGCTTCTCAGAGGTGCATCACGCGTGGCAGGGCCTGTAGCTTCAGAGTGAGAAACATTTTATACACCAGTCTGCGTTCTCGCTTTATAAACACTAACACTCTTTGAAGTGCAGAGTCACTCTGCACTTCAAAGAGTGTTAGTGTTTAGAGTGGGAAACCACTAGAAACATGACAAATAAACTACTTTACAGTATTCATTGCACTCTAGTGCTGTGACAGTGCTCTGACTAGGCCCCTCCGGTCCTGGGTAGTGCCCGCCAGCCCTAAAGAGAGAGTTCAGCACGCTCGGGCAGCAACACATTGCAGATTTCTTTTAATTACAAAATGGAGGCAGGCACACGGTGACTTGGCTAGTTACTTCCAGAGTTCTTTGTTTTTATAATTGACTCTTCATGACACCATGTTAAGCTTTTAAGCTTTTATATACGTGAATGCAAACACATGTTGGGTCTAACGTTGGCCTTTTGAAAAGGTAATGGAATAACATCTTTTGAGGTATCCATTTTCCTAAATTAAACCTTTTCATTTAAGGGTAAGAACAGGGCATTATTTCCTCGCAAAGGCTGCTGTGCGAGATTGCAGACTAGTGGCCGAAATAGACTCCACTCCTGCAGGGGAAAACACAGGACCTGTCGGCGGAAAGTGAATCTATCATTTTGCATATTTGTGGAAAAGCCTGGGATGCATATTTTATATCGGCACTGAAGGCAGTGCTTGCATGGCAACTAAAGCATGCCCTTCAGGCTACTTTAAAAACGTTTTGGTTGGACGCCAGGCTCTTGATTTCTGAGTCAAAATGGAAACAGACATAAAACTGAGGCTCTTATTCATTTGAAAGTAACAAAGTATGTATTTAATTGCATTTATTTTATTTTATTTATGGCATCTTTTAAGAGTGTACTTAGCCCCCATGAGTTGTACACATTAAAAGGTACAATAATAAAATTAGGGTGCGCAGAAAGGTCACAAGGTTACCAATTCCACGGATGTCTGCAGTTTAAGTATTAATTATCCAGCGTTCGGTGCTTACGTTTGATAAATGGTGTTGGTGAACTGCTGTTTGTGATACAATTAAAAGCTGTTTAGGGAGACCCTAGCAGAAGCCGTGACCATTCCCCGGTCCAGTAATTCACAAGATCGTTCAAGGCAAGGGAGATCAAAAGTGGAAGGTTCCCTCTCGCAACAAAGATTTTCGGGAAGACATTGCAAACTGAGCCATAGATGTTTGCCACCTTTTCCAAAATAACCACAAAAAGGAGTGTGAAAGGACTGTTTGACCTAATGTATACGTGTCGCTAATTTGAGAGCCTCATCAATGCTGGCGCCTCCGTTCCATCTGCAAACTGGTTTTCATTTTGTACAAAACAAAGTGGCACTGCCACAGAAGACAACTAAAAGCAAATACCTGTACCGATCTGAAGCAATAGGAAAAGCTAGTATATTTCCACAAGCCAGCAATGCAAGACCCTAGCTCATCCCTGGCCATGTGTGGCAAACCACGAGTGCCCAGCCCCGCTAACCTCCAACCTCCCCACCGCCTCTGGTGCAGGAAACCAGGGTTCGAGCCTCGAGGTCGCGTCCACATCATGTGATTCTGGGCAAATCACTTAATCTCCCCGTGCCTGAATGTGTAATGTAAATACGGTGCTATGTAAAGCGCTCCAATACCTTCGGGTCGAGTTTGCGCTATATAAATATGCAACAAAAAAAACAAAAAAAGAGAAAAGACAGGCCATGAGTTGCGCGAGGGCAGTGAGGGGGTCCCAAATTCCGGCGGGAACATTTGCTTAAAAACGACCCCAGCTATTCATCATAACTTTCTACCCAGACTGCGCCTCTTATCCTCCCAGCCCGCCCCTCTCTACGCACATTATCCAGACCAGACAGAGTACTCGCACCCCACTCCACGGCCCAAACCCTGGCGTCCTGCCGCCTCCTGGAGTTACAGCCAGTCGCGGTTTGCCTTACTCGCGGGTGGGGGGGGGGGGTCGAGCGGGGTGTGGGCTGGGGCCGAGGGAGAATAAAAATGTTAAATTTAGAAAAAGAAAACTTACCTGACCGCCTCTGCTCCGCGTTCGCAATGGCGCCTCTTCGAACAGCACTGGAGTGGCAACCCCTCAGCCAATCCTGGCGCTGCTGCAGTGCCAGGATTGGCTTAGGGCACTAGTTACTCTTCGCCCACGGCCTGCCCATTAGGAGACCGAGGGGCTCCTAATGGGCATGCGCAAGCCAGTGGAAACACAAGTGCGCATGACTGGGCACGGTGCGAAAATTCGCCCTGCGTCCCCACTCATGCGCACTTATGCTGCTGCCTGTTGCCCCTGGTCCATCTGACAATCATGTCAGTCAACATGACGCCGAACCGCCCACCCCCTTCAGACTCTGAAGGGGGTGGGCGGTCCGACGTCATGCTGACTGACATGATTGTCAGTTCTCCCTCGGCGTCTCTGAACTTAAGTAAACTAAGTTCAGAGCCGCCGAGGGGAGCTGTGAGCGCGGGCGCAGGCGGGGGGGCAACGCCCCAACGCCCCAATGGACGCACCGTGCCTGCTGAGCCTGGCACAATGTTTTACTCCGAGGTAAATTTCTTGTACGGACACGGATACACTCTTTCAAGAGACCCATTCATAAAATTGGCTCCTCCTAACTTCGAATTAAATTGCCTGTTATACGTCACAGGCTTGCCAGTTGTTTCTGTATTCAGTTTCACTTGTCCCAGAAAATCTCTCATCTTTAGTCCTGCATCATTTTATGCTCCTGTTTTACTGTTTCGTTCTGATAATGACCTTGATTTTCATGTGGGTTGAAATGTTGTCAACCAGTTCAGCCACTAAGAGTTACAAATATTGATTCAATATGCATTTGACTGTTGCTTGACTCTCGGCTCAGCTGTTTTGACTATCCTTATTTGTCAAGTGCTGGTCATTTATTATTGTGGAATGCTTAGATTTAATTCAGAGGGTTTGCTGTTTGCAAGTCCACCTACTGCACTGAGCACTGTCCTCACATTTTAGGTCTGGCATTAGCCAGAACCTTATAGTTTTTATAAAATTATATGTGTAATAGATCTCCTTTAAGGGGCTTTCGCGCACCTCTCTTCATCCAATTGTCTGTTGTTGTGTCATACACATTTTGCTTCCACCAATTGTAGTATACAGAATGGGGCAATGGGTTGGCCGGCATCAGCTACTGGTTAATTTCACTTTGAGTGATTGTATTTTGATCTGTCTCAATGAAAACGTCCACACACGAGGTAGTTCCCTTCAGAACCAGTGTTTCTGTTCAGTAATGCCTTTGTGTTCAGGTGAAAAAAAGACCTTTCTATCAGATATGAGAACGCGTCACATTCCACGCTTTATCAGTTCCTGTCTCTTGCCAATGCTGTTCTAAAATTCTTTTGAAGTCATTTGTTTATCTGATTGCTGGCATGTCACAGCATATCATAATGCATTCTTCTGAAACTGTTATGTACTAAGTTATTCTCTTTTAACTACGTATGCAGTACACTAAACGGAAGCTTCAATTTTATATATGTGAATTGATAGGTGGACAATTCAATTTACGTTCGTTCTGGGCTCAATTTTACCAATGGTTCTAAGGAACTTTGCCCACGGAGAAAACAAGACTGTATCTTGTTTAATTTGCTGCACTTTAAAAAAATGTATTTTCTTTTGTCTTTCTGCCCTTGTTCCTTTGTTTCTTTCCTTCTCTCCTGCCTTCCTTCTTTATTTGCGTCCTTCCTTTAATTGTATTTATTTCTGTTCTCCTTTCTCTCTTTCCATCTTTCTTGCCATCTATCCTTCTTTCCTATATTCTTTGCATCTTTCTTGCCCTCTTTCTTTATGGTTTTGATTCCATCTTTCCTTCCTTTTTCTTTTCTTCTTTCCTTCCTTATCATTCTTTGCTTCTTCCATTTCATCTATCCAGCTTTCTTTCCTTCTTGCTTTCTTTTCATTCTTTCTTTCCACCTCTTTCCTTCTTCCCTTCTTTCTTTCTTTCCTTCGTTTTTCCTGCTTCCTTTCTATTTTTTGCTCCTTCCTTTCTTGTTTTTGGCTTCCCTTTCTTTTTTCTTTCCCCCTACCTATTTTCCCTTTTCTTTCATTCTTTCTGTCTTTATTTCATTCTGTATTGCTTATTTTCTGTCTTGCCTTTCCTCTCACCTGCCTCCTCTCTCTTGCCTTCTTTATCTTATGTTTTTCTCAAGCATTCTTTCTTTTTTCTTGCCTCACTTTCTCTCTTTCCTTCCTTCTTTCTTCCAATGGCAGAATGATTGACTTTTTATATCTGTCTTAGCCAAGACCTTAAGACTTCAGTAAAAGTATGTGTATGGCTGTTGGACTTGGCCCTTTTTGCAGGGTCATCCAAGAAGTTTTTGTCTTCCTCCAGTACTTTTTTTTACCTGTTGTTGGTGGCTTTATGACTTGGCACTTTATCACTGCTGATCAGTGCTAAGGTGTATGTGCTCTCTCTTGTAAACTTGGTAAGATTGGTCTACACATGTTTGTCATATTTAATTTACCTGTGAGTCCATTGTTCAGTGGTATCCCATATACCCAGGGCCTGTAAATTAAATGCTACTGGTCGGCTTGCAGTGCTACTTGCTCCACCCACCAAAGTAGCCTTTCAAACCTGTTTCAGGCCTCTGCCACTGCAGGGCCTGTGCGTGCAGTTTACTGCAGCTGTGACGTGGCATATAAAGTGGTTGCCATGTCTGCAACTCCCCTTTTACTACATATCAGTCACCCCTAAGGTAGGCTCTAGCTAGCCCTATGGACAGGGTGCGGTGCAGGCAAAATGAAGGACATGTGCCTTAACTGTGTGGCATGTCCTGGTAGTGACAAACAGCCTGTTTGGATTTCTCACTGCTGTGAAGCAACCCGCTCATAGGTTTGCATTGGGGAATCCCTGACATGTGATTCAGTGGTAATTCCTGACATGAGAGGGGTAGCGCAACCATGTTCGGTATGTTTGGAAAAGAAGTGATAAATCCTGCTTATTGGTGAAAGCGGATTTATTATTACTATTTTAGAAATGCTATTTTCAGAAGTAGGCATTTCTGTGTGCTATGTGCCTTTGTGCCCTGCCTGGATGTGTACTGACTGTCTGGTTCTGACCAACAGGAGAGGGGGGATGTGCATTCACTCCAGCCAGTCCCTGGGGGGGTTGGGGTGTGTCCTGCCCTGCCTGGGTGACTCAGCGCTAGGCTGAATAGACCATGGCTCAATTTAGAGTAGTGGGAGAAGTTCTCCCTTGCACCTCAATAGGTCTGCATTTGGAGTGGTGGGAGGAGTAGCTCCTGCACCTGAATAGAGCTGTGCCTGCCTTCCAAAATGATGGCTTTGTCCCCCTGCGGTGTGTCTGTGGCCAAGGCTTACACTGTGAATAGGAGGTGTTGTGCACTTGTAAATGTATTTTAAGTGCCTCCAGAACAAAGACATGTGGACATGTGGACTATAAGTGAAGGCGCTGTGACTCCATGTGAGAAGAGAAAAGTTGCTTGGGACCAGAGGACTGCTGTGTGCCAGGAGGAACCGCCATCTGGGACTCCCTATTTGTGGGACTGAACCTGATGCCTGTTGGGCAGCTGAAGGGACACTGTGTGCTGGCCTGTCTGAGCCCGGTTCTCTGGCCCAGGGATTTACCAGGGCTGTGTGACTGGCCATGGGTATTTGGAAAAATATAGCATGTGGTGAGCGCTTTTACTGTAGGGCACTAGCGTGTGCTCTAAGCAAGTGCGTGAGGACTGATGTGTGTGGCCTGGAGGGCACTCCCCACTTCCTTGATGCTTGCCACAAAGACAAGTTGAAAGCATGTGAGGAGTGCTTTGTTTTATTTGGGAAGTCCGGAGAGTTGGCAATTCACGGCGCCGCCGCACCTCAGACCGGCCCTAGGTGGTTGCCACGGCAACAACGGAGCCGCAAAGGAAACTTGACCCCTCCCCCCCATCGAGTTGCTGAAGCTACCCAGGAGGTTGACGAGGTCAGGTGCAAGCAAACAGGGCAGCCTCACCAACCGTGGCCACGCCCAGCACGGGATTCCGCAGTGCCTGGAAGAGGCCCGTTAAGTGGGAGGCAGGGACGGATCTGGGCTTCGGCAATTAGGCTTCCCAGGAGCCACACTCTACAGAGTTGGGAGAGCACTGCATTGTTAAGAAAGGGAGAGTAACAAGCCTGCCTTTGCGAAGAGGGGAGCGAGTCCCGCTGGCATCGTCACAGGCAGCTGCCCCCAGTACTGCTGGTAGCAGAGAAGGAACGACGTTGCCAGTTCAGCGGAGGGTAGAGACTGGGGTAGGTCTCCACTGTAATAGTACCGCCACATGTGAAGCCAGCAGCTGCACCCCATACCTGCGGGGCTGCTGCAGCCATTCCTCAGGCGGATGGGAGTGAGTGAAGTCTCCCCGCCACAGGTGGGAAGGAGGGGTTTTCAATCCATTGCCCTTTTGGTGTCCAGGAGGACAGGACGTCATGGTATGGCAGTGGCAGGATAACGAGCGACTGGGGTGGGTGTGTAAAACGAAGGGGGCTTGGTAACCTGTGCAAGCCAGGAGTAATTACTCAGTCATGTGTGCAGTAATGGCGGTATGCCTACGGTTGGCATGAGGTTCCTAATGTGTGCACTCTACAAGTGGGTACTATAATGTACTGCAATGTGATGGTTATTTCCAATATGTGCACTGTGGACGATGTATGTATTTACATAAGGTTTTATGCTTGAGGCAATCCCACCAGTAGCTACTGTTCGCTCAACTGTAATGGTTATGGCCGTGGCCTGTGGCCAAGTGATTCATGTAAGCCCTGTGAAGTCATGGCAACTGCCTGGTGGCATAGTGATATATATGTGACTGTGATCTAATGTGGTTTTATGGATAATAGAAAGGATAATTTAATATAACCTTGTGTGGAGTATCTTTTGTGGTGTGCCTAGTGTTTCACTGCTGTGAGTGTGTTGCGCAAGCGCTTTACATATTGCCTCTGGGATAAGCCTGACTGCTCTGCCAGGCTACCAAGGGGGTGAGCAGGGGTTATCTTCGGTGTGTAACTCACTTGCCCTGATGAGAGTGGTGGGTTCTGCCTGGCTTAGGTGCATACCCTAGCCAACCAGAAACCCCATTACTAACAATGGCATAATTATTTATAGGGGCTTTCACACACACTTCATCCATTTGTCTGTGGGTGCAGCATTCACATTTTTCTCCAACTTTATAGAGAATGCATCAAGGGGCAATGCGTTGGCCAACTTCAACCATTGGCTTTCTTCACTATAAGTTATGGGATGCAGCGCCCTGTCACATTGCGCAAATCCATTCACAAAGTAGTTTCCTTCAGTGCCGGGAAGTACTATGGCAAATCATGCTTTTTTGAGACAAAAAACATTTTTGCATTCAGTCAATGTTTATTTTTAGATTGACAAGCACCCAGTAGCTTCCCAAACATTAAGGTTTTGCAAAAACTATTACAAAACAAATTAAGTATTGCCAAAAGGATGACTGACAATGCCAGACCTATTTGTATTGCCAATGCTTGTTTCATAATGCTCTGCTGCTGAATATTATAATTGTGTTGACTTGGTAATATAAAACACCTTTTGTTCATCTTCATGTTCTTAATAATGAAAATTATCTATGAGTGATAATAATTCTACCTCTCTAACTCGGTCGAATGATTAATAACAGCCTTCCAGTCCACAGCTCAAATTAATTTAATATTTCCCTATACTAACTCACCACTATTTCTTTTAGGTGCCAGAGCAGCATGCTGCTCACAGAAAAGCCCTTCAACGCCTCGTCAGAGGTAGTAAGGGCTATATAAATGCAATCGCAATTACTCACTATATTAAATGATTACCTCTTAGGAACATTGCTATAATTCTTGTTTAAAGACCTGACCTCAGCATCTATAATTAGAGTGACTACCTCACTCCAAGTCATTAAGGACACTCGCTCCAGTCCTGAACTTTCAAAATTACTGTTTTCAGGTGCATTTATCTATTAATTCAATTGTACCATTACAAGACTAAACCCCCCCCCCCACCTCCCGAATACGTTTGGTTATCAAAGAAATGTTCAGCACCATAAACATCGTCCATAATGTCCTGGCAGATGGTGGTCGTCCTATGTATAATGCCCATACTGGCTATTAGGCCCTCTTATGAGGCATCTCGACCTTCTGCTCTATTTGTAAGAATGACCAGCGTAAGACCTCTGGCAAGTGATTTGATTTAAGATAAGACAACTCCCAGAGTGCACATGGGTCCCGTGCCATCGTTAGAATTCCTAAAACCGAAGTTCATGGTGCACAATCTCCGTGATTGTGAGCATCAAGCATCATTAACTCCCAGTCTGGGAGAACCAAGGGGGTATTTGGCTTCTGCTTCATCACGGAGAGATGAGCCACCAGACTCTGTGGTGAAGATGAAGAGAGAAAAATGTAGAGAAAGTTACAGCCTGTGTATTTTTGCAGGATGCCTATGTGTTAACTGCTCGGTTAGACTGAGATTTCACTCATGGTTCTGTTATCATCTCCATCAATATCTTTCTAAAGGGGTCTGAAGTTTTAACTTGGGTTCTTTGTTAGATAAGGATGGATCCAAAGCTATAACTACCTTTTTGACACATGAACAAATGTTTTCTCTCCAGAAGAAGGTGAGGGGAACAGGAAATTCACCATATGGGGAGTAACTAATTGCAACAGCAAATGAACTTATTTATACAAACCCATATCTGAATGTTTAGTGGGTCATAAGTCATATATCTAACTATTGTCATCTTTGTCCCCTTCTGAGCCAGTGGCGCCTAGTATGGAATGGGTGTGGTGGGGCTGGTGAAAAGAAACGACACACACAAAAGCCAATCTAAAGTTAGGGAGGAGTCAGACCCCACAAAGTACATACAACAGGTAACCTGACAGCACAAGCGCTATCTAGGCTTGACCTTAAAAAGAAACATTGCCAAACGGTCAAAACCACAACTGGCTTTTATATGCCAGATGGCCAATGTAAATATATTCCAATAGGCAATAGGTGATGCATAAGTAACCTGAATTCTAGAAAAAAGCAACCACTTTGTGTAACAACAGGAATAAACTATTGGTGTTTTTTCCCTTTTCTAGTGTACAGTACGTCTATATACCAGTTGGACTACGTTCAGCAATATTTTCAGTTCCTCCGGATGTATCTGAGAACAGAGAGCACACTACTGCAGCACAAGAAAATTGTGTAATAAGGAATCATTGAATTACAAAACAGAAAATTACAGCAAGATTTGGTTGTTTCTGTAGTGTAACTCTGGAACTTTTTTTTATTTCTGAAGGACTTTCGTCTACTATAGCACCAATTAAGCAGCCCCTCATGAATAACAAAATGAGCACAATATCCTCTGATAGCTACAATGAAAATCCAAAGTCTTGTCCGCTTCCTCAAACTCTGCACTGAGGGCTCCCGGGAGCCAATCAGACAATGCATTTTAGGGTTGGTGATGCGGACACCACAGTAAAATGCGTTAGTCAAAGTACAAAGTCAAAGTAAGTTTATTGCATAGTTAATAAAAATCATTGCATGTGAAGCTCAAAAAGTGCTAGCATTTCCTGCAACGTGTCAGATGACTTCTAGCTAAACAGAGGAATAAATACATAATTCATAAGGTGTAAATCATCTGGTCTTGTTAATTTCTAGAGCTCTGCTCCCTTTTTAGGTCTCGCCTAGAATAGCATGCACGCGCTGCCCTAGGAGAGGGCCTCTTGGAATCACTCCACACTTCAAAGAGACTTCTCCGTGTGGGTCGGACTCCTCCCACACATTCCATTGGCATTTGCGTGTCGCTTTCAAAAATGAAAGCACGCAAATGGCCACAGACGGGGGTATGTCCCGCCTTTTCTGTGAACGTTTACTCCCATGGCCTATGGGTCTTGGGAGCGAGCGGAGAGAGCAGCGGCCAGCTGCATTCCTTAAATTCCTTGCAGTGCACGCACGCACCACTCGCAGGCTTGTTTTATTATGTTTTCTCGCCAATGTTTATACTTCGCTCCTAATGGGAAAGAGCGGAAAGCGAGGTGGCTCAGTTTCCGTACTTCTCTTTACCAACTGCCATTTAGGGGCTGGTGGTAAAACCGGTGCTCAACTGGCGCGAACCGCGCGATATCAGCATGATGCCAAAGAAGAAGCGAGACACTCTCACTCTTGAGTGAAAGCCCCTGCGGTAGTGTGACACAGCGCATCCTTGTAGTGTGACAGGGCATCCGCATCCGTGGAGTGTGACATTCTCTCCCGATAGCGTGACAGATGGATTAGTTACTTACCTGTAATCCTAGTTCTCTTCCAGGGGTATCCTCATCAAAGTCATAAGAACTAGAATATTTATGCCCATGCGCGGGACCCCAGAAACACAATCATATATGTGATAAACATATATGTGTATATATATATATATATATATATATATATATATATATATATCCATGCCCAGGATGCCATGCAAACCTTTCAACTAGCATCGTCAGTTTCCGACCTCAGTTCGATACCCGACAGCGATTCTGACACGGAGAGCAATAGGAATGCGGCGCAATTGGGGTTTACCCGGTTCTTCTTGGCACAAGAGGTGGACTGTTTGCGGCAAGACCGCCGCGAAACCTTGAGACCCAGAAGGCAAAATCCCAACAGCGCCAAAGATTCAACCAAAAGCGCAGATTGCGTCGACAAGCACGCCGCAAACACCAGGCCAAAAAGGAAAAACAACAAGAGATGGAACAAGTAACTACAGTACCACATCAAGTTACAGAGTCTATAGAATCATCATCTGTTGTCAACCTTACTAGCACACAACTTAGTCCAGCTGAGATCAACATTTTACATCTTGGTCTCTCGTTCAGCCCGGGTAGCAACTTTAACTACTCTAAAACCCGGCTCGATTTATATAAATGTATCCGTAAGTTAAAGCTGCAGAAGCACTTCCTACTCAATCCTAACATTCAGAGACCAAGTCTTACACCTATGTTGGATGTGCAACAAGGATTGATTGCTAACGATTTGGATCTAATGCAAGACCTTCAGCAGTTGAGGTATGAGGGCTCTAGTTCTGATTTCACGGAAGAACATCTAACTCTGAATGTGCCTGGACATACCAAATTCAAACCTAAATCTACCTTCACCCCTTTGATGCTGCATGATAACATCGATATTTTTCACAAACTTTCTGTCTCAGGGATCAAAAAACTATACTCATCTACCCTGCGTGAAAAATTTAAATACACAGCACGGAACAATTGCTACTTCCAACTTGTCAGCAAATTGCAAGCCAATAATAACATCATCATACGTCAATCTGACAAGGGGGGTAATGTAGTGCTTTGGCCTAGGGACCTTTATCTGGAGGAAGCCCATAGTCAACTTAATGATTCCTTTTGTTACAGACGCTGTGATGCAGCTTCAGTGAAGGTAGCCAGAACTGAATTCTATTCCCATCTTGTTGCCTGGAGGAGTACAGGATTACTAAGTCAAGATGAACTGAAATTTCTTAAAAATGACTTTCCAGTAATTCCTGTCATGTATTTTATTCCTAAAATACATAAGAACTCTGAGAAGCCACCAGGCAGGCCAATCATCTCGGCACGAGGTGGACTTTGTGAGAATACCTCTATATATATTGATGCCTTTCTGCAGGAACATGTTAAGACTTTGCCATCATATGTGCAGGATACAAGCAATTTTTTAAGGAAAATAGCTGGGTTTAATTGGGACCCCACGTTTTGGTTGGTTACACTGGATGTAACCTCCCTCTACACCAGCATCCATCATTCTGATGGTGTAAAAGCTGTCCAGCATTATCTGGGGACCCGACCTTTACATATGGTCAATCACAACAAAATGTTGATAGCTATGATTTCCTTTTGCCTGCACAATAACTTCTTTATGTTTGGCAATCAATTCTTTCAGCAGGTTAGAGGTGTTGCCATGGGGGCCAGCTTTTCTCCCAGTTATGCCTGTCTCCATATGGGCTACTGGGAGGAGCTGGTCCTCTATGGTCAACATCATGATATCCTGTCAAAACATGTAATCCATTGGTATCGTTTTATAGATGATATTTTCATGGTTTGGCAAGGCACAAAACGGCAGATCTTTGACTTTATCGATGTTATCAATTTTAACACCCTTAATCTCAGTTTTACCTCAGATATTAGTCAAGATAGAGTGTTCTTCTTGGATGTTGAAATCTTTATTGACTATGGTAAACTCAATACACGCCTCTTTAGGAAACCCACCGCAGGTAATACGGTTCTCCATGCCACAAGTCACCATCCTGTGCATCTTATTCGCAGCATTCCCTATGGGGAGATGCTGCGTATCAGGCGCATCTGTAGCACAGAGTCCGACTGCCTAGCGGCACAGAATTTGAGTAAATCACGTTTCCTAGCTAGAGGCTACTCTGCCTCAACGATTGACAACGCCATACGCAAGGCTAACTGCTTGTCTAGAGAGGAGGCCCTGATCAATAAGGGATCAATTGTTACACCTATCCACACCAGGGAACCAGTTAGATTGATCTGGGCATACAATCGTCAACACCAAGCACTCAGAAAAATTCTGAAGAAAAATTGGAGCTTGGTTTGTAATGACCCTGTCATTGGGGATCTAATGGCAGCTAGTCCAAACATCACCTTCAGGAAAGCTCGCTCTATGAGCGATGCTTTAGTTAAATCTAGTCCTGAGATAGGTTCCAATACAACCTGGTTGCAGTCTTGTAAAGGCTTCAAAAGATGCCCCAGCTGCAAAGCGTGTAGACAGGGAGTGAACAAGACGCAGTTCTCGATCCCGTTCTGCGAGACTCCTCGTCCCATCACAAAACCACTCACTTGCAAGACCGAGTACGCCGTGTATGTGCTGGAGTGTCCGTGTGGCCTGCAATATGTGGGTAGTACCAAGTTGCAGTTCCACAAACGGATACTCCATCATATACGGGCAATTAATGGTAGTGATGCCTCTTATCCGGTGGCACGCCATTTCAAAGAACTACACAATAACAAAAGTGAACTATTAAAGTTCTTTGTCATTGATGCAGTGCTCCCTTTAAGACGTGGTGGCAACAGAGAAGCATTGCTTCGTGCCCTAGAAACGAGGTACATCCTTGAACTAGACACGAAGACACCGCAGGGCCTTAATTCTAGTGAAGACCTCTTCACTTGCCTTTAAATTGGGTTGTATCAAATTTGACTCCCCATGTGTTAAGCTGCATTGTGTGATGTCACACCTCCTCCACCCACTGTTGGTTTTAATAATTTTAGATGACACATCTTTTGATATACTTTGTATTTTATATGTCTTCTCTGCATCTAGACATATTTCGACACTTGTCAGAATATTGGCTAAAACATGGATTAGGAACAAGGGCTCCTATATATGCACTTTACAGTAACCTTCCATGTTACTTTAGGACTGGTAGGTTGCACTGCGTCCTTAAGGCAAGTAGGAGTAATTGTGTAATATGTCCTGGCTGACAAATTAGTGTTCAAATTGCCAGTGTACTTCTAACTCAAGTTTGTTAGATTATACCCACTTGGGTCTGATGTAATATGCCTAATTTTGCACATTGTTTGCTCGCTTTGCACATTTAGGAAAGCATCAATATTCAATTCTGTTACAAATAACTTTATTGCTTTCTGTTACACTTGCACGAAATCAAAAAACAACAAAAAATGTTGTTTCAAGTTATTTTAACATGAGTTACTTGCCAGCAATGATGAAATGATTTTATCATATAATGATTTTATCATATGAAATTTGTTTTTCAGTATTTTAACTGTTTGACGCAGATGCTTTTTATATTACTGCCCTGTTCTGATGTTATCCAATGTTTAAGAAACTTTTCTATGTCTATCCATGCAGGGTTTGAATCAGCCAATTGTGTCATCTTATTAATTAGCATTTTGCACTTTAAAAAGCGGGATCACAACTCCCATGGCGTCATGTGATCAAGGCCTCTGGGAGGCTGAAACGCGTCATGCAGGCGGTGCTGTGAATTAAATAAAACAATCTACTCACTCGCAATCTGGGTCGGTTTCCGTTTGTTCCCACTCTCCTTCAAGACAGTTGGCGTGCAGGAGTGCTTCAGGCGGAATCCTCGTCATATATATATATATATATATATATATCCAGGAAACAGTGTGCCCATGCACAGAAGCGCACTCGAGCCAGCGTTAGGTTGAGGAGACCTTTATTCAGGGAAAACTGCCGATGTCACGGGAAGTCAATAAAAGAATAGTGGCGCCAGATTCACGACGCATTTCGGGTTTATCCCTTCTTCTTGGTGAGACGCCACTGCAGCTACCCACACCTGCAAACATTCAGTCAAATCTGCCCTCCAATGGGCCAATCAGGTAAGTGGACTTCTTCAGATGTATTCTGGGAAATGCAGTGCGGGTAAGTTTTCGTGCCTCAATATTCATGCTGCAAATAATTCTTACATCTAGCCCTGGATGGGCCTCTCGTGGCAGCAGCAGAAAACAATCATTCCATCACGCTGCTCCTAGGAACTTGGCATATTCCAAGCCCCCTGGCCCACTACAATCAACGGGGTGGTGCACTTCTCGCGGCTGGGCGGCCGCGCTAAACATCCAGGAAACAGTGTGCCCATGCACAGAAGCGCACTCGAGCCAGCGTTAGGTTGAGGAGACCTTTAGTCAGGGAAAACTGCTGATGTCACGGGAAGTCAATAAAAGAATAGTGGCGCCAGATTCACGACGCGTTTCGGGTTTATCCCTTCTTCTTGGTGAGACGCCACTGCAGCTACCCGCACCTGCAAACATTCAGTCAAATCTGCCCTCCAATGGGCCAATCAGGTAAGTGGACTTCTTCAGATGTATTCTGGGAAATGCAGTGCGGGTAAGTTTTCGTGCCTCAATATTCATGCTGCAAATAATTCTTACATCTAGCCCTGGATGGGCCTCTCGTGGCAGCAGCAGAAAACAATCATTCCATCACGCTGCTCCTAGGAACTTGGCAAATTCCAAGCCCCCTGCCCCCCTACAATCAACGGGGTGGTGCACTTCTCGCGGCTGGGCGGCCGCGCTAAACATCCAGGAAACAGTGTGCCCATGCACAGAAGCGCACTCGAGCCAGCGTTAGGTTGAGGAGACCTTTATTCAGGGAAAACTGCCGATGTCACGGGAAGTCAATAAAAGAATAGTGGCGCCAGATTCACGACGCGTTTCGGGTTTATCCCTTCTTCTTGGTGAGACGCCACTGCAGCTACCCGCACCTGCAAACATTCAGTCAAATCTGCGCGAGTTATAGTTATCTGAACTAACTATAACGGGGGAATTTCAATGTTTTTTTACGAGTGAAATGTCCAGCTAACTATAACATGTGTGAAACCTATGGTTTTTTAAGTGAATATATATATATATATATATATATATATATATATATATATATATATATATTCACTGAAAAAACCATGGGTTTCACACACGTTATAGTTAGGAATTAACATTTTAAAAACCTTGCAAATTCACTGAAAAAAACCATAGGTTTCACACATGTTATAGTTAGCTGGACATTTCACTCGTAAAAAACCAAAATAACATTATGAAATAAACATTTAAATTGCCTATATTCCGGTGGTTCGTGGTTCCTTTGTGGCGGATGCGAGTGCTGACTGCGCTGCAAGCTGGCAGAGGATCTTTTGTGATTTATATATATATATATATATATTCACTTAAAAAACCATAGGTTTCACACATGTTATAGTTAGGTGGATATTTCACTCATAAAAAACCAATGAAATTCCCCCGTTATAGTTAGTTCAGATAACTATAACTCATGCGCCTGCAATCCACTGCTCATGACGTCACATATTACATCACTCATGACATGGTCAGTGGCATCACTCATGACATCACTGATGACATCATCCTTGTGATAGAGTGGCGGTCGCGCGAGTTATAGTTATCTGAACTAACTATAACGGGGGAATTTCATTGGTTTTTTATGAGTGAAATATCCACCTAACTATAACATGTGTGAAACCTATGGTTTTTTAAGTGAATTTGCAAGGTTTTTTAAATGCTAATTCCTAACTATAACGTGTGTGAAACCTATGGTTTTTTCAGTGAATTTCTATGTTTTTTTAAATGCTAATTTATTTATGTATTTTTTTTTATATATTTATTTTACAATAAACTACAATAAACCGCGATTTAAAAAAAAAAAAAAAAAAAAATTTTGGGGCCTTCGGGGTCCTTCAGGGACCCCCTGACCAAGGCTAGGGGGTCAGGAACTCTCTACCCTGCCCCCTTTTCACGTTTGCCACCTTCCTTTTTCACTCTCGCACTGAAAACAAACAAAATGGCGGCCGACACTTCCTGATTTCGACCGATTCGAACGTTGACTAACATGTAACCACCAATCAGAATTACGCTCGCGCACGTTAGGGTGCGCGCAGGGTGCGCGCGTATAGATATATATATGCTTTTAAATGCTATTTTCTCAGGAAATACTAAACAGATTTAAACCAGACCTGCGAAAGGCACTTCCTTGACCTTATGGCTACCTCTCTACCAAATTTCAAGTAATTCTGTTCAGCCGTTCAGGCTGTAGCTGCGACTAAAGGTCCTATGGAAAAATGCATGGGGAAAACGCGTTTTGGGACCCCCCTTTTTTCCTCGGTCACCGCTTGACGAATCACCCCGAGACTTTCAGAGTAGGAGCTGAACGGAGCGCCCCATTAGTTTTGAAAATTTCGCGAGGATTCGTCAACCGGCGCCAAAGTTATTCAAAATAGAATTTTGAGATTTCCTATGGAAACACGGTCCTAACTATAACTATCTACTGGCGACCGCCAGTAGATAATATATATATATATATATATATATATATATATATATATTACCTACTGGCAGTCTCCAGTAGGTAGTTATAGTTAGGACCTATTTTCCATAGGAAATCCGCAACATTCTATTTGGAATGAAATTTGCGCCGATTGACGAATCTTCGCAAAATTTTCCAAACTTTTGGCCAGCTCCGGTCTGCTCCTATCCTGAAAATTTCACGGTGATTCGGCAAGCGGGGGCCGAGAAAAAAGGGGGGTCCCAAAACGCGTTTTCCCCATGCATTTTCCCATAGGACCTGTTGACGCAGCTACAGCCCGAACTGCTGAACGGAATTACACCAAATTTGGCAAAGAGGTAGTCCTCAGTTCAGACTCGTGCCTTTTGCTTAAATGGTGTAAATCCGTTCAGTAGTTCCTGAGAAAATTAGAGTTAAATAGATAGATATATCTGGGCGGAGCCTAACCACACATCTCATCGTGAGATCTGATTGGCTGTCAGTACTTCATCCAAGAAGTGTTGGCAGCCATCTTGGTACCAATATACATGCTAGCACCTCATTAAAAAGCATTGCAGTTAATAGAAGGTTTTAAGACTTTATTTACATTATAAATCATTTGTTGATGGTACCATACTCATTTTAGGAATTGTGGTGTGTTCTTAGGAGATTTTACCATGTGAAAAAGCCTTCTGCTGTGATAGCATGAATCATGTTTGAGAGAAAACCACTTTCTCATGCTTTTCCCACAGAGGTTTGGAAGGTGATCTATAAGCTAAACTGAGAGCATATTTTCTGTAAATTCACATTATCTTTCTCAGTCATGTGAGAATGAAGTCTGACATTCTCAGTAAAACATGTACATACAACAAGGGCAGAGACAGTCAGTTGATTCCTTTGTGTTCTACTGCAGCTACCCAGAGTGTTCTAAAAAAACAACTAGAGCGCTAACAGTCCTACTTATGACAAACGTATTGCACAACTGAAGCCATCTTGATTGGAATAAACTGGTAACACTTAAAACATTTAATTTAAAAAGGAACAAAATGAGGGGGTTCATTTTGCCATAGAAAGTAAGATTAGTGCTGCAGAAAGAAAAATTAGGGCACATTTTGAGTGACTTCTCAAATCCTCATCTATTTCATTAAAACATTCTGACATGCAGACTGAAACATGCACTTTGAATACGAGCAGCAGACTTCCCTGGTGAGCAGTAGCTTTACTACAGTGATCTAATGAGCAACTAGAGTGCTAACATTCAGAATTTATGGCAAATGTGTGACCCATCTGAATGCCTTCTTGATGGAATCAAAGTAAAAAACTGAAAGTATTTCCTACTGAGGAGACTGTAGTAAATGAGGAAATTAGTAAACTTCATAACAAATAAGTCTCCCAAAATGGCCACCAGAGAAAAAAAGAGCCCAAATATCACCCAGATGTAGCCCAAGTATAGCCCAATGACAGAATGTCCCAGAGTGTTCTAACGAACAACTAGAGCGCTAACAGTCTTACTTATGACAAACGTATGGCACACCTGAAGCCATCTTGATTGGAATAAAGTGGTAACACTTACAACATTTAATTTACAAAGGAACAAAATGAGGGGGCTCATTTTGCCATAGAAATTATGATTAGAGCTGCAGAAAGAAAAATTAAAGCACATTTTGATTTCTCAAATCCTCTTCTATTTCATAAAATAATTCTGACATGCAGACTGAAACATGCACTTTGAATACCAGCAGCAGACTTCCCTAGTGAGCAGTAGCTTTACTACAGTGATCTAATGAGCAACTAGAGTGCTAACATTCAGAATTTATGGCAAATGTGTGACACATCTGAATGCCTTCTTGATGGAATCAAAGTAAAAAACTGAAAGTATTTCCTACTGAGGAGACTGTAGTAAATGAGGAAATTAGGAAACTTCATAACAAATAAGTCTACCAAAATGGCCACCAGAGACAAAAGAGCCCAAATGTAGCCCAAATATCACCCAGATGTAGCCCTAGTATAGCCCAATGACAGAATGTCCCAGAGTGTTCTAACGAACAACTAGAGCGCTAACAGTCTTACTTATGACAAAAGTATGGCACACCTGAAGCCATCTTGATTGGAATAAAGTGGTAACACCTAAAACATTTAATTTAAAAAGGAACACAATGAGGGGGTTAATTTTGCCATAGAAATTATGATTAGTGCTGCAGAAAGAAAAATTAGGGCACATTTTGACTTCTCAAATCCTCTTCTATTTCATAAAAAAATTCTGACATGCAGACTGAAACATGCACTTTGAATACCAGCAGCAGACTTCCCTGGTGAGCAGTAGCTTTACTACAGTGATCTAATGAGCAACTAGAGTGATAACATTCAGAATTTATGGCAAATGTGTGACACATCTGAATTAGTTCTTGATGGAACCAAAACATAAAACTGAAAGTATTTCCTACTGAGGAGACTGCAGTAAATGAGGAAATTAGGAAACTTCATAACAAATAAATCTCCCAAGATGGCCACCAGAGACAAAAGAGCCCAAATGTAGCCCAAATATCACCCAGATGTAGCCCACATGTAGCCCAATGACAGAAGTGTGCAAAACACTTATTTTTTGTGTATTTGCAGTTTTATATAGTGCAGACTTGTCAGGTATTGGAGTGCTTTACATGAGCATTGGTCACATCACACAAGATCAAATTAATTTTGGTTGTAGACATGGGGAGATTAAGTGATTTGAAAAGAATCACAGAATGTTGAGCTGAAGCAGAAACTCCAAGCTGGTTCCCCTGTTGCAAAGTCTGCAGCTCTGGAAGTAACACCACATCCTCTCCCCTAGGTGCAACATTTAATCAAGTGGTCAACTGGATAAAAAAACATAAAGATTACAAATAATTTAAAAGTTCTTTGTCGCTATTTGAAAACTCAGAAAATATGTCCTCATTTTAGTTTTTTAGAGCACTAACCATAATTTTGATGCAAATAAGACCCTCTCGTATATGTAATTTCTAAAGGAAATGCTCTAGGTATTACAGTTTTGATTGCATCAAGATGATGTCAGACGTTCCACACTTTTGTAATAAATATAGAATGTTAGCAATCTAGTTGTTCATTGGGATACTGTTGAGAGGCAGAGGCCAGGGGCACGGACTCTGAAAATTGAAGGCAGGTAGGAGAGTGCAGAGGCAACAATTTGACCACACTGGGCAGGCAGGAAGGGCAGTGGCAGCACAACAGACTATGGAGGGCAGTGGAAAGGGGGGCAGGGGCAACAAACCAACAATACAGAACTGGCAAGAGAGGCTGTGGCAATATAATAGACCATTGTGGGCAGAAGGAAGAGGCAGTGGTAGTACAACCATACATGCCAACAGACCCATTTCAGCCAGGAAACGTCCAATATTTTTAAGCTCAAATGGGCTTTATTTGATCTGTCTCCTGTCTACAATCTCCTCTTTTTCAATGTAACTCAAAGGGGAAAATCAATACCCCAGTTTTTTTTCAAAATCTCCCTCTTACCAAGTTCAAAATGTTCGCAAGTATGGTACATTGGATCATGGTAGGCAGGAGGAATTGGGGTAGGGACATGGACTTGGATAACAGAGGACAGGAGGGACATGGAGAGGTGCACCAAACTGACCCTACAGGGCAGGCATCAGGGTTTGCAGCAGCACAATACACCACACAGGGCATGCGGGAAGGGAGTGCAGCACAACAATCCATAGAAAGCAATAGGGAGGGGACAGGATCATGCACATGGACATGGACAACAGAGAACAGAGGGGAAAGAGGCAATGGTAGCTAGCTGACCATAATGGACCGACAGGAGAGAAAGCTGCAGCATAACAGACCATAAAGGGCAGGAGGGATGGATCAGGGGCATTACAATGGAACAGACAAGCCAGGAGGGAGGGAACAGGGGTCTGCACATGGAAACAGAGGGCTAGGGGCAAGGGGGCAGGGCAGGGCAGGAGCAGCAAGATGACCATGGCGGTCAGGCAGGATGGGCACTAGAAACAAGACACACCATGGAGAGCAACAATGAGACTATGATGGCATACACACAGACCATGGAGGGAAGGTGGGAGGGGGTCAGGGGCAGCTAGCTGCCACACAGGGAAGATGTGAGGGGCCCTGGCAGCACAGAAGACCATGCATTGCAAGCGGGAGGGTTAGTGGCAGCACAATGGCTATGATGGGCAAGAAGGAGGGTGCAGGGGCATGCACAAAGGACCATGGAGGATAGACGGGAGGGTCAGGACCTAAGCACAGACAAGAGAGTTCAGGGGAAGGGGCCTCACAACAGACCGCGTGGGGCAGGCAGGAGGAGCAGTTGCAGCACAACAGACCAGGGAGGGCAGAAGGGTGTGGCAATAAAATGGACCATGGAGGACAGGAGGAAGGGGATAGGGGCATGGCATGTGGACAGGCAGGGTGGAGGTGGCAGGGACAGGTTACAGTCATCTGACAATGATAGGCAGGTGGGAGGGGAGTGGCAGCTCAACAGAACACTCAGAGTAGATAGGAGTGGCAGGTCCATGGAACATGGTGGGCAAAAAGGATGGAGCAGGGGCATGCACAAAGACATCGGAGGGCAGGGGGAAGGAGAATAGGGGCAGCAAGCTATGCACAGAGGCTAAGCAGGAGGTCAATGATGGGCCATAGAATTGGGCAATGGAGGGCAGGAGGAGTGGACTGGTACATCATGCTAAATGGAGGGCAGTGGCAGCACATCAGACCATGCAGGGCAGGAGGGAGGAGTCTAGTCCATGGATTCAGACAACAGAGGATATGGAGGAGGTGGATGGGGCAGCAAGCTAACTGTTAAGAGAAGGTGGGTATTAGGAACGTTATTGTTTTTAAAATGTGTGTCTGTGCGAACTACTTAAAATATGAACAAGTATGCAGCATAATCTTACTTTTATTCAGGAAGAAGAGGATGTTTGTGACTGTGACTCCGGGCTCACTTGGCAGAAACACCCCCTGACCCTCCATCCCCCATTGCAAAATGTAATGCCCGTGAAAAGGGTAGGTGGACGCAGTGTTATATAGAACATAGTCCTGAGAGAATGATTGAAAATGAACACTAGATATAGTATATGGTAAAAACTATGCACTAAAAAGTGTGATATAAGATGAACCAGGGCATGAAATATAATATGCAATACATTGTGCGCAATGACAGATTCATAGGAGAGCGCGAGATAGCTCAGGCACTAGCGCGTGCTATGCGATATGTGCCTTGGAGTGTAATATGCACAGGGCAGTGTTGTGTAACATAACTAGTCTCTAAAGTTGTAATATAAAATATGTGTGCTGGGGAGTGTAACGTTGCATATGCACTGTGTTAGACCTGTCAGCCCTTTGGGTGGTCCCTCCTCATCATTATTTATTTTGTCCCACTTTTGCCTCAAACCCTGTTTGAATTTTTCCTTTTTGGGAACCACCAGAGTTTTTCGTGTTGCTGCAGATTCAGGGAGCCATTTTAGCTACCCCTGAAACTTCTGTCTGAGGGCCTGGAGCACAAAATGGTGGCCACCTGTGACATCACCAGCATCCACTGGAACCTACCAGCACCTTCCAGAACATTCCAGGAGATTCCAGAACTCTGTGACAGTTGGAGACCGTTTAGAATGTTGGGAGGATAAGAGAGGCAGTTGGCAGTTGGAGCTGGCAGTTGGCACCTGACTGGTGAAGGGAGAGGAGCACAACAGTGAAGGAGGAAGGAGTGAAGCAGCAGGGGTGGAAACTTGTGCCTGGAGTGGGGTCCATAAACCCACCCTTGATACTTGTCCCTACTGATGGATCCCAGCCTATAGCCCTGTGTGGGAAGAAGACAGAAGAAACTTATCCTAAGGACCTGGACAGCAGGAACAGGCCTTAGAACCAAGAAAACAGCAAGATTCTGACCTGAGAACTGGTTTCCCTGGAGTCCGGCGTCGAGTAGCCTGAAGACCTGGAGCCCGAGGTGGAGAAGCGGCGCTGACTGAAGTAGCAGACGTCGTACCCGGAGCCGCCTGAGGTCGTGAGAGGGCGCCGACGGAGGTCGTGAGGAATACCAGAGGTCGAGGAGGAAGTGAACCGAGGTCGAGCGAGCGGCGTCATCGGAGGAGTGAAGTCCGCCCTCCGGAGTCGTCGGAGACCGAGGTAGAGGAGCACCGGAGGTCGGGAGTGAGGATCGCACTCCGGAGTCGCCCGGAACCTGTGTGGAGGAGCACCGGAGGTCGGGGGTGAGGATCGCACCCCGGAGTCGCCGGAAGTCGACATCGAGGCCAGGCCGGCCGACGTCATCGGAGCCGAGAGCGCCATCGGACCGGAGCCGCCCGAAGTCGACATCGTGAAGAGACTGCCCGACGCCGTCGAATCGGAGGTCGAGATCGAACCGAGGCCACCGACATCGGACCGGAACCGCCTACCGGCGTCGTCAAAGAACTGACATTGTGCCGAGGCCGCCGAGACCGAACCGGAACCGCCTCACGGCGTCGACACGACTCCAGCGGCGTCGGAACATCAGAAAAAGGGCAGTAAGTGGAGTAGAGGGCGCCTAAGGCCCTGTGGAGACCTGAGAGACTGCTCTAAGGGGCTAGGGAGGTGCTGAAACCAACCTGACTGTGCAAGGGGTGAACTGGGACTAACCTAGAGAGGTTGTGTGGAGAGAGAAAGCCAGGGCACTGGTATTCCCCCCTTTGATCTACCTCAGCTTAGGCCTCAGCCTTGTCCCAGCCAGGGAGTAGCCCCCCTCAAGCCTTCCACAACCCTACAAGCTGTGCCTGGGCCATATCAGCCCTTAAGAATTGAAGTGTCATCTGATTATATGAGGGTTGCTGTATACTTTTAATTATTTATTGGGGATACTGTATTTATTGAGTTTTTACCTATTTATTGCTGCACTATATTTATAGGTCCACAGGACTTGTTGGTGTACAATATTTATTGGTACAGTATTTATTGCCTCAAAGTATTTAATTGTCTGTATATATTGCACTTGTATTTATGCCCTGTTATTTATGATCACCCCTATTTATTTCATCAAACAGCCAGTATTTATTTGACCTGCACTATTTAAATTTGTATATTGTGATTGTCTTATTTATTTTTCCAATCAGCAACTAAGAGAAAAAGATAAAGAAGAATATTTTCATAATTTTTACGGTGTAGAGTCGTTTTTGGAACGGATGCACGCATGGTTATTGTATGGGTATATTGTATGCTTAGCACTGTGCCTGTTTCCTGACCACTCGAGCCAAGTTACCCCATTGTGTTGGGAAGGTCCACCACCACCCTGCGGAGTGGGAGTGGGGCTGTTTCCAACATAAATTGGTGTTCAGCGGTGGGATAGAGCTGTGCCTACATATGCTCAACAATAACTGTGGGTAGTCCATAGGCCTACACCGGGAGTTTTCTCAAAGCGGCCTTCCTAATTGTGGGTTTTTGTTTTTTCCAAATTTACTCTGGTGGTGGGAGGAGGTATTACTAAAGGTACCACCCTACATTGTTACTGCACAAAACCTGTCCTCTAACCTGAGTGGGCAAGATGGAATTTGTACTGGAAGACTTAGACACGTACACTGTGGCCCAACTCAGGGAGTTTTGCCAGCGGGAGGGGGTGTACTGTCCCCCAGGAGCAAAGAAGGGTGCACTCCAAACCAGCTTAAGGGCTTGGGGGGAGGCACGCCGAGAAAGCAAGGCTGAGGAGGAAGACAGGGATGGAGAGCCTGACCCCGAGGGGGCTGAGATGTACCAACCTGAGGTGGGGAACCTGTCAGCAGGGCCCAGGACACTTTCTAGGAAGGGCAGCACTGTCTCTAGCGGGGGCTTATCCAGCGTGGAGTTAGCAGACCGGAGGGAGAAAAGACAGCTCACATGGGACTTAGCAAAGCTGGAGAAGGAAAAGGAGGAGCAGAGGATGGCCCATGAATTGCGCCTGAAAGAAATAGATCTTCAGATTTTGCGAATCGGGGCACAACCTGTTCCCAATGGTGGCAGCCAAAACCAAGAGTCCACCAGGGAATCCAAACCTTACCTGCCAAAGGACATTGTAGCGAGCTATGGGGCAGGTGACGACATCGCCAAGTGGCTAGCAGCCTATGAGGTCTCATTGAGGGCCCATGGGGTTCCAGCGAAGTATTGGGGAGGGGGACTGTATAAATACATGCCTCCAGCTGGTAGGGATGCTTTATTGGCCCTCGAAGAGGATGAGCAAACCCACTACCCCACCATGAAACTGGCGCTCATCAGGAAGTTTGGACTTACTCCGGAAAAGTACAGACAGAAGTTCAGGGGTAGTCACAAACTGGGCACACAGAATTGGGTGGACTTCCTGGACTATGCAAAGAAGGCACTGGAAGGTTGGATTCAGGGCAGTGAAGTAAGGAACTACGAGGAGCTGTTTGACCTAGTGTTGAAGGAACACCTACTCGAGAAATGTTTCCCTGAACTGCGGCAACACCTGGTGGATAGCAAGCTGACCAGTCCCCGGAAGCTTGCTGAGGAGGCGGACATTTGGGCTAGTACCCGGGTGTCCACAAGGGGGACTGGAGGGGATACTCAAAAGGCCGGACAGGGCGCCCCCCAGAAGAAAGAGGGAGGGGAAAGGAAAAAGGAGTTCTCCAAAGGCCCCCAAAATAACTTCCAAGGGAAGGGAACAGGATTCACCCCTAAGGCTAACCCACCCAGAAACCCTAATCCTGGCCAGAGTCAGCAGCCAAGGGTTGTCCATTGCTACGAGTGCGGTGGCGTTGGACACTATAAAGGAGATCCGAAGTGTCAGAAACGACCACCCCCTCCCACTGGAGGAAAGACCCCCGGAGTAGCTAGTGCAGTGCTCGGGGAGGAGATGCCCTTAACTAAGGGAAGGGAGTGGGCGGGTGTCACTTTAGTGTCCCTGGGAGAACGGGAGATGGTTCCTAAGATCCAGGTGCCCGCAAATACCGCAAAGTATGGGCAGTGGGTCACCATCAACGGCCAAAGAGGGGAGGCTCTGAGAGACACAGGAGCCAGTATGACTATGGTGCGTAGTCAACTGGTGTCTCCAGAGCAGGTAATTCCCGATGTACTCCACCCAGCCGCGATGGCTGACGGCAGAACAGGTCACTATCCCGTGGCCGAGGTTCCCTTTGAATGGGGGGGGGGTTGCAGGTTCACTTCGAGTTGCCGTAAGCCCTGCCGTGCCAGTCGATTGTCTGCTGGGCAATGATATGGAGCACAACGCTTGGAAGGAGGTGGAATACCGGACTCACACCGAGATGCTGGGTACACCTGACTGGGCCTGTGTTAGCACAAGGTCCGCGACTACCCGAAGAGGGAGTTCATTTCGGCTGGAGCCTGGAACAAAGGCCCAGCCAGCTGCCAGTCAAGGGAAGAACCGAGGACAGGAGGAGCCTGCCTCGGCGTCTCCACCCCGTAGGACGGATAGGCCACCGGAGGTGGTGGACCAGGAGTCTGCGGAGGGGGACGTTACCAACCTGGAGGACCTACCCATCCCGGCCGAGTGGCACGTGGAGGGAGGCCCGTCCAGGGAGGAATTCTGCCAGGGCCAGAGGGAGTGCCCTACCCTTGAGGGGCTGAGGCGACAGGCCGAAGCCCAGGCAGCAGGGAACGTTGAAGGGAACTACAGTGTTTACTGGGAGGATGGCCTCCTCTACAGTGAACCCAAGGCACCCCTACATGGATCGTCACGAGCCTTGGTAGTTCCTCAACGTTATCGAGCCTTCCTTTTAGAGTTGGCTCACGAGATCCCCTTGGCAGGACACCTGGGACAAGACAAGACCTTCGCCCGTCTTGTCCCACACTTTTATTGGCCTCAGATGAAAGTGTCGTCCGATACCTACTGCCGGACATGTGTGTCTTGCCAAGCCAGTGGGAAAACAGGGGTGAAGCTGAAAGCTCCCCTGGAACCACTTCCTGTCGTTAGCACCCCCTTTGAAAGGGTGGGCATCGACATTGTGGGTCCGTTAGATCCGCCAACATCAGCTGGTCACAGGTTTATCCTGGTCCTGGTGGATCATGCCACACGGTACCCAGAGGCAATACCTCTGAGGACCATAACAGCACCTGTTGTGGCTAGGGCCCTGATGGGAATCTTTACCCGAGTGGGTTTTCCCAAGGAAGTTGTGTCCGACAGGGGGACCAACTTCATGTCGGCATATATGCGGGCAATGTGGAAGGAGTGTGGAGTGACCTACCGGTTCACAACTCCTTACCACCCCCAGACAAATGGTCTGGTGGAGAGGTTTAACAAAACCTTGAAGGGCATGATCAGAAGTCTGCCTGAAAGCCTGCGGAGGAAATGGGACGTCCTCCTACCCTGTTTACTTTTTTCTTACAGGGAAGTGCCACAGAAGGGAGTGGGCTTCAGCCCCTTCGAGCTTCTGTATGGGCACCCTGTACGTGGACCTCTTAACCTGGTGAGAGACGGATGGGAAAGAACTCCCAGAAAGCTCCCCCAGGATGTGGTGAGCTACATGCTGGCCTTCCGGAGCCAAATGGCTAAGTTGTGGAAGCAAGCTTCTGACAACTTGGAAGCCAGCCAAGTAGTAATGAAGGCGTGGTATGACCACAACGCTCACCCGGTGGAGTTGGAGCCTGGCCAGAAGGTGTGGGTGATCGAACCAGGAGAGCTTAGTGCCCTCCAGGATCGCTGGTCAGGACCCTTTGAGGTGTTGGAGAAGAAGGGTAAGGCTACCTACTTGGTGGACCTGAAGACCCCTCGTCAGCCCCTGCGGGTGCTGCATGCCAACCGCCTCAAACCCCACCACGAGAGGCCCGAAGTCATCTTGATGATGGTGACTGACGGAGGAGAGGACGTGGAAAGCGAGCCTCTCCCTGATCTGTTTGCGTCTCAGGAAAAGGATGGGTCGGTGGAGGGAGTGATTCTCTCCCCATCTCTAACTCCTGAACAGCAGGAGGACTGTCGCCAGGCCCTGGGGCAGTACTCTGCGTTGTTCTCCCTTGTCCCGGGTAGGACTCACCTGTGCGTCCATGACGTGGACACAGGAGACAGCCCACCTGTGAAGTCCAAGATCTACCGGATGTCAGACAAGGTGAAGGCCAGCATTCATAGTGAAGTCACTAAGATGCTGGAGCTAGGAGTGATTGAACCTTCTAGCAGCCCCTGGTCCAGTCCGGTGGTGTTAGTACCGAAAGCTGCACCACCGGGTGCCCAACCAGAACTGAGGTTCTGTGTGGACTACCGGGGACTGAATTCAGTGACAAAGACTGATGCACATCCGATCCCTAGGGCGGATGAATTAATTGACCGGCTGGGAGCTGCCCAATATCTAAGTACCTTTGACCTTACTTCAGGGTACTGGCAGATCTCTTTGACTGATGGAGCAAGGGAAAGGTCAGCCTTCTCCACGCCCAATGGCCACTACCAGTTCTGTGTGATGCCCTTTGGGCTCAAGAACGCACCTGCCACGTTTCAGCGCCTGGTAAACCAGATCCTCACCGGAATGGAGAGTTTCTCTGCTGCTTATCTGGATGACATAGCCGTCTTCAGTAACAGCTGGGAGGATCACTTGCGTCACCTGCAAGCTGTTCTCCAGGCCCTGAGACAAGCTGGATTGACGATCAAGGCCAGCAAGTGCCAGATCGGGCAGGGGTCGGTAGTGTACCTTGGACACTTGGTGGGTAGGGGAGCGGTGCAACCCCTCCAGGCGAAGATCGAGGCCATCATGGCCTGGGAACCCCCCAAGACACAGACTGAGGTCCGAGCATTTTTGGGCCTCACGGGATACTACCGCCGCTTCGTGAAGGGGTACGGTACCATCGTAGCCCCCCTCACGGAGCTCACGTCCAAGAAACAACCTCGACGGGTAGTCTGGACGGAGGCTTGTCAGCAAGCCTTTGAGAGATTGAAGAAAGCCATGTGCGAGGCCCCGGTCTTAAGGGCCCCAGACTTTTCCAAGGAGTTCATTGTCCAGACAGATGCATCAGAACATGGCATTGGGGCAGTGTTATCGCAACTCAACGAAGAGGGTCTGGATCAACCCGTGGTCTTCCTATCCAGGAGACTACTTCCCAGGGAACAAAAGTGGAGTGCAATAGAGCGTGAAGCCTTTGCAGTGGTATGGGCTCTGAAGAAGTTGCGGCCATACCTGTTTGGCTCGCACTTCCTAGTTCAGACCGACCACCGACCCCTTCGTTGGCTGATGCAAATGAAGGGGGAGAATCCCAAGTTGTTGAGGTGGTCTATTTCCCTACAGGGGATGGACTTTCAGGTGGAACATCGGCCTGGAGTGGACCACGCCAATGCAGACGGTCTCTCAAGGTATTTCCGCCTTAGTGATGAGAACTCCCAAGGGGTTGGGTAGCTCTCCCCACTTTCAGCTGGGGGGGACGCGTGTTAGACCTGTCAGCCCTTTGGGTGGTCCCTCCTCATCATTATTTATTTTGTCCCACTTTTGCCTCAAACCCTGTTTGAATTTTTCCTTTTTGGGAACCACCAGAGTTTTTCGTGTTGCTGCAGATTCAGGGAGCCATTTTAGCTACCCCTGAAACTTCTGTCTGAGGGCCTGGAGCACAAAATGGTGGCCACCTGTGACATCACCAGCATCCACTGGAACCTACCAGCACCTTCCAGAACATTCCAGGAGATTCCAGAACTCTGTGACAGTTGGAGACCGTTTAGAATGTTGGGAGGATAAGAGAGGCAGTTGGCAGTTGGAGCTGGCAGTTGGCACCTGACTGGTGAAGGGAGAGGAGCACAACAGTGAAGGAGGAAGGAGTGAAGCAGCAGGGGTGGAAACTTGTGCCTGGAGTGGGGTCCATAAACCCACCCTTGATACTTGTCCCTACTGATGGATCCCAGCCTATAGCCCTGTGTGGGAAGAAGACAGAAGAAACTTATCCTAAGGACCTGGACAGCAGGAACAGGCCTTAGAACCAAGAAAACAGCAAGATTCTGACCTGAGAACTGGTTTCCCTGGAGTCCGGCGTCGAGTAGCCTGAAGACCTGGAGCCCGAGGTGGAGAAGCGGCGCTGACTGAAGTAGCAGACGTCGTACCCGGAGCCGCCTGAGGTCGTGAGAGGGCGCCGACGGAGGTCGTGAGGAATACCAGAGGTCGAGGAGGAAGTGAACCGAGGTCGAGCGAGCGGCGTCATCGGAGGAGTGAAGTCCGCCCTCCGGAGTCGTCGGAGACCGAGGTAGAGGAGCACCGGAGGTCGGGAGTGAGGATCGCACTCCGGAGTCGCCCGGAACCTGTGTGGAGGAGCACCGGAGGTCGGGGGTGAGGATCGCACCCCGGAGTCGCCGGAAGTCGACATCGAGGCCAGGCCGGCCGACGTCATCGGAGCCGAGAGCGCCATCGGACCGGAGCCGCCCGAAGTCGACATCGTGAAGAGACTGCCCGACGCCGTCGAATCGGAGGTCGAGATCGAACCGAGGCCACCGACATCGGACCGGAACCGCCTACCGGCGTCGTCAAAGAACTGACATTGTGCCGAGGCCGCCGAGACCGAACCGGAACCGCCTCACGGCGTCGACACGACTCCAGCGGCGTCGGAACATCAGAAAAAGGGCAGTAAGTGGAGTAGAGGGCGCCTAAGGCCCTGTGGAGACCTGAGAGACTGCTCTAAGGGGCTAGGGAGGTGCTGAAACCAACCTGACTGTGCAAGGGGTGAACTGGGACTAACCTAGAGAGGTTGTGTGGAGAGAGAAAGCCAGGGCACTGGTATTCCCCCCTTTGATCTACCTCAGCTTAGGCCTCAGCCTTGTCCCAGCCAGGGAGTAGCCCCCCTCAAGCCTTCCACAACCCTACAAGCTGTGCCTGGGCCATATCAGCCCTTAAGAATTGAAGTGTCATCTGATTATATGAGGGTTGCTGTATACTTTTAATTATTTATTGGGGATACTGTATTTATTGAGTTTTTACCTATTTATTGCTGCACTATATTTATAGGTCCACAGGACTTGTTGGTGTACAATATTTATTGGTACAGTATTTATTGCCTCAAAGTATTTAATTGTCTGTATATATTGCACTTGTATTTATGCCCTGTTATTTATGATCACCCCTATTTATTTCATCAAACAGCCAGTATTTATTTGACCTGCACTATTTAAATTTGTATATTGTGATTGTCTTATTTATTTTTCCAATCAGCAACTAAGAGAAAAAGATAAAGAAGAATATTTTCATAATTTTTACGGTGTAGAGTCGTTTTTGGAACGGATGCACGCATGGTTATTGTATGGGTATATTGTATGCTTAGCACTGTGCCTGTTTCCTGACCACTCGAGCCAAGTTACCCCATTGTGTTGGGAAGGTCCACCACCACCCTGCGGAGTGGGAGTGGGGCTGTTTCCAACACACTGTGACAAAGATATGGATCCCAGATTGTAATATGTATGGCATAGCGCTGTGCGTTATAACATACACATCGAGGAAGGCACGTTAGATGGAGCAATATAACCCGTGCGAAGGCAAGTGTGGCATGACATATTCACGGGGTGGTGTTACAGTGCAGATGGGCTAGAGAGTGTCATAGCATACGCACTAGCTGGTGGAATACAACACAGAGGTGTGTGGCACTCGGCGGGCACTGGTGGGTGTAACACAGCATTGGGCTCAGCCAGGAGCACGCTGTGACTCTCAAGTGAGGTTCGTCTCCTTTCCAGAGAGTAAAATAAAAAGTATTACACATCCGGCGGTGGATGTGTGTTTTAATAACCAGGAGAGGGGTTTCTTGTATAGTTTGGTCAAATTTTTGTCGAATCCCCTTTGAATGGCTTGGTGTGTGTGTGTATTAATTGTGCCCGTCAATAGCTACCCATGTTTGTATAAATAAACGACAAGGGTGTCTACTTGGAGAGTACCCACCGGCGGGGCGCCGGGATTAGGCACGGTAGGGCGTCAGACATGTCAGAGCTTCACTAGCGGTGTAAATACATTCCACGTGGATTCATTGTATGCATAGTCGCCTTTTAATGAATATCGCGCAAATCGTCATGGTGATAGATACATACGGTTTGTCCAGCATGTCCTAGATGTTTCTATAAATATATATTTTTTTTAAATAATAATAACAAAGGCCAGCCCCGGGGGATGCCCCCGGGGCCATAAGTGGCCTGAGGAGGGGGGCAACGCAGCCCCCCTCCTAAAGAATTAAAAAGAAAAAAAAAAAAGGCCATGACCCGGGGGTTGGGGTCCCCGGGGCCGATTAAGGCCTTGGGAGGGGGGCCACGCGGCCCCCTTACAAATTAATTTTTTTCAACAAAAAAAAAATAGAGTGACAGCCCTGGGGGATGGGGTCCCCAGGGCCAATAAATTAGAAAAAGAAGGGGGGCCAAACAGCCCTCCTTCTTAAAAAAATAAAATAAATGAAAGACCGGCATCGCGCCGGAGCTCACGCCCCCTCCTTGCAGCACTCTGCAAACGCGCCCCCTTGCCAGTTGTAAGTTGGGGAATTAATTCCCCTTCAATACTGAGGGTCCCTGAGGGCCAACTAGCCCAATAGGTATCTCCAGTATGCGCCAGGGAGCTGTGTTGCAGACAGGTGTTCTGAGGCCACGCCCCATTTTACACCTCTATGCAACGCAGCTCTGTGGCGCTTACTGGAGGTACCTAGTGGGCTAGTTTGACCTCAAGGGGACTTAATCTCTCATCTTAGAACGGCCACAGGGCGCGTTTACACAGTGGTGAAGGGAGGGGATGGGGCCTGAGGTGACGTGTGCAAACACGCCCTGTGGCGCGTTTTAAGTTGGGGAAATAATTCCCTTTCAATCCTGAGGGACCCTGGGGGCCAACTAGCCCACCAGGTGCTTTCAGTAAGCGCCAATGCTCTGCGTTGCAGAGAGGTGGTGCAGGTTGTGCCCCTTTTTACACCTTTCTGCAATGGCGCTTACTGGACGTACCTAGTGGGCTATTTTGCCCCTAGGGACCCTCAGGATTCAAGGGGACTTAATCTCCCAACTTAAAAAACGGCCACAGGGCGTGTTTACACAGTGAGGAAGGGAGGGGACGGGGCCTGAGGTGACGTGTGCAAACACGCCCTATGGAGCGTTTTAAGTTGGGGAAATAATTCTCTTCAATCCTGAGGGACCCTGGGGGCTAACTAGCCCACCAGGTGCTTCCAGTAAGCACCACTGAGCTGTGTTGCAGAGAGGTGGTCCAGGCCGTGCCACTTTTTACACCTCTCTGCAACGCAGCTCTGTGGCGCTTACTGGAGGTACCTAGTGGGCTAGTTGGACCCTAGGGACACTCAGGATTCAAATGAACTTAATCTCCCAACTAAAAACGGCCACAGGGCGTGTTTACACAGTGGTGAAGGGAGGGGACGGGGCCTGAGTTAACGTGTGCAAACAAGCCCTGTGGCGTGTTTTAAGTTGGGGAAATAATTCCCCTTCAATCCTGAGGGACCCTGGGGGCCAACTAGCCCACCAGGTGCTTCCAGTAAGCGCCACTGCGCTGCGTTACAGAGAGGTGGTCTAGGTCGTGCCCCTTTTTACATCTCTCTGCAACGCAGCTCTGTGGCGCTTACTGGAGGTACCTAGTTGGACCCTAGGGACCCTCAGGATTCAAGGGGACTTAATCTCCCAACTTAAAATGGCCACAGGGCGTGTTTATACAGTGGGGAAGGGAGGGGACGGGGCCTGAGGTGGCGTGTGCAAACACGCCCTGTGGCGCGTTTTAAGAGGTAGTTTTAATCCTCTGCCCTATTATATTCTAGGGGCTTACAGAGGAGGTCATGCTAATCACAGGGGGACCCGAACGCATTGTGTTCCCTAGTGTATGTAGGTGTTTTCACTGTATTCTGAGTGTCTTTTAACATAGCACTGGCGCTAGGACAGGTTAGTCAGACTCAGTTACCACCAGTATCCGTCTGAAAAAGTTGCGGGTACAGGATGATTTTGCAACAAGGCTTCTTTCTGCTTTTCTTCGTCTTTGAGGACTTCTGTTGCTTCTTTCTGCATTTCTTTTTTTTCTTTCTGTGTGTTTTTTCTTCTTTCTTCACATGTCCTATCTCTGTAGGCATAGTTAGAAATTAGCATTTAAAAAACCTTTGAAATTCACTGAAAAAAACATAGGTTTCAGGCACGTTATAGTTAGGAATTAGCATTTAAAAAACCTTAGAAATTCACTGGAGAAAACCATAGGTTTCAGGGGCGTTATAGTTAGCTGGACTTTTCACTCGTACAAAACCATTGAAATTCCCCCGTTATAGTTAGTTCAGCTAACTATAACTCGCGCGCCCGCAATGCACTGCTGATGACGTCACATATTACATCACTCATGACATGGTCAGTGACATCACTCATGACATCACTGATGACATCTCAAGTGACATCACTGATTACATCACTGATGACATCATCCTTGTGATAGCGTGGCAGACCTCCTCTCCCCCTAATATAACCTTTGATACACACATTCAAAAATAGAAACTAAAATTTTCAAAACAATGGACATACCAATACCAGTTACAACAACCTATTCAGTAATTCTAAGATCCACATACACATCCATTCATTCACCAACAGTCCTATACAGTCACTCATACATGTACTCACTCATCATATGTACTCATACACCTATACATCCTGTTACACAACACCACTCACTTTGAGATGTCATCAGTGATGTCATGAGTGATGTCACTGACCATGTCATGAGTGATGTAATATGTGACGTCATCAGCAGTGCGTTGCGTGGGCGCATGTTATAGTTAGCTGAACTAACTATAAAGGGGGAATTTCAATGGTTTTGTACGAGTGAAAAGTCCAGCTAACTATAACGCCCCTGAAACCTATGGTTTTTTCAGTGAATATATATATATATATATATATATATATATATATATATATATATATATATATATATATATATATATATAAAATAATAAAAAAGCAAATGCAGCCTTTCATAACCAGAGCTGTATAATGCTGTAAGGACTCCCTTGTATATCATAAACAATACATTAAAAACAGGGGAAAACAACAGCAAAGCATGTTTGAAAACTGTATTAATGCTTTGCACTTACCACAATCTCTCAGATAGGACTGAAAGCATCGACAGCTCACAGGTTGCATTGTAGAAAACATAGCCTAGCAAAAGCTGAAAAGCTAACTCATAGCAACATAGAAATAAACTGGCACCGTGCCTTTAAGGCAGCCATGACCCCTAGCTTCCCATCATGCCTCAGGAGTGACAGTTATGTCAGTTGTTCTTTGCGGTGACTCAAAAGCCATGACACAAAGAGTTGATAATTCCTTAATAACCAAGATTCCTTTGCCCGGGGAGGCGGGAGGGTTGCTTATGACTTTCATGAGGATACCCCTGGAAGAGAACTAGGATTACAGGTAAGTAACTAATCCTTCTCTTCCAGGGAATCCTCATCAATAGTCATAAGCACTAGAATAGAATAGCGAGCCTCACCTCTTCCACCTGCGGGCAAAGGAAAAAATAATTAATAATCAAGCTCAGATAACTAAAACTTGAAAACCCAGATATCTTATTATCTGAATAGATTCCTCAAGGAGGCTTGGCCTTGGTTCTGGAATCGGATTCAAGACAATAATGCCTTGTGAACGTGTGTACCGATCTCCAGGTTGTTGCCTTGCAAATCTCTGCCATTGGAACATCATGCAAGAAAGCTATTGTAGCCGCTTTCCCCCTAGTGAAGTGTGCTTTAGGCGACAACAATAGGGGTTTATTTGCCAATTGGTAAGCCAATTTTATACAGGACACTATCCATCTCGAAATGGACCTTTTGGAAGCTGGAAAGCCTGTCCTCATGGATCCATAATTTAGAAACAATTGATGATTTTCTTATGCCTTTCGTTCCCTCCAAATAGAACTTGAGCACTCTCTTAAGGTCTAAGGAGTGTAGTGATCTCTCCGCAGGAGTTGCGGGATTGGGAAAAAAGGAAGTTAGGGAGATTGACTGGTTGACATGAAAATCAGATACAACTTTCGGTAGAAAAGCAGGGTGAGTCCTTAATACTACTCTGTTGTGGTGAAAAATAGTATATGGCTCTTTGGCAGACAGCGCTTGGATTTCACTTACTCTGCGCACTGATGTTATCGCCACTAACAAAGCGGTCTTCCATGTCAAATGCTGCAACGTGGCTTTATGGATGGGCTCAAAGGGAGGACCCATCAATCTAGAGAGGACTAGATTCAACTCCCAAGGAGGAGGAGGAGGCCGAACAGGGGGATACACTTTCTTCAACCCCTGTAGGAAATCCTTGACCACCTGTAGTTGAAAAAAGGAAGGCTGGTTTGGAGACTTTCTGTAGGCCGTAATGGCAGCTAGGTGTACCCTGATCGAGGAATACTTTAAACCTGATTTGGCCAAGTACAGGAGGTAAGGAAGAATGACCTCCTCCTGCCCTGTAGTAGGGTTACAATTATTACGAGTGCATCACAAGTAGAATCTTTTCCACTTAAAGGAGTATGACTCCCTCGTGGAAGGTCTCTTTGCTCTCTTAGGATGTGCATACAGTCCTGTGGTAAATTCAAGTGTCCATATTGCAGGACCTCAGGAGCCATGCTGCCAAGTTCAGTGAGGGAAGGTTGGGATGCAGAATCTTCCCGTCCATCTTGGTCAGCAGGTCCGATCTGTAAGGTAGTCTCCTGTGGGGGAGCACCGACAACTGTAACAGGTCTGGGTACCACCACTGATGAGGCCAGTCTGGAGCTATCAAGATCATCTTCATGTTGGATCGGATGTGCTTGGATACCACCTTCGGGATCAGAGACAGGGGAGGAAAGGCGTATGCAAATATTCCGGACCAATCCATCAAAAGAGCATTCCCCCTCGTCCCTGGACGGTGGAACCTGGATGCGAAGGTGTGGTATTTCTTGTTTTGGTCGTCTGCAAACAAATCTATGGAAGGTTGCCCCCACTGATGGAAAATATCTGCCACTACCTCGTCGTTTAGCACCCAATCTGGCTGGTCTTCGAAGTGTCGACTGAGTGCGTCTGCTCGCACGTTTCGCTCCCCTGGAAGATGCACCGCTGTGATGGAAAGGCCTCGGGCTAGAAGCCAGTGCCATATCGTTTGAGCTTCCAGGGAGAGCGGGCGAGAGCGCATACCACTCTGTTTGTTGAGGTAATACACGGTGGTCGTGTAGTCTGTTTGGACAAAGATCGAGTTGAACGTGATTGATGGCTGAAAAGCTTTCAGAGCTAGGTGGACTGCTCGCAGCTCCAACATGTTTATATGGTAGTATTGTTCCTTGATGGACCACCGTCCCTGCATCTGCAGGCAATCTATATCCGTTCCCCACCTTTGTAGAGATGCATCCGTTACTAAGGACTGCGTCGGAACTGGTTGATGGAAGGGGACTCCCACTAAGAGGTTCTTTGGTCGAGTCCACCATACAATACTTTGCTGCTTGTGAAAGCACAATTCGGTCTTCCCAGTGACCCGATGCTTGGTCCCACTTGTCCTCTAGGTCCTGTTCCAAAGGTCTCATTCTCAGCCTGGCGTTGGGAATGAGAAATATGCAAGAAGCCATCAATCCTAGCAGAGATGCCACTTGCCGGACCGTTGTACGAGCTGTCCGGAGAAGAGTTTTGCACTTCTGTTGCATTGAAGAAAGTCTCTCCTCCGAAGGAAACGCTCTTCCTAAGCTTGTATCCAGCGTGGAGCCCAAATAATGGATCGTCTGGGTAGGCCGGTGAACTGATTTCTCCATGTTCACATGCAGACCTAGCCTGTGGAGCAGATTTAGACAGATTTGGAAATCGCTCCTTACTTGCTGAGGTGATGGCCCTTTCAGGAGCCAATCGTCCAAGTACGGGTAAACGAACAGACCCCTTCTGTGTAGAGCCGCCGCCACCACCGCCATGCACTTTGTAAAGACCCGTGGGGCAGATTTCAGTCCGAAGGGCAACACCTTGAAATGGTAATGCTTGCTGCCGACCATGAATCGTAGATATTTGCGATGACGGGGAATGATAGGTATGTGGAAGTACGCATCTTGGAGGTCCACTGAACACATCCAATCTCCTGTTTGCAGACGTGGACATATTTGATGAAGCGCCAAAATGCGAAACTTCTCCTTCAAGATGACCTTGATCAGCAATCGAAGGTCCAGGATAGGTCTTAATTTGTGCTCTTGATCTCTTTTTGGCACCACAAAATACCTGGAATAAACTCGCTTCCCCCGCTGAGAAGGAGGAACCTCTTCTATGGCCTTTTTCCGCAGAAGGGTTACCACTTCCAGTCGCAGTAACTTTAGCTGGTGAGGACGAGATCTTTTCGGAGGGATGTCCTTTGGAGACACACGAAAACGTAGCGCGTATCCATTGCATAGTATACTGAGCACCCAACGGTCTTTTGTTATTTTGCACCACTCTCTCAGATAATGTGAAACACTTCCTCCCACTGGAGTGGACAACGGCGCCAGAGGAAGCTCTTGCTCATTGCTTCCCCGCTGATCTAGCTGTGGTAGAGGACTGCTGCTGATGACCTCCTCTACCCCTGTTTGACTTATGGCTTTGGAACAGTTTTCCTTGATTTTTGTTTAGGGACCACTAAGGGGTTTGAACCCTCTGTTGGTAGCCCTTTTGCTGGTTGGGTCGGTACCTCCGCTTGAACTCTTTTTTCTTTTCTGATCCCACCGCCTTAAGAGTGTCTAACTCGGCTTTCATCCAAGCCATCTCCTCATCGGTATGAGTGCCAAACAGTGAGGAGCCAGAAAAAGGCAGGTTAAGGATCCTCTGCTGCGCATCTGGCTTGAGGGATGTTAGTCTTAACCAGGCAGACCTCCTAGCGCAAATACCATGCGCATAAGAATGCGCCGACAGTGTGGCACCATCCGCTGCCGTGCTAATCACTTGGTTAGCTACAAGGGATCCTTCCTTGATGACCTCTTCAAAGACCCTTTGATCTTCCTTTGGTAGCTTTTCCTTGAAACGGTCCAAGGAGTCCCATAAGGCTCTGTCGTAGCGGCCTAATAAGACTGCTGCGCTGGATACCTTTAGTGATGATGCTGCAGACCCGCAAACCTTCCGCCCCCAAGAATGCTGGGACTTACTTTCTTTGTCAGGGGGGACCAACGAAGTTGCAGACACTGCGTGTGTTTTTCTTGCCGCCGCGACAATAACAGAATCCGCAGGCGGATCTGATTTCAAAAATACCGGGTCTGTTTGGGCTGGCTTGTATTTTTTCTGGATTCTAGCTGGTGCAGCTTTAATTGTAGAGGAGGCTAGGAAAATGTCCATCACTGGTTCCAGAAGCCCAGGAACCAGAGGCAGCAACGGACGAGACGCAGATCTCCGATGTAGTGTCTCAAAAATCGCCGTTGTTGCAACTTGAGGAGTCGACATCTCAATGTCCAGCTTCTGAGCTCCTCTCTGAAGCACCTCATGATACCTATTTATATCATCTATCGGAGACACTCTTGATTGAGGGCTATCCGATAGGGTGGGTGAATAGTCTCTTTTAGAGGAGCGGGTGGAGGAGGAAGACCATGTAGGAGACCTTCTTCTTTTGTGATGGGAAGTAGAAGGTCTGCGCTCCCGCGATCTTCCAGTACGGTCATGTTGTGTAGCTAAAGGCGATCTATCCACCTCTTGCACCAACCTGCCGGATTCCTACTCCAGTGATGGATGGGAAGAAGCCACCTTGGAGATAAGTGAACAGAAGGGGAAGCCCTTTTGTGATGTGAAAGAGATCTTTGACGCGACCTCCCTGAATGTCGCTCTGGGGACGCAGATGGTGAATGCGTTGTAGGACGCCTCGAGGAATGATAGGATGAGTGCCGTGACGCTGATTCTGTCACCAAAACTACTGAACCTTCTCCAGACCTCACTGACTTGAGTCTCGACGTCGACCGTATGACCTGCTCTGACGGAGCCCTTCTCGACATGGACCTTGACCTCCTTCTAGACGTCAAATTTCGGCCAGGTGTTGGAATTGATTTCGACGTCGACTCTCTGTTCTTCGACATCGAATGTCTCGCCGACGACGTCAGGGTACTTCTGCGCCTCGACGCCGATCGTCGTCGGGTCGACGACGGCAAAGGACTTCTGCACCTCGACGTTGATCGTCGCTGGGTTGACGACGGCGGAGGGCTGCCGCTCCTCGATGCCGATCGTCGCCGGGTTGACGACGGCGGAGGGCTTCTGAACCTCGATGCCAAACGCCGCCAGGTTGATGACGGCGGAGGACTCTCGCCCCTCGACACCGATCGTCGGTGGATTGACGACGGCGGAGGGCTGCCAGCTTTTGACGCCGAACGCCGAGATGACGATGGCGGAGGGCTGCTGATCCTCGACGCTGACCGTCGCCGGGTTGACGACGGCGGAGGACTTCTACTCTTCGATGCGGATTGTCCCCGAGTTGACGTCGGCGGTGGACTTCTGCTCCTCGACGCTGTTCGTCGCCAGGTTGACGACGGCAGAGGTTCACGATTCTTCTACAGTGAATGCAGCAACGTACCTGTATGTCGGCGTTCTCTTGACGGCGAGCCCGCCGTCGAAGGTCTTTTCTTGGACGTATGTCCCACCGGTGGTAGCTTTCTCAGCGCCGAGCCCGACGCTGATGGAATCTTGCTTCTAGAAGAGGATCTGGCCCTCTTAGAGCCCTTTCTCACCGGTGACCTGCCTCTGGAAGTTGATTTATCCTTCTCTGCCAGCCCATAAGGACGGATACGCTCCCTGTCTTTTAGAGTCCTATAAGATAAAGTCTGGCAATGAGGACAAGTATTGGGGACATGGTCCTTAGGTAGACAGAGGATACAGACTGCATGAGAGTCTGACCTGGTCTTCTTTTTTCCACAAGAAGGGAGCCGGAAAGAACAACTGACCTAACTGTCACCCCTGAGGCATGATGGGAAGCTAGGGGTCATGGCTGCCTTAAAGGCACGGTGCCAGTTTATTTCTATATTGCTATGAGTTAGCTTTTCAGCTTTTGCTAGGCTATGTTTTCTACAATGCAGCCTGTGAGCTGTCAATGCTTTCAGTCCTATCCGAGAGATTGTGCTAAGTGCCAAGCATTAAAACAGTTTTCAAACATGCTTTGCTGTTTTTTTTCCCTGTTTTTAATGTATTGTTTATGATATACAAGGGAGTCCTTACAGCATTATTCAGCTCTGGTTATGAAAGGCTGCATTTGCGTTTTTATTATAAATATATATATATATATATGTATATATATTATATATATATATATATTCACTTAAAAAACCATAGGTTTCACACATGTTATAGTTAGCTGGACATTTCACTCGAAAAAAAACAATGAAATTCCCCCGTTATAGTTAGTTCAGATAACTATAATTCGCGCGCCCGCAATCCACTGCTCATGACGTCACATATCACATCACTCATGACATGGTCAGTGGCATCACTCATGACATCACTGATGACATCATCCCTGTGATAGAGTGGCGGTCGCGCGAGTTATAGTTATCTGAACTAACTATAACGGGGAATTTCATTGGGTTTTTTCGAGTGAAATGTCCAGCTAACTATAACATGTGTGAAACCTATGGTTTTTTAAGTGAATTTGCAAGGTTTTTTAAATGCTAATTCCTAACTATAACGTGTGTGAAACCTATGGTTTTTTAAGTTAATGTGTAAGGTTTTTTAAATGTTAAGTTATGTATGTATTATTATATTTTTTATATATTTATTTTTCAATAAACTACCTATGTATATAGTTATAGATTGACTGTATCCTGTAATATGGAATGGCTCGTTTAAAATGTTTGGTTTTTTTAAAGGTTTTTCACCGTGCGCACACGGTGAGCGCACCCCGCGAATTTTTGAAAAAAAAATTACATGTGTTTTTAGCCCTTCGGGGTCCTTCAGGGACCCCCTGACGAAGGCTAGGGGGTCAGGAACTCTCTACCCTGCCCCCTTTTCACGTTCTCCACCTTTCTTTTTCACTGTCACACACCAAACACACAAAATGGCGGCCGACACTTCCTGATTTCGACCGATTCGAATGTTGACTGACATGTAACCACCAATCAGAATTGCGCGCCTATAGATATTTATGTACTTTTAACTGCAATTTTCTCAGGAACTACTGAACAGATTGACTCCATATATGCGAAAGGCACATCCCTGACCTGAGGACTACCTCTTTGCCAAATTTCAAGTCATTCTGTTCAGCCGTTCGGGCTGTACCTTCGACTAAAGGTCCTATGGGAAAATGCATGGGGAAAACGCGTTTTGGGACCCCCCTTTTTTCTCAGCCCCCACTTGACGAATCACCCCGAGACTTTCAGGGTAGGAGCTGAGCGGAGCGCCCCATTAGTTTTTAAAATTTCGCGAGGATTCGTCAACCGGCGCCAAAGTTATTCAAAATAGAATTTTCAGATTTCCTATGGAAACACGGTCCTAACTATAACTATCTACTGGCGACCGCCAGTAGATAATATAGATAGATAGATAGATAGATACATATATGTTTATCACATATATGATTGTGTTTCCGGGGTCCCGCGCATGGGCGGGAATATTCTAGTGCTTATGACTATTGATGAGGATCCCTTGGAAGAGCACCACTGCTGCAGTGTGACAGTCCGGATCCTTGCATGGTGAGAGTCCTTCCTCGTAGTGAGACAGTCCCACCATTGCTGTGTGAGCATCTCCATCCGGATGGAGAGACAGACCTCTGGCAAATGACAGCCACTGGCTGCAGCCCTCCCCGCCGAGGGTCAAACCAGGAAGCGGCTGTATGGTTCGTATTTAGGTTCACGGCTGACGCTGGGGTAAAAGATAGGTGAGAGGGCGGAAGATGTGTGCGTGGGAAAGAGCGCATGGGGGGGCGGGCATTGGCTCAGGCGAAGCCGGGGATTCAGGCCTTGAGGCTGTGGCATGCAAGAGGGCACTGCATCATTTCTGTACAGCGTTCCTACCTCTTGTCGAGGTCTGAAGGCGCTATGCAGTGTGGCGGAGAAAGGAATACGGTTGCTTCAAGGAGCTGCATACAGTTGTCATTTCGGAGGCGTGACATGTAGCAATAGTAACGACGTGTTTCGTGTAGCGCCTCGCACAACGCTTTATCCACAGAGTTCGTGCAAAGAGAACTAAGAGCAACAACTCTGCATTGGCCCACTTTACCAGCTTAGGGGGCGCCATGTGTATTAAAATACCCAGAGAGAGAAAGCGGTCAATAGTATAGAGCGCACAACAAAGGGGCTGCACCGCTCTGTGTATCATCGCTGACCCATGGGCGCTAGATCGCTTTACAAGAGCACCAAATTACAATAAGACTCTTTTTGGCAGGATGTAGGGGCATTCATGTGCCAGCAGAGGTTTTGATATTCCCAGGTTTTGCACCCACTCCAAACACACGGTAGTGTTTAGGCCTCTTATTTGTCACAACCTTACAAACCTGCCATCTATAGCAATGCAGTTCTGTCTCACAAAACAATGAGGATCTTTTTGAAGTGTAGAATCTATCCTTATCTGTCTAATGATGCATTTCTCTTTTGACTCCCCTCTTCCACTCCCACTCAATTCTCACACCTCCTCACAGTCCCCGATTAGTCTTTCCTTTGCCATTTACTGTCTCCTCCCATTCTCCGCCATTCCATGTGTCTCCTTTTCACTTCACTGTCTAACGCACCCATTGTCGCGCTGTCCTGCACCGAGCAAGATGTACACTTCACAGCCTCTTACAAAATTAGTTTTGTTTTCCTCCTCCCATGCAGTTAGGGTTTCAGGTATCCGTCCGAGAATGAAATGCATCAAACAATTTAAGAACAGTAGATGTTGTAGCACCAAGGATAACATGGCTAAATACTTATACGGTCCCAAAGGCGAGACCTATTGGCTATGCCAATGCTTGTTCTTAGTGATCTCCAACAAAATTGATAAAACCATTGCATGTAAAGCTCAAACGTCCTAACAATTTGTGCAATGTATAATACAAACTTCTAGTTAAAAAGAGGAATACATACATAAGGAGTTAATCATCTCATCTTCCAGGTAGGGCGTTAGTCAAACCCCTGCTGTGTGGTTGGTACTTGGCAGGCACCTAACCTTTATTACAGTTGATCATGTCAGTCAAGGTTGATGCAATGAACGTAATAATGAAATCCCTCCCCAGGGTGTGAAAACTACACCATACGTACATATACACAATCCAACTGTATGGTTTGACTAGGAGAAGTGACTTAACAACATTCCCTCCTTTCATGATAGAGTTACAAAATGGTATACTCACTCTTTTTAATGTTTTGTTTACAATAATTAAGGACAATTAGCAATAATGTTGTGCAGGACTGTACAAAGATTTTTTTAAGGTATCCCACATGTGCCATTTTTCTTTTCTAGTTTTTTCATCAGGTTGGATTCTGAACAAAAAGGTGCTCACACAAACCAATGAATTCTGCTACTTATGCTTTGGGTTTTCGTCAAATAATGGTTGAATGCTTCAAATAAAGATGGAATGCTAGCAAGATAGATAGAATCCTGCACTTCCTACTTCGTCCACTGTATTTTCATTTTCACTCTTACAGGGAGGTAGAGCAGGTGACCTGCTATAACCTCCAGTTCTGATCACTTGTAGATGGTCTATGCACCATTTTACAGGTCCCTTATATTTCCGGCCTGGAAGGACAAGGTACCAGTAAAAAGGTGCTACTTTGAATCAGAGAAGCAAGCAGGTCAATCATCCAGGTGCAGCCACTGGCAAAGCTGATACTAGAATAGGGTCCAAGAGGTCTTTCAAGTCTGGATCATTACAGCGTATCTCGTCTGAAAGCAATCCCCAGACCTACAGACCACCAGGGAAATCAGAGTGCAGGGAAGGTGGTTGCTGGCAATAAGGGACACTGTGAAGATTAGTGAGGATAATGGCTGAGAGATGGAAAAAAGAGAGAGGAAGGTGGATGACAGTGGAGCAGTAGAGAATAGGATAGCACTGGACCTAGCAAACAACGTGGATAAAACGAGAAGGTTAAATAAGCTGAGAGATGGTGAGACAGAGAAGAGGAGTGTTAAAGGCAGGTGAGATGTACAGAGGGAAAAACAAAGTCAGAGAGAGGACGACAGTGCATAGAGGGCGGAGGACGAAGTGAGACAACAGTGAAGAGCGGTATTAAGAGGAAGGAAATACTACAAATAAAATAATTAAGCCATGTGTGGCTCCTACTTTTTGTCCAAGGCTACATCAAAAATTTAGAGGGATTGGAGTGGAAGTATAATAATACCATCGGCTCGTTTCAAATATTACAATGGTATTTCCATTCTACACCACATTTAACTAAACACAGAAAGCGCCGGCATATATTCTTTATGAACTTTTATTTTCAAGATGGAAATTATTTGTTCAGCTACTATAGATATTTGACAGCCCTTTGTGGTAGACATAAAAGAGTCTCCAATCCTAAAGGTTCTTTCTTTCCTCCAGGGTCATTTTTCATACACTTTTCTCACAAATACTGAAGAAGATAGTGATCAGCATTTCAATATACCTGCCAAAAAGAAATTACTAGGTTACCTGTAGATTTTGCGGAAAAGAAAAAATGGTTGGAACAGCATTTTGCTTCAAATATCGTATCCCCCATCTCACATCAAATGAGTCCAAGGTAAAATGGTCACTACACAAAAAGTGATGTTTAGAGGGCGACCAGCTGCCTCGCTTCATATTCTGTAGCCACAGGCGAAGTCGTTTTCCATCGTGGATTGGAAAGCTTAACAAAACAAAACAAAATAATATTAGTCAAGAAGGCACATTAAAGAAAATGATCCAAAAATGCTAAGATACAATGAACACTCTGTCCTGTGCACAGCACACATGCTATAATCCATACAGAGCCATCACTATTTAAGGTATTAACAATACCGGCGTGGGTGTCCCTTTGTTTCTATGTAATCTGGATGGCGGTTTAAATGTTTGCATTCGAGAACTAGCAAGCTCATCAACGCTGATTTTGACTGCAACAAATTCTCCTTCCAACGCATCATGGAAAGAGTCCTGATGGTGCCTTAGACAAATGGAACTGACCTTGAAAGCAGACCTCTTTTGGTCACACCGGAGCTGTATGTAGGGTTTGGCAGAAAAACTGCAGAAAAGCAAATAGGTTAGGATCCATCTGTTTTTAGTATCATAGCTGTCACGTTTGAGAGACCAGGACTGAACTTAGCTACATGGATTTTAGGTCTAGATTGACAGTGAAACTGTTACCTGACCTTATGTGATCAACAAAAAAGAGCTTTCAGACTCCTACCTTGAAAGGGGCTTAGGCTCCACCCACATATGGTTTCCTTTGAGTACAGGATATGATTGAGACAAATTTCTGGACTTCCCCTAAAAAGGATGTTTGTATTGCACTTTTTGGCGCATGGCAAAGTTTATACCCAATACAGCAGGACTGAATTGTTTACGGTAGAAAGCCAATTATTATGGCTATAGGCCTGATCTGTTTATCATGAAATGTTATTTTAAAGTCACTAGACCAACATATTTATTGTGAAATGTATTTGCTAAATTCGATAGGCATTTAAGTGTGGATTGTTATTACTCTATATTAAAGCCTACAAATAGGTTGTTAGTTACAATGAATCTCACAGATTACTGAAGTAGGCAATGGTTTTCGGTTAGGTCACCTTAACGAAAGCAATACAACAAGATGTAAACCCCAGGCTAGTAGGTAAACAGAGGAACTCCGACTGATGAAATGGCACTGTAATAACTGGAGAACAACTGGAGAAAGATTCAGGATAATGCAGACAGGGGCATGTTCATATCCGCTCTGAGACGCTCCCACCAAATTGTCCGGCCCACCAAATGCACCACTCTGGCAGACGGCAACGATGCCAGAACCAACATAAGCGAAGAAATCTTTGCTATTGTGAAGCATTGCGAACACCCCCTCGCAGAACCTCTGCAACAATCCCACTCAATTCTTCAGTAGCAAAACCACAGCCATTTACAGCAACTTCAACCCGCAACTGCACCCAAAAGACCTAGCCAAATACCTCCCAATCTTATCCAGAGAACCAATGCTAACTGCATGCCCCATCACCACCTCAGAAGATATCCTCTCCACTCTAAAGTCCATCATCTCAGGGGCCACATCGGACCCCGGTCCCCACCATGCCTACTCAAGAGGACTGCAAACCCTCAGCGCCCTGCTCACACCCATTCTGCATGCCTCCACCTCTTCTACGACCTTCCTAGATGCTTGGAAACATGCAACTGTTCTCCCATTGCTGAAGAAATAGTCCGTAGACCCTTTAACGGTACCAAATACAGGCCAATCTCCCTGCTACCATTGTTGGCCAAGCACGTATAGAAAATCATGAACAGACGCCTCAATGAATACATCAACCACCAACTCTTTGACACCCCTCAGTCTGGCTTCAGAGCAATTCACAGAACGGAAACTGCCTTCATCGCCGCCACAGATGGCATCCACATAACTCTATATAAAGGAGACACTGAGGCCCTCATTCGCCAGGACCATTCCGTAGCTTTTGACTTGGTATCCAATTCCATGTTCATGAATGCCCTCAACATAAGCAGACTGGAAAACGGGAACACTCTCTATGTAGGGATCAAAAACAAATTCACCAGAAGGCCGTGGACAATTCAGAACTCGGCAGCCAGAATCATTCTCAACCTCCCAAACCGCACTCACATCACATCACACCTGAAGGAGCTCCAAATACACAAAACTCCTCACCCACACTTTCAAGACAATACCTAACACTGACCCACCATAGCTCAAAAATCACATCTGCTTTCACTAACCTTCCAGACACCTCTGCTCATCCAGACTCCTACTTGCACGCAGCCCATGATCACGGAAAAGCATATAGAGTAGTCGAGCTATCTCCTATATCGCTCCTGAACGCGTGGACAGACCTGCCACTACACATAAGTGCCTCCTACTCATTTCTTGAATTCCACAAGAATTTGAAGACTTGGCTTTTCGAGCAGCCCCACAAGGGCCTAGGTTAAGCTAGACTCACACCTGCTCAGGGCCACCATTCTCTACCAGGCGATAGTGTACTCTACAGATCTGCAGAGCAAAACATAACACCAAGTGTGACAAACTGTGGATATAGACGGCTTCCTTTGACAGAATCCTTGTTAGGCCTTCTTAGCAGAGATAGTATTTTGCTCACCAACTGTCATTTTGTATACCTTTCTAATTTTATGCCTATGTGTCAGATGAGTGTTGTGTGGGAAAGCTTATGCTCACAACTAGGCCTAAATTGGTTATGGTGGAAAGGTATAAGCCTGTTTGGTGCACTGGAAATGTTATGTCTGGTGCCATAGGTCTGGTCTGCTTATTATGAAACATTATGACAAAGGCAATTGGTCTAGCGTATTAATTGTAAAGAGTATATTTTAAAGCTAATAAACCTTTATAAGTATGTTGGTATCAGATTATTTTACAGGCAATAGGTATTTTGTTACAAGAAATCTCACGGATTACCATAGTGAGCAAGGATATTGGAGTCGGCCACCCACTATGACAAACCCGGAGGGGTTTACACTGTGATGATTCTTGTTCGCCCCTATTGAGAGGTATTATAACTTATTTTGCAAGCTGTTTATCTACATATTTTTAATATTATAACTATGCATGATGGTTGCCAGTTTATGTGCACTTGAATAGGTCGGAGCTGGATAAAGTGTAAAGCCAATGTTAAGGAGTAAAGACTTCATCTGTTCATTGGAAAAGTCTTGTCAGATTTCATGGGGTTAATCTGTTTATTATTAAATGTTATTACAAAGCCAGGAGGCATGAACTGCTTATTGTGAAAAGCATGTGTTAAAGGCAATAGGTTTTTAAGGAAACATTGTTATTATACTGTGCTAACACCTGTAGGTAGGTATTTTAATGCATGGAATTTCACAGATTTACGTAGTAGACAAGGGTTTTGGTGTTGCTGATTCTCCTGAACAAACTGCGAGCAGAGAAAATATGCACTACAATAATCCTTGTTAGGCTCTCTTAGGAGAAATAGGATTTTGCTTTGCCAACTATAATTTTGTATACCTTTGTACTTTTAGGATTGTATGCCGGATCCTAGCCTTGTGGAAAGCTTGCAACGGGCTTCAGTTGGTTATGGTAACAAGCCAATGATCAGGCTAAATGCCTGGTTGTTAACTATGAAAAGTTATGATAAAGACAGTGGGCCTACTATCATATTGACTGTGAAAATTGTATGTTAAAGCAGTGATTCAAAACCTTTTTACAATCAAGACCCAATTTTAAGAACAACAAACTGTTGCAACCTACTTAGCTTTAATGGACATGAGGCGGGTAAATATTAATGTAACTAAACCACTGTGTGGTAGTGCACTTTCATTTACAGAAATCACATTTTGATTGAAATGGCCTCTAAATTTGCACAGCCATACAGTTTTACTGATAAAACTATATGGCACTCAAATGATGTATGGAAATTGGGTTTCAGTGACTATTTTAATTTGTGCATCACCAAGTAAAGTGTCTTGATTTGTTTTGATCCTATTAACGTCTTTGTTTCCATCATACTTCAGAATTTACCAAAAAAGCCCTTAATTTTTGTTTTTCTAACAGCTGAATGTGTACAGTTCATTTACAGGTATTTAAATGGTGTTGTCTTTTACAAAAAATGACATCCTACAGCTTTTCATTTTAAACTCTCTGTACCCAGGCAAAATTGTCACATAATTCACTGTACTTTTTATTAGGAAGGGTCATGCAATGATCAGGAATGGGTGAGAATGTTAGTCTACCCACAGAAGGTATCACATAACACATGCCTCAAATATATTCAGTTCAACTACCTCCACAAGACCTACCTCACTCCTAAGAAACTTACTACAATATATGGGGAAGAGCCCAAGTGTTGCCCACGATGTGCACTAGAGGAGGCAGATTTCGGCCATAGGACCTGGTCCTATACACAGGAGTTCTGGGCAGCAGTAGTCTGGAAATTAGATATGACAGTTCACCGCAGTATAAATTGCACTGTAGAGCTGCGCTTGATAGGGTCCTTCCCTAGGCCAAAACCCAAGAAAATGGGGAACAGATGTATTGATTTGGCGCCGATACTGGTCAATGGACAGATTGCCATGACTAGGAAGTCAGCGACAGACCTGGTGGTGTCACGATGGGAGGCTGCTGTTAAGGAATGGGCTAGAGCGGAAGACCTTGTGCTTCGGAGAGAGGAAGCGAGGGGGATGAGGAGATGGCCCATAGAACCTCTTTGGACAGAGGTACTGGATGCCTTTGAGAGCCCAATCGAATGGGCTGGTTCTTCTTCCAGTACCTCAGGTTCTGAAGAGGGGGGCGGTACAGTGTATAGTAAAGTGGTCTCTGCCACCATAGCTGTTGGCTTACTAGTAGGAGTTGGGCGACTTCTTGTAGGAGTGCGGTACACACCTTTGGTTTGCCAGTGATAAGCATTATCCCATGTGGATAATGCCCAATGTAGCCTCCCTTTGATTCAAGGGGGGAACTCTTTCACCCTGGCCTCCTAGAACTCATACAAGACAGATATGGTTCATATTAGACCACCTAGACCCAACTGTTTGGTTCTCACTTACGAGCTTTGTTTTCTTTATGTATAAAAGGGATGTGTGCTGAACACAAAGGTTTAGCCTCCACAGAGAATAGGAGGGGCCTGTGTATTTATAATATTGTAAGTGTCTCAGCTATGTAGAGCATCAAAGATAGACCAGTACACTGTATGTTGTTGGTATATTGATCTCTCATCGACATGGTGGAATTGTTTATGTATTGTATCATCGCACAGTTTGTACAGGCAATAGGCATTTAAGGCTAGATTACTATTACTCTGAATTAAAGTCTACAGATAGGTTAGTTTAGTAGGCAAGGATTCTGGTGTTGGTTACCCTCTACAATAAACCATTAGTATAGAATATTGGCACGTTATTTTATGGTGAGCTGTAATAGTACATAGAGGATATTGGATCCTTAGATCGAATGGTGTTGCTGGCCTTATTATTATCCATTTAAATAGACATATGTGCACTGAAACCTTGTGGTTTTAGAAATACTGGAACATAATTGGGTTTGCAGTTACAGGTAAGGGTACTCAAACAAATGTGTGTGCATTACAAAGAGATTGTGTACACAACAACACAAAGACGTATGCAGGACAAGTTTATAGACAATAAGGATGCAATACTAATATTTAACTGTAACATGTAGCCAATGAAAATCCCTTGCCACTGGAATGATGCAAAGGTCTGCCAATACTTAAAGGAAACACAAAGACACGCATGCATATCAACTGAAAAAGTTGAACAATAAGAAGGGTACAGGATATCATTCTGCCTATGCGAGAAGCAAGGTTCAGGCGGAAGTGACATTACTAGACACCAGCCTGCCAACAAGAAGGAAAGACACACACACCAGAAAGACACAAAAGCATACTTTCGTTTCTGATTTATAATTCTTAGCATGGCGATATGGGCCATTGGGTATGGGTGATATTCAGATGGGTCTAGAGTTCTCCTCAGCCACATTTCACAGTTCTTTTTATACCAACTGTAGCGTAGCTAATGATTCATATAATGCCAGGGAGTTGAGAACGGTCTAATTCGGAGTATAAACATGTCACATCTTTGGTATTTTTCAACGAATCCCTTACTTACGTTTACCATGTGAAAGACTATAACCTGGGTACGCAGGGGGCCTATAGAATAAATAGTAAAGAATATATATAAAATGCAGTACAGACTCGCTTCCCTGTTCATCTTTTCTTCCTCCTAGTTCTTAACTTGCTCTTATTTGCTGCATTTTGAAATCTATAAAGAAGATACTAAAACCTCATAGCCCGATATCAAGGAAACAGTGGATGAGAATATTTGCTCTTAAAGTACAATTGAGGGACATTATGATTGACATTTAACTTAAATATTTTGAATGAATGTGCAGCAAGTGTTAAACCATGCTGGATTCCTTCGGACACAATATTGTCCTATGTTGTATTTTACTATTACCGAAAATGTTAACATTTTGAAACTGAACCATCACAGAATCGCTGGTGCTGGAAAGAACGCTCCACGGGAGGTGTGGACCTGATTGAGCACTCCAAAGTCAACCGAAGGCCTTCTTTTATATAGGAAACACTTTATACAATTCATTCAAGACAAAAATTTGAACTTGTTTAACTTTAATGAAACTTGAACTTTAGTCACAAGACAAGGCGCGCGCCAGGTAAACACTAGGACATTTCGCACCTATTATAATACCTGGCTACATTTCAAATTTTACAATTGGTTCACGTAATACAGCAGCAGGTTCCAGGGCGACGACTCTTATTAAGAATGGCTTCGGGCGTTGACACATACTTTGCTAAGCAGGTGCTCTATTTTGACAACTTAACCGGCAGGTATAGAACAGACTCATTATACAAATATCCTGGCTCAACAAAGGCTGATGAAAATGACCGGAAAACTGGTTCTAAATTAACTTTAATAATCTCGATGAATGCACTGTGCTAAAATTCAAATGTTAGTATTCTCATTCTAGACTATTGAAAAATCAAAGACATGTAAAAAAAATAAAAACTGAACAGAAAGCACTAATAGCAGTGGTTATGAACCATCAAGTATAGGTGTGTCTATTATTGGAATTAATGTGAAGACTTATAGTTTATATATATAGCCACATCATATGAATTTAAATTTTATACAAACTGCACAATCTGCTAAAAATATCGTTCCTCCGAATCTTGCATTTTTTTAGCAGTGTTTTCAGTCCCTAAACGGAGAGATGTATTCGTTTTCAATTCACGACAAACACCACCGAGGCTCTGGAGGTCTCTGGGAATGAGAGTGTGCCAAAAATCCTATTTTCAAGCTCTTCTTCGGAACCAGTTCCGGGATCTACTGGCCCATGAACTCTCTAAACTGGAGTGAAGAAAGGGCACAGTGGGACTTAAAAAAACTAGAACAATCACACTCATTGACAAGGATTTAAACAGTGGTGGCTGGTGACATTTGAAAGTGGTAGGGCGTAACTTTATGTCTGAGTGCACCGTGGCGAGCGAGCGCGGCAAGCACGCCTGAACACCTTAAGGGGGATCGGGGGTATTCCCCCGAGAACATTTTGAAAAAAGAGTGGGTAAATGATGCATTTTCAAGCAAATTTGAGAAGCAAGAAGGTTAATAAAGCAATTGTGAAAGTGCAGTTATTACATTGATAAAGGGATGTCATATAACAACATGCAGCTAGAAATGTTTCTGAAGCGAAGCCCTGCCAGTGCCACGCACCTCTGAGCAATATACACGCTGTGTGCCAGCAGGGCTTAGCGTCAGAAACATTTCTATTGTTATGTTTTTGAAGCTAGGCCCAGTGCTGGCACTCAGTGTGTATGCTTCTCAGAGGTGCATCACGCATGGCAGGGCCTGTAGCTTCAGAGTGAGAAACATTTTATACACCAGTCTGCGTTCTCGCTTTATAAACACTAACACTCTTTGAAGTGCAGAGTCACTTCAAACATTTGCTTAAAAACGACCCCAGCTATTCATCATAACTTTCACCCAGACTGCGCCTCCTATCCTCCCAGCCCGCCCCTCTCTACGCACATTATCCAGACCAGACAGAGTACTCGCACCCCACTCCACCGCCCAAACCCTGGCATCCTGCCGCCTCCTGGAGTTACAGCCAGTCGCGGTTAGCACTACTCGCGGGTGGGAGGGGGGGAGGGGGGGACGGGGTGTGGGCTGGGGCCGTGGGAGAATAAAAATGTTAAATTTAGAAAAAGAAAACTTACTTGACCGCCTCTGCTCCGCGTTGGCAATGGCGCCTCTTCGAACAGCACTGGAATGGCTACCCCTCAGCCAATCCTGGCGCTGCTGCAGGATTGGCTTAGGGCACTAGTTACTCTTCGACCGCGGCCTGCCCATTAGGAGACCGAAGGGCTCCTAAAGGGCATGCGCAAGCCAGTGGAAACACTGATGATGACCTTAAGTTAGAAAGGTCGAAACGCCGTCGACTCTGCAACGCTAATTTCGGCATTTTTATAGGTCTCCACAAACAATGGAATTATGGTTTTGTGATTTTAAACATTTTGTTTGACCTGTACTGATTACCTTATTATTTCTTCGCGCCGCCTCACGTTTTTTCTTAATCACTTGTGTCACTGCGCCGTTTATTCACCACATAACCATCAAATGCACAATGGATTGTTATGGTTACTGCAATTTAGTTGTAATTTTGTGCTTCTATATGCAAATGACAATCTTTTCACCTTCCCTTGGTCTCCCTGAATTTTATAGTGAGCAAAGTATAACAACAAACAAACCCAAAAGTGAAGCATACTTCAGCCAGTAACACTGTACACAAGATTATGCTCTACAGGAAGCCTGCAAAAATGAACAGACCCTAAACAATCCACGTCAGAGTAGTTATATAATTCAACAACATGAACTAAGAGCAGCACACCAAACTACACGGCTTATTTATTTATAAAAAGGAGTGTCCTGTGCTGACAATTTGAAGGCACAACAGTGTAGTGTCCTGCGAGACACGTTCTAGTGTCTCGACAGGAAGCTGTAATCCCAGCCACTCCCTCGAGGGCTGGACACACTGCACCCCACACCCATCCATCACGGGTGCCACGAGTGACGTGGCCCCGTCAATAAAAGAGCCCGGGTGCACGTGCTCGTGGCCAGTTTACTATACCATAGACCCTGGTGTCCGTCTCTCTCATTACATAGGGTCCGTCTCTCTGTACACATAGGCGGCTCCCCTGACACTCACAGGGAGCTTAGCCGGGCACCACACGGCACCACAGAGCCGAAATTGCTTTTAAAAACGTTATTTTTGATGTTGGTTTGGAAAATTTGTTTTAATTTTTAAATTTACTCCTTGTCACACCGCCTGGTCATATTAGCTGGTGGGGGCATTTTCGAGCCGTTTCTGGGCTCTGAATGACCTCCGGTAACCTAAGTCTAAACCGGAAGGTCCCGCCATCTTGGATTGGGAAGAGGGTGAACACAGGACCTCGTGCTATAAATTAAGGCAAGAGCCTCGGGCGCAGCCTGTACACATAGGCGGCTCCCCTGACACTCACAGGGAGCTTAGCCGGGCACCACACGGCACCACAGAGCCGAAATTGCTTTTAAAAACGTTATTTTTGATGTTGGTTTGGAAAATTTGTTTTAATTTTTAAATTTACTCCTTGTCACACCGCCTGGTCATATTAGCTGGTGGGGGCATTTTCGAGCCGTTTCTGGGCTCTGAATGACCTCCGGTAACCTAAGTCTAAACCGGAAGGTCCCGCCATCTTGGATTGGGAAGAGGGTGAACACAGGACCTCGTGCTATAAATTAAGGCAAGAGCCTCGGGCGCAGCCTGTACACATAGGCGGCTCCCCTGACACTCACAGGGAGCTTAGCCGGGCACCACACGGCACCACAGAGCCGAAATTGCTTTTAAAAACGTTATTTTTGATGTTGGTTTGGAAAATTTGTTTTAATTTTTAAATTTACTCCTTGTCACACCGCCTGGTCATATTAGCTGGTGGGGGCATTTTCGAGCCGTTTCTGGGCTCTGAATGACCTCCGGTAACCTAAGTCTAAACCGGAAGGTCCCGCCATCTTGGATTGGGAAGAGGGCTTTTTGCGCTCTAGTGTGAGGGCGAACACAGGACCTCGCGCCTCATAAATGGCCGCACTCACTCGTCCGCGCAGCGGGCGGGCGCAGCGGGCGCGCCGATGGCGCGCCGGAGGCGCGCCAGAGGCAAGCCCGTCTGGGCCCGTCCGGGCCCGTACGGACCTAGGGCCAGACATGCTGCCCAAAACAAAGCGAGGGCCTCTCACATACTCGCAAGAACAACTTATGTCTCTCTGCCCCAAAGCCTCCTGCCTCTGTCCGAGGGGATTGAGGTTGGATGTGCTCTTCAAAGCCTGTGCTCTATGTACTACGGAAAGTAAAGAGGCCCAGAATGCTCCCCCTCCTAGGGAACCACTTCGACTAGCCCTCCTGAACTGTAGATCTTTACCTAGGCACTCCTTACACATCCACCATCTGATTTTGGATCACAAGCTTGATGTGCTATTTTTGTCGGAAACGTGGACATCTGACAGTTCGGATTTTGACATGGCGAACGCTCTTCCCCCCGGATTTTGTATCTTTTGCTTGCACAGACCGCGAGGCAGAGGGGGCGGGCTGGCCATTATATATAGAGATATTTTGACATGTAGGGCCGCTGAAGGGTCTATCCTGGATGCGGAAAGTTGTAGCTTTAAGATTCAATTGTCCCCCAACGACTCACTGTCGGGGTTGCTGATTTACCGGCCTCCGGGCAACATCAAGCAGTTCGCGAACTCTCTGCTTGAAGAGGCCCCATTGCTAATAGCGTCGGCACCCAACTTTCTCCTGCTTGGAGATTTAAACCTACATTTCGATTCAGCGGAGGATAAAGCTGCAAACGACCTTAGATCTGAACTTGGGCTGGGGAACATCACCCTCCATAATCAGGAGCCCACCCACGTCAAGGGCCATTTATTGGATACGGTGTTTTCTAATCTTCCCCGTCTTTCCATGTCACCGTCCTTGCCTCTCCCTTGGACGGATCACTTCCTGATCCCCTTTCAACTGGGTTTTGTTACAACTCCCCCATCTCTCCCGGCAGCCACAGCACAAGTACCAGTAAGGGCATGGTCGAAACTCCCGGTCGGCGATCTTACACGCAAGCTGACACATACCATCCCGGTGCTTAATAGGGATCCTATAGAGGCAGATGAGGCTTTCTGCGAATGGCTCAGCACAGCTTTAGACGCGGTACTTCCCCTGAAAATAGCCAACAGGAAGACGGGGGGCCCCAAATCCTTATGGTTCACCCCAGAGCTGGGTCTTCTGAGAAAAATTTGTAAAAAGAAAGAACGTGACTGGCGGAAAAACTGGGCAGGAAACTCCAAAGAAGAGTACAGGGCAGCCATGAGAACTTATAAAGTGGCGCGCAATGCCACCAAAGCGGCCTACCTTGAAAATAGGATAAAATCATCAACCAATTCTTCAAGGGAAACCTATAAAATTCTCAAAGAGCTGCTCAAAGTTCCAGTATCTCCAGAACCCTCAGAGGGGAGTACGGACCGCTGTAACCTTCTGGCCCAGTACTTTGACCAGAAAATTCAAAACATCATAGCCGGCCTCCCCGTGTCCCGTCAGAGCCTGCCCTTGGGGGAGAGCCGTCTGGCCACTGATAGAGCCGTGCTGGACAAGTTTGCCCCGATCACCAGGGAAGCTTTCTGTAAAGAGTTGGCCGCGCAAAAAAGTGGTTCTCCGACGGATCCCATGCCTATGTACATCCTAAAGCAGTTTATGGATGTCATAGCGGGACCGGCAGTAGATCTACTCAATGCTTCCTTTGCCGCCGCCAAGGTCCCCCCCAGTTGGAAGCAGGCTATAGTAAAAGCCCTGCTAAAAAAAGCGGGGCTTGATCCCACCGATTTGTCCAACTTTCGGCCAATCTCCTTACTGCCAGGGATGGGAAAGATTGCTGAGAAATGGGTTAACCGGCAACTCTCGTCCTTTTTGGAATCTAACGAGTTGTTACGGCACACCCAGACTGGCTTTCGGCCCGGTCAAGGCACTGACTCGGCGCTGATCACCATGGTAGAAGAGGGCAGGTGCATCTTAGATTCAGGAGGATCAGCAGCCCTGGTCCTCCTGGATCTGAGCGCGGCATTTGATACGGTGGATCATAAGATCTTGATCCACCGGTTGGAGGAGCTGGGAGTAAGAGGCCTGGCGCTCACCTGGCTAATGTCATTCTTGAGTGATCGAACATATCAAGTGTGCGAGGGCAACTATAGATCAGTGCCCACCCCCCTTCAGTGTGGTGTCCCGCAGGGCTCTTCACTGAGCCCTACGCTTTTTAACGTCTACATGGCCCCACTGGAGGGGGAGGTCGCACCCTTTGGAGTGAAACTCGCAACGTACGCGGATGACACCCAATTGATTGTTTCGCTCTCGCTCGCAGAAAGCCATGGTGAGAAGTTTGCCGCCTGCCTTACCAACATCATGGCATGGATGGCCGACTCAAGACTCAAGCTTAATGCCTCCAAAACCGAGGTGATGTTGCTGGGAAATCTCTGCACCTCCCTCCCCAAATGTATGTGGCCGACTTGTTTAGGAGATCCTCCGACCCCGAAGGGATCCATAAAAAGTCTCGGCGTCTGGCTTGAACCGGAGCTGTCGATGCACACTCAGGCGAAAATAACTGCAGGGTGTTGCTATGGGCTGCTCCGCTCAATACGGAAAGTTATGCCCTTACTCCCATTAGACTCTAGGAAATTGCTGGTACAGGGCCTTATTCTGTCAAGACTGGATTATAACAACGCCCTTTTCCTGGCTGCACCGGAATACACCTTGAACGTGCTCCAGAGGGCACAGAATGCAGCTGCAAGACTGCTGACGAACACACCTAGAAGAACGTCAGCAAAACCGGCCTTGAAAGCGCTCCATTGGCTGCCCATAAGAGCGAGAGTGAAATTCAAAGCGCTCTGTACAGTGTTCAGAGTCCTCCAAGGCACAGGCCCTCCGATCCTCAGAGATCTGATCCGCCCTTACAAATCAGTACGAACGCTCCGCTCTGGCGAGGAAAACCTGGTAGCTATCCCGAGAGCAAAAAGAACAAGGACCGGAGGACGCCGCTTTTCAATAAACGCGGGTCAGCTATGGAACTCCCTCCCAACATCAATGAGGAAAGAACCTAGCTTGACCAGATTCCGAAAATCCCTTAAAACGTTCCTTTTCCCCCAGAATGACTAACATCTCTGGATGCGGCTCAGAGGAGGTCTGTCTGTGTGTACACGTAGCGCTGGGACGCTCAAGGGCAGCCATGCGCTTTAGAAATTCTTTTTCATTTCATTTCATTTCATTTCATAGCACAATGTGGGCCTGAGGCCCGACTTTAGAATGGCGACGAGGCGGGTCTAACCCCGCACACCTGCCGCTCTGTGCTCTGTCGTCCCTCGGGAAGGGAAAAGGAGCCCGGCACACGGCCACCCCCGGCGCGCTGTCTACTGCCACCCGTGACTGCCGAGAGTTCTAGCGTCGCCCCTACGGTGGCTCACTCATACCTGGTGCCAGCACGAAGATCGAGGCCGTGCTGAGGAAAGAGGAGGCCACCAAGCGCATGCACCGGCATCCCGGGGAGTGGGCCCAGCAGCGCCCACACACAGCCACCACGGCAGCCTGGGTGCCAGCTAACCCGAAAGCAGAAGGTCAGTGGACCGGGAAGTGGGAACGAATATTGACGCCACCAGCGCTGCTCTAGAAGCACCCGTGACTGCACCCCTGACTCTGACACGAGGAGTACACCCGCCTGTGCCCTGAGGCACCTACAGGCCTTCCCGCTCGCCGGTATAGCACCCACCACACAGGGAGACGGGTCGCGACACGACCACCCCCAGCACCAACAGCAGCAGCCTATGGCCAGCGCCGCCGGCGTCACTGGAGGAGAGGTGGCACAGACAGACATTGCCCCACTACCCTGCATCCAAGCCGGTAGGATCCATTAACTGACGGCGCATCCACCGGCACCCACCGAGGACACCTCCCCGGTACGTGGGCCGAGACCAACACGGCGCCGTGGCCCAGAGGGGCGGGAGCGCTCTGCCTCACGGCCTCCCTTCTGCTACACATGCCACATTAAAGCGGCGCCCCTAGAAGAGACGGAACGTCTTGCGGCCCAGCGTTAGTGAGGAAATTGAACCCGTGCCGGCATCTCAGCAACCCGGGGCATCACGGAATACACTACCCAAGCAGCGAGAGGAGCCCACACCGTCGACCCCAGCTCGATGCTGTGCGCCAGCTCACCCCATCGCCAAGGAAAGAAGGAAACGCTAGCCAGACACGGCACAGCAGGACGAGCCCGGCGCGAGCAGCAACGCAGAAAACCTGCACTCACCTCTGGGCGTGAGTAGAAGCTACCGCGGTGCAACGGCCCGGGGGGGGGCTCCAACTCATGTCCTCACCTGCCACGGCGAGCGTACAGCACCTGCAGCGCCTCGAGCGGCGGATCACAGCATGGCATCGCAGCCCAGAGGAAGCGAAGGGCTGTCACCTAGTCGCACCGGCAGAATCAGCTCCAGTCTCCGCGCCTGATCACGGTGACTCCAGAACAAGGCGCCTACAGCGCCACCTGGCAGACACGAGCGGCACCGCACCCCCTACGAGAAGTGGAAGAAGCTGCTGCCTGTCGTCTCGCTGCCCCCAGAGGAAGTAGAGTTGGTGGAGGCACCCGCCTGTTGGAGACACTGTGCAGCGCGCAGCGCGAAAGGAGAGCTGCCGCGACCCCAACCGCAACACAGGCGAGTCGCTCAACGGACGGTCAGCAAGCCTGACAGACGGTGGCTGCAGCGCCACCTAGCATCCCTTTGCCAGCACCGCAAGCCCCAGTTTGCACCCTATGCCCCGGTGCACTTCATGACTGCTGGAAGACTGCCACCACCCACCAGCAGATCGCACCGCACTCTCAACCCACAGAACTGAGGATCCCGCCCTCCATGGATGCCGCCGGTGGGACAAGGAGGATGTCCAGTGCCGCCGCGCGGTGGGGGTGTTGAGGCCCAAACATACGTGAAGGAGGCGAGCGTCGGCATCCCAGCCACGTCTCACGGACCGCACAGACGCCGGCCACGACTCCCGCCGGACCGCGGAGAAGCAGAAGCACCCCCTGCCGCCTCGCGAGGCAAATCCCCAGTACCCCTGAGGTAGTGGTCAAGACTAGGACCGAGGGAACCATAAGCCGTCCAACACTGTACGCCCTGCCCGCATTGACAGCTTGGATTGAGCGCGATTCCAGCGGAGGGGGCTCTAGCCTGCGAGGTGCTTGCAGCGTCGCCCAGCCGACAGGAGCGGTACCGCATCTGCCACGGGAGAAGGTGGGAAATGAGCACGAGAGTGACGGTGTCTGCGCGGACATTCTCAGCGGCCTGCCACAGATGGACAACTGTCACTGCCACGGCCTAGGAAGCAACGGCAGCGCCACCTGGTGGTCAAGGTGCCACACCGCGTAAGCTACATCCCAGCACCTAGCAAATGGACCTCTCCCTGCAAAGGCGCAGCCCTCCACAAGTAAGGGACCATTCCCTCAACCAGACAGGAAGCCAATGCTGCCAGAGTGGACCGAAGACAGGGGAGTCGAGGCTGTTGCGGAGCATGCCCTGAACCACTTAACGGCCGTCTGCCGACACTGCAACACCCACTAGGCAGTGCGTCCCACCGTGACAGCTGCCACGTCTCCAGAGGCCCTCGGTACCAAGAAGACGACGGTGCCCTCCTTGGAACCGCCCGCTGCACCAACCTGGGACCACAAGGCCACGCTAGAAGAGCCTCCCCTGCGCCCACCATCCGGCCACACCAGTGCTCCTGCACAGCCATCGTGTGCACAAGACCGCCGCAGTGCGGAAACCCAGGTGAAAACTGCTGCGAACACGGAGGGCCGACACCCACGGTACACACCACACGTGGCTGCCCAACGCCACCGCCAGTGAAGAGGTCGCGTCACCCGCCCCTTCTGGTGAACAGGCACAACGCCAACCACACCACAGGCACACCGGTGCCAGAAGGGAGCGCCCAAGGCGAAGACAGAGCGCACGTGGTCCGAAGCGCGCAGAAGACCACACCAGTGAATCCGACAACACGGGCAGGCGCCCGGGAGATAGAAGCATCTCCGCAACGAAACACAGCTGAGCGCAGCACAGAGAGCGACCATGTCCCCACTGCACCAGCGAAGCCCCGCAGAGGGCAGAAAAGCAACACAGGGTCCTCCTCAACACTGCCTCAAGATGGAGTCGGCGGTGACCCACAACAGGCACAGGCAAAAGAGGAGTCGCACCCGCAGCGGCCCGAAAGCGTCACAGTGTCCGTGACACAGTGTCCTCCTCAACACAGCCTCAAGATGGAGTCGGCGGTGACCCACGACAGGCAAGGAAGGAGTCGCACACGCCACGTGGCGGCCGCCACAGCAGCAGGCGCTCCCACGCCAGCGACACGCGACTGGACGTCACGTCGCCCAGCAAGCAAGGAGCGCGCCGGAGCGAAGGCAGAAGCCGGCGCCATGACAGCGCCGCCTCGAGGTCCAAGCACAACGCCCTCGAAGAAAGAAGAGTGACAGCCCTGTCACCCTGAAAAACCGGGAGACGCAGGTAGACTGAATAGACCGGAAAAAGGAGAAGACCGGGGACTCACAGCAAGCCAAGAGCTCACCCTGACACATCTGACAGCCACCAAGGCGGACCACCGTCCCTGGACACAGCCTCACAGGAGAACTGAACGTCGCAGTGGCCCCCAAGCCAGGCAAGAGAGGATCAACACACTCTACGTGTTAAGCCGCCATGGACACTCAACATCAGCAAGGCGGAAGCACATGGCTGCCCAGGTCCATCCTAACATCCGAACTCTCCCAGCAAATCACCAACACCTGTCATTCCGAATCACCACATGGCTGGCAACCGTCACCCACGCCAGCCATCGGCACATGCGTCAAGCACCACTCCCTGAGTACCGATGGACTGGAGTCCTTAACCGTTGCCACACAAGCCGACTAAATGGAACCCAAAACCTCCTGTGAACCTGGCCTACACTGGAACCGCGGCAGCGAGTGCAAGTCTTGGCCAGGACTCATCCACCCGTGAGGGTTGTGCGTGCGACCAAGCAACGGCTCCTCGGCGGTCCTGCAGCTGCCCCCAGACGGCACACAAGCAGCGGCTCCAGCGCAGCCTTCCTACAGTCCCGCAGCAACCCCGACGACGGGCCTCCACAGGCGGGAGAGCGAGAAGAGACATTGCCCCACCAACAGGGTACCGATCACAGCCAAGCGTTCCACAGGGACAATCGGTCCAGCAACACCTCCGTGAACTCTCACATTAGACCCCGTCCATGATCATGACGCAGCCCACCAAAAGAACTCGTAGATCTCACCACAGACCATCACCGACGTCAGCCAAGAGGAAGCCATGCCAGACCCGTCATTGTCAGCGAACGGACGGTAGACAGCGGACGTCTCCAAGCCAGCGGTCGTGCCCTGAGCGCCTCAGGTTAAACTACGAGTGCCCGCGGAGAAGGTTCTGTTGCAAGCCAAGGCCACCGGCCAACGTCTGATGTCGCCCTGCCACCTGACTCGAGAAGCTGATGGACCCTGTGGTATTTCATCAACTGTGTTTTTCCCCGCAGGTTGGACTTGACTCTTTGTTTTGTCCTTCAATAAAGTTGGGGAGGAATGTAGTGTCCTGCGAGACACGTTCTAGTGTCTCGAGAGGAAGCTGTAAGCCCAGCCACTCCCTCGAGGGCTGGACACACTGCACCCCACACCCATCCATCACGGGTGCCACGAGTGACGTGGCCCCGTCAATAAAAGAGCCCGGGTGCACGTGCTCGTGGCCAGTTTACTATACCATAGACCCTGGTGTCCGTCTCTCTCATTAGCACAATGTGGGCCTGAGGCCCGACTTTACAAACAGTATCCCTGGTTTTATCTTCAACTCGTTAATCCAGTCATGTAGTGGTTATTGGTGGAAACTCCCTTGCAATAACAGTGCCAATAACACCTTTCTTCTATTTTGGATTGTTAACAGCAGTAAGATCTGTGTAGGCCACCTTCTTTCTAAAAATGTAAAAGCGAATGTCTATAAAATGTGTTCATTTTCACCTTGTAAAACGTATTCCATTAAGTCGAGTTTCGAATACACAAACTACTAACAGCCCTGCTAATCCATGTAAAGACCAAATACATTAATTGGCACAAAACTTAAAGGGAAAGCAGTGCTCGCAGGTGGGGCCCACTGGCACTCATTTTTTGGGAGGAGCACTTTGTTTTCCTCATTATATTTTCATTATATTTAAACCAAATCAAAAAGGAGAAAAACACAAAAGGGGTGGAGAAGGAGAAAGATGGAAAACTAATGACAAATGGAGGAAGCAGAGAAGAAAAAGGGCATGCAAGAATAAGATTAAATGAAAGGGAGTGTTTGATGGTACATTAAGGAGTCATGACATGGAATTAAGACTAGGCATCTTTGGTATTCGGCACCACGACGTTTGATAGCATCGGCCACTGGTTTCTGAGAGCGCACATTTGGGCACTTATTGTTTAAAAAAATTTGAAGGGAGGGAAGGTACAAAACAACCACCTCAGACCCCATCTTAAGAAGTCAGCGTTCGTTTGCACGTCACTCCACATAACTCTTAAGCTCTGAAGTAACCAAAAGCGAATAGCAGCGTTCTACAAAACTCAGAAATAAAGAATTGCAACAAATATTCCTTTTCTGCATGGTCACCTCTGAATTTTTACCTTTTTTCTGGACCCTATTTTTCTAGCTTTAGAACTGTATGCCCGGTGTCACTGCTAAACAATGTAACCTCGAAATGATGTGCTCTACATTGGAACTCTCTATTTGGCTTATGTAACCGCTCTATAAGTCATTGTAAATGGTACCTCATGTGCACCTATGTCATAAAAAGTTAAATATTATATGTGGGCAGCAGTCTATATTTACATCACCTACATATACGACAAAAATCTGACTGTCAGGAGCACCACCATGATCTGATTAGGCTTTAGTTTAAATGTGCCATAGCGATACTTGACAGGACAAAATGCCTTTGCTATGTAGAAAAAAACAATTTTTATATAGTCATGTCAACCCTAAAAGTGTGCTATGTAAGCCCACAGGGCAGGGTGCTAATATATAAACATAGAACTCACTACATATTGGTGTTAGTGTGCCCTCACGGTGAAATATAACCCAAAAGCTTTTTCACTGGTGACAGCTGGGTCCTGCCATTTTGAAATAGGAGTAATTTTACAGTAAGGCAAAAAGAAAGTGCTGGAAAAGGAGGTGAAGGGACTGCAAGAAAATGATTAGGATTAGGAGGTAGAATTCCTACAATCATTAGCTAGAGCACAGACTAAATCTGGCACCTTCACCACCACCACCACCTCCTCAGAATGTCCCTGGGCCAGCAAAGCCTCCATCTAAAGAAGACCTATCTGGAAGAAGACTTCTGAATTCTGAATCTGGCTAGAACAAGAGGACTCACACAAGGATGCAAAGATCCCCGAATCCTGCTGGCACCCAGAGACCGGAACTGCTCTCCAATGGTCAAGTGGTTGGCCTTCTGTTTATTTGCTTCAGGGATGCAAAACTCAGAAGAAGTCTTGACTCCAAGAGGACCCAGCTGACTAAACAGGACAAGGCCCTGCAGGCAACCAGGCTGGAGAGAGACCTGGTGCCCAAAAGCCTGCCCTGAGGAGTTAGGGGCCATAGTACTGACCTGATTTTTTTTCCTACCTCCTGATGGTAAAACCTTTGACCAGAACCAACCGCTTGGGATATTCGACCCCAGCTCTATTGCAGTCAGCCAGAAATTGAACACAAGTCACAATCTACTGCAAACTGTTGTTTTCCATAGTGCTGGACTTACTTTTTCTGGCTGATATTTGCCTTAAATCTTTAAAAAGCCATATCTCTCATTCCCATTAACCTATTTTGATAATCTTGGTTCTTTTTTCTTATTCATTTGTTCTCCGTGTTTCTAAATTTGGTTTGAAAATGTTATTGTGTTGAGTTCTTTACTTTAAAATGGTTGGTACTGCTTAAATTTAGCGCATACTTCTCTGAGGATTGCCTGCTACCTGTGCCAGGGGTTGAGCAGAGGTTTTCACATAACCATATTTTGAGGGAAACATCGTTTACATCGCGGTGATTACACCGCAATGCATTTAGAACGCTGCCATTACAACGCAAGCGTTACATCGACTTGCACTGGAGGGCGCTATAACCTAAGGAATAGTAAGATTTACTATTCCAACACTTTCCCTACTGTACGCAGACTGGTGTTGGAATAGTAAATCTTACTACTCCTAAGTCCAGCGCCCTTCAGCGCAAGTCGTTGTAACGACTTGCGTTGTAAAAACTGCGATGTTACATACCGCGATCATTTTGATCGCGTTGTAGCATCACATATTCATATTTTGACATAACCAGAGTGGGTTTATTGAGTTAGTAGAGGTACCCACCCCCTGCCACATTAATAAGACCATTTCTGACATACAAAATTTTCTAATACTAAAAGTATTTAAACCAGGAAGTTGTAGAGTTTAACTTTGATGGCTACTGGCAGGATGAAATCACATATAGTATCTCCCTCAACACATAATATCCTTTTGCACTTTGCAGGTTACCGGTACACAATAGAAGTGTCAGTACACTTCTTCCATGAATTCAGGTTGGATACAAGATTACGCATTAACTGGGACAAATCAGTCTTTCCCAGTACAACATTGGTACATCAGGCCCATGATGTAGTTAAATGTCCTGACCTTTGATATAAAGCATAGATGTGTTTAGGAAGCAGATGCAGGTTTGAGACAAGAACTTGGCGTCACTGCTTTGTAAAATAAAAGATGATGTCCTGCAAAAAGAGTTCACCTTTCACTTGTGGAGTGAGCTTCTTAACAAGGTACTTGTACGTCCTGCAGAGCAGTCCAAATGAATAGCTTTGGCAATAGATTAAGAAAGTTGATACAACACTTCAAGAACTGATGAAGGATGGCAAAATGCCGGGGATTTCTCCAGCTCCCTGTTTTGAATGAATGAACGAATGAATGAAATGAGATTTATAGAGCGCATTTCTACCCTAAGGCTTCGTAGCGATTAGGACCGGACAGACAGTAAGCGTGGCAAGTTAATGGGTGGTAGTGAAGAGGTGAGTTTTAAGGAGTCTACGGAAGGTTTGAAGGTTGGATTTCCTACGAAGAGTGGGGGTAGAGAGTTCCAGAGAATGGAGGCATTCCAAGAAAAGGAACGTCCGCCCCATCTGGATCTCCGAACTTTCCTCGTAGTGGCGAGGAAGGCAGCGCTAGAGCGAAGACTCCTAGAAGGTTGGTAAAGGGTGACCAGAAGATGGGTAATGGCTGGTCCAGTTTTCCAAATGGCTCTGTGGGCCAGGCACATGGCCTTAAATCGAATTCTGGACTGAATTGGCAACCAATGAAGTTCTCTCAGTGCGGGTCTCGCTGATTGTCTCCGTGGGATCTCAAGGAGTAGGCGAGCCACACAGTTCTGAATTACTTGCAGTTTTTGGATGGTGGCCTGAGGGTCGCCCAAATACAGGGCGTTCCCATAGTCCAAGCGGGATAGGATAAGGGCTTGCACCATGATCCTCCGCGCCTGAAAGGGAAGTAAAGTGAGGATTTTCCTTAACATCCTCATCAGACCAAAGCAGGTAGCGGAGAGCATAGTGGCTTGATGATTAAAATAAAGGGAACCGTCGAGCCATATACCTAAGCTCTTGATCTGGTGCTTTGGGGTAGGCATAGTGCCAAGACAGGTCGGCCAGAAGAAGGCAGAGGAGGGTGAAGGACACTTGCCTAGAAACGTTAGTTCTGTCTTGTCCCCATTTAACTTAAGGTGAGATAGAGCCATCCATTCGGCTACCGCCTCTATGCAAGTGCCCAGAGCGCACGAGGACCCCTCGGGGTGGTTTAATGCCACCACCAGTTAGGTGTCATCCGCGTTGGTAATGATTTTTATGCCGAATGGAAGCACTATCTCAGCCAAAAGCGCCATATAGGTGTTAAAAAGCGTGGGGCTCAGGGAGGAGCCCTGAGGAACCCCACAGCTGAGAGGCCATCGAGCTGAGGTGGCAGAAACCTGGAAAAATCGGTCCTTCAGAAAGGACTGAAGCCAGGTGAGAGCCAGATCCGTCACACCGAGACTTTCTAATCGTTCAAGCAGGATGTTGTGATCCACAGTGTCAAAAGCGGCACTGAGGTCTAGCAAAATAATTGCTGCTGAGCCGCCCTGATCTAAAAGTCTCCTTGCTTCCTCTGTCACTGCCAAAAGGGCCGTCTCTGTCCCAAGCTTGGGAAGGAATCCTGTCTGGGAGTCGTGGAGTAGATTGTTGGACTCTAAGTAGTGGACTAAAGTGGAATTTATGTGTCTCTCAACCAGCTTGCTCAGCCAGGGAAGGATCCGTGGGCGAACTTGAGGTTACTCTGAAGATAAGTGTGCTCAGCAAACCCTCATCAAGCAGGGGGAAGCAGTGTGGATCAGAATGGAAACTTTCGGTGCGAGAGGTTACAGACTCACTCTGGCCAGGAAGGAAGGAAGGATTGAGATATCAGCTGAATTTTTTGATGGAAGTATTCCGCCAGATTGTTACAGCGAGCTTGTAAATCCTCTAGGTTGGAGGGTTTTGCGGTATGGAAATAAGAGATTTGGCAATCCTGAATATCTCCTTAGGAGAGTTGGCGGCTGCACTAATCCTATTCTCATAAAATGCGGATTGCGCAATTTTAATTTCGGCCTTATTGTTTCCAATTGCCTCTCTATAAACATTTTTCCTCTCGTCTGCTAAATTCTGTCTCCAACTCCTTTCAAGATTCCTACAAGTTTGCCTGAGTTCTCTTAATTTGAGGGAAAACCATGCTATCGGTTTTTGTTTAGATTACTTGTGGTAAAGTTTCTTTGGAAGTAGTGAACCTAATGACTTTTGTATTCAGGAGTTAAAATTACTGTTAGCCTTTTCAGGGTCTAGATCAACGATGGGGGTAGTGGCGGCTAACATTGTAGACCACTGACTGATGGGGAGATTTGACCATTTCCTTTCCAACAGAGGAGCAGCACTCTGTCGGGAAGAAGGGACTGTAGTTTCCTATACCAGGGGAACTAATAAATGATCAGTCCACGGGAGAAGAAAGGGGGTGCCTACTGACAGTCTCTGAACGTTACTGAGCACAGAGTCAAGGAGATGACCCTTAATGTGCGTGGGGACAAAGCCCTTCTGCACAATTTGGAGAGCTGAGAGGCTGGTTAGTAGGTCTGTGGCCAGATGGTTAGAGGAGTCATCCAAGTGGATGTTAAGATCCCCTAGTTCTGTGAAATTGGCTGGGATTAGTGCTGATTCGGCAACAAAGGTCGGGAGTATACTAAGGAATTTTCCTATGGGTCCTGGGGGCCGATAAAGTAGCAGACCAGAAAAGGTTCTAGTTGATGAAAATTCTAAAGAAATACTCATGCTTTCACAGTCAGATAGCTCCTCAGTAGAAGACCGGCAACAGAAGTTGTCTTTAAAAATTATGGCTAGACCGCCACCTCTTCCCGTCTTGCGATCCACTCTATGAATTAGATACCCCGATTGCAAGATCTGAGTAATAGCTGGATCCGCTTCTTCCTGTAACCAAGTCTCAGTCAGGAATAAAGCATCAGGTTTTGATTGACTTCTTAATTTGTTACCTAGTTACCATATGTTAGGCACTAATACTGATCATCCAATACAGTGGTGATGTTACGTAGCCGGGCAGGAAGTATTGCTTACCTCTTGGTGTGGTTCATGCATGGATGGGTAAGCGGTACTCTGAATCACTTCACACTAGGTTTTTTTCAGCGAAGGAAAGAATAACAGTCATCATCGAATGTCAAAGCTGTCTGAACTCAGACTGCGTGCTTGTGGAGGACATGTTGTGTAGCTGACCATGAACTATAATTCCCAGCCAGCCACAAACTCTTGCATATTGTAGACAGACAGGTGCATTATGTGCTATAACCAGGGCCATTTGGATTATTCCTTTCTGCAACCACAGCATTTCCTCATATGGACGTCCTACAATTGCCACACAATCCATCAAAAGTTACTAAAAGGCTACCACACGAGTTGCTGCTTAGGGGCAGGCCTTTTGTCGCATAGTTACTGATTACTATATTTAGGTGTTAAACTGATATTAATGAAGTGAAACCTTTGCCCATGCAGGGCTAATGTGTAAACATTAAACAATACTTAAGTAATGCTACTTCCAACTGTGCTGCATTATGCCTTACATTATGCCTTTTCTTGCGACATAATTTAGTCAACTTTGCAGTTTGGTCCTTCACTACCGCATAAATCCAGGCACCATAGGTGTAGCTGAACTTGTGGTTTACAGCATCGTCAGGAAGGCAATTGTGATACAATGTTGATGGAGCCTACACCTCACTTTCTGGATCTAGGGTTTCCTATGCCAATGATTGCTTGCATTGGCATTAAACCCAAAAATGTTCACAAATGTGCCACGTTGCATGCACATGTATACATTACTATGGATGCACAGGTATGGGCAACCTTCTTGGAAGGGTTTCCATTAAAGAAAACCACTTCCAAGATTGCCACCAATGTGTACACATGTGTTTTGACGCATGCCTGCATATAAAGCCATTCCAAAATGACCGCTAAAGAACACAAAGGCATGCGCTTGTACCATGATGCATGATTGCATGTTTCATGACACTCTTATTGCCATCATGCCATTTTTTATGTACTATTCCAACATGACTCAGAGCAATTTTTAGAGCAGAAAAAGTAGAACATTATGTGCACAGGAGCACAGAAAAAGTTAGCAAGTAGCCTCGTAGTACTCTGCAACTAAAGGGCCCTGGTAGAAAGAAAACATTTACATTTAAAACGAGGCGCGGAATGGGGAGCACAACCAGAGATCACTGGGAGGCAACAGTTGATTGCTGGAGGAAAAGCGTGTGGCGTGTGCTGGATAGTCAAAAGACAAACAGAGTAAAAACAACGGGCTGTGGAGGTAAGAAAGCACAAAGAGAGAGCGGCAGGACAAGAAAGTCAGAATAAAAAGTGTTCATGGGAGACACTAAGGAAAGGCCTGCACTCCCATGCAGTGGTGAAAGGGAAAACTAGTCACCTCAAGTCAGAAGTGCAACGATACATCTCATTCAATCAGAACATTATACAGCCAAAGTTCTCAAGGGGTAAGAGGGGGCAAAACACAAGAACAGTGAGGAAAGACACCGAATAAAGAGTAAAGACCAGGGCAAGACAACAAAGCCATGACATTGTGAGCAAGGGGCTGACTCAAAGCCCACTCTTAGGATATGTTATGTACTGGAATTGGTAGGTCTATAACAGACAGCTAAATCTGTCTATCTGTGGAAAAATCTAAAAATGGTCACAAATGGTAACTTCAAATTTGAGGAAAACAAAGATTTGTTTCAGATCTCATGACCGAATTTATGCACATAGAGGACAGCACTTTCATGGTTTGAGACTTTTTAAGTGCTGAAGACCTACATCATTGATGGGCACTAGTTGCTGGACAACTCTCAAGTGGAGCACAGGGTGCTTGTTGATGAACTAACGGTAGGTGTAATCTCCACAATTTTTAAGAAACTCATGTACAATGTACTGCAAGTGTTGGATAAACTCAACACAAAATTATGATTACTGCTTCAGAACGTTTGAAGATGAATGGGTGGAGGCCCTGTCACAGCCCTGCCAGTCTGCCAGGTGTCTATTCAAGCTAGTTTGAGACTGGTGCAGCATAAGAACCACCCCAGGGCACACTTTACACAATTCAGACTCTGAAACATGGGGGTTGGTATAGGACCCAAGAGGGGTAGGTGGGATACTTTATTAATACTAACTGGGGCTTCAGTGAGATCAAGATCTTTTGGGACATGATGGACTCCGAGCTCACTGCTGTTCTGGGCTAAGAGGTCATTTTGACTGCTTGCCGGTGATGGCAGGGCAGGGCAGGGTGACTTGAATTTACCCAGACATAAGCGGACCCTATAAGCCTTGGGATTGAGATTGGCGAGGCATGGCAATACCAGGAAACAGTGAAGACATAAAACGGCAGACATAGAATCACAGGGCCCATAACTGGATTGGTGCGTGTTCACTGAGAAAGTTGATTAAGCACGCCCTATGTGTTGGAAGAAATCTATTAAAATAAGAAGGATGAGGTAAGACAGCCTCGACCCAGGATGAGAACGTGTATAGAATTCCATATCCTTTCTGAGCCAATCACTGTCTCATCACACATATGACCCCTGAAACATTATATCGGTTCACGTACTAATGACTACAGATCCTCTGCATAGGACATACTGCTCTCCACTGAAAAATTCGTTGCTGGCCGATTTTATGATTTTATTGTTTAATATCTCCTAATATTGACTATGTCTGCTGTTAGTGTAAAGAAAATTATAAAAATTGTTTAAGTCAAAATTAGTGACTGACTAAAGATTATGATTGTCTAACTAATGGTCAAATATGTTGAATGCCACTAACAGGGTGATAAGGATGAAAATCACAAGTTACTCACTATAGTGGCACATTGGCCTAAACAAAAGTGCTCCATTATTTGATGCAGAAATATAGTTCCAAGCAACTACCAATAACACGGGAGACGGATTCCCACATCATTGAGGTTACACACCTCAAAATGCAGAATAGAGTGATAATACTATTGGTACAAGCTGCAAATCTCAAACTTTTGCAGTATTTCTATACACAAATTCAACCAAATTAGTGAAAGGAAAATATGCGATAAGTACACACTAATTCGAAATACTAATTCAGATGCAAAATTTGTTTACACCTAAATCGGGATTACTAGGGCACTCAGAATGAGGCTTTTGGTCTTTTAATCCCATATATCCCAACAGCCAGGATTCCCTTTTTAACAATGGTATTGCCATCACAACAGGAATTACTATTGTGAGTAATGTGCGCCTACGCATCATCCCAGTTTGTCTTCTGTAGATTTATATTAGGATCCAAATGCATTGTTATAGTGACCAAAGCTGATGTTATGTCTCAAAAGTCGACCCAAAAACATTTCAAACATGTTCTGCCTAAACCGAGTTGGTCCTGGAGCTGCCGACACTTAATATTTATTGCAGCAGTGGAAAGATGCACTGCGACGAATATTGATAAAGGATACCTCTCTCGAATTGGTCACAACTGGTTAAGGGCTTTCTAAACGGGCATAAAGAATGAGATCAAGAAACGCTGGGAATAAAAAAGGAGAATCAATGGTGGTATGGCTTGAATGAAAAAACAAAGGTTAAAAACTTAAAGTTTGAAAACCCAAATGTTTCAAAGGTATATTTTGAAGCAAAAGAAGGTAGTTCTAAAAAAAAAAAAAGTGTATGAAAATATTAAAATACATTTAAATTGGGTTAATATTAGGCAAAGGATTGAGGTAGATTTCTACGCAAAGAGAGTGTTATTGTTAAGGATAGTAGGTGGGCGAAAGAGTTGGTTAGGGCTAGTTTTATGGTTAGAGATGTGGTAGGTGATGTGGTTAAATAAGGTTTACACCAACCCAGAACCATATGTCATGGGCGAGGATAGAGCCACAATAATCTTGCTGGAGGACAGAATACTGCTGACCAGAATATCCAAAAACGATTGTGTTGGGATTCCTGTCGGAGTACTTTGGAAGGGTGTCAAGTAACAGGCCGCAGCACTTTGGGGCATTCTATAGTGACTGGCCAGGAGAACACCAGAATTGTCCCTTCTAGAGCATTGCAGCTTTTGTACTCTGAGGCTCAAAGCGACCGGGTAGGCAAGGAAAGGATATCACATAAGGCTGGAGCCATCAAGAATAAAGATTGAAAGTAGCTTCTTCTAAGGCTTGCAAAGTTATGAGACTATGTTAGAACCCTGATGGGGTAATACCAATGATGCAACCTAAAATTAAGAGCTCGTGCTCAAACAGACATGTAGTGGGAGCAGTTCCTAAAGTTAACGCAGGGTGTATTAGAGACACGGGTAGTACTGTGAGGAGAATAAAGTGAAAGACAGGAGTAAAGGTTACTCCTTTTTTGGAAAAGAAGACCCTCACACACCCAACAAGCGGGTGTCTTGCTTCATCACCGGGTCTTTGCTCCTTATCGGGCCGGCAGGTGCAATGCCCGATCAGGCACCCATTGGGGCCTTCCTATCGGAGATCTTTATTTCCAACGCTGATGAGTGAGGTGTGTGTGGGGAAGAGAGGTTAACAGTGAGTGTAGGTGCAAGTCAGGTGAAAAAAAGTGTACTAAAACAGGGGTAGGTGATCCACTTCAAACAATTTTAATAAAGCATGGTCACCATCCTGATTAAAAATAATCCGCACATTTCTCGCCGTAAGGTGTGTGAGTAAATATGCTGAAGGAATTAAGGGGTCAACATGTTTCTTGCCTTGTGATGTATTAAAATGGCAATTCTTCAGGACCAGGAAAAAGATACGGCTACCTACACCTATTTGGTGGTGTCCACTCCCTCTAAGACGTATATTGGGTGGACACACATACAGCAACCTAAAATTGTGTGGTACCGTGGGTCAAAAACACAACCTGCGAAAAAAGAAAAATACAAGTGAAAGCATAACAATAATACAGTACAATCCACGGTATCAGGTTAATTTCCAGGCAATTGGTAATATCAAGGTGAAACCGTGACATGCATGGAAATGAGCAATGTTTGTAGGACTTGCTAGGGGATTGAAGCAGCACAGATTTGATAAACTAATTCTGGGACTAGTTCAAGAATTGTAGGGTTAAGGATCAAGAATAGATATCAAAACTCACCCTGATAGGTTGTGCTGGGATGCAGGCCAGGGTGAGAAGAGCACTAAATTTTAGTGTCCTGCAATAAGGAGAGATAAATAATATGAGGTATAACCCTAGTGGAGAACACAGACAACACACAAGAACACCTAGAGGGAACCAGTGCCTCCATTGTGTGAACTTTAAGGTGAGTAAAGCTGCCCACGGAGCGATCAAGCGCTAAGCCTCTTAGGAGGCCAAGGACACTAAAGTGACTCAAGGGTAAAGCACCTTGCGCTCTGTAACACGCCCGTATCTTAGAACGGCAAGTAGTATATTTTAAGCATGAGCACTAAACTGTACTGGACCAAGACAAACAAAGAAAAGAACGGAGTGATAGTGTCTTAGCCATTGGTCGTTATGTACTCAGGTGACCACTCGCCTAGATGTCCACTTGGTGCGTGCAAGGGCAACTTCTGTTTGTCAGTATCACGAGAGCTGCAGTCAACAAAGCCTATGGTAGGCGATTTTTGCGCGTGGCACACACAATGAACTGCTGTTGGTAGGCGTGCACAGGAACAGAATACCATGCGACGCAATGATCGTTATGTACTGGGGTGGCCGTTAGCCTGGATGTCAACCTGGTGCGTACAAGGGACACCTCTAACTGTCAATATATCGAGCGCTGCAGGCAAAACAGTCTGTGATAGGCGATTTGTGCGCAATGCATACAAAGTGAGCTACTATTGGTAAGCGTGCACACGAATAAAATGCAATGCGAAGTACCACGTCCGATCGTCGGTAAAAAATACAAATCTGTACTTACGATTCCGCCAATATGGGAACGTCGTATACCTAGAACCTCACCAGCCTCTGTAGTCTGGTGCTCACTAATCCGGGCAGTTCCTTGTTATGGGCGCCACACTGGCGTGGCGCGCGGGTACGTAAGGGGCGGGGACATCTGGAGGAGCCAAGCGTGCTCCTGCGGTCGAAACTAGACCGCTAACCTAGACGATGTCTTAAGGTGCGCATGCGTGGTTATGATTGCAACGAGTGCGCGGGGAGACATAACGCTCGAGTGAACGGAGCGGGAGCAAGGCACCTAATTGGATGTGTAACCGCAGTATTCCCAAAAGGGGGGGGGAAGGGGGGAAAACGGGAGAACACTGGTTTGAAAGGTGGCGATCAGATCAATGTGAAGCACTCAGACTGGAACATCGCATGTTAAGTATCATTATGAACTGGCACCGTAGAGTGTGGATCGACCTGAAACAGAAGGCTATTTCACAGTATGGTGCTGCTATGTTCCATAAGGAGGGAGTACATATAATTCACTCATGAAAAATTCAGGTGAGCATGCTCCATGGAATGTCCTCATTTAGGCCAGTGGTGTCTGCAGTCAATCTCAGTACCCACCGCTGTTCGAGTCTAAAGAGGGCTTTTTTAGACATGTGTGGGTGAGATTCTAAGACAACCCATTGAAACGAGTTCGGGGCATGCTGCTCAAGGTGATAGTGGGATGTCATTTTGGTATTGGTTCTAGCACACCTGAAACTACTTTTGTGTTCCAACATGCGGGTTTTAACTGTACGAGTGGTCATACCTATATAAGGTAGGCCACATGGACATGTCATCATGTAGATGCATTTTGATGAATTGCAATTGGTGTGTTTACAGATATTCCAAGTCAACCCGTTAGGAAATACCAATGTTTTACTCACGCGTGTCTGGGGACACATAGAACACGACCCACAGGGATAATGGCCCTTAACTGGAGGAAGATCCCACAACATTCTTTGAGACCTAGTGGTGGATTTCTTCGGTCTGGTGAGTATGAGTAAATCCTTCAGGTTGCTAGTGCGTTTAAATGCGAACCTGGGAGTCGCTACATCCAAGTCTCCAGTGTTCAGGATCCCCCAGTGTTTTTTGATGATGGATCTGATCCTATTAGAATCAGGGTTAAAGGTGGTCACACACGTGATGGATTGATCAGGTTCTTTGATGTTAATGTCTAGCAAGCTCTCTCTGTTGTTGTTTCTTGCTCGTTTGCGAGCCCGTGACACTACTTGTTTAGGATATTCCCGCTTGACCAGATCATTCAAGAGGGTCGCGGACTCTTTCTGGTAGTCTGTCACAGAACTACAGTTCCTTCTGATGCGCAAAAATTGCCCAAAGGGGAGATTTTCCTTCAATGACTTGGGATGGTAACTGCTGAATAGAAGGAGGCTATTCCTGTCAGTTGGTTTTCGGAATAGACTTGTGGTGATCTTATTTCCTTCAAGTCGGACAAGGAGATCAAGGAAGGGGACTGCAGTGTCAGAGATCGTGTGGGTAAACCTCAAGTAGGGGTTTAAGGTATTAATCCACGTACAGAATTCTGTACATTTCGTGTAGTCTCCTCTCCAAAGGACCAAAATGTCATCAATAAACCTTTTCCAGAGCAGTACATTCGCCGAGTAGGGATTGGAAGAATGATGGATTTCCCTGGCTTCAAAAGCCGACATGTACATACATGCTAGGCTCGGAGCGAATGTACTGCCCATAGAAGTCCCTTGGGTTTGATGGTACAGTTGGGTATAGTACTCAAAAAAAATTTGAGTAAGGGCCAGACTGGCACATTCCATTATGAATGGTACAGGTGTAGTGAAAGAATGCTCACTGTTCTGCAGAGCATCTTCAATGACCTGGAGCGTAGCTTGTTGGGGTATATTAGTATATAACGCCTCAACATCAAGGGTGAGCAACAGGTCTATCTCCTGTGGGTGTTGAATACCCTCAAGGAGGCGAAGAACATCAGTGGTGTCTCGGATGTACGAGGGAGTAGTTGTAACCAGGGGTTGGATAAAATGGTCAACAAATTGCGATAGTGGTTCCAGAATGGATCCTATGCCTGACACAATGGGCCGGCCAGGTACTGGAGTAGTCCCTTTGTGGATTTTGGGGAGGCAATAGAAGAAGGGGATCACTGGTTCTTTTGCTATAAGGAAAGCTGCTTCTTTCTTAGAGATCCACCCTTCTAATTCCGCTGTAGAGACCATGGAACCTATAGTCCTGGACAACTGTGGGGTAGGATCTTCCTTGATAGGAGTGTAGTATCTTGTGTTGTTAAGTTGTCTACGGCATTCAGTGTCGTAGTCAACTGAGGACAAGATAACGGTTGCACCGCCCTTATCTGCTTGTTTGATTACAATCGTATCGTCATTAGCCAGATCTCTTATAGACAATGACTCGCGGGTAGACAAATTATAGAAGGGCGTTCGACTGGCATCCAAATTGAGATCCTTTAACACTGCCTTTTCGAAAGTCAACACTTCCGGTGGGACCATATTTCTGGTAGGCGTGAAGGTCGATGGTCTATGTAGCCCTGAGTCATCATTGGTAGGCGGTGGACGATCTTGAAAGAACGCCTGTAGCCTGATCTTACGAAATAGTTGCTGGACCTCACACGTGTCACGGAATCTGTCTATTTTAGGTGTGGGGACATAGCCCAACCCTTTCTGGAGTACTCTTTCTTCCACAGGAGTGAGGACCCTCGGGGAAAGATTGATCATCAATCTCTCTTGTCCCTGGTTTGACTCCTGGTTTCCACTGCCCTGGGGGGTTGTTCCTGCCATTGCACTCTTTTTTGTTGTCGTCCTCTTCTGCGCCCTCTTCCTCTGCCCCAGCCTCTGTCTAAAAAAGGTTGTTCAAACCTAGGTGGGAAGAAGGGCGGGGGAGGGCCTTGATGGTACATCGGGTATTGCCAAAAGGGGGGACCCTGATATGGTGGCATGTTGTATGCCGGATGGCCTGATGGCTGGAAAGGTCTCGTTTTCCTGTTGTTACTGTTCCAACTCCCTGTGCTGGATTCACTGTTGGTTGAGGAACTCCGTCTAGAAGGTCCTGAACTCTCATCTGACGAGTAACTGGTTACTGTCGAAGTGTAATCTGCTTTGAGATAGGGATATACCTTTTCTGTTGAAAACTTCTTTATATCCTTCTGAAGTTTAGATATTTTTTGCTTCATAAGGTACTCCCTATTCTCGGCAAGTTCAGCGTTGATTTCTGCTAATTTAGTCTTATAAGCAGTAGTTTGGATTATGACTTTGATCGCACCCTCCGCTGTTTGGATCTTGATTAACAAAGTATCAGCTATTCTTTTTGCGGTGTTGATAATCAAGATGAGCCAGTCCCTGGTGCATTTTCATGCTACCAGGGACCACTCTTTTTTGAATAGCGCATCCTCTAAGAAGAGGCGAGGAAAGTTGTTCACAATCAACCCATTGGGAGCTATATTCGCTCTTAGATATTCAGTCATCATGGCACCATGGAGTGTAACTTTGAGCCACTCATGTTTGAGGTTGGATAATGACGTCCAGTCTTCTGTATGACTCCCAGAGGCAGAGCTGCCATCAGGGGCCAGTAATGATGGTGTTCTAAGAATTTCTGCAGCTGCTTCATCATCAAAGCTAAGTCCTTGAAAGTCCTCCATAAAAATTTTTTATTTATAGGTCCACAAGGGACCAGTGATTCTAAAACGTAGAAATGGTCAATTCTGAACGTAATCTACTGATGAATGGTCCAAGGGGACAATATCGAACCACTTGGTATCCTGAACGTCCCACGGGGATCACCCGTACAAATAATCTCAAACAAATAGAGGGAAAGGGGGGGCTTTTAATAATAATCAATCTTATTATTATCAGAGGTCCAGCATACATGCCCATCAACAAGTGAAAACAAAGGGTATGCAGTTCCTAAAGTTAACGCAGGGTGTATTAGAGACACGGGTAGTACTGTGAGGAGAATAAAGTGAAAGACAGGAGTAAAGGTTACTCCTTTTTTGGAAAAGAAGACCCTCACACACCCAACAAGCGGGTGTCTTGCTTCATCACCGGGTCTTTGCTCCTTATCGGGCCGGCAGGTGCAATGCCCGATCAGGCACCCATTGGGGCCTTCCTATCGGAGATCTTTATTTCCAACGCCAATGAGTGAGGTGTGTGTGGGGAAGAGAAGTTAATAGTGAGTATAGGTGCAAGTCAGGTGAAAAAAAGTGTACTAAAACAGGGGTAGGTGATCCACTTCAAACAATTTTAATAAAGCATGGTCACCATCCTGATTAAAAGTAATCCGCACATTTCTCGCCGTAAGGTGTGTGAGTAAATATGCTGAAGGAATTAAGGGGTCAACATGTTTCTTGCCTTGTGATGTATTAAAATGGCAATTCTTCAGGACCAGGAAAAAGATACGGCTACCTACACCTTTCTGGTGGAGTCCACTCCCTCTAAGAGGTATATTGGGTGGACACACATACAGCACCCTAAAATTGTGTGGTACAGTGGGTCAAAAACACAACCTGCGAAAAAAGAAAAATACAAGTGAAAGCATAATAATAATACAGTACAATCCACGGTATCAGGTTAATTTCCAGGCAATTGGTAATATCAAGGTGAAACCGTGACATGCATGGAAATGAGCAATGTTTGTAGGACTTGCTAGGGGATTGAAGCAGCACAGATTTGATAAACTAATTCTGTGACTAGTTCAAGAATTGTAGGGTTAAGGATCAAGAATAGATATCAAAACTCACCCTGATAGGTTGTGCTGGGATCCAGGCCAGGGTGAGAAGAGCACTAAATTTTAGTGTCCTGCAATAAGGAGAGATAAATAATATGAGGTATAACCCTAGTGGAGAACACAGACAACACACAAGAACACCTAGAGGGAACCAGTGCCTCCATTGTGTGAACTTTAAGGTGAGTAAAGCTGCCCACGGAGCGATCAAGCGCTAAGCCTCTCAGGAGGCCAAGGACACTAAAGTGACTCAAGGGTAAAGCACCTTGCGCTCTGTAACACGCCCGTATCTTAGAACTGCAAGTAGTATATTTTAAGCATGAGCACTAAACTGTACTGGACCAAGACAAACAAAGAAAAGAACGGAGTGATAGTGTCTTAGCCATTGGTCGTTATGTACTCAGGTGACCACTCGCCTAGATGTCCACTTGGTGCGTGCAAGGGCAACTTCTGTTTGTCAGTATCACGAGAGCTGCAGCCAACAAAGCCTATGGTAGGCGATTTTTGCGCGTGGCACACACAATGAACTGCTGTTGGTAGGCGTGCACAGGAACAGAATACCATGCGACGCAATGATCGTTATGTACTGGGGTGGACGTTAGCCTGGATGTCAACCTGGTGCGTACAAGGGACACCTCTAACTGTCAATATATCGAGCGCTGCAGGCAAAACAGTCTGTGATAGGCGATTTGTGCGCAATGCATACAAAGTGAGCTACTATTGGTAAGCGTGCACACGAATAAAATGCAATGCGAAGTACCACGTCCGATCGTCGGTAAAAAATACATATCTGTACTTACGATTCCGCCAATATGGGAACGTCGTATACCTAGAACCTCACCAGCCTCTGGAGTCTGGTGCTCACTAATCCGGGCAGTTCCTTGTTATGGGCGCCACACTGGCGTGGCGCGCGGGTACCCAACTGTACCATCAAACCCAAGGGACTTCTATGGGCAGTACATTCGCTCCGAGCCTAGCATGTATGTACATGTCGGCTTTTGAAGCCAGGGAAATCCATCATTCTTCCAATCCCTACTCGGCGAATGTACTGCTCTGGAAAAGGTTTATTGATGACATTTTGGTCCTTTGGAGAGGAGACTACACGAAATGTACAGAAATCTGTACGTGGATTAATACCTTAAACCCCTACTTGAGGTTTACCCACACGATCTCTGACAATGCAGTCCCCTTCCTTGATCTCCTTGTCCGACTTGAAGGAAATAAGATCACCACAAGTCTATTCCGAAAACCAACTGACAGGAATAGCCTCCTTCTATTCAGCAGTTACCATCCCAAGTCATTGAAGGAAAATCTCCCCTTTGGGCAATTTTTGCGCATCAGAAGGAACTGTAGTTCTGTGACAGACTACCAGAAAGCGTCCGCGACCCTCTTGAATGATCTGGTCAAGCGAGAATATCCTAAACAAGTAGTGTCACGGGCTCGCAAACGAGCAAGAAACAGCAACAGAGAGAGCTTGCTAGACATTAACATCAAAGAACCTGATCAATCCATCACGTGTGTGACCACCTTTAACCCTGATTCTAATAGGATCAGATCCATCATCAAAAAACACTGGGGGATCCTGAACACTGGAGACTTGGATGTAGCGACTCCCAGGTTCGCATTTAAACGCACTAGCAACCTGAAGGATTTACTCATACACACCAGATCGAAGAAATCCACCACTAGGTCTCAAAGAATGTTGTGGGATCTTCCTCCAGTTAAGGGCCATTATCCCTGTGGGTCGTGTTCTATGTGTCCCCAGACACGCGTGAGTAAAACATTGGTATTTCCTAACGGGTTGACTTGGAATATCTGTAAACACACCAATTGCAATTCATCAAAATGCATCTACATGATGACATGTGGCCTACCTTATATAGGTATGACCACTCGTACAGTTAAAACCCGCATGTTGGAACACAAAAGTAGTTTCAGGTGTGCTAGAACCAATACCAAAATGACATCCCACTATCACCTTGAGCAGCATGCCCCGAACTCGTTTCAATGGGTTGTCTTAGAATCTCACCCACACATGTCTAAAAAAGCCCTCTTTAGACTCGAACAGCGGTGGGTACTGAGATTGACTGCAGACACCACTGGCCTAAATGAGGACATTCCATGGAGCATGCTCACCTGAATTTTTCATGAGTGAATTATATGTACTCCCTCCTTATGGAACATAGCAGCACAATACTGTGAAATAGCCTCCTGTTTCAGGTCGATCCACACTCTACGGTGCCAGTTCATAATGATACTTCACATGCGATGTTCCAGTCTGAGTGTTTCACATTGATCTGATCGCCACCTTTCAAACCAGTGTTCTCCCGTTTTCCCCCCTCCCCCCCCCTTTTGGGAATACTGCGGTTACACATCCAATTAGGTGCCGTGCTCCCGCTCCGTTCACTCGAGCGTTATGTCTCCCCGCGCACTCGTTGCAATCATAACCACGCATGCGCACCCTAAGACATCGTCTAGGTTAGCGGTCTAGTTTCGACCGCAGGAGCACGCTTGGCTCCTCCGGATGTCCCCGCCCCTTACGTACCCGCACGCCACGCCAGTGTGGCGCCCATAACAAGGAACTGCCCGGATTAGTGAGCACCAGACTACAGAGGCTGGTGAGGTTCTAGGTATACGACGTTCCCATATTGGCGGAATCGTAAGTACAGATTTGTAGTTTTTACCGACGATCGGACGTGGTACTTCGCATTGCATTTTATTCGTGTGCACGCTTACCAATAGTAGCTCACTTTGTATGCATTGCGCACAAATCGCCTATCACAGACTGTTTTGCCTGCAGCGCTCGATATATTGACAGTTAGAGGTGTCCCTTGTACGCACCAGGTTGACATCCAGGCTAACGGCCACCCCAGTACATAACGATCATTGCGTCGCATGGTATTCTGTTCCTGTGCACGCCTACCAACAGCAGTTCATTGTGTGTGCCACGCGCACAAATCGCCTACCATAGGCTTTGTTGACTGCAGCTCTCGTGATACTGACAAACAGAAGTTACCCTTGCACGCACCAAGTGGACATCTAGGCGAGTGGTCACCTGAGTATAACGACCAATGGCTAAGACACTATCACTCCGTTCTTTTCTTTGTTTGTCTTAGTCCAGTACAGTTTAGTGCTCATGCTTAAAATATACTACTTGCAGTTCTAAGATACGGGCGTGTTACAGAGCGCAAGGTACTTTACCCTTGAGTCACTTTAGTGTCCTTGGCCTCCTGAGAGGCTTAGCGCTTGATCGCTCCGTGGGCAGCTTTACTCACCTTAAAGTTCACACAATGGAGGCACTGGTTCCCTCTAGGTGTTCTTGTGTGTGGTCTGTGTTCTCCACTAGGGTTATACCTCATATTATTTATCTCTCCTTATTGCAGGACACTAAAATTTAGTGCTCTTCTCACCCTGGCCTGGATCCCAGCACAACCTATCAGGGTGAGTTTTGATATCTATTCTTGATCCTTAACCCTACAATTCTTGATCTAGTCCCAGAATTAGTTTATCAAATCTGTGCTGCTTCAATCCCCTAGCAAGTCCTACAAACATTGCTCATTTCCATGCATGTCACGGTTTCACCTTGATATTACCAATTGCCTGGAAATTAACCTGATACCGTGGATTGTACTGTATTATTATTATGCTTTCACTTGTATTTTTCTTTTTTCGCAGGTTGTGTTTTTGACCCACGGTACCACACAATTTTAGGGTGCTGTATGTGTGTCGACCCAATATACCTCTTAGAGGGAGTGGACACCACCAAAAAGGTGTAGGTAGCCGTATCTTTTTCCTGGTTCTGAAGAATTGCCATTTTAATACATCACAAGGCAAGAAACATGTTGACCCCTTAATTCCTTCAGCATATTTACTCACACACCTTACGGCGAGAAATGTGCGGATTATTTTTAATCAGGATGGTGACCATGCTTTATTAAAATTGTTTGAAGTGGATCACCTACCCCTGTTTTAGTACACTTTTTTTCACCTGACTTGCACCTACACTCACTATTAACCTCTCTTCCCCACACACACCTCACTCATCGGCGTTGGAAATAAAGATCTCCGATAGGAAGGCCCCAATGGGTGCCTGATCGGGCATTGCACCTGCCGGCCCGATAAGGAGCAAAGACCCGGTGATGAAGCAAGACACCCGCTTGTTGGGTGTGTGAGGGTCTTCTTTTCCAAAAAAGGAGTAACCTTTACTCCTGTCTTTCACTTTATTCTCCTCACAGTACTACCCGTGTCTCTAATACACCCTGCGCTAACTTTAGGAACTGCATACCCTTTGTTTTCACTTGTTGATGGGCATGTATGCTGGACCTCTGATAATAATAAGATTGATTATTATTAAAAAGCCCCCCCCTTTCCCTCTATTTGTTTGAGATGTAGTGGGAGCACACATGAAAAGGGTGGTCACAAGCCGGGCAGAGGGGGCAGTGCTCGTGCATAACTGACACAGGGGTCTGCAAACAGCAAATACAACAGGCTTGCGATATAAATGGGTGAGCCCAGAGATTGCTGGCACATACACATGTAAGCAAGCCTGGAGACATGTCAAATCAAGACAAACATGCTAATGAGTATTAGATGGAGTTCTCTGTGTTTTCTGTAGTTGGGAAGAATATCCAGCCTCATTCAAACAGGATTAGCACCACTTTAGAGTTATGGTTTGTTATGCAATCTTCCAAGAGACATGTAAACAAGAAGCATGTGTTTTCCCTCTTCCTATCTCAATAGGGTGTACAACCTACCTGTCAAGCAATGCTATAGGTGAAGAGTCACTCTGTCTTTCAGAGGACAGTGTTGTTGTTTTTTAGATGAATCTGTTTAATTTGGAATGATGCCCTCCAAAGATCGAACATGACACTGTCTAACAGTATTGAAAGATCTACGGAGATCTAGACACGTTCATGCTCTTACCCACCATCAGAGCTGATCTGACATTTCACCAGATCTTCTGTACTAACTTGTTTTAAAGTAGTAGGATATGCTGGGCACTTCTAACAGGAGAGAATATGCTACTCTTGCATGTTCTGGGGTTTCAAAGTTAGGCTTGGATACGTGTTCTAGCTTTGAATATCTAACAACAGTTCTGCCTCAGTTAAGCCAGTCCAAACGACCAGGCAAGATGACGCTTTCACCTCACAAACAGCCCAACACTCAACCTAGTTGAAAACGTATAACCTAGACTTATGCTGGAAATAAAACACAAAGTTAAGAGAAAAGATCAATGCAGTGTATGCCAAGATGATTTGATTTTACAGTTCAGTACCCACACTAGCAAAGCTACAGAATATGATCAAAAGAAACAAAAATGTCGCTAGAATCAAAGAAGAATCCCCAAAGAAGTACTATATATTTTACATTGGCTTCTGTAGCAAAAAGAGCAATCCTTTGTTACCACAAAGGGACAATGACCAGGATATGCATCATTTTCATTGGAAAGATCCTAGGATCTTAGCCTTAAATGTCTTGCTGCTTCTTTCGTGAACTGCACCCTTTTCATTGCTTCTCTATGCTGGTAGATGGGTAGCTTCCATGGGCTCTCATGGGGTTGAACATATTTCACAATTGGGTATAGGAATTACAGTTCTCTCAAGGTTGTGAGGGTTAATGTCATCCCTTTCTCTGTTGTTATAGCTTGAAAGTTCGTGGCCTCCTCATCACCACTCTTTTATACTCTTTCTATTCTGATCAACGGGCCTCAATGGAGCTGCCATATAACCTGGTTCCGCCATTACATTTTGAACACAGCTTCCTTCTCAGTATTAGTTCTGGTGACACTGCCACTCTTACAGACAAGCCATCAGAAAAAAAGATTTTTAAAACAAATTTGCAAGGACAATTATTTGGCTCACAAGATGAAAAAAAAAATGTCAATTACTAGATGGTTTGTGTGCGAAAGCACACCTTAATTGTATCTGTAAATATAGCAAAAACTCCATAAACACGTTTTTAACGAAGAAGAAACAAGTAATCACATAGTGTAAGCTAATTTGTCATAGTGACTTGAAAAATAAAAACAATCATAAATGAACTAGCGTTGAGTGTGGGTTGTCCGACATTATTTATAGGCAAAGTTAGATTAGAACTAATCCTAACAGGGATCTTAAATCATTGAACTTTCTATTCACTGACAATACTGGAGAAATGTTCCAACTTCAACTTAGCATATTTTAAACATGTCTACTAAGACCTGCGCGTTACTTTTGCAGACTGAGTCCCCTCACAAAACTTCCAGCTTCATCCTTGTGCCTATTGCGTCCATACTGTACTTTGTTCCGATGATACACACTTGAGACTGAGGGTTCCTCAAGCCACTGCCACCATTTACTGAACGCAGATGAGATTGCTTACTGTCAGTCCTTTTAAGATGCGGGTACTAATTATTGGTAAGCAGCTTTTCTATGGTCTAGTGTTTCTGGCATCTGGATTCAACTATTAAGAACACATGATTTCTTAATGATGAAAACTGGTCGCTTGCTGCTTAGATTGAAGCAGAATAGTCCACTTTACTCTATTTATGCATATTATGTTATATTCATTAATTCACTGTGCTGTAGTAACAGCCATCTCCTCTACATGTGATAACAGTAGAGGACTGTGAGATATTGGGTTGTTGGTTGAGGGGGGTGTGAGTCCTTAAGCAACAGACGCAATCCTAGTCAGGGTGAACCACTAAAGTCACTAAATTAACCTGTGCATAACCCTCTGGTAGCTTGGTACAGAAGCAGCCAGGCTTAACTTCGAGGCACTGTGTAAAGTATATATGTAGCACACCAATATTAATAAAGTGATAACACAAGGAAAATTCCACACCAACTTGGAAAAATAGAGTAAACCTGATTACATAAATTGACACCAAAATGTCTAAAATCCCATAAGTAGAAGTGGAGATATGCAATTTTAAAGATTTAGATGAAAGTAGTGAATAAAGGCGCAGAGTGCCAACTGAGGGTATATGGTTGCGCTGGACCGGAAAAAAGTCACAAGTTCAGGCCGACCGTGATAGAGCACAGGCCAGACACAAGACCAAGTTTGGCCCCCAGAGGAATGCCCTGTATGAGCCTGGTGCGCAATCTGTACAGTGTTGTTTTGTGTGACTTCGCATCGCTTCACCCAGATTAGGTGGAACCATTAGATAGACTGGTACAGCACCTTTAACCCCACTTTCAATGGTTCTGGACTGGAGGGGCACCACCTAGTGGGTCAGAACTCAATCAGGTTGGGTTCAGGTGCAAATTAAGGTGGTTGAAGGTGTTTCTGTTCCTCAGCCCTTGATCAGGAGGCCAGCCAACTAGCCTTTGGAGTCACTCTGGTCGTGATGGGTGCAACCAGGAAAGCAGATCTCTTGGTGCAGCAGGGCAGTCCTCTAAAGTACACAGCAGGCTACAGACAGCACGGCAGTCCTCTAGAAGTCCTTCTGCAGGTCCACAAGTGAACTGAAGAGTTTGTATGAAGGTCCTATTTTTATACCAGGTGCCCCCTTTGAAGTGGGAGAATCATTTGGAGTTTTCACCCCACAGAAGTGTACGGAACTTCCTGCCTTCCTGCCCTGGTCCCAGGCTGACTGGGGGCACAATGAGCTAGTGTGTAGCCGTGTGCGAGTGTACTGAGGTAGCCCCTTTGAAGTGCAAGTGCTGTTTGTGATAGCTCGGTACCCCCCATCCTGCCTAGATGGCCACTCCTGCCACTGCCCAATGTCTCTATTGTGTGGCTGTTTAGGAGGAATATATAAGGCCAACTGCCACTCACACCTAGTCATGTGACCCAGGAGCTGTCTGCAGGCATCAAATGGTTGGGACAAAAAATGCCACATTTCTAAAAGTCTGACTTAAAATTCAACTTTACCAGTAAATAGGTTTTTAAATTACAATTCTTTAGAGACCAAATTTGACATTCCAACCTACTCCCTACTAAAAGTTGTCACTTATTCTTATTAAATGTTATACGGTAACACAATGTTATTCTATGGGAGGAGTAGGCCTTGCAGTATTAAGAGAGGAATTTAAGAGTTGTTCACTACCAGGGCAAACACAAGGAGATGATGGACAGAGTGACTGGGGGTGAGTGTTTGAAAAGTTTCAGCACTCCGTCCATCATCTCCTTGTGTTTGCTTTGTTCGCTCTAAGTTGGCAGGGTATGCCCAGACGTGGGTCCCTTGCTCACTTTGCCACTGGATTCAAGCTAGCCTGGCTGATGAGGGCTGTTAGCCCGAAACCGGTCCCTGGACGCTTGTTTTCCGGTCCCGGGAAGACATGGCTTGGCAGTTCGGGCTGGACTGTTCCCATGAGGCACAGGGTCTTTTTTTTTTATTCTTTTTTTATTTTGATGCTTTACAAAAATACAAAGGAAGAAAAAAAAAAACAGGAAAGTCGTAGCAAACATACTTAACACAGAATGCTGCATCAACCAGAAATTAGAAAAACGAACGGATCGATACAGTCCAAATCATATACAGTGGGGAAAATAAACAAAGGGCAAGGTATTTACAAATTAATTATACGACTCAACTCAAGAAGAAGAACAGCGAATAGATTAAACTAACTAAGAGAAAGGGCTTTTCTTTTCATTGCCTGAGCCACTCCTCCAATGGAGCCCAGATCGTACGGCCCAGCTCACAACTCCTTCTACCCCGCCTCAGATCGACTGAAGACTCCAGATTATAAAGAGCAAGAATCCGGGATCTCCAATTAAAGAAAGTGGGGGCTTCGGGGCTAAGCCACTGTGACGTGATACATAGCCGGATTAAAGACATTGTTATAAACAAAAAGGCAGAGACATGCCTCATACTTTCGAGCGAGGCAGTACCCTCACACCCCATTATCACCATCTCTGGAGAGATATTAAGCGGGATATTGAGCATAGAAGCATTCAACATCAGATAAGAAAGCCCCCAACTTTGGGCAAGAATAGAACATATGTAGGTCGTTAGCAGCTTGAAGCCCACATCTAGCACAGCAATTGCCCTTGCAACCCCCCATTTTGCCATTTTTGCCGGTGTAGTATAGATTGAATAGTGCCATAAAGCTTTGGGTGCGTAGACTCCCAGACACTAGGACATAACTTGCTAACTCCAATGCCGGGCATATATCCACACCAGTCTTACCCAATTTGCCCTCCCATTTGGCATTCTGTAATGCAAGATCATCAGGAAGATCAGCTAACAAATGTTGATACAATGTCCCAATTCAAGCCCTTCTTTGAATTAGTTCAAATAAAATAACCTCATTAAAGAAGTTGGAGGTTTGATGCTGCATTTTATCTATTAAACTTATAATCTGCAAATATTTAAAGAAGTCATGGGTATTAAGATGAAACTTATCCTTTAGAAAGGAGAAGGAGGCCACAAACGAACGCCAGAAAACCACGCAGCCCACTAGGACGCCACCCGCAGACATCACCACCTCATCAGACTTGCCAAGAGATCCTCCTTCAAAGACCGCCTGGATAACAACGCACACGATAGCAAAGAGCTCTTCCGCATCATGAAAGAACTCTCCAATCCCGACGCCAGCGCCAACGACATCCCGCCCTCACAAGAACTGTGCGACTCATTGGCCATCTTCTTCCACCGCAAGATCGCTGACATCCACGACAGCTTCAACTCCACGACCGCACCAACGATGCACGACTTCTCCCGCCCCGCGATCACCAACAGTGCCAACCGCCTGACCTCCTGGGCCAACACCAACGACGACGAGACACGCAAGATCATGAACTCCATCCACTCAGGATCTCCGTCAGACCCATGCCCACACCACGTATTCAACAAAGCAGACGTGGCCATCGCACCCCACCTACGGACGGTCATCAACATCTCCTTCGAAAAAGCAACATTTCCGGAAAGCTGGAAGCACGCTGAAATCAACGCCCTCCTCAAAAAGCCCAAGGCGGACCCCACGGACCTCAAGAACTTCCGACCCATCTCCCTGCTCCCGTTCCCGGCAAAGGTCATCGAGAAAATCGTCAACATCCAACTGACCCGCCACCTCGAAGACAACAACATCCTGGACCCGTCCCAATCCGGATTCAGACGTAACCACAGCACCGAGACAGCCCTCATCGCCGTCACTGACGACATCAGACGCCAACTGGACAACGGTGAAACATCAGCCCTCATCCTCCTGGACCTGTCAGCCGCATTCGACACGGTCTGCCACCGCACCCTAAAGACACGCCTCCAAGAAGCCGGAATCCAAGAGAAGGCCCTTGACTGGACCACATCCTTCCTCTCCGGTCAGAAGCCACCAACATCATCTGCGGCGTCCCCCAGGGCTCATCCCTCAGCCCGACGCTGTTCAACATCTACATGGCCCCCCTCGCACAAGTGGCCCGCCACCACAACCTCAACATCATCTCCTACGCCGACGACACCCAGCTCATCCTCTCCCTCACCAAGGACCCTCACACCGCCAAAACCAACATTCACGAGGGCATGAAGGCCATCGCCGACTGGATGAGAAGCAGCCGTCTGAAACTGAACTCGGACAAGACGGAGGTCCTCATCCTCGGACCCAGCCCCTCAGCCTGGGACGACTCCTGGTGGCCGACCGCTCTGGGGACAGCACCGACACCAACCGACCATGCACGCAACCTAGGATTCATCCTCGACTCCTCCCTCTCCAAGTCCAAGCAAGTCAACGCCGTCTCCTCCTCCTGCTACAACACCCTACGCATGCTCCGCCGGATCTACAAATGGATCCTGCCCGAAACAAGAAGAACAGTGACACAGGCCCTCGTCAGCAGCAGACTGGACTACGGCACTCTACGCAGGAATCCCAGCCAAACACCAACGGCGGCAACAACGCATCCAAAATGCCTCCGCCCGACTGATCGTCAACACCCTCCGCTGCAGCCACATCACCCCCGTCCTGAGAGACCTGCACTGGCTCCCCATCGACAAGAGGATCACCTTCAAGCTCCTCACCCACGCACACAAAGCACTCCACCCGCCAGCTCCGCTCCGCCAACCTCTCCCTCGCAGATTTCCCCCGCACCCAACGTTCGACCGGCGGCGGCAGATCCTTCTCTTACCTCGCCGCCAAAACCTGGAATACCCTCCCAACCCACCTACGACAGACCCAAGACCTACTCGCCTTCAGAAGACTCCTCAAGACCTGGCTCTTCGAGCAGTAGCGGCACCCCCCCCACCCCCCACCCCTCAACGCCTTGAGACCCTCACGGGTAAGTAGCGCGCTTTACAAGTACCCTGATTGATTGATTGATTGATTTGTCCGTCAGTACCTAGGTCACCAATGACTCCCAACCCCAATAACTGCCACCTAAAGGTAACCTGATCTTGAAAGATGGCAGGCAGGAGTCGAGCAGCCGTAAAGGGAGTATAAACATTTATATTTGAGATTGACCATTTATGACGGATTTTACGCCAGACTGAGAACATAGCCCCAATAACCTTAAACGTTATCTTCTTAAAGTAACTCGGCTCCAGAATCCGCGTCAAAACCCCCTTGGCAGCCTCCCCCAGCCCCAGTTCATAAATAGTGGGTCTATTAGACATCGGGACCTCAGCACTGTCGCCCAGCAATGGCAGCCCAAAATGTTGAAGCAAGGGCGGACCAATAGTATAGTAAGAGATTCGGGACTGACCAACCACCACGATCTCTAGAAAGACACATCCATTTGGCAGCCCTACGTGGGCGGCGGTATCCCCAAAGAAATACATAACAGATCCTTTCGGCCCTAGCCAAACTTTGGTGTGAGAACTCCAGTGGGATAGTCCTAAATAGATGCAGGAACTTTGGCAGGACCAGCATTTTAAGGACATTGCATCGGCCATATAAAGAGAGATGCAAATTATCCAGTCTTCCCAGCTTTGAATCAACTGATTCGATAGCCGGAAGGATATTAAGATCTGGGATATTGCCGACTAGAGCAGTAATTTTGACCCCTAGATACGTTGCTTCTGGAACCACGGGAGCTTGGGAGGGGCTCATAGCGGATGTTTGAATAACCTGTGTTTTTGTGACATTGAGCCTATAACCTGACAGCCGAACAAACTGTTCTGCTAGAGTCTTTAAAGCAGAGAAGGCTGTGGCGACATCACTGGTTAGGACTACAATGTCGTCCGCGTATGCCAGCGTCTTATACTCTGTAGCATTAACCCTAACAGGCAAGATATCAACAGTACCTTCGATCTTACTAAGGTAGGGATCAATGTACAGAGCAAAGAGCAGGGGCTAGCAGAGACACCCCTGCCTGGTGAACCTACTGATGTTAAAGGACGCTGACACCAGACCAGTGATGCGCAATGTTGCCACTGGAGAAATGTACAACGATTGAATAGCCTGAATGAACTTGTCACTGAAGCCCTTCCAGCGGAGAACTGCCCATAAAAACCCCCAGGCGACCCTGTCGAACGCCTTCTCAGCATCCAACAGGATCGCTCCGAGGGGGGAACCAGTCTCTTGAGCCCAATCCAGGAGTGCAATGACCCGCCGGACATGATCGGCTGTATCCCTGCCCGGGATGAAGCCATGCTGGCGTAATGAGGCTAATGGGATAATTACCAGCGCCAGTCTGGTAGATAGAATTTTAGAATATATTTTACTATCTGTATTTATCAGGGAGATAGGTCGAAAAGATGAGGGGTTTAACTCTGGCTTGTCTTTCTTCTCACAAAGAACAATTGTGGTTTGCCGCCACGAGTCCGGTATTATACCCCTCTGTGCTGCCCTGAAAACTGATAGCATATCCTGGCGAATCTCCGGACAGAATGCCCTGTAAAAATCCAGCGGAATGGCGTCAGGACCAGCAGCCTTACCATTAGCAAGTGATTTAATTGCCAGCTCAACCTCCTCCCACTCTATCGGGCAGAAAGATCTTCGTTCTGCTGAGTTGTGACTTGGAGGGTGTCAATGTCCTGAAAGAAATCCCGGGCTTTAGGTTCAAAATGAGAGCCAGAATTCTCCTCCGTAGAGAGTATGGTGTAGAACTCCTGAAAAACCCCCATGACACCCTCCGGTGTATCATGAACATAGCCCTGGTGATCTTGAATTCTAATAATACGGTTAGCCAGGGTGTTTCTGCTGAAGCAGTTTCACTAAGATTCTGCCAGATTTTTCCCCAAATTCATAGATCATCGTACAATACTGCAGATACTTAGCAGCCAAGTCCTGCCTGAAAAATACAAGGATTTTAGACTTAATTATGGCGACAGATTGCTGACTTTGAGCTATATCGAGACCCTCCTTGATTGTGCGTGTTAGATCCACCTCTGCCACCCTAAGCTCCTCAATACGCCCCCTAATTTGCTCCTGTATAGTTTTCCACCAGAAGGCTGCAAAACTCTTGGTCTCCCCACATACTGCAGCCTTAAGCGTGTCCCAGACTATACCATTAGAGGCAGTGCCCCTATTAATATTTGAAAACTCAGTTAACCACTTCCTCATATGATCCTGATAGGCCTGCTCCAATAATAATTTCCTTTCAAATGTCCAGATCCTAGGGACACTGGCCCTACGAGAAAAGGGACATTCTACAATCAGAGGATTGTGGTCAGACAGAATTCTTGGGGGGGAAGAGATGGAAGCCGCCTTTTTTTACCCCCAGCTAAGTTAAAATCCCCGAACAGATTGATATTCATATCGCCACAAAACAGATAGGATGTGGCCACGACGCTAGTTCTACATTCAGGTGATTTAACATTTCCGGGTCGTCTAAATTTGAGCCATATATTGTGCAGATAGTTAGAGATCTATTGTTAACCACTAATTCAGCTATTACCCATCTGCCTGCACTATCCTGCCAAGTTTTACTACAAAATCCAACCCACCGTTTCAGCAAAATGGCCACCCCTCTAATCATAGACGTCTGTCGGGAACATCCAATTAATTCATAACCGGGTATTTTCAAATAATTTCGTTTATCCCAGGGCGTGTGTGTCTCTTGTAAACAAAGTACTTCTGTTTGCATGCCGTGGACAATTTTGGAGAGCAGGGCCCTTTTTTTGCCGTCATTGAGACCACATATGTTCCATGAACATAGACACAGTTTACCCTGCCCCATTTAAATTCGGAAACAGACCTCATCTCCACTGTATAACAATAACCGTTTTGATCCAACATTCTATAAGTGTATGAAACCTAAAGAAAGCACAATAAATACTACAACTATAACTCAAATTCAAGCATTTAATGATTCCCCACCCCCACCATCCACCCCCTGCCTCCCACCTATACCACCCCCCCACCCATCAACCCCACTACCCTCCCACCCCAGAACCCCCCTACCCCCTCACCCCCCTTGTAGGGCAACAGGACCGAAGTCCTTGTGATGGAAAAGAGCTGGTTCGCCCCCGCTCTCCCCTGGAGGCCTCCCCCGATCATAAGCAACAACATGGGGATGAGCCTAAAGAAAAAAGGAGTCCCAAAGAAAAAAAAAAGGAACGATTTGCCCCTACAATCGGGCCATACCCCCCCTTTAAGAACCTAGACTCCTGGAAAAGAGAAGCATTTAGAAGAAACACAGAGTTAATGACTAAACTGCATTCAAGAACTCCTTCGCCTGGATTTCAGAGGCGAAAAATCTGGTCTGACCCTGATGAATAATTTTCAGTTTAGAGGGAAAGAGTAAAAATGCTTGAGCCCCTTTCGACTGAAAAGGTGCTATTAACTGGCGGAGCTGCCACCTCCGCTCCACAGTTACTGGACAAAAATCTAGTCTGACAAAAAATTCACAGCCTTTCCCTGTCCTCTTCCCGTCTGGTCTAGCTAGGTCATAGATCTTCTTCCTAGCTAGATAATTATTCAGGCAAATTAATATTGCCCGAGGCTTATCATCAGTCTGGGCAGACCTCTGCCTTTGCTGAAATGGAGAGCGATGTGCACGCTGAACTGCAAGTCACCAATCCCACTGCTTGACATCAGGAAATGCATCAGTGAAGAGTTCCACAACGAACTGCCTGATGTTTGACCCTTCACTCCCTTCAGGAACGCCCAGAATCCTGAGATTGTTCCTCCTGGCCCTATTTTCAAGATCTGTAAGCTTCCAGAGCATGTCCTCCCTCTGCGTTTTAATGAGATCTGTAATGCCCTTCTGAGTAGCCAGGTCGTCTTCCAAAGTGGAGATTCACTCCTCGGCCTCGACGATTCTGGACGCGATGTCAGAGCATGTTTTGGCCACTCTGCGGATTGAATTTTGCATCCTCCGACATGCACCCTGGGTTCGCTCACTTTCCTGACGAGACTCTTCGCGATGGGCCATAATAGTTTGGTAGATAATTGAGAGTGACATCTCTCCAGGGGGTGGCTGGGAGGGATTAGCCCCACTACCCCCCCCAAATCTGCGGGGTTACCCCCCAAACCGGATTGTGTAGAAAAAGAATAATCCCAAACCAATGAGCCTGTATTCGTGCTTGACAAGAGGGCCCCCTGTTCTCTGGTTGCTTTTCGGACTGTGGGAGGACCAAGAAGCGAAGCTTCTGCCCTTAACACTTCATTGGTTCTCCAGTCACCGAACTCACTGTCGTCATCAGTCCAATCCTTTTTCGAGCCTTCCTCCTCCGATGAACCACTGTGCTCAGACAAGGAAAAAAATGTATCTCCCCCTTCTAAGTCTCTTGTGCTTCCATTGAGATTAACCAGAGCACTATGATGAGCCTCTTGGCCCCCTACGTCTGGAATAACCCTGTTTTGGAGAGGCAGTCCGTCAGTCTTTTGTTAAAAAAAAGACCCCATTTTCACCAATCGGTACCTTTGGGACTACATCTCCTAGAGTTCCATTGGATGCAGTTAATCGTGTTGGCTGGACTTCAGTGTTAGGCACGGGATGGGCAGTTTTGGTGTTATTCTCTCTACCCTCGATCCCCGCCTCCGCAGGCTCAGACTCAGGCCGGGGAGCTGCCCCTTCTGCAGTTATCACCCCCATACCAGACAAGGCTGGCCCCGCAGGAACCAGAGCAGCGCCTACCTTCTCCATAGCAAAAATGTCCGGGGGCTTAGAAGGTACCGGCGCCTGCTGTCCACGTTTGTTCTTGCCCAGCGGCTGCGGAGTCTTCACTTTGCCAGTTTGTGATTTAAACATTGCGGGGAAGGTCTGCCTAGCTTTTACCAGTGCCGTGGACGCTGTCTGACTGCGACCCGTGTCCCCGGTAGTTGACATGTCCCCTTGAGAGACCGGCGACTCCCCCTCTGCACCGGCCCACTTCCCCGGCTGCCCGGGCTGCAAGCGCACGATTCCCTGCGCCACTGAGCTCTTCGCCAGCGCCTTCGGAGGCATGATGCTGCACGGAAGTCCAGGCAGGTGAAACAAACGGCGGTGGCCAGAGCAGCATGCAGATGAGCCGACCCACAGAAACAGAATCCTGCTGGTAAATCGATTCCGTAGCAGCGGTAATCCCCACAGCATCAATGTCTTAGATTATTGCGTTCAGATGAGGAAGCTCTCATACTTTCTTCCCAGGGGGCCGTAATGATCAGTGATCAGGAGAGTTGTCCAGGAGAGAGCGTACACCCAGCTCACTCAACCGAGTGGACGGCCGCCATCTTGCCAAGAAATGCAGATGCACAGGGTCAAGACTGATTTGCATATAGCTGTGTCTGAACTGGGGTGGCAAAGTGAGCTCAAGAATGATGATGGATTCAACCCAGATCTGTGACTGGGGGAGAGTGTTTGAAAAGTTTCAGCACTCCGTCCATCATCTCCTCGCGTTTGCTGTGTTCACTACCAGGACAAGTAAAACTTAATAGTACATGTCCAACTTTTTAGATAAACTGCTCCCTGTCCTAAGGGCTGTTTAAGGCCTACCTTATAAGTGACATATGTATTAAAAAGGAAGGTTTAGGCCTGGCAAAAGGGTTGTTTTTTCAGGGCAAAATGGCAGTTTAAAACTGCAAACAGGCTGCACATGACAGCCTCAGACAAGTTTAAAAGGATACTTAAGTGAGTGGCACAATAAGTGCTGCAGGTCCACTAGTAGCATTTAAGTTACAGGCCCAAGTTACAAGTAGTTCTACTTTACTAGGGATGTATAAGTAAATTGAATGGGCAAATTGTGTGTAAGCCAATTATACCATGTTTAAAGGAGAGAGCAAAAGCACTTTAGCACTGGCTAGCATAAAGTGTGCAGAGTCCGAAGGCCAACAAAAATAAAGTTCATCCAAATCAGGAGAAGTGGAGGCCAAACATTTGGGGGTGACCCTGCAGAGAGAGCCAAGTCTAATAATGCCTATATATGGACCTACTAAACCATCGTATCCCTTCAACTTCACATGGCATTCACTACTTGTTATGCAGAGTATTTGAAATAAGTCTTTGTTGGGATGGAAAAGTCATTTGCATGTTAAAGGTGTGTACCCCTGCCCTGACTGCCCAGCTGTACTGTTGTCTGGATTCCTAATGCTGAATGTTTTTACATAGGCAAACACGGATCATGCATGTGTACCATGACATAGGCCTGTTTCTCGGACTGCAGTCTTGTTGGACGGGGAGGCGTGACCAAAGCACTACCCTCATAGTAGTGGAAGGCTACTGCCTTAACCTGAAATTAGCGATACCAAAGGGGATGATGGACGGAGCGCTTGAGCAAATCAAACACTCACCCCCAGTCAATTGATTTGGGTTTAATCCATCATCATTCTTTAGCTCACTCCACCACCCCAGTTCAGACATGGCCATATGCAAATCAGTCTGACCCTGTGCCTCATGGGAACAGTCCAGCCCGAACTACCAAGCCATTTCTTCCCTGGACCGGACTGTTCCCATGAGGCACAGGGTCAAGACTGATTTGCATATGGCTGGGTTCAAACTGGAATGGCATGGTGAGCATCAACTGTTGTTTTTGCATTTGTCACCCGAGTGGGAAGGGTATGCCCAGACGTGTTTCCTGTGCTCTCCATGCCACTGGAATCAAGCTATCCTGGCTGAAGAGGGGTGAAACCCCGAAACCGGCCCTAGGATGCTTGTTTCTTGTCCAGGGAGGACCTGGCTTGGCAGCTCGGGCTGGACTGTTCCCATGAGGCACAGGGTCAAGACTGATTTGCATATGGCTGGGTTCAAACTGGAACAGCATGGTGAACATAAAAATGATGGATTTAGGCCCAGGGGGTGAATGTATGACATTGTTCTGCATTCTGTCCATCAACTTTTGTTTTTGCATTCACCAGGAATTAGGCAGCATGAGCCAAGTGGTGGCAGCACACCAATGTAGTGATCAGTTGTAGTGAACAGGACCTTTTTACCTTGTATCACTGGAGTGAGGACTACAGGCTTACTCACCTTTTTAAAAGTTCAGCTACTGGGTGCTTAACTCACCCTTGGCCTACATCAGATAAGATGTGAGGTGCTGCGCAGCTCAATAGTAGTGACTGTGCGTGGGTTGTATGTGTGCCTGGAAATAGTACAGTACAAGGATAGAGTAGTACTGTGCAGTGCATGTGTGGTTAGTACATGTACTGGGTGTATGTATGCCTGACTGGAATACATTACATGAAAGATGTAGTGCTGTGCAGTGTGCGCAGCGAACGTATGTGCTGGGTGTATCTGTGCTTGTGTGAAGTACAATACATGAAGGATGAAGTGTTGTGCAGCACATACACAGTGAGTATGTGTGCTGGTAGTGTGTGTATTTGTAAAGAGTACACCCTGGTTAAATACACAAAATCTTCAGTGCTGAATAGTGCGTGCAGATACTGTGTGTGTGCTGAATGCATGCGTACATGTAAGGGTAAAATGTGTGGAGGAACAGTGCTGAGCAGAGAGTGTGCTGAGGATGTGCACTGACTATATGTGCCTGCAATGGTACATTACATGGAGGACCCTGGGTTCCATTTTGGGAAGTCAAGTCCTGCCTGGAGAAGACATGAGAAGTAGAGGAACCCTCCCAGACAGATTTGCGTATTGATGCATTCCTGTGAGCTGGGTGGGGACACACAGGAGGGAAAAGGAAGACACTCCCTTTACACTTCAAAAGACTGCTCTTTGATTCAGTGATAGATCACAAGAAAGGGGCTTCGACACATCTCAAGAAGGGGGTGAGGCTGATAAGGGAATCATAAAGAGTAGGGCTGGGGGGCTGGGATTAACATTTTGATGCACCTCATTGCGGCTGACCTCCAGGTGTGAACTCTGGTCACTCCAACGAATTGTGTTGTGGACAATCAGCTTCAGAGTCATGCCTGCTATGACAGACATCTTTCATGAAGAAAAAAGAAAAGAAGAAGCACCCACTTCAAATTAAACAGAACCTCAATGTAAAACGTCAAGGACCCAGGCCTTAAATCACATTTGGTGTCTGACTATAAGAAGGGGAGGTTGAGTCATCAAAAATCTGTGCTCTGCCAAGTAGCTACATGGGCTGTGTGAGAAGGGGAAGCTCTGCAACACATCTGCCTGTGACCAGGACTGGGGCCCTAGTCTCCCTGCTGGGTAAAGGAACATCTCCCAGGGAAACCAAGCCCACTGTTATGTAGTCAGATTAGGCCCGGGCGAGAACACCACCATTTTACATGCCCACATTTAAAATTGACATCTTTTCCTGAATGTTACACATTTGCTTGCATTCCTGTATGGGATAATATTCCATGAAGTAACTTTGCTTACATTTACAGAACTACGTAGGCATATTATCAGCGCCTTTAACATTCTGTATGAAAGCTAAAGTTCACTGCGCAAAATGTTGTTTGTTATTGTTCGCTTGGTGACAGCTTTGTCAGGATAGACTCAATAATGACAGCATGACTGGGGCTTCGGCAGGACAACATGGCTGAAGTTTAATATATAAACAAAACATCTCCTTTGATTAGTTAGAGGAGCATTTTGTTGACATTGTCGAGGTTGCCTCATGCCAGAATTGCAGCCGAGCTGAATCCTGTTTACCTCCTGAGAAGGAAGGTGCCCAGCTCTATACCGTGCCAAAGGCAGGCCCGTTTGCGCCCGTCCCCGACCCGAGCGCGACCAGCGCCAGAGACCCTGGATCTCTGACCTCCCTACGCTACGACTCCGCTACCCTCCTCGAACTCAACCCAGGAAGAAACAACAACTGCCAGTGGTCCACACCGAGCACCACCCATGGACAGTTCTCCTGCCGCCACTGCCACCAGACCTTCACCACCGACTGCACCCCCAGGACCACTGCCCACACACCGAACGTCAACACCTCTGGAGCCCTGAGATGCATCCTCCTCAACGTGTGCTCCCTGCACAGACATGCCGTAGAGATCTGGGACCTCCTCGACACCTTCGCACCAGACGTCGCCTTTCTCACAGAAACCTGGACCAATTCCACCTCCGCACCCCGACATCGCCACCGCCATCCCGGACGGATAGAAGATCCAGAGGAAGGATCGCCCCAACCGCCCAGGAGGAGGACTTGCCATCGCACACAAGAGCTCCCTCCGACTCACGACCTCCAGCTTGAGCGACAGCCTGCCCACAAACAAACACCTCCACTGCCAGATCCAGACTAGCCCCAGAACGACCCTTAGAGGCACCCTGGCCTACAGACCCCCTGCACCTCGCATTGCATTCACCACCTCCATCGCCGACCTCATCGCACCCCACACCATCACCTCCATGGACTACATACTAATCGGAGACCTCAACTTCCACCTCAACAACCTCAGCGACCCCAGCTCCACCACCCTCCTGGACAACCTCGCCAATCACCTACAAGGCAGGACACACTCTCAAACCCATCTTCGCAGGAAGTAACAATATCCACTTCAGCCACACCACACAACCCCCATGGACAGACCACCACTGCGTACACTTCCAAGTCGACAAACCAACAGCGCCCAAACCTACTCCACACCCACCACAAAGAAACTGAAGCAAGATCATCGAAGAGCAACTCAACACCGCCCTCAACCGCAATGCCCCACCACCTCGACCAACACTAACCTCGCAGCCAAAGAACTCTACAGATGAATCTCCAACTGCACAGACGAGCTCGCACCCCTAAATAACCCCGACAGACAGAGCACCAGGAAGGCCACCTGGTTCACCACCCACCTCCAAGAATCCAGGTGCGCCTGCAGATGCCTCGAGAAGAACGGGGCACACAGCAAATCCTCAGAAGACCACACCACCTACAAGAACGCCATGACAGAATACTACCAATGCATCAGGTCCACCAAAAGGACCTTCATCCAGAACAAGATCCTCGCCAACTCCAGCAACACCAAGGAACTATTCAGAATTATCCAGGAATTCCCCAACCTCCCCAGCGAAACCACGGACATCACCCCCTCCCAGGATCTCTGCATCAAGCTTGGCTTCTATTTTCACCTGAAGATCAAGGGCCTCTATGACAACTTTAACGACCAGACACCGGACTTCAAAACCACCCCATCCTCCACAACGCCAGACAACCCACCATCTCATCCTAGGCCCCAATCACCACCGAAGACACCGCATCGACCAAGAAAGGCATCCACTCAGGAGCCCCCACAGACCCCTGCCCCCACACATCTTCCACAGAGCAGCTGCAGCCATCGCTCCAGAACTACAACGCACTATCAACTCCACCCTCGAAAGCGGCATCTTCCCCGACGACTGGAAATGCTCAGAAGTCAGACCCCTACTCAAGAAGCCTTAAGCAGACTCAACGGACCTCAAAAACTACTGACCCATCTCTCTCCTCCCATTCGCGGCCAAAGTCACCGAGGAGACCGTCAACGCCCAGCTAACGAAATTCATTGAAGTAAAGTCCATCCTCGACCACTCCCAATCCGGATTCCGCTGCAACTACAGCACAGAGACCGCTCTTCTCGCTGCCACAGATGACATCCACACCCTCCTCGACCAAGGACACACCGCAGCCCTGATCCTACTAGACCTCTCAGCAGCCTTTGACACCGTCTCCCTATGCACACTCACCGCCAGACTCTACGAAGCAGGGAAACGCCCTCGAATGGCTCTGCACCTTCCTCGCCGCAAGAACCCAAAAATCCAGACTTCCACCTTTCCTCTCCGAACCCACGGAAATCAACTGCGGAGTACCCCAAGGATCATCGTTCAGCCCCACGCTCTTCAACATCAACATGGCCCCCCTCGCCGCCATCGTCAGACCGCACAGACTCAGCATAGTATCCTACGCCGACCACACCCAGCTCATCTTCTCCCTCACCAAGGACCCCATCACCACCAGACTCAACTTCCAGGAAGGAATGAAAGACGTTGCATCCTGGATGAGCAACAACTGCCAGAAGCTCAGCTTGGAGAAGACAGAGGTCATCATCCTCAGATCCTCCCCCACTGCATGGGATAACTCCTGGTGGCCCACCGCACTCTGCAGCTCTCCACCCCCACCGAACACGCCCAAAACCTCAGCATCATACTCAACTCCTCCCTCTCTATGACCCGACAGGTCAACGCCTTTGCCTCCACCTGCTTCAACAGCCTCTGCATCATCCGAAAGACATTCAAATGGATCCCCTCTGAATCAAGGAAGACCATCACATACGCACTCATAACCAGCAGACTAGACTACGGAAATGCCCTCTACGCCGGGATCAACAAGCCTCTAGTCCGTACAGAACACCTCAGCCAGGCCCGTACTGCCATGTAGTGGTGACCCCGTATGCCAGAGGGGGCCACTGGTAAAGTCAACACTTCAAGGAGTGTCTCAGTAGTGACAGTCTGGACCGGCGTGCTTCTGCTGGGAGAGACTGTGTGCAAATGTGTAATATCTGACGTTAGCATAAGCGACAGCCATTTCAGCTGTGGTGTCCATTTCGATTCCTTCGTAATTCTCCCGTCCTCTGCTGCTCGTCTTTGTTCCTGCCTGTGCTATCTATTTTAGTTGACTTCCTGACTCAGCTAAAAGCAATGTACATGCTGAGAGTTTGTAGCTACTAGTACATCTGTTGACTGTCAATCACTTGTTGCAGCCATAAGCATTTCTGCTCCCCCTCCCACTTTGCTGACCATGTAGTTTCCATCTGCCCTTGTTTATTGATAACTATTCCTAAAACTGTTCTTCCTATTTCTGTTCACATGCTTACAGTGCAGAAAACTGTATAAAAGCTCTGTGTTCTGTGACTTCAGGGTACTACCTCCTCCAGCACTTGAGAGTGCTGTGTGGACGTGGTCCCACTCATGAGTGATTAATAAACTTGCTATTTATTCCTACTTCAGTGCTGATCTCTACTTTGTTGGTTTTTGAACCCGTGGACAAAAGGGTGACCCTGCACCATTGTACCCCTAAAAAGGTATATTTCCACAGTTGGCGCCCAACATTGAGCCCCATTAGAGACGCGTCCGTCCAAAGGAGTGATCTTGACGGAGGATTGGAATTTCACTGAGGAAGCACACTGCACGAGGAGACCTTTGTCTTTGCAGGCAGACGTGACTTTTCCGGTTTTCCAGATTTGACCTTCCAGGTGGTGCCGGTCTCAACTGGGGTTTTCTTTGGCACAATTTTGTAGTGACCATTAGGTCGACTAGAGATCAGCAGGTGGGAGTTAGAGTGAAGGCAGGTAATGTGGAGAGTTTTCTCCTTTTGAAATATTTGTTTGACATAGTAATATTTTACTAATATTTGTAGAGCATGCCTGTTCTCAGCACACTCCGTAGGTGGTGTTGCTGTTCTGGTGGTACCAAACAAAGTTTAGAAAAAAAGTCAGCCGGCTCCCCCAGAGGGGACTCCTAATAAAGACATATATGTCAAATATGGTATTTCTTCCATAATGTACAGTACACTGTGGAACAAATACACAAAGAAAGATTCTGATCTACAATGGCCTGTGACTGGGTCATTTGACTTTAAAAATGTTCAATATGTTGAGTAGTGTTTATTTGAAAGAAAAAAGTAGACAGGATATGTTTGATTGTGTGCATATGTGGGAGAAAGAAGTGCGAGAGAGAGCGAAAGGAGCAGAAGCTTTAGCAGAAAAAGAACAACGAAAAACGATATATCATAAAGCGCTAGAATTAAAAAAAATAAAGAAGGAAAAAATTGAAAAAGAAGAAAAGGAACGTCAATTAGAGGTAAATGAGCAGTATCCTATTAGGCGCCCTATTTATCCTATACTTAATAAACCTCAGGATGACTGCATCCTATTAGAACGCCCTCCACCCCCGTATAAATTCCCCACTCCAAGTGCCCCTGATGAGGCTGCTGACGTTGAGCATTTGTCTTCAGATGACAAAGAACAAAATAAACAAGATGGGCGACAGATTCGCTCTACTTTGACTAGAGCAGAAAAAGATAAATTAAAAGCCGCTGCTAGGGAGGAGGTTCCCCGGCCTCACGCGGCATCGCTCATTGTAACTATGGTTCAACAGTGGAACAGTGCAGAGCAATTTTATTTTGTAGAAAAATTTGTTTGGGAGGTAATATTTGATTATAGACAAATTTCTCAGGAATTATAGCCAAAGTGATATTTTATATATTGCTTTATACTCCTTGGAGTAGAGCTGATGTGATGGCTCTTAAAGCTGCTTTGCCCGACCCCCAGAAAAATCCTGCCGCCTTCTATGAGGAGGTGGAAGAAGCCATTAGCTCCTGCACTATGACCTTGCCAGATATTGATATGTTCTTTGGACTTATTTTGACCCCTGATATGTGGAGAACAATACGTAAAATAGATGACAATGTAGCATATGGTGATACCTGGGAACATTTAGAACAAATAGATGCGGAAAGGGAGCCTGCGCAGAAACCTCAGAAGGAGATATTGGATCTTCCTAAAGCTACTGCGGCTAAGTTAAAAACTCTCATACCCCCTAAGAAAATAGATTGGACTACGTTAGCGTCCTGTAAACAGAAAAAGGATGAGTTAGTTTGATTTCCTTTTAAGGTTTGAGGAAACATTCCATGATTTTAGTGGTCTATTATTGGCCGATGATATGGGTCAGCATTTGTTTGTTGATAAATTTGTCGCTAATATGTTACCGGAAATAGCTAGTCATTGAAAGGCCAGTGAGAGTACTTGGACTACGTCTTCCCCAGTTTCACTTTTGACTATGGCCCAATATTATGAGCGACAGAAAGCGAAAGGCAGGGAGGATAAGAAGGATAAGCTTTAAAGACAAAAGTTATGTTGGCTCAAATATATGGTCCACCAGTTAGGGAAGGTGGAAGAGGCAGATGTGCAATGTATACACCTGGAGTACCCCCTCTCCCTTGAGCAAATTTGTCCCCTGATCAGTGTGCATATTGTAAAGAGACTGGACATTGGCGTTCTGAGCGCCCCCTTTTACGAGGTCAGCAGTATCAGCAGGGAAGGGGCAGTATAAGAGGAAGCCCATGGAATTCAAGAAACATGGGAGGTACTGGAGCTCGTCCCAGGTTTGAGGCAGTTGAACAAGCACCAAATTACTCTAATACTTTTGATAGTCGGAATCAATATCAAATGTCTGATTATTCTAATGAGGTCCTTGCAGATTCCGATTAGCATTGGGATGCCTGGGATGGGGGTAAGGAACCGGTTGAGGTGCCAGTAGATCAAATAGGTTCTTATGTTGACGCATACGTCTTGGGATTTACTGATCGGTTTCTGGTTGATACAGGGGCTAGCTATAGTGCTCTGTCTAGAAAACTGGTTTGCTAGGGCTCCCCTGTCCGGCACAATGATAACATCGATAGGATTCAATGGGACACCTACACCTCGCCCACTTTCACAGCCGCTTGAATTCAGACTTGATAAATTCACTACAGCATGTCCATTTTTGCTTTCCCCTAACACGCCGGACAACATTGTAGGTATCGATATGCTTAAATATTTTCGTGCTACAAACCGTTGTTCTCCGGAAGGTGTGCGTGTTATTTTAAATGACAATTATCCAATGGTTGAGAGATCCTGCCTTATCAATGAGGATGCCGCTCTAGCGTCCTTACCTTGTGTGAAGAAGGAACACTGTTATTGTTCCTATTTCTTGCCTCCCATCATCACAAAGTCTCTAGAAAAAAATTGCAATATTGTAGACAGCAGGTTACCTATTTAGGTCACCTCCTGTCTAAGGAGGGACATGCACCCACATCAGATCGCATTCAGGCTATTTTAGATCCTGTGCCCCATACTCAGAAGGATGTTCATGCACTGATTGGCCTCACTTCTTTTTGTTGGCAGTGGATCCCTAGTTTTTCACACATTATTAAACCTTTGTTGGCCCTTTTTAACTAAAGACACTCTGATGCCTTTCCCATGGACTACTGAATGTCAGAATGCCTTCCAACAGTCACGCCAAGCTCTTTGTTCTGCATCAGTATTAGAAACTCCAGACGACACTCACTAACAAGAGTATGTGAGCTTACTACAGACTTACTTGTCAATATTTGTACAGACAGCCAGTACGCATTCGGGGTGCATGTGGCGCAGCGGCCAGGGCGACTGACGCTGGAAGCTGGGGATCACGGTTCGATCCCCGGCTCTGGCGGCAGGGGTCTGCCCAGCACCATGTGACTCTGGGCAATAGCTCGCTTAATCTTCCCGACGGCCCCCAGCGCCTTGACACTTTCGGGTAATTGTTCGCGCTTTACAAATACTGGACATTTTACATATCATTTTGGTCGCTTATGGAAAGAAAGGGGTTTCCTCACCTCACATGGGACACAGATAGTGCATGGAGAATTTGTGCATAATCTTCTTATTGCCTTAACCGATCATAAGAAAGTAGCAATTGTTAAGTGTAGTACACACAAGAAAGTGACTGATAAAATAGGAGCAGGTAATGCCTTTGCAGATCACACAGCACGTGAAACCACAATGCAGCGAAGTACCACATCTATGTATGTGGTGAAGTCACAAGCTGAACGTTGGCATGATGCCAGGCAGGAAGTGCTGGACATGCAACAATCTGCCTCTGCTGATGAACTAGATCAAGGGTCTAAGGAGGGAACACTGGATGATGAGGGCTGTTGGAGGAATAAAGATATGACCAAATGGAAGTTACCCACAGCCTACTTATATCCCTTGATTCACATGGCACATGGGCCGGCACATTTTGATGCATCCTCAATAGCAAAACAACTTCTGCAAGTTTGGGATCATCCAGATATTGCCGGCACTGCTAAAAAGATAGACCAGACAAGACTGGACTGTCTCCAGTATAATCTTGGAAAATGAATGCAAACTCCAACAGGAGGGTTTGCGACACCAACTGCACCTTTTTGAGGTCCTGCAAATGGACTACGGACGTCTTTTCATTGGGCAAGTTTTAGAATATGTCATGAAAGGGTTAGGGATTAAGCAGAAATTTTATGCCGCTTTTCACCCACAGTCAGCAGGCCCGGTGGAGCATTACAACTCCACCCTGCAATTGAAATTGGCTAAAATACAGGCTTCCACGTCTTTGAAATGGCCTGATGCACTTTCCCTAGATCTGTTTTCCATCAGATCGATATAACGTACGTTCTGGCCTTACACCGCATGAAATACTCTTTGGGAGGCCCATGAATATTTGGGGGGTCCCTAAGCCTCGTCCTATATATGAGGTACCCCATGTGTTGATGAGTGACTATTTGTCCAAGTTAACTGATAGCTTGTCTTCTATTTATCAGCAGGTACGGGAAGTTCTTCCAAACAGGTCGCAGGGTGAAGGCCACGATCTGAGGCCTGGCGATTCCATGCTGCATGCCCTTGTGTGCCCAGCTGTGTTGACAGATCACCGCGACATCCTGGTCACCAAGAAAGAACACGCTGTGTCACCTGAAAGACCTGAGGAAGTCTTCCCGGACCACACGATCCCTGGTACATCAAGATATCTGCTTCGATCCAGGAAGAAAGTCATTTCATCGCAGAAAGAGACTGTTTGAGCCACTGTCCTGGGTGGTTAGAGACGGACTACAAAGGGGGGGTAGCTTATTAGTGACTACTCGTCTCAATGTTAGTGAAGAAACCAACGCCTGCCCAGGACCTTAGGGCACCATCTGTTTTGTTGTTTGCCGATGAAAATGAGCTTGCCTAAGAAGAAGAAGATCGCTGCGACAACGTGCAACGGCTGTACAATCTGCATCCTTGGTCTGACTTTGACTGCTGCCATCATCGCTGCTGTAATGTGGGTAGTGGAGGAAGTAATGCCTGGAGCCTCCTTACCTAACATTACTGTTACATCACTTGCTGCAAAAGAGCACCATCATTTTGATTTGCCAAAACATGAAAAGGGATACCGGCAAAATCTGAGAAACAATTCATTTCTTCAAATGTTGCATCAGACATACCAGTTAAGCAATGCTACTAACTGTTGGGTTTGTGGCAAGATTCCTCCTCATCAGAACATAAAAGGAATCCCGTTGTCACCGCTGCCTTTCTCTCACAATGGCTCATGCCCAGCTTGATTCAAACTTCTATATGCCTCTAATGAACAAAGTCTGTTGCCCCAACGAAGATGGGGACCCATAAGCAAAAGGGACTGCTTTAGAAATGGAAGAATATAGTAAAAGAAGTGTAGCAACAAACTATGTGTATTCAAATTCTAGGTCGGCTAAAGGAAATGGACCCCTTGGTATCTTTGTTGCCGTGACCACTGGCCCCTTGTGTACAAAGTACAGGCAATGTGCAGGTGGACCACAGTAACTATACTACAGTGTTGCAGATGTCTACCAGAGGCCGAAGCAGCTTCCTTGCATCATGTCACACTTATTTTGTTTGTGGAACTAAGGCATACTACTTCCTACCTCCAGGCTGTTACATAGCCTTCCTTCTACCACCTGTGTTTTTAGCTCCCCCAACTTACCATCAAGATTTGCAATTGTTCAATCACTATGCTGGTAGTAGGGGGAAAACCTGCAATCAATATCTCTGTTGTCGACCAGACAGATGCTTTGTTCCCTCTGTATTTCCACTTGTACTACTTGTCTACCAACTAAAACAAATGTCCAAAATGTAAATGCCCGTTTAGCAATAGACCGAGAAGGCAACGAGATAATGTTAATTGATATATTACATTTATCGTACCCCTTTAGAAGCATAAGAAAATGTCGTAGCTTATGCTAAAAGGGTCATCTGTGGAAATGTGTAATATTTGACGTCAGCATAAGCGACAGCCATTTCAGCTGTGGTGTCCATTTTGTTTCCTTCGTAATTCTCCTGTCCTCTGCTTCTTGTCTTTTTTCCTGCCTGTGCTATCTATTTTAGTTGACTTCCTGACTCAGCTAAAAGCAATGTTAATGCTGAAAGTTTGTAGCTACTAGTACATCTGTTGACTGTCAATCATTTGTTGCTGCCATAAGCATTTCTGCTCCCCATCCCACTTTGCTGACCATGTAGTTTTCATCTGCCATTGTTTGTTGATAACTATTCCTAAACCTATTGTTCCTATTTCTCTTCATGTGCTTACACTGCAGAAAAACTGTATAAAAGCTCTGTGTTCTGTTACTTCAGTGTACTACCTACTCCAGCACTTGAGAGTCCTATGTGGACGTGGTCCCACTCATGAGTGACTAATAAACTTGTTATTTATTCCTACTTCAGTGCTGATCTCTACTTTGTTGGTTTTTGAACCCGTGGACAAAAGGGTGACCCTGCACCAGTATACCCCTAAAAAGGTATATTTCCACAACTGCACCAGTATAACCACGTACTGCGGTAACTCATATGCCAGGAGGGGCTTCCGGTACCTATGCTGTCAAAGGATTTGGGCTGCCGCTCGAAGGAAAGACTGATACTATGATCCACGAGTTGGACTGCACTGTGTGGAACTGCCCCAACTCACCACTGAGGACTGCCGATTGCGCCGAGGACGACATTGCACCCTCAGTGTCTCCAGTCGGGAGCTGAATAAAGGAATTGCCACCCAACCTCTCCCCTGTTGTGCAAAGTCACCTTACCACATGTTCACGAGTAGGGAGCAGCTTCAACATCTGAGAGACCTCCACCAGCAGCATCATCCAGGAGAGAAAGCCTTTGCCGCCAACAGCCCAACTTCTCTGAACTGAACTGGACTCGCGGGTGCACGTTGAAGGCACCCGCTACATTACTTGAACTTTTCCGTGCTGCAAAAGTGACTAACACCTGAATTGGGTCAGTTGGGCCACGTGGGACTTGCTGCTAATTGTACTTCAGCACCATAGTCAACTTTTACTAAATTTCTAAAGTGCCAATCAGAGAAATCTTGAGTATGGTCCAACAGTTGACATTCCCTGATGCGGCCACCAGTGATTGGGAAATAACACTGAGCATGTTACACGAAGGTGGGTAGGACAGGGATTCGCCTGCATCTACTAGAGCCCCAACTGCAAGGAGGATTGTGTTGTTGCTTTGTTGCTTGTGCAGAATTAGAAATAAAAAAAATACTTTTCTTGTAAAAGCAAGTATTTGCCTGGACGTTGATTTATTGATTATACTGTTCTCACTTTTGAGTTATGAGTTGTGTTCAGTAACCTGCATCTATACCCCTATGCCCCCAAAGGAGCCATGACTACTCAACCACACCTACCACTAAAAGTCAAGTGTAGAAGGGGTACTTGGCCCAGTTGAGCGGGATCCATAATAGGTCGAGCCCTGGGACATCAGGTATAAAAAGCCTCAACCACCACAGTTGGGCCCTGTAACCACAGCGTGCCCTGCGACCTCTGAAAGGAGTTCCGATAGACCTTATGCCTGGTTCAAAATGTATATTATCCTCAACACCATGAGTTTCTCAACGAAACATGTCCTCATCATATCCCAGGTGAGTTTTTTGCATATGGGATAAAAACACCGTTTTTGGCTTCCCAATTGCTTAAAGTTAAAAAAGCAGTGGGTAATTTTGAGAGCAGTTTGCTTATTTGTGGAATTTCCTCCCTTCCTCATTCCAAAATACATCTTAACATCAAAACTTTCCCAAACATAGTAACAAGTGGCGGTTCTGTGAGCACATTGGGTTTACATGAACAAGTGCTCCTGCTTGCAAGGACCTTCTGATGACATCGCACATCATACAAAAGACTTCAACACATAACATTGGAATATTTACTAGACGTCTGAAGAGCCCTGTTGCTTGTGCTCATGGACTTGGAAGCTGAATGAAAATATATGCAAATAATATCTACCTTTCCTACTTTGTAATGCAAAGTTTTATATGCAACAGCACGTCAACTGCAGCTGGAAGCAGAAGCTGGGAGCACGCAGTAGTAAATCCAATAAGTCTGTCTTGCACTTAGAGTCCCGACTAACAAAACGTTTTTTAAAAAGCTGGCTGCAGAGAAAATATATATATGTCTTCTATATACAATGCAGCTATTAGATAATTAAATTATTATGTGATGATTCAGTGTACTTTTGAATTTAAAATATAACCTTATGCTTTTTATTGGAAATGGCCCAGAACGCGGCAAAATGATACACTAACAGCCAATAGCATGAAGTGAGAATGTGTAACTTCTGGACAGAGCCAAATCTCCACTCTACGCATATTATGAAGATCTAGAAACAACAGATCTTGCAGACAGCTACACTGCCAAGCACACCTAAACAAGCATTGGAAACACCAATTGGTCTAGCTCAGTGATTCTCAAAGTACAACCTAGGTGCCACATACCGCCCTCCTGACCTTTACATGCGGCTCTCTGGTCAACACCAGCACAGGGCTGCTGCTTACTCAACTATAAACGAGTAAGCATTTATTTAAAGGTTACTCAAAGTAAAAGAAAATAAAGTGCCCTGCACCACTTAACTTTAGGAACAACTTCATTTTTGAAGACATCTTTCAGCAAAAGTGTAAAAATATGCTCCTCCCTCCCACCTCCCCTTCTTATGGCGGCTGCACAGGGGCGCGCCGCTGGCGCGTCAAAGGCGCGCCTAAGGCAAGCCAGTCTGCGGCCATCCGCGCCTGGTCCGCGCCCAGCACCAGAACCCTTGGCCCCCGCGAACGCCACGACACCCGATGCCGCTACGATGCCAGCACCCTCCATGCACTCAACATCGGACGATCACACACCTGCTTCCTGGCCACCCCAAAACGCACACAAGGACCCTTCTCCTGTCGGAACTGCAGCTTCATCAGCATCCGATCCGCATATCCACCCACCGGGAAAGAACCCAACTACATCAGATGCATTCTTCTCAACACCCGCTCCGCCCGCAAACACGCCGTTGAACTCTGGGACCTACTCGACTCAACCTCCCCAGAATCCTCCCCAGACGTCGCCGTCCGGACGGAGACCTGGCTGAACCCCTCCTCAGCACCAGACATCGCCATAGTCATCCCGGATGGCTGCAAGATCACCCGCAAGGACCACACCAACGGAGCAGGAGGAGGAATAGCCATCGTCCACAGGAACACTCTCAGAGTCTCAACCAACACCGACGATACCCTCAGCACTGCCGAACACCTGCACTTCCAGATCCACACCGATCCCAACACCACCTTCAGAGGAACCCTCGTCTACAGACCCCCCGGACCCTGACCACAGTTCAGCGACTCCATCGCCAACTTCGTCAGTGCACACACCCTCGCCTCCACAGACTACATCCTTCTCGGGGACCTGAACTTCCACCTCAAGAACAACAACGACCGCAACTCCACCACCCTGATCGCCAACCTCGAACTCCGACAACTCGTCACAACACCCACCCACTCCGCCGGCCACACGCTTGACCCCATCTTCTCCGCAAGCGCCCACGTCTCCTTCTACCACATCACCGAACTCCACTGGACCGACCATCACTGCATCCACTTCACCTTCCGGAAACCCACCACGCACAACCGCACCCAACAGATCCCCCGCCGCTGCTGGAGCAAAGTCACCTAAGACCAGCTAACCACCACCCTCGCCCGGAGCCCACCTGCCGGCCCCACCGACCCCGACACCGCCGCCCGCAACCTCAGACAATGGATCGACGACTGCGCCAACACCCTCGCCCCGATCAAGAAACCCTCAAACAGACACGCCAACAAGAAAGCCAGCTGGTTCACTGAAGATCTCCAGGCCTCCAAGCAAACCTGCCGAAAGCTAGAGAAGAAATGGCACCATGAACAGACACCGGACAGCTACGCAGCCCACAAGAACGCCACCCGCAGACACCACCCCCTCATCAGATCTGCCAAAAGGGCCTCCTTCAAAGACCGCCTAGACAACAACGCACACAACAGCAAAGAGCTCTTCAACATCGTGAAGGAACTCTCCAACCCCAGCTCCAACACCAACGACATCCCACCTTTGCAAGACCTGTGCGACTCCCTTGCCACCTTCTTCCATCGCAAGTTCGCAGACATCCACGACAGCTTCAACGTCACGACCACCCCAACAACCACTGAGACCTCCGTCCCCATGGCCACCATCCGCACCAACCCCCTGCTCTCCTGGACCAACATAAACGACGACGACACATCAAAATCATGAACACCCTCCACTCCGGATCTCCGTCAGACCCATGCCCACACCTCATCTTCAACAAAGCCAGCACCACCATCCCACCCCATCTACGGAAAGCCATCAACATCTCCTTCGAGACAGCAACATTCCCGGAGAGCTGAAAGCACGCCGAGATCAACGCCTTTCTCAAAAAATCCAAGGCTGACCCAAAGGACATCAAGAACTTCCGGCACATCTCCCTGCTCCCGTTCCCGGTGAAGGTCATCGAGAAGACTGTCAACAGACAACTGACCCGCTTCCTCGAGGAGAACAGCATCCTGGACCCGTCCCAGTCCGGCTTCCGCAGCAACCACAGCACCGAAACTGCCCTCATCGCAGCCACCGATGACATCAGGGCCCTGCTGGACAACGGAGAAACCGCGGCCCTCATCCTCCTGGACCTGTCAGCCGCCTTCGACACTGTCTGCCACCGCATCCTACACACACGCCTCCACGATGCTGAGATCCAAGACAAGGCTCTGGACGGGACCACCTCCTTCATCCCTGTCAGAACCCAGAGCATCCGCCTCCCCCCTTTCCGCACCGAAGCCACCAAGATCATCTGCAGCGTACCCCAGGGCTCATTCCTCAGCCCAACATTGTTCAACATCTACATGGCACCGCTCCCCCACGTCGCCCGACTGCACGACCTCAACATCATCTCCTATGCCGACGACACCCAGCTGATCCTCTCCCTCACCAAGGACCCCC